>NC_061862.1:160857164-161555734 GCF_907164915.1 Impatiens glandulifera | reverse complement strand
AATTAGTAAAAAAATATTATATTAATATATATGAAATTATATAATTTAAAAAAATGTATATAGACTTATCTATTAATATTTTGGTACTGACTTTTAGTAATTTATATATATATATATAACTTCAAACCTATATAATTTTTAGTTTTTAGTTGGATTAAGCAATGTGACAGTCAACTAATTAATTTTTATTTATAATATTGAATAAAATAATATTTGAAATATAATATAAATATTTTTGGGTAAAATTTGTTTTATTTATATTAAAAATTATAAAATATTATAAACTCATTTTGATAAAAAAAAAAATACAAAATATTAAAATCATAATGAAAAAGATAGATTAAATGAGTCAATTTTTAATAATATATATTAAGATAATAGTTAGTACGATTTAAATGAGTTTTTAATACAAGAAATAAGTCTAAATGTGATTTATTCATTTTAATTTAATAACTTAAATAATTTAAATTGTTAAAATATAGATAATATAATAAAGAGTTATTATAATAATCAAATATGCTCTAGAATAGGTTAGTGCATTATCCAAAATTAAAATGATTAAATGAGTTTACATTAATCTCTTATATCTAAACCATAAGCAAATCATAAGATGTGAAACTTGATGTGTTTTAGATAATCTTTTAATAGTTTGTTTTGAAATTGTATTATTTAAATAATTTTATTTTTTTATAAATTTTAATTTTAGAAAAAATTTAAAAGTGTTAATATATAATAATAAATTTTATTTTTTTAAAATAGAAAAGTATTTTAATTAATTAAGAGATATAATTGATGAAATATTGATGATTTTTTTTTTACATTATTTAAATAATTATTCCAAATAAACAAAGACCAAGTCTTCCCATTGTGTACCTTTCCACACCATTTAACCCTTCCACTTGTATAAACACCCCCACCTCACCCACTCTTTTAATATTTCCATTTAATCTCCTCCAAGGCCCCCAACCTCACCTATTAAATATTTTGATCATTAATTTATTTTGAAAGTTTTACTTTGTGGGGATGCCTCATTTATGTGTGTGTCATTTGATGCAGTAGTACGGAGATGATAGTTTTTCAATCGATCCATGATATGCTCAAACAAGCTTTGATCAATATAATTTTGGATCTTTACAACTCTCAATCTTCATAAAATCTTGTTCAATTAGATTTATTAAAAAAAATACAATCACAATCAATCATATTTCTTTCTTTTCTCATTTATATTAATTAAAATATTAAAATACAATTTATTCAAAAATAATAATATTTTATCGTTATATATTAATAATTTTATTAAAATATATTCATTTTTTCAAAATTATCACTCATTTACATTTTTTAAATAAACAAAGATTTATTTAAATAATTCCTATGGAAGAAGTTATAAGTGTTTTATCTTGGTTTGCATTCTAAAAGTTGAGTTGTCCTACTTACTTATAGACAATTACCAATTAGTCCATTGTTGGAAGATTACCTATTTGCCCCTTTGACGACATGAAGATTTATTTATATATATGTGGGCATGCATGTATTTGTGTAGTGTGTGCACAACTTGTAAGAAGATCGATCCTAGCTTAATTAATTAAGGCTTGCCATTTCAGCATGCAGATTTAGAAATTGAGAAATTTATCGATTAATGGGAAATTGTGTGATAATAATATTTCAATATTTTCTTATAATTAATATTGTAATCTTGTTGCAGCTGATCATTTCACTTCCTAATTTACATGCTCAGGATGATCAAACAGGTTAGGTCATTAAATCACAGTGACATGCACTATTTACTGATATTAATTTTGTGTGATCGACCTGTTTAATTTACACTTCATGCCATGCAGGATTCATAAGCTTAGACTGTGGTCGGCCTAATGGTTACACAGACAAGGATACTGGATTGAGATATGATTCAGACGACAAATTCATCGACACAGGAGTAACTGGAATGATCGCCCCTGAACAACAATCAAACACTTTGTATCAACAGTTCCTGTATGTTAGAAGCTTCCCCCAAGGAACTAGAAACTGCTACACTTTAAAGGTACCAGATAATGGATCAAGAACAACATTCCTAATAAGGGGAAGATTCTTCTATGGAAACTACGACAACAAGCATTCCCTTCCTAGTTTTGATCTTCAGATCGGGGTTGACCTTTGGGACACGGTGCTAATTTACAACGAATCTCGTACATTAAGAAAGGAGATCATATATGTACCAAACTCAGATTTTATTCAAGTTTGTCTCATCAATACCAACTCTGGAATACCTTTCATATCAGCTCTAGAGATAAGGCCTTTCAGTGATGATACCATATACAGAACAGAGTATTCTTTGAACTATTTTACAAGCTGGGACTTAGCTTCATCTGCAAATAACTTTTATAGGTAGGTTGATCATCAGCATCAATATCATCGTCTTCTTTAATTAATTTATAATCTTTACTGAATTAGTTTAAATGAAAAATAAAGGTACAAAGATGACTTGTATGACCGCATATGGATGCCGTATGACATGGAGGACAGCACTAGTCTCACAAGCGAGTTGCCCGTTAAGACTAATAATTTTCAGGTCCCTAACGTTGTCATGAATACTGCCAATGTTCCCCAGAACCCTAACGACTCCTCCTTAGTTTTTACGTGGGATCCATATAATATTACCGATCAATTCTATCTTTTCCTACACTTTGCCGAGCTTACTCCCAATGCGTCACGAAAATTTGGAATATTTCTCAATGGGGAGCTATGGGGTGTGCGCAATTATTCTCCTCAGTTTCTTCAGGCCGAAACTTATTGGAAAATGTTAGATGTTAGTTCATCTTACACGATCTCTCTCAATCGAACAGAGGATTCCGCGCTTCCTCCTCTCTTGAATGCCATCGAGCTCTACACAATCAAGAAAACACTCAACTCTCAGACTAATGATCAAGATGGTAAATTATTTTTATTTTTATTTTTATCATTTTTTGTACATTCTTAATATATACACTAATACAATATTTCATTTACAGTTGGTGGTATTATGGGGATAAAATCAACATACAAAGTGTTGATGATGAATAATTGGCAAGGAGACCCTTGTGGCCCTAAACCATTTTCCTGGGATGGGATCATATGTAGCTTTCAAGGCTTCAATCCACCTCAAATTATTTCATTGTATGTGCAAAATATTAATTCATCTTCAACCATATATATTTATTTATGCCTTAATTAATTGTAGTATAGGTATAAATTAATTAATACACATAATGCAGGAACTTGTCTTCAAGTGGATTGAGTGGGGAGATATCTCCTTTCATCCAGAACCTCACATCATTGCAAACTTTGTATGTCTAGTCTTTTATATTTATTAGATTAATTAATCCAGTAAGTATATATAATGATGTTTGGTTTAATATTAATTAACAGAGATTTATCCAATAACAATCTATCTGGGGATGTTCCAAATTTTCTATTCCAGTTTAGTTCGTTGCAGGTCTTGTAAGTATATACAATTAGTTATTTCTTTTAATGGGTTGATTAATTTGGTTTAGCTAGGTTAGTTAAGTTATAATATCTGTTTTAGGAATTTGAGGGGAAACAACTTGACATGTCCAATGCCATCAATATCACTCCAAGCAAAGATAAAGAATATTTTAAGGTACTTAATCTGGATACTTCCATGTTCTGTTATTTATATATTATGATTTACTTTCATATATAAACAACAAAATGAAATATAATGCAGTGATGATTGCAAGGGAGATTCAACAGCAACAGCAAGCAATAATCATAGAAATGGAAATAATAATGTTATTGTAGTAATTGCTGCTTCTGTTGGTGGAACATTGATATTAATGCTTATACTAGCTGCTGCTTCATTTCTCCTCTATTTCATTTGCATAAAAAAGAAGCATAAGAAAAGGGATCCAACAACAACAACTGGTACGAGATTATACATCCAACACATTCTCCTATCAATAAAATAAATAAATGTTTCTTAATTAATTTGATTTGGTCACTTAAAAATTTCAGTTCAAAGCTCCACAACAACCGCGTCTAGCAACTGGCAGAGCCATAACAAGGACCACATGATGCCGATCATCATAGGCGGCTCTAACATGGAGCACATGATAAAGAATTGTCAATTTAGTTATTCTGAGATTTTGAAAATCACAAACAACTTCGAGATCGTTCTTGGCAAAGGGGGGTTTGGAACAGTCTATCACGCCTATGTTGGAAACACTCAGGTTGCTGTCAAAATGCTTTCTCAGTCGTCCTCACAAGGATACAAGGAATTTCAAGCCGAGGTATGTATCATCTTCTTAAATTCACTTCCTTCCTTGTTTGATCCATTATAATTAATTAGTTCCTATATATATGTTACCTAGGCTAAGTTCTTGGTGAGTGTTAATCATAAGAATTTGACATCCGTGGTCGGTTATTGTTACGAAGATGATAAAATGGGACTTGTCTACGAGTTCATGGAAAATGGAAATCTAGAAAATCATTTATCAGGTAATTAGAAGTTAGTCATTTATATATTAAAGTGATGCTCTTAATGATGTCTAATTTCTCTATCACTTATCATGCATGCATGCATATTGAATTGATACAGAGAAAAGCTTACAAATATTGAATTGGGAGGAAAGACTTCAAATAGCAGTTGATGCAGCACAAGGTATACCAAATTTCAATCTAGCTAGCTAGTCTTAATTTCATAAGGTATCATTGAATTGATTTTCCTTCAAATCTAATTAATATAACTTATTTAACTTAGGATTGGATTATTTGCACAATGGTTGTAAGCCATCGATCATCCATAGAGATGTTAAGTCTTCCAACATCTTATTAAATGGGAATTTTGAAGCAAAGTTGGCTGATTTTGGGTTATCGAGAACAATTCCTTTAGAAGGAAGCGATTACTTCTCGATGGTTGTAGCTGGTACTCCTGGTTACCTTGATCCCGAGTAAGTACTTGGTATATATATTTTATTAATTCAATCATTAATATTATAACTAGTATATGTTAATTGATTTCTTTGTATGAGGTCTCTATAGGTATTATCTTACAAATAGAGTGACAGAAAAAAGCGATGTATATGATTTTGGAATCGTCCTCTTGGAGATAGTGACTGGTAAGCCGACGCTCTCAAGGAGGCAAGACAATGCACATATAATTCCATGGGTGAGTGCAATGATATCAACAGGGGATGTTAATCAGATTGGGGATCATAGGTTAAGGAATGGAGATGTTGACACAAATTGCTTATGGAAAGTCGTCGAATTGGCAATGGCTTGTGTGTCGCATGAATCGGCGAGGAGACCAAACATGAGCCAAGTTGTGATGAAGCTGAAGGAGTGTTTGGCCAGTGATATAGCACGTGGCTACCCGAAATCAAGAGATTTGATAAATGAAGTGATTCTAAATGATGAACTTATAATGCCTCCTCTTGCAAGATAATAAATAAAGAGAAATGATATTTTCAACGAAAGAGTAGCGAAAGCAAGGCCACGAATCTACGTGGCCTTGCCAGCTAGGAGAGAGAAAAAAAAAGAAAAAAAAAGAAAAAAAAAGAAAACGTTTCAGTTTTCCCCTTCTTCTTTCTTCTGTCTTTCTTCTTTTCATTTATTCTTTCCGGCGATTTTTCTCTTCTCTGGCGATTTTTCTCTCCGGCGGCGGCATCCCCGACTTCTTCAACTTTATTCATCTTCTTTCTTTCGATCGAAAATGGTAGGTCTTCTCCTTCGGGTATTTCTGTTCACTTCACTGTCTGCATTCATTCGTGAATATCTTTTCTCTTTTTCAGGCTGGTGGTCCAGGTACATCTCCATGCAAGACTCCAAAATCTCCAAGGACAAGGTAAATAACATCTAAAGACATGTTTTCATACCCTCCAGCTTCAACTACAAGTGATTGAAATGTTTTGGCCACAGTTATTCCAGCTTCATCGTTTGTATCCAATCTTCTCTTTACATTTCCGTCAATTACTTTGTAGGATTTAACATGACGTATTCTCTTAGGGCTTAAAGAATGGTTGTGCTCAAGAGAAATACTTGTTATCACATATTCCCCTTCATTTCGAACAACAACATTAATCTTTGCTTTACAATCTGTCTTCGTTATTGGTCTAGGCTAATGAAACTTGTTTTTTGACTTCGATTCTTTCAGAAAACTCTTGGCACAACCAACGCTGAAGTATTTCCTCTTACCACTTACATTTTTGCTCCCTAATTTGGTAATGCCGAATCCCGTTAAGTGGGCATATGATGTGTAGAATTCAAGAAGTTGTTCTTCGGAGGAAAATGTCATTCCAACACTAGGAATGTGACTGCAAAAATTAAGTGAAACCGTAAGAAAAAAAGTCCATAAACCACTCATTTCGGGTCCCGAAACCACCCATTTCGGGTCCCGAAACCACCCATTTCGGGTCCCGAAACAACCCATTTCGGGAAATAAAAGGACCCTTTCGGGTCCCGAAACAACCCATTTCGGGACAAGGAATGACCCTTTCGGGTTCCGAAACAACCCATTTCGGGACAAGGAAGGACCCTTTCGGGTCCCGAAACAACCCATTTCGGGACAAGGAATGACCCTTTCTTGTCCCGAAACCAACCATTTCGGGACAATGAATGACCCTTTCTTGTCCCGAAACCAACCATTTCGGGACAAGGAAGGACCCTTTCTTGTCCCGAAACCAACCATTTCGGGACAAGGAAGGACCCTTTCTTGTCCCGAAACCAACCATTTCGGGACAAGGAAGGACCCTTTCTTGTCCCGAAACCAACCATTTCGGGACAAGGAAGGACCCTTTCTTGTCCCGAAACCAACCATTTCGGGACAAGGAAGGACCCTTTCTTGTCCCGAAACCAACCATTTCGGGACAATGAAGGACCCTTTCTTGTCCCGAAACCAACCATTTCGGGACAAGGAAGGACCCTTTCTTGTCCCGAAACCACTAGATCTGTTCAGGGTACCTTTCGGGTTCAACAGGGGTGGATCTGTTCAGGTTAAGTTCTTCATCTACTGGGTTGTTCAAGTTCGGTGCTTCGGTTTCCTGAAAATTCAAACAGTTTAAATCCATAAATACTTATGTAAAATGTAAACCCTAGATCTGTAAAATCTAAACCCTAGATCTATTCAAAAAAAAAAGATCCTTAGAAAGGATACCATGGATTGGTATCATTTTTTTTACATTAATTCTTAATATACATACTAATACAGTATTTCATTTACAGTTGGCGGTATTATGGGGATAAAATCAACATACAAAGTGTTGATGATGAACAACTGGCAAGGAGACCCTTGTGGCCCTAAACCATTTTCATGGGATGGGATCATCTGTAGATTTCAAGACTTCAATCCACCTCAAATTATTTCATTGTATGTGCAAAATATTAATTCATCTTCAACCATATATATTTATTTATGCCTTAATTAATATTGGTATATGTATAAATTAATTAATACACATAATGCAGGAACTTGTCTTCAAGTGGATTGAGTGGGGACATATCTCCTTTCATCCAGAACCTCACCTCATTGCAAACTTTGTATGTCTAGTTTTTTATATTTATTAGATTTAGTATATGTATATATTGAAATTAATTAAACCAATATTATGTTCATTAATCTAGTATATATATGTTTAATGATGTTTGGTTTAATATTAATTAACAGGGATTTATCCAATAACAATCTATATGGGGATGTTCCAAATTTTCTATTCCAGTTTAGTTTGTTGCAAGTCTTGTAAGTATATATATAATTAGTTTACGGGTTTAATTAGGGGTGAGTAAATGGGTAAAATCAATCTGTTTTGTCTTATCCGTATTAAATCCAAACTAAATTTATTCAATTCGTAATCCAAACCATTTTACTAATTAATACGGATCGGATACGGATTGGATTGAAAATGGTTTGGATAATTCAAACTAAAAAATATTTATATATATCAACTTGAAATTAGTCAACAATTTTTTTTTTTTTTTTATAATTTTTTTGGTTTTTTTTTTAAAAAAAAAATTGAATTTTTTATTATTATTAAATTTGAATCTGAAAAAAATAATAAAAAAAATAATAATAATAAAATAAAAATAAATATCGTTGTGAAAGTGATGATAAGTAAAATATATATTATATTGAGATAAAATTTAATTTTAAAAAAATAAATTGAAAAATATATTTTTATTTAGATAGTTTGGATAATTTTAATCCAATTCGATTTAATTAAATCCGAACTCAATCCAATCTTAATCCAATCCGAATTAGTATTTAGGATTCGGATTGAATTAGATTTCGGATTAATTCATCCAATGTTCACCCTAGATTTGATTTCTTCTAAAAACACTTTGAGTTTAAGCAAGGGACGTGTCTAAGGGGTGTAAGGCAGGTCCTGCAAAAGTACATGTAATTAGTTATTTACTTTAATGAGAAAATGATTAATTTAAGTTATAATATCTATTTCATAAATTTGAAGGGAAACAACTTCAGATGTCCAATGCCATCAATATCACTCTGAACAAAGATAAAGAATATTATTTTAAGGTATATTAATATCTTAATTTGGATACTTACATGATGTATGTTCTGTAATTTATATATTATGATTTAATTTCATATATAAAATGAAAAATAATGCAGTGATGATTGCAAGGGAGATTCAACAGCAACACCAAGCAATAATAATCATAGAAATGGAAATAACAATGTTATCGTGGTAATGGCTGCTTCGGCCGGTGTGATGTTGATATTAATGTTTATACTAGTTGTTTCTTCTTTATTTCTACTCTTATATTGTATTTGTTGGATTTGGAATTATATTTTATTAGAGTTTATATATTGTAATGGATTTTAAATATTTATTGGGCTTAAAAATAGTAGTTTAGTCTTTTTAATTTTTAATGTACTCCTATAAATGAAAACATTCTAATTTAAGGTTACTTAAAACATTATTTCATGGAAAATCAATAAAATAGACGACTCTCCGAGAATGTAGGCATTTATTGGCCGAACTTCGTTATATCTTGTATTCTTCATTATTTTTTATCATTTATCTCTATATTCTTTTGTTATCATGTGTTTAGATTAGATATTTTCATAGGTTAAGGAATAGAGATTTTGACACAAATTAGTTATGAAAAGATGTGGAATTGGCAATGACTTGTGTGTCGCATGAATCCGCAAGAAGTCCAAACATTAGTTCATAAAGAATTGTCAATTTAGTTACTATGAAATTTTGAAAATCAAAAACAACTTCTAGATTGTTTTTGGCAAAATGGGGGTTTGGAACCGTCTATCACGCCTATGTCAGAACCACTCAAGTTGTTAATATGTTTATTAGTCGTCCATGTAATACACAAGGATAAAAGAATTTCAAATCGAGATATATCTTATTGACATTTAAAATTTTTACAATATTTTTTTATTTATTGTTTTTTTTTCTTTTCTTTGTATAGTTTGAATGTATCTTGCATGATATTAATTTGATTACTTCCAGAAATTATACCAAAATATTGGGTTATTAGGTAAACGTTATATTTAGTCTAATTCTCTCTTTGAGTTCGAGTCCGTCAAACGTCAAATTCTGTGTCTAGTTAAATGATTAAGTGTATTTACGGACTACCTACTTAATCCGTTTTTCCATTTTTTATTTATATGTTTAATCCCGACTTTATCTTCTATATTGTTTATGTATGATAATTTTAAATATTATATATTATTAACGAAATTATAATAAATTAATTAAATGAATATTATAAAAAATTAAAATTAAAAAAAATTATATAAAAAACAAATATTAAAAAAAAATTAAATATGAAATATTTTAGTAAAAACTAATATAAAATAATTATATCATATTAGTATATAATATTTTAAAAACTTTATTTCAAATATTATTTAGGTTGGAATTGGACTTTAATTTTAATTTTAATATATATAACTAGTTTGACCAATTAAATTATGGGTTTATATCTTTGTTAATTGATTAAATTATGATATACTTGAATATGTTTTATATTTTAAAAAAGATTATGATGTAAATAGTAATAATTAAATCAAATATAATTATATTAATACTAATTTCATTATAGTAATAATTTTTAATTAATTAAATATTATTAATAATAATGATAATAGTTACATCGAAATAATTAAATAGTACATTTTTATCCATCATATTATTCTTATTCACCACATTTATTAATCCTATTCATATTTATATTCGAATTCTTTGTTTGAACTAAGACTTCCTTTATTATAAAATTTTGACATCTATATTATTCAGGTTATTGATATGATAAAATGGACTTCTTTAGGAGTTTATGGAAAATAAAATTTTAAAATTTTATTTATCATGTATATATTAAACATTATATATTTTTCATGTCTTTTTTATCTATATTTAACAAGAAAATAAAATAAAAATTGATACAAGTAGAAGTTCACACATATTGAATTGTTGAGAAAGTTTTGGAACAGCAGTTTGATGCCTTGATGACTAAATTTCTGTTAGAAAAAACCATTTAATTACAATTTTGGAATAATTGTTCTTCCTTTTTATATGACACAATGAGATAATAATAAAACCAAACCAAATAACAAGCAATAAAATTAAACATCTTGCTAAATGGGAATTTTGAAGCAAAGTTGGCTGATTTTGGGTTATCGAGAACATTCCCTATGAAGGAAGCGATTAATTCTTTATTGTTTTTTTTAGAACATTGTGTTCCGTTTCTCCTTTAAAGTGCGATTAATCTTTGCGGGTTAAGAAATTTAGCACGCAAACACACTTAACAATTTAATCAGACGCAAAACTTGGCACTTGACAAACTCAAACTCATGATATTAGGGAGGACTGGGATGTCTAAATCTTGTTGTAGCTTTAGGTTTTTTCATAGTTAACTACACCAAATTAGGTTTTTTTCCGGCAACATTGTATTAACAAATTTATGGCGTTGGAAATTTCTCCACCACATAGAAATCTATCTTTAAATTCATCGTGATTTTTTCTTTTATTTTTGAAAATAGTAAATGACGTGTAATTGATGTATGCATATTGCATGATATCGGGAGATATCTTCATGGTGAAATATCATATAGTTTTCGGCAATGGAAACATGAAGTTGGATTTTCTGAAACAATTTTCCTCATTGTTGAATTCAATGGGTAATTTGTATGGCTTCACATTGTTATATATACCTATGTACTTTATGCGTAGATAGGGTCAACAAATTATAGATTTTTGTTCACACTTATAGAGACGGATTTTTTTACAAGATTACTCTATCCTTGTAATATATTCCATCAATTTGATGCCTTATAAGTTGCTTCTACTTTGGTATCATATATAATAAGTGTTAAAGCCAAAGCTCATGTCAGCAATCTAAGCATGTGAGGAACTGACTCGAAAATTCTTCGATTTCTTTAATTTCGTGAATTCATCCAATACTTTGCTAATTGACTTTGCATCCAGCACCATTCTTCGATTTCTTTAATTTCATGAATTCTTCCAATACTTTGCTAATTGACTTTGCATCCAGCACCCTAATAGTAATCATGGTGTTGAAATTTTAGTGTTCACTAATTATGAGTGGTTGTGCAGTGGTTTGATAGTAATCAATATAATATATTAGAAATATAATATAAAAATAATATATTTGTAAAATATTATCCTAATATGATAATTTGTGATAATATCGATATTATATTATATTATATTAGTTTTCTTATAAGTTTAATTTAATGTCTATATAAGAGACATGCCTTATGTAATTGAGAGATCATTGAATAAAATAAAGAGATTTTATTGAATGATCTTTCAATTACATAGTATTTGTCTCTTATATAAACATTAAATTAAACTTATAAGGAAACTAATATAATATAATATAATATCGATATTATATCTTACAGATATATTATCTTTATATTATATTTTCAATATATTATATTGATTATATTTATTACACCCCCGCAATCGAAGCAGATAAACGATGTATGCTGAGATTGGATCGAAACTTTTCAAAAAGAATCCGAAAAACCCTAATCAATGATGGTGTAGTAGCCAAAGGCGAAGAAGGTAATGTTCCAGTCAGAGTAGCAGCAGATGAAGATCCAAGCGCTACTGAGGTCGCAAATGATCTGAAAGTAGATGCATCAAAAGGAGATGACGATGCACTAGTTGCCATCCCAAAAGGAGGATATGGCGAAGAACTAGTGACGGCTGATCCAAATGGAGGTTATGGAAATCGTTGTTTTGGTTAATCCAGATCTGAAAGGAGCAGAAGCTCCAGTTGCGTCAAATCCAATGGAATGTGTGGAAGCGACTAAAGCCGAGACACCATGTGTTCCAAAGGAATGTGTGGAAGCAGCTAAAGTCGAGGCACCAGTTATTCCGAATCCAAAGACAGGGGCACCACTTGCTCCAAACCAAAGGAACTAACGGAAGCGAATGACACTAAAAAAAATAACAAAATAAAAAAACATAATAAAGTTATAGAGTTTTATTTGAGCCCTCCATCAATGACTTAAAGTAACCATTGATGGAGACAGCGGAAGACTATATTTTGTACTTAAGGACAAAAATTTGGCTCTATACCATGTAAGAATATAGAAAGAGATTTTATTGAATAATCTTTTAATTCCATAATACATATCTCTTATATAGACATTAAATTAAACTTATAAAGAAACTAATATAATATCGATATTATATCTTACCGATATATTATCTTTATATTATATTTTCAATATATAATTCATGGGGTTGAAAAACATATATATTATATTCTTATCTACCTACTTTTTATTTTAAATATTCAAATCTTGTGGATAAATCTTCTTTGGCAACAAATAATATATTCAAATATTGTTTTTATTAGGATTTGAATTTTTATTAATAAATTTATTAGAATATAGGTAATGAATAATATAATATTTTGATAATTGAAATTTATAATGTTGATATTAAATATTTAACTGTTAGTTTGTATGAACAAAAAAAATATAAATATATATTTTTATATCAATAAAATATTATATATATATATATATATATTTTTGTATCAATAATATATTTTAAAAAATAATAATCAAAATAATAATAAAAAAGTCTTAAGAGTTTTACCAGCACATAATTAATCTTTACCAGCGTAAGATTATGTGTCAATAACTTTATTTACCGACTCATAATTAACCCTTAACAACGTAAGAATATATGTTGGCAATTCTCTTTACCGGCGCATAACTAATCCTTACCGGCGCACAATTATGTGTCGGTATAGACATTTGCTGACACTAGATTATGTAATGGTTATATATTGGTGGCACATATATATATGCAGCAAAATTTAAATTTTTATGCGATAAAAATATTTTTATTGGAGTGGCTGTAGCTGGCACTCTTGGTTACCTTGATAAAAGTATATATATTTTATTAATTTACATATTTGGTCATATGCAAATACGACCGAATTCGAACAAATTAATTCGAATTTAAATACGATTTTTTATTTTTAAAATTAAATTGATAAATCAATTAATTTATTATTATTTATTTTATTATATATTATATAATAAATATATTAAAAAAATTGAATTCGGTTTGATTTTTAAATTGGTTAAAAAAAATCGAAAAACTCGATGGGTGAAATTCGAAAAACTCAAAAACCGAACCGATGAACACCCTGTTAATTGATTTTTCTTTGTATAAGGTCACTAGGTATTATGTGACAAATAGGGTGACCGAAAAAAGCGATGTATATTGTTTTGGAATTGTCCTATCGGTAATAGTGACCCGATACTTTCATGGATGCAAGACAGCACACATATAATTTCATGGGTGAGTGCAATAATATCTATAAGGATGTTAATCATGTTGAGAATCATAGATTAAGAAAGAGAGATTTTGACACAAATTATTTATAGAAACTCGTTGAATTGGCAATGGCTTGTATGTCACCAGAATCAATTAGGAGGCCAAACACGAGTCAAGTTGTGATCGAGCTAAAGGAGTGTTTGGCTATTGCGATAGCTAGTCGCTATCCAAGATCAATTGATTTGATTAGTCGAGTGCTTCTAAACGATGAACTTATAATGCCTCCTCTGGCAAGATAATAAATAAAGGAGATTGATTAGATGAACTTATAATGCTTCCTCCGACAAGATAACTTATCTTAATTTGGATATATTTATGTTTTTATGGTTGAATAATTGATAAACATTTTATTAATATGTACCTAATTAAAACTTCTTAATTAAACCGGCCGGAAGACCACCTTAGTAAAATAATACAATCCGTAATAATATTAAAGTCAACAAACATTAATGACATTGACAAGTATTATTGAAAAATGATACCTAACTCTTTATTTTTATTAGTATAAGGTCTAGGAACTATATTATAGTGTATATTTCAAATTAAAAATAGATATACTTTTAGTGGCTTTAATGTATTTGATGATAACAAATGTGTAATTAAACTCGAATCAAACAACCACTTTGTGTTCATTGATAAATATTTTATCATTTTGTGGTCCTATATATATTGTTGAATAATTAATAAATAATTTTTTAATATAAAATTTTATTTAAGACATTTAAACATGATTTAGGACTCAAAGTGGTTAGTTGATATGAGTTTAATTAAACATTTATAATTATTAACACATTTCCACAAATAGTCCTTACTATTAATTTATATATTTGTTAAATGTTTCAAGTATATTAAAAATAATAAAAATTATTTAAGAACGACAATAAAATATGACATGAAAAAAAAATACAAACAAGTTACTGAACATATGTTTGGTTCTTCAGATCATTAAAAAAATCGAATAACACTCCAATCTATTTCATCAGTTTTCTAAAGCAAATATAAAAAAATCATTATAATAATAGTTCAAATCGTATACGATAATTAAAAGTTCGGTGATTTCCTTTTAACACACCAAAAATTAATCAAGAAAGTAACATACAAACTTTATCATAACTTCCCAAAGATTTGAATACCTAAATTTATAACCATTATGGTTCAATTACTTCTTTCTTCTTCCACCCTGTAGGGCTCATGAGATGGATTGATTTTCACTCTTCAAAATTTGAATTTCTTTGTTTATACAACTCCGTGTCGGCTCCGTATTATTGATGTTGTTCAAGAAAGGGAGGCTCATGGAAGTCATTCAACTATTTCACAGGAAAGAGTCGAAGTCAAAGCTCGACTCCTCCAACCTCCCTCCTGAAAAGCCCCCATTTTTACAGCTAAATTTATAGATTACAGGCGGAAAGATCAGTTTCATACCTAGCTAGATGATCCAAATGGAACTCTTCCTGTTCATCGTGTTCAGTGTTTTCTCCATCATACCATTGGTTCAAGGGCAGGATAAGTCAGGTAAATTCATTTTTCTGAAAAAATTTAGGCACTGGGGTTTAGTTTTTGATCTTCAATTGAAATTAATGGCAATTTCTTACGTCTTAATAAGGTATGTTAAGCATAGACTGTGGCGTATCAGATTCCGATTCAAATTTTGTCAAGACCGGTGTAAACAATGAAATAGCAGATGAATACAAGGCTGGAAACACTGATCCAAGACTAACCAGTCTCAGAAGCTTCCCTAATGGAACAAGGAACTGCTACACATTGAATCCTCAATTTGGAAAGGGTGGTAATTACATTGTAAGAGCTTGGTTCTTGTATGGTAATTACGATGGAAGAAATCAACAACCAATCTTTCATTTGTACATCGGTGCTAATCTTTGGGACGTTGTTTTTAATTTCAATGCATCTCAATCTAGCTTTACGGAGATTGTATATGAATCCCCATCAAGTAATATACATGTCTGTCTTGTAAATATTGGTTCTGGAACTCCTTTCATATCTGCACTGGAGCTAAGGCATTTGAACAATTTCATTTACAAATCAAGGACCGGTTTGATGACACCATACAGACGGATTGATATGGGATTCGAAGGTCGTGATAGCGACTTGCTCGGGTGAAGCACGACATCCTTCCAAATTTCAAATATATGATTCTCTATTGAAGGAAGAGGTTGTTGTAAATTGTAATTAACACTAATTCTTGAATTTGTTTTTAAATTTTAGGAACGGAGATGAACTTGGTCGGCTATGGAGTTCCTCCAACGCTTCCTTTTTCCCGACAAAGTATGTCAGCACGTTTTTCCCTATCGACTCGCAGAATAGTAGTGATTACAAAGTGCCTATCCGTGTCATGAGAGATGCAGTTGAACCAGTTAATTCTAGTGACATACTGAGATTTTACTGGGACCAGGGTTTCTCTGGCACTAATTTTTATGTTTATATGCATTTCTGTGAAGTGGAAGCAATGAATTCAACAGAGTTGAGAGAATTCGACATCTTACTGAATGAAATCCCATGGGTGGAATCAGTCACTCCTAGTTATCTGAAAACAACCACTATTAGCAAAGACAATCCTGTTAGTGGCGGTAATGGTGGAGAACTATGGATGACTATTCAGAAAACAAGCCGATCAACTCTTCCTCCTATTCTTAACGCCATGGAGATTTACTTGGAAAAAGAAATTCAACAATCACCCACCAATCCAGATGACAGTATGTATATGCTTCATTCATTATTCAATACCTCTTTTGGTGATGTGTTTTGCCAGTTTTTTTATACAAAACTTTATGTTATTTTTAATTTCAGTTGATGCAATGGTGAGTATTTCGCTGGCATATGGAGTAAAGAGAAATTGGCAAGGAGATCCATGTGTCCCACTAAACATGACATGGGGTGGTCTCAACTGCACTTCAAATAGCAATTCGCCTCAGATAATTTCATTGTGAGCGGATCATTCTTATTATAATCTTGATTCCATCATACATAATATATAGATTCTAATTGGCAAAATTATGATGGTTGAAACAGGAACCTTTCTTCAAGTGGATTGACAGGAGAAATAGCTGCTTCGTTCTCATTGCTCACATCATTGGAAATTTTGTAAGTCTCCTTATATATGTCAACGACTGTTCTTGAGCCAAATAATACTGGTAAGCTCATTGTAGTTCTTCCATTTACAGGGATTTGTCAAACAATGACCTGACAGGGCCAGTGCCTGAATTTCTATCTAATCTTTCCAAATTGCGCATTCTGTAAGTTACCAAATTCTCGTTAAAAAAACAAAAACAGGAGTTGAACAATTTTCTGCTTTTTCAGGAATTTAAGGAATAATAATCTGGAAGGTTCTGTGCCTAGAGCCCTCACTGAGAAGACATCTTTGCAGCTTAGGTTTGACTTGTATTTTCTTTCTGCTAGTCTAAGAAAAGATCAAGTGTAGTAGTCAAATTCATCTGATCTGAAACTCTGCAAAAATATATCATCTTGCAGCATAGATGGAAATCCAAATATTTGCTCGTCGGATTCTTGTGTTCGAGCAAAGAAGAAAGGCAGTAACATAGTTGTACCATTAGTTTCATCTATTGCTTCATTCCTGGTAGCAGTGCTTGCAGTTGCTATACTATTGATACTAAAAAGAAGACGAAAAGGTGTTCATTTCAACTAGATCCATAATTGTTCTTCTTTTTAAAATATATATATATGAATGAAGAACTAAATTTCTATAATATTTTCATGTAAAGCCAATATGCCTGGAAGGCTGGTAAAATCAAAGAACCAAAGATTTACATACGCCGAGATTGTGAGCATGACAAATAATTTCCATAAGGTGGTTGGCAAAGGAGGATTTGGAACTGTCTATCTTGGCTGCTTGGATGATGGCCAAGAAGTTGCTGTCAAAATGCTTTCTGTGTCATCCAAAGGATCAGATCAATTCTGGACTGAGGCAATGCAACCAAAACCTCATTTGAAGCCTTCTTTTATCTGCAAATTCCACTTTTTTCTGATTTCCATTTTTCTATTGTTTTGCAGGCCGAACTTTTGATAAGTATGAATCACAGGAACTTGGCTCCTTTTGTTGGTTACTGCGATCAAGGGTCTGAAACAGCATTAGTTTACGAGTATATGGCTAATGGAAACTTACAAGAATATTTATCGGGTAACTTGTCATTTTGAGTAATTTCATTTCGAAGAAAACTGTAAGTATGAAATGAATTTTTTAAGGATGATGGGATTTAATTTACAATGGCAGACCTTAATAAACCTGTCCTGAGCTGGAAACAGAGACTCCAGATAGCGATTGAAACAGCCCAAGGTTAGCTATAATTTGTGTTTGAATTACTTTCTTCTTCACTAAGTTCTGAAAAGGTTGATGATATTTTTGTTAGCTTTGGAGTACCTGCACTATGGCTGCAAACCACCCATAGTTCACAGAGACGTCAAGACTGCCAACATCTTGCTAAACGAAAACTTACAGGCAAAAGTTGCAGATTTTGGATTGTCTCGAGTGGTCCCTGATGGAACCCACGTCTCCACTAATGTGGTTGGAACATTCGGATATCTTGATCCTGAGTAAGTTACTCACATTCTTTTCAAAGAAAAAAAAATCCTTGGAGTGGATTAGGAAACTGAGATTCTATTATCTACAGGTACTTTTTCACCAACAGACTGACAGAAAAGAGCGACGTTTACAGCTTCGGGGTAGTTCTTCTAGAGCTAATAACAGGTCTACCAGCTATATTAAAAAACGAAGACAACGAACATGTAGCCCAGTGGGTGAAGCCCATGCTAGAAAAAGGGGAGATAGACAACATTGTTGATCAAAGGCTAGAAGGAGATGTAGACATAAACTCTGTCTGGAAAGCTGTCGAAATCGCCATGAGCTGCATTCCAACCAATCCCATCCAGAGGCCTACTATGGATCATGTGGTTGTGGAGCTGAAAGAGGCTCTAGAAATTTATGCCCCCTCTGAAAAGACAACGAAAACAACAGATTATGGAACTTCAGAATTTCCCGACAGTTTAACTAATAGTATGATTGGAGATTACAGTGTTTTGGATATTGATTCTTCCTTGATTTTACCGAAACCAAGATAGGTTTATTATATACTAGGTGAAAATTTCTTAATCAGATTTTTTTACACTATGTCATCTTCATTCAATTCATCTCTTCATTGTTATTTCAGTGTTTTTATATATTGGTGTTGGATGTGTGTTTCTTTTTAGTAGACCAAAATTTAAAGTTAATCTTTCTTTTTTGTTTTTGTTGTTGAGTCAATTCATTAATCGTTTAAAAAAAGAGCGATATTTTTGCGCGATGGAATTGGCTAGATAAAATCGGTTTATAAGACCTACAATACACACAAATTCCGATGATGAATAAATGATTTCTCGCTTCATTCAACCAACTATTTCGTATTAGTAGTAAATGTATCCTTTTAGGCTATTGAAAGCGTCATTTTGAGGTAAATCTTTCAATGAAATCTTTCTTTTTATAGTTTCTATAGAGAACAACATCCCTAACTTCTTCCAGCTTCTTTTAACCTCCAAATTTCATAAATATAATCATATCATGAAACTACATAATCATGTTCTTAATACTTTTATTAATTTGATATGCCCTTGTAATTATAAATATATAATTGGCATCCTTAGTGTGTAAGAATCAAGTGCATAATATATATTTTCAAATTAAAATCTCAACCTATAAAAAAATATATATATCAAAGGGGATAGTGTAAAAATATAGAACCCGGCTGATAAAGGTTACCAGATTGTTTGATGTTGGTCATTTGAGGGGATTTTACTGAAATAAAAAAATTCTTTTTGGATAAAAAATAGTTATTTAGATTTTTAATCATTTAAATTATTATAATATTATTTTTCATTTAAAAAATTATAAAAGTAAAAAAAAATGATATTTTAATATTGATATTTTAGTTTTCTAACCTAATTAGATATAGAGAACAATTTAAAACATAAAATAAATATGTCTCGTGCTCACATATTATTGTTCATAGTTATAAATCGGGGTTTAAACGTGTTTTATAGACTTGATCTGAATAACATAAAATGTGGGATACATATTTTTTTTTAATAAAATTAGCCCGATTTATCTTTATTGAAAAATACATAGGAGTCTAATGTTTACTTCTCATTTTTTGATTGAAGTGTTATAAGACGAAATTTCACCCGGTGATATATGAATGCAAAATAATAGTTTTAAAATATGCGGTTCGACCGATGGTTTGATCGACGGTTCAATCGGTCTGACCAGACCGCGAAACGGTTGAAGGTGGTCAATCTTTTAACTTATATACGTTACCTTTTGAACCAGTCAAAAATCGGTCCGACCGGACAGTTCGACTGGAAATCCGAACCGAAAATTTTCGATTCGAAAGGTTATCTATTATTTTATTGGATCAGTTATACTTCCATATATTTCTTCTTCTCGGTAGGCAACCTTGACTCTAATCCTGTCGAAGACTGCATCTTATCGCTTCGTAATTAATTATCTTAAAAAAAATTGTACCATGATCAGACCAAAGTTCAACTAGTGGCGGACGGTGGCGGTAAATGTCTTTAAAGCATCTGATAACTCTTATCCATTCATTTCTATGTTTGTTAAAACTGAAGATCAATAATTTAAAGAATCGACGAGATTTCTCATTTTGTAACGCAAAGAGGTTCAAATGAAGGAGAGCGAGAGACAAAGAGATGGGAAGAAGAAGAAAGACAGAGATAGAGAGATGAGAAGAAAAATATAAGTCCAGCTATCTCTGCATCATTTGTTGATTGTGGTTGTGTAGATTAAAGTTAAAAAAAGTAACAATGGTTATGTTAAAAATAGAGGAGGTGTTGGTGTTTAATGTTAAAAAATTAACCATGACTAAGAGTAAAAAATGATAAGTATATGATTCATTCATTATTCGGTAACGTGTTTTTTAGTATTATCTTCTTAGTCATGGTTATTTATTACTTTCAAATAATAAAAAATTTAAAGTTCAGTCCAACCAATGATTTAACATGTTGAACCGGTTGGACCGAAGTTCGCCTAAAAAATCAGATTGATGACCGGAACAATTTTCAGAATAATGTGCAAAAATATATGATTAGTGTGAGTCGTGGTCGTAAAAATTAGAAAAAGGTGGAAAAAATTTCTTATATATTTTTACATTGTGAAGTTGTTGCAAATATATGAAGTCTTTTATGAAATTTGAGGGGAATTCAATAAGTTATGCCGGAGATTCTCGGTGACTATTGAAAGACATGGATTAGGGTGGCCAAAATAACGAGATTTACAAGTTTGTATCCTATAATTTTCTAATAAATTATCTGGTTGAAAAAACAATTGGAGGACATTTAATCACCGAAGTAGGTCATTAATGATTATTCACAATGTCATTATCATTAATATATCGGAAATTAGATCTGAAAAATTGTGCTTTTCTTCGAGATATTTGAATCAATCAATTGTAATTATGTTTTTATTTATTTTTAAACTATTTTTTCAATATATATATATATTATATAATTAAGTGATTTAATAGTTTTATTTATTATAATAAATGTAAAAAAATATGATAGAATATATGTGTTTGGGTAAAAACATGACCTCCTAATACGAAAATTAAAGAAATCAGTATGCCTACTGACTTCTCTTTTAACCTGATACTTCCGTCTTCTTCAAATCGCCATGGCTGCTTTTCAAGGTATCTGAATTAGGTAAGATCAGTTTCTTCTCTATCGTTTGTCTCTTGGAATGTCTGAGAATAAAATCCCTCTTCAAGCTCCTGTCTTTGATTCGTTCCATTTTCCCCCTACCTTGCTGCAGATCCAGAGAAGTCGTCATTTGAACATCAACTTGTCGATTTTCTGAAACATCTGTGAATCGCCCATTCTGTATAACTGAAGAATTTCTTCTTGCTAAGAGGTATGTGAGTTAGTATCTTGTGAATCAAACCCTTGATTTGAGAAGCTCTGTTGGACTACGTAACTTTCTTCTTTCTGAGAATTATCAACCTATAAATTGATGGCGACGACACCAATGGCGCCTCCGAACGCGGCCGGAAATTTCGATGGGAACCCTATGGCGCCGCCGCCGCCTCCAGGCACGGACATGACCGGAATATGTTTTAGGGATCAACTTTGGTTGAATACTTATCCGCTCGATCGAAATCTGGTCTTCGACTACTTTGTTCTTTCTCCGTTCTACGATTGGACCTGCAACAATGAACAGCTTCGAGTGCGCTCCATTCATCCTCTTGACATCTCACAACTTACGTAAGATACTTTCTTCTCATTTTTAGGGTTGAGATTGTGATGCTTTCATAAATCATAATGAATTCGTGCTAACAGTTAGAAATGTTCTTATGAGCTGAAATTCAAATCTTGTGATTCCTTAAGTTGCAACACATATCATGATCTCATTCATTCATCCAGTTTATTAGCTAGCCAACAATACAAGGCTAACTGTTGTATGATAAGAAACAGTTTTTTCTAACTGGGAAATAAGTAAAAGTGTAGGATACTTGTACAGAATGTTTTCGCAGTTCAATATTGAATGATGGGATCCTTTCATTGTTTGTTACTATTATCGATTAATTCGCTCATAAAAAGGGGTTAGATGGATGCGGATTGTAATTTGTTGTACAGGAAAATGACAGGCATAGAGTTCGTGCTGAGTGAAGTAATGGAACCTCACCTCTTTGTATTTCGTAAGCAAAAGAGAGATGGTCCTGAGAAAATAACTCCAATGCTAGCTTATTATGTCTTGGATGGGTCCATTTATCAAGCTCCACAGCTCTGCAGTGTATTTTCTGCTAGAATTGTAAGTTTCGATCTTCAGGCCTTTCGTGTTTCATATCAAATGACTGTTTTTCTGTTCTAGTAAAAGAAACTTCACTTATTTTGTTTCTAATAATAACACTGGAAAACATAAAACCTATTGTTTTGATCGGGGCGTGCTTCAGGCATTTCATGTTTCATATCAAACGACTGTTTTTCTGTTCTAGTAAAAGAAACTTCACTTATTTTGTTTCTAATAATAACACTGGAAAACATAAAACCTATTTGTTTTGATAGGGGCGTGCTCTGTATCACATATCCAAGGCTTTCACTACTGCAGCTTCAAAGTTGGAGAAGATTGGATATGGTACATACACATACCTCTCTTCGAAGTTTGACTGACTCCTCCTATATTAATTTTGGTCCAGAAATGTGTGACTCAATTTTGATATGAATGTAGTTGACAGTGAAAATGAGACAGCAGCGGCCGAGACAAAGTCTAGCAAGGAGATCATTGACATGAAGGAAGTCAAGCGAATAGACCAAGTTCTTGCCTTGCTACTCGGAAAGGTAACAAGAGTTGCTTTAATTCTACAAGGCAAGGAATCATGATGTGAAAATAATATGAATATGAATACGATTCGATATGTTTTGCAGTTACCAGCAGCCCCTCCCCCGCCACCTTACCCAGAAGGATATGCTCCTCCGGCCACAACAGAAGGGGATAAAACTTTCGAAGGAAGCGGGCAAGGAGCCGAGACCCAACTCCCTCAAATGGATCCCATAATTGATCAAGGCCCCTCAAAGAGGATGAAATTTTGAGAGGTAAATTTGACTCTTTTTTTACTACTCACTGACTTGACTGTACAAAACAAAGATCACTACATCCACATGTAATAGAACTTACTATTTTATTATTAGTTATGTGTGTTCTTATACTATATCTGCAGAAGCCCAATTTTAAATAATGATTTTTCTACAACTTTGATTGTTTCCATTTGGTTGTTGAAATTTCTTCTATCTTCAGTTTGGCCACAATTTTATGAGAAGAAGAGAACAAACAAGTGACTTCCACAACATTAATAATATTATTGTAATAGATTGGATTTGTTTATATTATCTTTTTTGTATGTCAGGATTTTTGATCACTCATTTCTAGAAAAATAGAAACAATCATTGCAATATGCATAAGTTTTTCTACCCAAAAAAAAACATTTATCATGTTTTGTGTTTTTTCAACCAATCATTCAACTAATCTATTAAAATATTTTCATAAATTTTGAATAATAAGTGAGCCTCAATTTTCTTATAGAAAATAATAATAATAATAAGTTGATGGCAACAAGATAATAGCATCGAAAATGTAGTAAAAAGGTAATAAAAATTAATTGTATATCAAATTCAATTATAATCCTATTATCAATTTATTTTTTCATGACCAATTTAACATTCTTAGTTATCAGACCAACATTTGTATAAAAAGGGTAAGGATTGGTCTGTGGCATATCGAAAAAATAGTAAAAGAAGAAAACAAATTAAATTCCCTTTTATGACCAAGAACCCATCCTTGATTCATGTCGATATGTCATTTGGTGTAAAAGGCAGATCCAAAAATTCCCTTTTATAACCAAGAACTCATCCTTGATTTAAAGTTGAGTTTTGCATTATGTCATATGGTCGTCTCTAGCTGGATTTTATGTTTGGAAAAAAATATTTTAAATATGTTATTTAGATATTAACTTAGATAAATAATATTTTAAAATATATTTTAATTATGTATATATTCATCAATTTAATAATATTTATTTGACTTTGATTTAATGAGATATTAAAAGCAATAGCTGTTTTTCTTTTTTTCTCAGTCTCCCATCAAATTATTATTTCAAATTTAATAGAATCTTTAATTGTTTTCACATGCAAAATAAATTTAGTCAATATATTTCTTAAAGTGATTTAATTACGTGATCTGGAATTAAGATTATTATAATTTTTGACTGGATGCCACGTCAGATGGATGGTCCCCCAAACGTAGAAGGAAGCAAAACTAAACAATCCTACATATAGCTGAGTCATCACGATAAGATGATGGGTCCCATTTGCCAACCAGACCTAATTTATTATTTATTATTTTGCTATTATAAACTGAAATAATATTTAAGGGTCAAAAAATAAACAGTTACAAAATGCAATAACCTTAATTTGCTATTTTAATCTCTGATTTATAATTATATATCCTACTTTTTCTTTTTCATTTTTAAAAATGATCAATACAATATTAATAAATAAAGTAGTTAAAGTATAATAATAGATAAATAATGGCATTTTTTTTTTTTATCAATTTCTTAACCTATGTGATGTATATCTACTAAATATATACATTAAATAAAGAGAGATTTTGAAAATTTTCAATAAAGGAAGCCAGCCACCTATAAATACATACATCTTCTTGAACCAATATTGCAACAACAATAATAATAATATTTTCTCTCTCTACTATTCTGTCATCATCAAAATCAAGAAGATGACTATTCATTTTGAGCAAACTCATCTCGGTAGTTCTTCTTTCTTTCTATCTCTCTTCTGGGTCGGTATCAGATTTAGGGTTTTGATCAAATCTTGCAACTTTCTTGGATAAGAAAATGATTTTTTTGATACTTCTTCTTCTATTATTTGGGTTTTAATTTATTCTTTCTTATTTATAATTATTAAACAGAAGGAGGAACTGAGCTGATTGCTGGTCAGAAGAAGAATGGAAATAATTTGGATGCTGATGATGAATTTCTTGTTCCCGATACCAATTCCTTCGGTCACAACTTCAGGTTTTTATTTTTAATTATTATCTTATATTATAAATTTGATAAAATCTAAGTTCAAATTTTGAAATATAAGATTTTACTATTTTATAAGAATAACGAATCTGATCGAGATATTCCGGTTAAATGAGAAAACTATTTCTATTTTAAATTTATTATAATAAAGATTTTATTTGTTTAAAAATGTTGTAAAATTTAATTAATAAATCTTGATGAGACTGAAAAATGCTTATTTTACAAAAAGACATGACCTTAAAACTATCAAAAGTATTAGGATCCTCTATGTCCCCATCAACAACATTTATAACTTTGTAGATTTTACATTAATAATAATAATAATAATAATAATAATAATAAGAAGAAGAAGAAGAAAGAGAAATTACAAGTTATTGTACAAGGCCCATTCATAAAATGGGCTTATAGAATTATGTACAAGGCCCAATTATTATTGTAATTTCATAAATAGAAATTAAATAAATAAATAAATATCAGGGATTATAATGCGGAAAGTGTGAGACAGCAAGGAGTGGAGGAGTTTTACAAGACCCAACATATCAATCAAACTTATGAATTTGTAAGTTTTTTATTTTATTTTATATATTTTGATATTTATTTATATATTTATTATTATTATTAATAAGTACAGGTGAAGAGGATGAGAGAGAAATATGGGAAAATGGACAAGGTGGAGATGAGCATATGGGAATGCTGTGAGTTACTAAACGACGTCGTTGATGAGAGTGATCCTGATTTGGATGAGCCCCAAATTGAGCACTTACTTCAGACTGCTGAGGCCATCAGAAAAGATTATCCAGATGAGGACTGGCTTCATTTGACTGCCCTTATCCATGGTAACTTTTTTATTACTTTTTTACTTTTTACTATATTCTATCTTATTTATTAAAATTTGTTTCTTGTCATATAAGATCTTGGCAAGGTTCTTCTTCTCCCAAGCTTTGGTGAACTTCCTCAGTGGGCTGTTGTAGGTAATTATTTATTTTACCCTACATTAATTACCATTACTTATAACAATGTTGATTATTTATTGAGACAATACAAAAAATGATTTGTAACAGGCGACACCTACCCGGTTGGATGTGCCTACGAAGAATGCATTGTGCACCACAAGGTATTACATGTCTCGATTAAATTATAACATTTTATTTTACTAAAACAAAAATTAATAATCATAACAATTTATTTTATTTATTTTGCGTACGTAAAGTACTTTAAGGAAAATCCAGACTACAAGAACGAGACTTACTCCACCAAATTTGGGGTCTATTCGGAGGGATGTGGGCTAAACAATGTGTTGATGACATGGGGTCACGACGATTACATGTACTTGGTGGCTAAGGAGAACAAGAGCACTCTGCCTCCGGCTGCCCTCTTTGTCATTCGATACCACTCTTTTTATGGTGAGATCGACAAACCGACCCATGACCTTAGTCTTACCAATTCAAATTATTAAGAATATATACATGATGTGCAGCTCTACACACGGGAGGAACTTATAAGTACTTGATGAATGATGAGGACAAGGAAAATCTGAAATGGCTTCATGTATTTAAGTATGTAGATGGTTTTATTTTTTATGGCTTATTATTTTAGTAAAGTTTGATGCTACTAATGTGGGATGAAATGTGGCAGCAAATATGACTTATACAGCAAGAGCAAAGTTAGAGTTGATGTGGAAAAGGTCAAGCCTTACTATATGTCTCTTATTGAGAAGGTATATATATATATTATTACAAAGTTAATTTAATTGATTGTCTTATTTGAAAACTAACAAATTTTATGAAACAGTACTTTCCGGCAAAGCTGAGGTGGTGAAGAGGCGAGCGGACATGCTGAGTTGAATGAAAAATTGAGTCACCATACCCTATAGACTTACTATTTTAATTTCATTTCTATGGCTAAACAAATTTTTTTTTTCATTTTTATGAATAATCTTGTCTTTGTTATATGGATTGATAGTCTTGAAATCAAATTTAAATCTCCATTATGCACTTGGGTTGAGTTTTTTTTGGCATACATATGGTTTTTGATTAATTTTGTCAAACAAATTGAATTTTTGTTCTACCTAATTAACGTTGAGTTGTTAGGAAAGTTATATTAAACATGAACGAGAATAATGAAAAAAAAGGATAGGAGAGTAATTATGTCTTCATAAATTTTGGATTAAAGCTAAAATTTAAGAAATGAAATCTGAAAAACATGCTGGAAAGAACTCTAATTGGGGTAGAAAATGTCACGCCCCTAACCGAGTCATAAGACCAACTGCTGTTGGCATGTCATTTACTGCACGACTAAAATAACATGCAAGGTTAACCAACTACATTTCAAATCTTCATTAACACAAAAATCCTCCTTACTCCTTACAAAAGTATTTTCATACACAAAATGTCATTATACCCCATCCTTAAACAAAAATCGATGGTTACATATTTCATGTCTTAAGGATACAATTTTTTCTATTACTCTTTAGACATGAGAGAGACTAATAATCTTTACCGATTATAATATTCAAGTCTTCGATACCCGCACAACCTCAGCTATTCAATATTATCTTGTTCTGAAAGAGTAGTCCATAAAAATGGATGAGTTAAACTTGTCCAATAAGAAATCATAAGTTTCTAAACAGCTGAATCAAGAGGTAATTAACTATGTACAGAAAAATTAACTTTTATTCAAAATATAATATTTAGTTTAAATAACCAATATACTTTTCGTATATAGCTCGGGTTAGTGATAAGACTACATTATTGCGATAACTCATTAGCCATTAACCAGGATTTGAGGGTCTATCATTGACTAATTTACCATCAACCAGAATTTGGGGGTCCTGTGTTGACTCATTAACCATCAACCAGAATTGGGAGAACAGTTTCCTAAAGTAACCTTGTTTGCCGTTCACTTTCCCAAAGTAACCTAGTTTGTTCATTCATTCCCAAACTAACCTAGTTTACTATTCAAACACAATTTTATTTATTTATTTATTTTACATTTAAAATTTATTATATAAAGTTTATATTTTGATATATATTTTAAATTATTATTTATATAAACTAAATTATTTAAATTTTGATATATATTTTAAATTATTATTTTTATAAATTAGATTATTTATATTTTGATATATAATTTAAATATAATTATTTTTTATAAATTTGATTATTTGTATTTAATATATATATATATATATTTACATTTAAATTATTATTTATATAGTGTAATAAATATTAAATAATTCTAATAAATAATTGATGTATACTAATAAATTTAAAATATTTTAACCATAATAATATAATAATTAAATATTCGCGTTTTTAATTTTATCAATTATTTATTAAATATAATAAAAAGATTATCATATTTATAGGGTTAAAATATTAATTAAAAATCTTATTATATTTAATAAATAATTGATAAATTTAAAATTTTTTTTATGAATATATTATTATAGTTAAAATATTTTAAATTTATTAGTATTTATCAATTATTTATTCGAATGTTAAAGGAAATATTTATTATATATATAAATAATAATTAAAATGTAAATATATATATATATTAAAATATAAATTATCAAATTTAAAATATATATCAAAATATAAATAATTAAATTTATAAAAATAATAATTTAAAATATATATCAAAATATAAATAATTTAATTTATAAAAATAATAATTTAGTTTTATATATAATAAATTTTAAATGTAAAAAGAATAAATAAATAAATAAAACTGAGTTTGAATAGTAAACTAGGTTAGTTTGGGAATAAATGAACAAACTAGGTTACTTTGGGAAAGTGAACGACAAACAAGGTTACTTTGGGAAACTGTTCGAATTGGGAGGTCCTGTGTTGATTCATTAACCATCAACCAAATTTAACTGTCATGCGTTGACTCATTACTGTTATAAGCGCTGATGCATTAATAACTATTATCAAAATAATAAGTACAAAATCCTATCTTGAGTATAAAATTACTTCTTTATTTCCACATTTACAATTCAACTTTACCATATTTTTTATTCTCAAATCATATTCTCTTTCTCAAATTAATTTGCCTAGTCAAGGTTATTCAAGTTATTTTTCCCTTTACACCCATTTTCAACTCATTTTAGTCTAAATAGACTAATCAAATCATTTTTTTAAAACTGATCTACCAAAAAACCTATGAAACTGATCTTCACTCACGGCCTCATTCACACTCCTCTGCTTCTTGCTTTATATCTCTCTATTGTTAGGAAGATCCACAATATATCAAATATCAAAAGTATATATCCTTATAAAATATTTTAGTATATTAAAATATTAATATATTTCATTTCTCAAATCTCACCTTTCTCCATAATATCTTCTTTCTTATTTTTTTCTTTTTTTTCAGAATCTTGAGCCTTGTGCACCTACCCTGTCTTATCCGTTGTCATTTTTTTTTCTCTCATTATAAAAATATAATATCTTTACAATCTTACCTCTTAAAAGAAGTTTGGTCTTCCAAGCTTGATTCAATCCTGGAATAAGTTTGGATACTTGTCTCTCATATCCTTTTCGAGTTCCCACGTAGCTTCCTTTTCAGAATGATTGCCCTACTTAATTTTATAATACTTAATAATTCGACGCCGAAGAACTTGCTCTTTATTGTCCACAATCATTGTAGGAACCTCCTCGTACGTCAATTTTTTTTCAAATACTAGTGGAATATATTCAATTATGTGACCATTAGTGGGAACATATTTTTTTAACATCGACACATGAAAGACGTTATAGACTCTCGCTAATGTTGGGGGTAATGCAATCTCATAAGCTATGCTGTCAACCTTTTTCAACACTTCGAATGGTCATACAAATCCATGACTCAACTTTTCTCGCTTTCCAAACTGCATAATACATTTTATTGGAGATACTTTTAAGAATACATGATCACCAATATTAAACTCTAAATTCCTTCTGCGATTATTGGCGTAAACTCTTTTACCTGCTCTGTATAATAATCAATTTTTTTATTTTACGAATCTTGTCATTTGTCTCCTACAAAATTTTTGGTTCCATCAATCTCTTTTCTCCTACCTCATCTTAACACACAGGTGAACGACATTTTCGACCATATATGCTTCATAGGGAGTCATTTGAATATTTGCCAGATAACTGTTATTGTAAACAAATTCTATTAAAGCTAATGACCATCCCATGCTCCACCCATATCAATTATACAAGCTTGAAGCATGTCTTCCATAACTTGATTTACTCTTTCTGTTTGCCTATCAGTTTGATGGTGAAATACATTACTAAATATCAATTTAGTTCCCAAACATTGATGCAAACTTCTCCAGAAATGTGACATGAACTTACTATCTCTATCTGAGACAATAGTTATTGGTATCCCATGCAATCTCATTATCTCCTTGATATACAATCGTGTCAAGTTGTCTAATAAAAATTCTATTGAAATCGCTAAGAAGTGAGCGGATTTTGTCAATATATCAACGATTACTCATACAACTGTATTATTCTTTCTTGTTTTCGATAATCTTGATACAAAATTCATGGAGATGTCTTCCCATTTTCACTAAGGAGTGGGTAAAAGGTGCAAAAAAACCTGCTACTTGTTGATGTTTTGCTTTCACTTATTGACATGTCAGACATTCAGAAACTTACTGAGCTATTTCTCGTTTCATATTATTCCACCAGTAATGTTGTTTCAAATTTTAATACATCTTTGTGCCTCCGGATGAACAATATATCTGGAGTAATGTGCTTCCTCTAATAATTCTTTTTTTAAAAGATCATCATTATGAACACATAACCGATTATGGAAACACAAAACTCCATCTTTGTCTAGCTGAAATCCTTTCCCTAATTCAGATTTTATATTTTTCTTGATCTTGATAATTCGAGAATCATTTTGTTGTGAGATTTTGATTTTTTCGAGAAATGTAGGAAGAATCGCAATATTTGAAATCAGACTTGGCTATTTCCCTTTTGATGATTCTCTATTCAAGGCATCGGCTACAACGTTAATTTTTCTATGGTGATAATTTATTATTAAGTTAAAATTTTGAATCAAGTCTAGCCACCTTTTTTGACGCATGTTTAATTCAGTTTGAGTATAAATTTCTTTAAACTTTTGTGATCCGTATAAATCTCGACTTTTGGACCATATATACAAGTGGTGTCGCCAAATCTTCAAGGCAAATACAACCGCTATTAACTCAGATCATGGGTATGATAGTTTCGTTCGTGCAGTTTTAATTGTCGAGATGCATAAGCAATAACATGTTTATTTTGCATGAAAACACAACCCAATTCCTTATGTGAAGCATCGCAATAGACAGTGAAATCTTCATTTTCCGATGGTATAGCTAGCACTAGAGTTGTAGCTTGCTGTTTTTTAAGTTTTTGAAAACTTTCTTCACATTTTGTTGACCATTCGAATTTCACGCATTTTTGAGTCAAAGAGTTAGTGATGATGCTATTTGAGAAAATCTCTTAACAAATCTCATATAGTAACTTGCCAAACTAAATAAACTATGTATCTATGTAAGAGTAGATGGTCTACGCATAGGGACGGACCCAGGAATTAGAGTTGGGGTGGGCTTGAATAAAACTTATATATAATAGAATATAGATTTATATCCTTAGATAAATCTAGTTTGATATAAAGTATTAAAAAATCATCCATCATTTTATTATAGAGTTTTGTCTTCACATTTTTCATTTCTAAAAATACTCGCTCAACTCTTGGTTAATTGTTGATACAACTCAATAAATGTAGAAATCTTCAATTTCAACATCACATTAAATTTATAATATACCAAATTCATACTTCAAAACAATAATATATTGATCACTTAAATTTTCAAAATAAAAATACATTCCAAACTTACAAATATAATAATATTAATTGAGTTGAATGAATCTGTTAAATGAGTTTGAATGAATTTGTTGGTTTTAAAAATGCGATAAAAAAATAAGTTTTACTAATGACTCATTAAACCGAGTATTTAACTCCATCAAAATGAAATCAATTTTTACATTAAAAACATTAAATTGATAATATTGTTTAATTACTGATCGGGAATGATCGAGAATACTGAATACTGAACTTATATAATAAATGACGTATTTTTTAAGTTGTTAGAGGTTTAGGTTCGATAGTCATATCGTCTTGAGATTTTTTTAAGAAGTTGACAAAAAAATATATATATTATTCTCATAATTTTATGTATTAAATAAGATATAAAATAAATTCAAAATTTGTCATATTTATGTTAATCGAACAATTAAATTAAATAAACATTTTAATCAAATAATTGGAGTGTAATAATGAAAAAATAAAAAATAAAATAGATATTTCATACAATTAAAGTTTAAGGATGAAAAAATAAAAAGAAAAAAATAAATTGTTAAATTTTAAGACTATATATTCAATTAAACATACTTAAACCAATTATAAATATTATATACCTAATTAAATTGATGAAGAGAATTAGAAAAAAAAAAATTAAGGATCGGTGGATAAGTCTTTATTCTTTTTAGGTATTAAAATGAAATAAGAGAATTAAGATGGAATTAATTAGAAAATAGGAGTTGAGGGGAAGGGAATTAGTTAATTAATGAAATAAAGGTAAAAGGATTATAGTTGCAGGGGCAAGACTATTTTCATCCCACAAAACAATTCTCAAACCCAAAATGCAGTAAATGTTATATCATACAGTAATTCATCTCCAACCTAAAAACTCATTTCCAAACCCAAAAGAATATTCTTAGAATATTTCTTTTTACACAAACTTTTTAACCTTATTAATATTATCTATATATTTATCAACTTTACATATTTAACCCTAATATTTTTTATTCATTCAATAAAATTAAAATAAAATTAATTATATATCACTACTTTATAATAAATCAATAATATATTTAAATAAACGAACATATTATATAATAACAAACATTATTAATAAAAAAAACACTTATACGTATAGATATAAAATAAATTAGATAAAATTTAAATATAATAAATTTAATGATTTAATTATACATTTAGAAAAAAAATATATAATTTTGTATCTTAAGAATAAAAAACATAAATTAAATAATTAATTTACATGTAAAAAAATTTAGAAAAAAAATAAATAAATAAGTGTGAGGACCATTTTTTAAAAATGGCAAAAAATGGTGATAATGAACTGTCCAAACGCATAATATGCGTCTGAACTGAAGAGAGAAGGTTGTTACGCATTATAGGTTTTTTTAAGGTGGGTTGGAGGAGAAAAGGGCAGCATAATAAGTTATGCGTGTCGGTTGGAGTTGGTCTAAAGGAGTAAAACAGTACTTACTGGAAAGATGAGATGAGGTTGCAGAATAATTTATTTATTTTTGTTTGGAGGGCAGCTCTAATTTAGATTCAAATCTGACTATGCAAATCTGATACCGCTTCCACCTCCTTTCGAGGATCTACACATATTCATCTTTAAATATAACTAGAAAAATTTTGGTGCGATACACACGAATAAAAATATAAATGAAATAAATTTAATAATAAAATAATAATATATATTCAATGTTTAAAATTCTTAATAAATTGCGAATAATATATTAAAATAAAAAATAAAACGCTCTTATTCCACATTTTATTCATTTCGCTAAAACAACTTATCTCCTCACATTTTTATCACATATTTTTTCCAAATAAACATTCCATCTCGTGACCTTACACTTTTATTTTGGTCAATCAAATATTTGATTAATATTTTTTTAATATTTAACATCATGACCTCACACTTTGGTCAATCAAATATTTGATTCATATTTTTTTAACCACTTTTAATTGAAATCGGCCTATTATCCATCGGCAAATCACATCACAATCACACTTTGTTAAAGTGTTGTACTTGTTTTGTTAGGTTGTAAGTTCGAAACATACCTATAACATTTTTATTTTTATTTTTAACCGTTTTAAATTTATGGGCGGGTCAACCCAAAATCCGACTCAAGTATCCATTTATTATCATATATATATCCAGATTAACCACAGTTCTCGAACTGGCAATCCGGACACTTTAAAAATTAAGTATCATTAATTATATATATATATATATATATATTAATTAGTTAAAAATGTCTTACGTTCATTAAATTTAGTGTTGAATTTAAAATATAAAGTGTTATTAGTTTAGTTGGTTAAAGAACGTTATACTTGTTTTTGTTAAGTTGCAAGTTCGAAATATACATATAACATTTTTTTATTTTATTTTAACCATTTTAAGTTTATGGGCGGGTTAACCCACAGTCTGACTCATGTATCCATTTACTTTCACATATATATCCAAATTAACCACAACTCTCAACCCGACAATCCGAACACTTTAAAAATTAAGCATCATATTTTATATATATATATACGCACTAAAAATGTGATATTATTCCACTAGAATTCACATTTCGAGAATTTAACATATAACTGATTTTCTCTAAAGGATCTAATTTTTATTTTTTTAATTTACTATAAATTGAAATAATATTTAAGGGCAAAAAAATAAACAGTTACAAGATGCAATAACCTTAATTTGCTATTTTAATCTCTGATTTATAATTATATATATCCTACTTTTTCTTTTTCATTTTAAAAAATGATCAATACAATATTAATTAATAGAGTAGTTAAAGTATAATAATAGATAAATAGGAAAAAAGCTCGCTTAAACGTATGTACTTATACAACTAGCTCACTTAAACGTATGTACTAATAAAATGTCATTTAAACGTACTTACTATCAAAAATTGGCTCATTCAGCCTCTTTTAGTAACCATAGTTAACTTTTATTTTTAAATTTATATATTTATTAATTAAATATTAATATATTTTTTCTCTCTTTCCTTTTCATTTATTATTTCATTTATTACTAATAAATCCTTTATTTTTATCTTTTTTATAATTTTTTATTATTTCTATATGAATATTTATGATTGATTATTTTAATTTTATTTTATATATATAAACATTAATCGTTAATTATTTTAACTCTATATTTCTTCTTCTTTTTTATATATTTTTTTTATATTCACATTAATTATTAATTATTTTAAAATTATTTAATCCCAATAATTGAATATAACAATAAAAATTCTTTCAGCAATAAAAATTCTTCAACACAAAAATAAATTAATTAAAAATTAAGAATTGAATAATAATAAAAACTCATTCATCAAACACTAAAAAAACACTAAAAGAGTAATAATCAAATATTTAAAATTAAGAATTGAATAATAATAAAAACTCATTTATCAAACACTAAAAGAGTAATAATCAAATATTTAGACAAAACAATTCTTTTACTACTAATATAAGTCGTGAATAAAAAATAAATAAAATATTATTAATTTCATTTTTATTTATATTAAACTAAATAAGAAAAAACCCTTTTTCATTTTTATTATATTAAATTAAATAAAAAAACCTTTCAAAAAAATATTACAGTAAACATAAAATTTATAAATAAGTTGTTAATTTTTTTTTAAAAAAATAAGAATTTAAAAAATATGAGAAATAAAAACTAATAAAAAAAGAAGATGAAATATAAAAAAGAAATTAATATTAAAATAATAAAAAATATAAGAATAAAATAAATTATCTAGTTTAATTAATGAAAAAGAAGGAGAAAGAAAATATATTAATATTTAATTAATAAATATATAAATTTAAAAATAAAAATTAACCATAGTTATTAAAAGAGGTTAAATGAGCTAATTTTTGATAATTCATATATTTAAATGACATTTTATTAGTATATACGTCTAAGTGAACTAGTTATACAAGTACACGTCTAACTAATATTTTTTTCCTAGATAAATATATACATTAAATAAAGAGAGATTTTGAAAATTTTCAATAAAGGAAGCCGGCCACCTATATAAATACAATAGGTCTTCTTGAACCAATATTGTAACAACAATAATAATAATATTTTCTCTCTCTAATCTTCTGTCATCATCAAAATCAAGAAGATGACTATTCATTTTGAGAAAACTCATCTCGGTAATTCTTCTTCTTTCTATCTATCTCTCTTCTGGGTCGGTATCAGATTTAGGTTTTTGATCAAATCTTGTAACTTTCTTGGATAAGAAAATGATTTTTTTCAGTATTTCTCCTTCTATTAATTAGGTTTTAATTTATTGTTCTTCTTTATGATTATAAACAGAAGAAGGAAGTGAGATGATTGATGATCAGAAGAAGAATGGAAATATTTTGGATGCTGATGATGGATTTCTTGTTCCCGATACCAACTCCTTCGGCCACAACTTCAGGTTATTTTAATAATTATTATTATTATTATATTATATAAAATATGTTTCAAGAAAATTTGATAAAATATGAGTTCAAATCTTGAAATTATAAGATTTCATTATTGTATAAGAATAACTAATCTGATTTGAGTTAAACGGTTAAACGATTAAGGCTCTATTTTATATTTACTATAATAAAACAATTTTATTAGCTTAACGATTTTATGAGCTTACAACGTTTTAGGAAGAGACATTCGGAGAGTGGGTTTTTAATAAATATATAAAATTCAATTAGCTTTTGTTTACAAATGTTGTAAAATTTAATTAATGAATCTTGATGTGACTGAAAAATGCTTATTTTACAAAAAAGACATTACCTTACAACTATCAGAGTATTAGGATCCTCTATATCCCCACCAACAACATTTATAACTATGTAGATTTTAATAATGTATAAGGCCCAATCATAAAATGGGCTTATTGAATTATGTACAAGGCCCAATTATTATTGTAATTCTATAAAGAGAAATTAAATAAATAAATATCAGGAATTATGATGCTGAAAGTGTGAGACAACAAGGAGTGGAAGAGTTTTACAAGACCCAACATATCAACCAAACTTATGAATTTGTAAGTTTTAGTTTTTATTTTATTTTATATTTTGATATTTATTTATATATATTTTTTAATATATTTATTATTATTAATAAGTGCAGGTGAAGAGTATGAGAGACAAATATGGGAAAATGGACAAGGTGGAGATGAGCATATGGGAGTGCTGTGAGTTACTAAACGACGTCGTCGATGAGAGTGATCCTGATTTGGATGAGCCCCAAATTGAACACTTACTTCAGACTGCTGAGGCTATCAGAAAAGATTATCCAGATGAGGACTGGCTTCATTTGACTGCCCTTATCCATGGTAACTTTTTATTACTTTTTACTATTTTCTATCTTATTTATTAAAATTTGTTACTTGTCATATAAGATCTTGGCAAGGTTCTTCTTCTCCCAAGCTTTGGTGAACTACCTCAATGGGCTGTTGTAGGTAATTATTTGTTCCCCCTACATTAATTATTACTTTACTTGTAACAATGTTAATTATTTAACAAGAAAATACACCAAAAATGATTTGTAACAGGCGATACCTATCCGGTTGGATGTGCTTATGAAGAATGCATCGTGCACCACAAGGTATATACATATGTCTCTCGATTAAATTATAACATTTTATCCTACTAAAACAAAAATCGGTAATCATAACAATTTATTTTATTTATTTGCGTACGTACGTAAAGTACTTTAAGGAAAATCCAGACTACAAGAACGAGACTTACTCCACCAAATTTGGGGTCTATTCGGAGGGATGTGGGCTAAACAATGTGTTGATGACATGGGGCCACGACGATTACATGTACTTGGTGGCTAAGGAGAACAAGAGCACTCTGCCTCCGGCTGCCCTCTTTGTCTTTCGATACCACTCATTTTATGGTGAGATCGACAAACCGACCCATGACTTTAGTCTTACCAATTCAAATTATTAAGAATATATACATGATGTGCAGCTCTACACACGGGAGGAACTTATAAGTACTTGATGAATGATGAGGACAAGGAAAATCTGAAATGGCTTCATGTATTTAAGTATGTAGATTGTTTTATTTTTTATGGTTTATTATTTTAGTAAAGTTTGATGCTACTAATGTGGGATGAAATGTGGCAGCAAATATGACTTATACAGCAAGAGCAAAGTTAGAGTCGATGTGGAAAATGTCAAGCCTTACTATATGTCACTTATTGAGAAGGTATGTATTATTATTATTATAAAGTTAATTTAATTGATAATTAATATGTCTTATTTGAAAACTAACGAATTTTATGAAACAGTACTTTCCTGCAAAGCTGAGGTGGTGAAGAGGCGAGTGGACAAGCTGAGTTGAATGAAAAAATGAGTCACCATACCCTATAGACTTACAGTTTTAATTTCATTTCTATGGCTCAACAATTTTTTCTTTCAATTTTATGAAAACATAGTCTTGTCTTTGTTATATGGATTGATACTTTTGAAATCAAATTGATTAAATCTCCATTATGCACTTGGGTTGAAGTTTTTTGGTATGGATATGGTTTTTGATTATTTTGTTAAAACTAATCCAATTTTTGATGAGTTTACTCTACCCAACCTAACTATGAGTTGTTAAACATGAACACGGATATAAAGAAAAAAATAGATGATGGGAAAGTATTTATGTCTTCATAAATCTTGGATTAAAGCCAAAATTTAAGAGTGGAAATTCAAAAAACATGCTAGAAAGAACTCTAATTGGGGCAAAAGACTTAATATTGATTGATTATTTTGAAATTAAATTGATAAATTCTCCATTATGCACTTGGGTTGGGTTGAGTTATTTTTTGGCATGCATACGGTCTTTGATTGATTTTGCAAACAAATCGCATTTTTGGCGAGTTTACTCTACTCAATCAACGAGAATAATGCAAAGAAGAAATGAAGATTTGCCAACAACCCTTTTGATGCGGTGCGAGTCGAAGAGGCGTTTATGCGAAAGTTGCAGCATCCGAAAATATCTCGCAAGTGTCAGATTTCGACGATTGCCTAGTGTTTTTCGGGCGGAAACGTTTAGGGGCTCAAAATCGCATTTTTTATTAGTTTCGGGTGTTTTTTGCAATTTATTAAAAGTTGTTTATTTCTTTTGCAAGCTAGGGTTTGAGTATTTAAAGGATCTTAAAACACTTTGTTAGGGGAAGATTATTAATCAGAAAACTAGGTTTCCTCAATATCTATCGACTTTCGGTATTCGTAAGAATCAACGAATCTTGATAAAGGTTCATCCTAGCCACGCACGCTGCATCAGTTGGTATCAGTTTCCAGTCGACCCTGAGGTATGCCGCCCCGAAGACAGCCGCGCAACCCTACCCCTGGTGCTGATGATGGTGACCTTGCTGAGTTGCGACGTGAAAACGCTGAGTTTCGCCGTGATAACGACGATTTGAGGCGGCAGGTTGAATGGTTGACGCAACGGATGGATGCATCTATGCACATGCACCACCCTGAAGATGATGTTACGATGACAGATGAAAACCCTCTCGGTGGTCTTCGGAATCGATCCCCTGAACGCCCCAATCATCGCTGGGAGCAGACTTTCAGGGTGGACATCCCTAAGTTCGATGGTAGTCTATCACCGGAAGAGTTTATTGATTGGCTTTCTCAGGTTGAAGAGATTCTGGATTTCAAGGAAGTTCCTGCAGATCGTCGTGTACCCCTTGTTACGATCCGCTTACATGGTCGTGCACAAGCATGGTGGCAGCAGTTGAAACAGACACGTGTTCGTCATGGTAAGGCAAAGCTCACGAATTGGGACAAATTCAGGAAGCATATTAGGGCTGCGTTTCTACCATATAATTACGAACGTAACCTGTACCAGCGGTTCCAGAATCTTCGTCAGGGTTCTCGTTCCGTGGATGACTATTCCACTGAGTTTTATACCTTTGTGGCTCGTGTTGACCTGTCTGAGTCCCCTCTCCAGTTGGTTTCTCGCTATATTGGTGGCCTTCGCCTCCAGTTGCAGGATATTTTGAATATGTTTGATCCCTTGACTGTTTCTGAGGCACATCAGCGTGCTTCACAGGCTGAGAAACAGCTAGCCAGGCGCGGTTCGGGTAGCTTTGGAAAACAGGTTGTCCCCACTAGTGGCATTGGTTCTTCTTCCCAGCCGGCCCATCCCACCCCAGCCCCCCCTCGCAGCACTACAGCCCCCCCGCAGGGACGTCCCGGTGGCTTGCGTTGTTTCAATTGTGGTGAAGTTGGCCATCGCCAAGCAGAGTGTCGCAACCCAAAGTCCACCAATCGTGGTCTTTTTACTGAGGTGGATGATCCTGACTCTGCTCTTCCTTCAGATTCAGCCCCAGTGTATGATGTTTATGATGATGAGGCAGCGGAGGAGTATGTTTCTGGTGATGTTGGCCCCCTTTTGGTGATTCGTCGATCATGTTTAACCCCTCGTGCTCCTGACAACGAGTGGTTACGCAATAATCTGTTCCATTCCACTTGTACCATCGGTGGCAAAGTTTGCACCTTCATCATTGATGCTGGGAGTTGTGAGAATGTGATTTCTGAGGTTGCAGTTTCGAAGCTGGGTCTGTCCACTGAGCCTCATCCCAAGCCTTATCGCTTGTCCTGGCTGAGTCAAGGTACGGATGTTACAGTTTCGAAGCGCGTACTTGTTAATTTTTCCATTGGTTCCCATTATCGTGATGCTGTATATTGTGATGTGGTTCCTATGGATGCTTGTCACCTTTTACTTGGTCGCCCTTGGCAGTTTGATCATTCTGTTATACATGATGGGCGTGCTAATACCTACACGTTCTTATTTCATGGTACCAAGATTGTGTTGATGCCAAATCAGCCCAAGAAGGGTGCTGCCCCCACTCATCATGCGTCCCCCCCTGCCACCTTGTTGTCTCGGGGTCCTTTTCAGACTGCCATGGTCGAATCAGGCATGGTGTTTGCTCTATTTTGTTCGCTGATTACCTGTGGTGCTAGTTCTGAGGTGCCTATTCCAGTGCAGCCGCTGTTACAGGAGTTTGCAGATGTTTTTCCTGAGAATCTGCCTTGTGCCTTGCCTCCTTTGCGTGATATCCAGCATCACATTGACTTGGTTCCAGGTGCTGCCCTACCCAACCGTCCTCATTACCGCATGAGTCCCAAAGAACATGAAGAGTTGCGTAGACAGGTGGAGGACTTGCTGGCTAAGGGACACATTCGAGAGAGCCTTAGTCCCTGTGCTGTCCCGGCCCTTCTTACCCCAAAAAAGGATGGGTCTTGGCGTATGTGCATTGATAGTCGTGCTATCAACAAGATTACAGTGCGTTATCGGTTTCCTATTCCCCGGTTGGATGACTTGTTGGATCAGTTGGGTGGTGCTTCTGTGTTTAGCAAACTGGATCTCAAGAGTGGATACCATCAGATTCGTATTCGCATGGGTGATGAGTGGAAGACTGCCTTTAAGACTCGTGAGGGCTTATATGAGTGGCTGGTTATGCCGTTTGGTCTGTCGAATGCTCCTAGCACCTTTATGCGTGTGATGAACCAGGCTCTTCGCCCTTTCATTGGGAAGTTTGTAGTCGTTTACTTCGACGACATCTTAATTTACAGTGACAGCGAGGTAGCACACCTCTCCCATCTTCGTGAGGTGTTATCTGTTCTCCGGCGTGACAAGTTCTATGCTGCTTCCTCGAAGTGCACATTTCTTACTGATTCTACCCAGTTCCTCGGTTATGTGGTGTCTCGGGAGGGCCTGAAAGTGGACCCGAGTAAGGTACTGGCTGTCAATCAGTGGCCCCGCCCCTCTTCGATCACTGAAGTTCGCAGTTTTCATGGCTTGGCTTCCTTCTATCGGCGTTTTATTCCTCACTTCAGTAGTGTTACGGCTCCTATCACTGATTGTATGAAGGGGGTTAAGTTCTTCTGGACGGATGATGCCGAGGCTGCCTTTGTTGAGATCAAGCACCGACTCACTTCAGCCCCTATTTTGGTTCTTCCTGATTTTTCCCAGCCATTTGAACTACATTGTGATGCTTCGAAATTGGGTATTGGGGCTGTACTTAGCCAATCTGGGCGTCCTGTTGCTTATTTTAGTGAGAAACTGTCTAGCGCTAAACTTCGTTTCAGTACCTATGATATTGAGTTCTATGCTATTGTCCAGGCAGTCAAACACTGGCGTCATTATTTATTTCAGCGGGAGTTTGTCTTATATACGGATCATGATTCCCTCAAGCATCTTGGTGGTCAGGACAAGATTTCTCATCGTCATGCTTCGTGGGTCTCTTATTTACAGCAGTTTACTTTTGTGATTAAACACAAGGCTGGTGTGTCTAATCGCGTGGCTGATGCTTTGAGTCGTCGTCATGGGCTATTGGCGGAGATGCGTGTCCATGTACCCGGTTTTGATTCGTTTGTGGACCTCTATCGTGATGATCCTTTCTTTTCTCAGGTCCTCATTCGCATCCAACAGGGGGATTCGAGGGACTTTGTCTTGGAGGATGGGTTCCTTTTCCGCGGTGTGCAGCTGTGCATTCCAGATTGCAGCCTGCGTTTGAGGATGATTCAGGAACTCCACAAAGAAGGCCATGTTGGGCGTGATCGTACCTTCCAGCTTCTTGCAGCTTCTTATTTCTGGCCTTCGATGCGCAAAGAGGTGGGGCGTTTTGTTGCTCGTTGTCGTGTTTGTCAGTTGGCTAAGGGCGCTTCGACTAATGCCGGGTTATACTTGCCTCTGCCTATTCCCACTCAACCATGGTCTGATGTCAGTATGGATTTTGTCCTTGGGCTGCCACGTACCCAGCGTGGTTCTGATTCGATTTTTGTGGTGGTTGACCGATTCTCGAAGATGGTTCATTTCATTCCCTGCAAGAAAACCTCTGATGCTGTGGCTGTTGCACAGCTTTATTTCAGGGATGTGTATCGCCTTCATGGACTTCCTGCCTCCATAGTTTCTGATCGGGACACTCGCTTTGTGAGTCACTTTTGGAGGAGTCTTTGGCGTTTGGTTAATACTCAGCTGAATTTTAGCAGTGCCTATCACCCGCAAACTGATGGCCAAACTGAAGTTGTTAATAGGTCTTTGGGGAACCTTCTGCGCAGTTTAATTGGGGATCATCCTAAGGCTTGGGATCTGAAGCTGCCTCAGGCCGAGTTTGCTCACAATCATGCTGTTAATCGCTCCACTGGTTTCAGTCCTTTCCATGTGATTTACGGCCTGTCTCCGCGTGCTCCTCTTGATTTGTTAGCGCTGCCCAGCAAGGTGCGTCCTCATTCCACTGCTGCGGATTTTGTTGGTCAGTTGGCTCAGGTTCATCAGACCACTCATGACCGCTTGGTTGCTGCTACTGCCAAGTACAAGGAGAAGGCTGATTCGAGAAGGCGTGCTGTTGATTTTGAAGTTGGTGACTTTGTGTGGGCTATTCTGACTAGGGATCGTTTTCCAGCTCATGAATATAGCAAGCTTGCTGCTAAGAAGATTGGTCCTGTTGAGATTGTGGAGAAGATCAACCCCAATGCTTATCGTTTACGCCTTCCCAGCCATGTGCGTACCTCTGATGTGTTCAATGTGAAGCATCTTGTTCCTTTTGTGGGTGAGTCTTCTTCTGATGAGGATGATGCGGTTCCAGATTCGAGGACGAATCTTTTCTACCCTGGGGGGAATGATGCGGTGCGAGTCGAAGAGGCGTTTATGCGAAAGTTGCAGCATCCGAAAATATCTCGCAAGTGTCAGATTTCGACGATTGCCTAGTGTTTTTCGGGCGGAAACGTTTAGGGGCTCAAAATCGCATTTTTTATTAGTTTCGGGTGTTTTTTGCAATTTATTAAAAGTTGTTTATTTCTTTTGCAAGCTAGGGTTTGAGTATTTAAAGGATCTTAAAACACTTTGTTAGGGGAAGATTATTAATCAGAAAACTAGGTTTCCTCAATATCTATCGACTTTCGGTATTCGTAAGAATCAACGAATCTTGATAAAGGTTCATCCTAGCCACGCACGCTGCATCACCTTTCTTCTTAAATCTCGGATTAAATCCAAAATTTAATAAAGAAAGGAAAACCATAAAACATGCTGGAAAGAACCCTAATTGGGGTAATTGGCAAACCTATATTGTAGTAATTAAAGAGCCAAAATTCAACTTGTATACAATGACCTGCAATTTGTTTATAAATGAAAAAGCTCAAATTCATCCTACTCACTCCAAGTCTCCAAGTCCATTCAATGCTCCTAAATGAATGCCATATGAGAAAGAACCCCACTACCCAGGCAACAAGATTAAGACTTAGACAAGTAAAGTGTCCCTTTTATTTTCTCCCCCAACTTTTGTTTAAACATCCAAAACAAGGTTATTGAAAACTATAACCTATGAGCTATAAGTGTCAAAGAAAACAAGGAAAATCAAAAAAGGCAGATAATGAAATTACAAGAACAAATAAAGCAAAGTTGTATATATTGATATATTTGGTAGAAAACATATATTAAAATTACACAGCTCAGGTCAAAACTCAAAAGTTAAATGGTGTGGAATATCAGTACAACCGGTGCAGGTAATGAAGTGAAGTGGGGTGGTACCAGAGTCAGAGATACAGAGTGTTAGGTTGACTTACGAGGAAGAAGAAGAAGATGGGCTAGCTAATTCATTTATTTCATTCATTCATTCAATCTCAAAATGAAATGAAAGGAGAAACACATTAACTCCATCACATGTAGAATTACTTCAAACATCTCTCTCAAAATTGCAGGCCAGATTCAACTTCCAACTCTCTTCACCCATTAATTGTCATTCAACTACTTTGCCAGCCCTCTATAAAGACTAGTAGTAGTAATTTGGCACAAAGCAATCTTTCTTAATTATTATTATTGTTATCATTTTCCCTGTTTGATCAAAAGATCCAGCACCACCAGCTGCCTAACTGTATTAAATCATATTTTAAAAAAATTAAATATAAAACAGTATACTGAATAATTTAAAGATGTGAAACAACAAAATTGTGGGGTTGTCTTTAATAGCCTATACCAACTTCAAAGAAGATATCAATTGCCTGTACTTCATCTTCTTCATTATAAGTTCTTCATTTCTCTATCCCTCTCTTTCACACTCCTTTGCTCACTTCACTACTAGTAATCCAAGATCCAAATACTTGTAATGGGTCCCTTCTTCTTCTTCCTCTTACTACTGTCCATTGTTGTTGGCACTGGTAATGCTCAAGACTCAACAACCCTCGTCCCAGCAATTATAACGTTCGGAGACTCTGCAGTTGATGTCGGTAACAATGATTATCTTGCCACCATTTTCAAGGCCGATTACCCACCTTACGGCAGAGATTTCGCCAATGAGAAACCTACTGGCAGATTCTGCAATGGAAAGCTAGCCACTGATCTCACTGGTGAGTGTACTTTTAAGTTTAACTTAAAAAGATCCAATTTTTATTTATTCATATCGTTTGTTAACATATTTGCAGCTGATACGTTGGGATTCCAGACTTACCCACCTGCATATCTGAGCCCAGAAGCTTCAGGGAAGAAACTCCTCATCGGAGCAAACTTCGCCTCTGCTGCGTCTGGTTATGACGACAAAACAGCCTACTTGAGCGTAAGTAATTACAAAAAGAAAGAAAGAAACTGGCACAAATTTGTAAACTTGGTTTTGGGTGTTTGTTGTTGCAGCATGCAATATCGTTGAGCCAGCAGCTTGAATACTATAAAGAATACCAGGGGAAATTAGCAGCGGTTGCCGGAGAAGAGAAAGCAGCCTCGATTCTAAAAGAAGCTTTGTATCTTGTAAGCTTTGGCAGTTCTGATTTCATTCAGAACTATTATGTAAACCCGTGGCTCTACAAAGTCTACACCCCTGACCAGTATAGTTCATACCTTGTCACCATTTTCTCCGGCTTCATCAAGGTAACTGTTTTAAACAAATATTTCTTTTCTTGTTCTTGTTCTTGTTCTTCTCCAATTGAATCTCGGAAGAATCTCAGGATCTATACGGATTGGGAGCAAGGAGAATCGGAGTGACATCACTACCACCATTGGGTTGTCTTCCAGCGACAATAACCCTGTTTGGATTTCATCAAGATGGTTGTGTGGAGAGGCTAAACACGGATGCTAAAGGATTCAATAATAAAGTAAAATCGGAGGCGTCGAGTTTAAAGAAGCAATTAGGGGGGTTAAAGATTGCAATTTTTGACATTTATACGCCTCTGTATAATCTAGTCAAATCCCCTTCAGACCATGGATTTGCAGAAGCAAGAAGAGGGTGTTGTGGGACAGGAACGGTAGAAACTACGTCGCTATTGTGCAATCCAAAGTCAATTGGGACTTGCAGTAATGCCACTGAATATGTATTTTGGGACGCTGTTCATCCCTCTGAGGCAGCTAATCAGGTCCTTGCCGATTCTTTGCTCTTAGAAGGTATTGAACTCATTGGATGATGATCTAGATCTTCACCCGACCGACTGACCGAACAAACGACCGGCCGGCCTGCCTCACAATCTCGTTTTCTGTCAAGTTTCAAAGTGTAACTGTAATATTGTGTGTCAAATTTGTGTGTGTGGTTCTTTCTTTCCTATATAAAAAGTTAGTATATCCCCCATTAATTATTAAAGAAGATGAAAGCTTTTACTTTTACTTCTTTCTTTTTAATTTCTAAATTTGTATTGTATAAGCAAAACTGGAATAAAAATATCTTTATAATCCCATATTCATTGTTTAATTTCGAGCTATTGTAATTTATAATAGACACAAATAAACATAAACAGACAAATCAATAAATAAGAAAAAGAAAGTTAATAAATAGAATAGTTGTGGAAAAAGAAAGTTAGTGAATATGAATAGTTATGGGAAGAAAGTTCATCAAGATTCATGTAGAGACGATGGAAGTTCAGTTGTATCATCAAGATTGTGGATATTTGGATACATAGCTTCGGTTGTATTTGTATTATAGATTGTGATTTTCGGTTGCATAACATCGGTTATCACACACCAAACTCAGGTATTTAAAATGACATGTTCAAATTATAGAATAATGTTATTTATTAAAACTAAATATAAATTCATAATATTAAGGTATCTATATATATATAATGATGCTTAATTTTTAAAGTGTCCGGATTGCCGGGTCGAGAGCTGTGGTTAATTTGGATATTTGGGTCGGATTGTGGGTTGACCCGTTTTTAAATTTAAAACGGTTAAAAATAAAATTAAAAATGCTAGAGGTATGTTTCGAACTTGCAACCTAACAAAATAAGTACAACTCTTTAACCAACTAAGCTACAAAGACTTTATATTTTAAATTCAACACCAAATTTGATAAATGCGGGACGTTTTAATATTAATATAAGTTCAACTTTTTAACTAACTAATCTATATATATATATAATGATGCTTAATTTTTAAAGTGTCCGGATTGCCGGGTCGAGAGCTGTGGTTAATTTGGATACTTGGGTCGGATTGTGGGTTGACCCGTTTTTAAATTTAAAACGGTTAAAAATAAAATTAAAAATGCTAGATGTATGTTTCGAACTTGCAACCTAACAAAACAAGTACAACTCTTTAACCAACTAGGCTATAAAGACTTTATATTTTAAATTCAACACCAAATTTGATAAACGCGGGACGTTTTAATATTAATATAAGTTCAACTTTTTAACTAACTAATATATAATGATGTTGAGTAAATGGATAATTGGGTCGGATTGTGGGTTGACTCACCCATAAACTTAAAATGGTTAAAAATAAAATAAAAAATGTTATCCGTAATTTTTTTTCACGGTTTTTATATTATTACTCGTGCAAATGCACGGGCTAAATGCTAGTTATTCATATAATTCAAAATTTCATCTCATTTTATGTTAATTTAAGACGTTTTAAGTGAAAATTGAAACCGTTAATTACGTTAATTTAAGACGTTTTAAGTGAAAATTAAAACCGTTAATTTAAGACGTTTTAAGTGAAAATTGAATCCGTGACATTTAATCTTTTAGAATTTTTATTTATATTATTTTCAAAACAAATTCTACAGGGATTAAATCGTCCAGGTATTATATCATTCTTTATTTTTATATTAAATTCACGATTTTTTCTATTTTTATTGAAAATAATAATCGATTTGGATGAACTCAACTAATCTCGTAAAAAATACAGTACATTTTTTCTTTTTTAGAGTTATATCAAATAACATATAAAATAGTTTAACAAATCAATTTAATCATTAAACTCGAACCCACTTTAATATATATATATTCTTTCGAGCATGGTAAAATCAACATTACTTTAATAACTTATAAACCATTAACCCAGACTTAAAAATTCTCATCTATCAATCGAGACTTAAATGTCTTACGATGACTCATAACTATCAATCGATACATAGATATCCCACGCTTTTTCATAACTATCAACCAATACTTAAATGTCCCGCATTGACTCATAACCGGTATAAGCACTCGAAGTAGAGGTAACGAGAGACAAATCTAGGTTGAGAAAGGTGCAAGTCCATCCCAAAATTTTTTACACTAAAAATATGATATAAACTGTCAATTTTTTAATTCATTTTTATTTAATTAATTATTTATTTATATAATTATCAAAAATAGATAAAATTATACATTAATCTACCCGTTTCATTCATAATTTTCTCAAAAAAAAATCAAGTCCACCCATCTTCATTTTCTAGATCCGTCACTATAGGTAACCATTATCTTATTAGTGTAGAATCATGTCGAGAATAATAAAAAAATTCCACTATTTTCATTAATAAATAAACATGTAATTTGGATATATATATATCATTTTTAAATCAACAAGCATTCATGTAATTTTTATCTATATCAAATCAACATCATTTTGAAACAATACGATTGTTTTATAAAAACTCACTTTATCAACATAATAATATACATATAATTGAACTGTAAATAAATATAAAATTATTAACAATTATCTAAACTTATTACCCAATCAAAATTCCAAATAAATTTTCATTTTTCTTTTTCTATTTCCTCTATGAACCTATTGGACCAAAACTTGATGAACCTTCACCAAGAAACGGACCAAAATTGGATGAACATCCATCAATAGACGAATCAAAACTGGATGAACCTCCACCAAGAGACCTACCAAAACCCGACCAACTTCTACCAAGAGGCAGACTTAAACCCGACGAGCAGACTAAAACCTAAAAAACCTCCACATAAAGGAGGACCAAAACCCGAAGAACCTTCATCAAGAAGAGGACCAAAACCTGATAAATTTACACCAAGAGGCACACCAAAGTTTGATGAACCTCCACCCAGAAGTGTACATAAACCTGATGAACTTCCACTAAGAGTTGAACCAAAACATTTATACAACAGGGATATCATCAACTAATTTCAGTCAATAATTGCGTAATTTATGTATGTATTGGACCAAAATAAATTTTTATTAATTACATTTGGTTTTAACCAATAAAATGAGTAATGTATATGAATGTTAAGAATGGTATGCAAATGTAAAGAATAGATAATCTTAATCGAATTTGGAATCTCATGTCTCAATTATCCACTAATATTGTAATATTATTTTCAATGAACCTTCATTTGTATATTGCTGTATCATAGTTTCATATAATTTGAAGACAATATATTATATTATTCTGGAATTCAAAAAAATAATTTATAATTAATTAATTAAATCATGACATAAATTATAATGAGTTACCTAAAGTAATTATAAATAAGAAATAAGGCTGTTCAAAATTTTATGAACTTACTTTTTTTAAGTGTATAACATTATTACGATTACACTAAAAGAATTGTAGAATTTAGCATAGATTATTAGTGTTATTATGATTATCACTTTGTTATATTATATTATCTAGCTGGAATAATTAATTGGAATAAATTAAAATTCATAAAAATGAATATGCATTGCAAAATACAAATGATGAGTTTTCAAATTTGGATGTTACTCCACCTCCTCTTTAATTGGATAATTAAAAAAAATATATATATATTAAAATTCAATTACACTATTTTGTTTTCGAAAATTAAAAAAGAGGTCAAATTATTTATTTCAAAATGTCTGGATTATCTGGTTGAGTATAATATATATATATATATATATATATATATATATATATATATATTATAATATAAAGGAGTAAATGGATACTTGGGCGGATGGTAGGTTAAATAAATATATATATATATATATATTATATATATATATATATAAAGGAGTAAATGGATAGGGTATGTTCATAAGTTTAAAACGATTAAAAATAAAATTAAAAATGTTATACATATGTTTTGAACTTTTTGACAAAAATAAATAAAGCCAAGAATTAATAAATTTTGTAAATAAAATTTTAATTATATTATATAAAAATAATAAATATTTATTATATATTTTCAAATTCCTTCTTATATTTAATTCTTTAACTAATAAATTAAATATATAATAGCGGTAAAAATTAATAAATTTTATAAATACAATTTTAATTATATATATATATTAATTATTTTATTTGTATTAATTATTTTATATTATTATATTATATATAAGAACCATTTTATTTATATATATAACAATTTATTTAAAACTTAATTTACATATATTTAAATAAAAATAAATTATTATTTTTATAGTAGTCTATAATTTATATTTGACCACTATAAAAATAATAATTTATTTTACAATGAAAAAATAATTAAAAATAAATTCTTCTTTTTAATTATTTATCTATATTTTATATTTAACACAAAATAATAAATAATATTTTTTATATTAAAAATATAATTTTAGTTATTAATAAAAAGAGTCAAAATTATAAATATAACACATCAATGATAAATGGTCTAATGGTTAAAATGATCATTTTCCACATTCGAATATGAGAGATTGTTGATTTGACGAGGAATAAGAGACTAGTAATATTTGTTGCGTATGAAACTAGTAACATTGGTTTGTCAATGATAAGAGATTTGTTGTTTGTTTGCCGAGAAACAATATAAGAGATTGATAATATGAGAGACTATTTGAAAAACAAAAAATATTGGTGTTTAAATATATTAAAGGGGTTTTTTGATTTATCAAAAAAAAGTTAATAAAATGGTTAGTAATATAATGAGATTGTTGGTTAAAAGTGAAAATTAAAAGATGTTGATAAGAGATATTTGATTTTTATGATAAGAGATTTAGGTTAATTTGCGAAAATTAATAAATTTTATAAATAAATTTTAATTATATATATATATATATTAATAATTTTATTTGTATTAATTATTATTATATTATATATAAAAAATATTTTTTTAAAATTATATTATATATAAAAATTTATTTAAAATTTAATTTATAATATATTTAAATAAAAATAAATTATTATTTTTATTATTTGTTTATAATTTATATTTGACAAGTAACTAATATTTTTTATATTAGAAAAATAATTTAAAACAAATTATTCTTTTTATTATTTATCTACATTTTATATTTAACACAAAATAATAAATAATATTTTTATATTAAAAATATAGTTTTAGTTCATTAATAAAAAAAATAATGTTATTTGTGAAATTTATCAAAACAAAAAAAATAAAAAAAAAATAAAAATTTTATTCGTTATAAAATATATACAACAACATACCTACACAATAAATATATATATATATATATATATATATATATATATATTTTGATGTCTAATTAAAGTTTTCGAATTTTCTAGTCAAAATAAAAATTGTTATATTTATATGCATCATTTTATTTATATTTATATATATCTATATATAATTAATTATGCCTAATTTTTTTTAACCGTGTAAAATTTATATATATATATATATAAATAAATATTAAGTACTTAAAGTTTAGCAATTTTTATTTGTTAATTTAATTTTTATTTATTTATTTAATTAATTAATTATTTAAAAATAATACATAAAAATAATTAATAATAAAAAGTTTTTAAGAAATAGGTAACACAAATTAATAATATAAAACATTAAATTCTTTTAATTTAAAAAATAAAATAAAACAAATTAACACACTTTTAAAAGTAAAAATTATATTAATTATAAAATAAAATAAAAAATAATCAAATTTAATAACTATACAAATTAAACTAAAGTCATTAAATAATTAAAAATAATAATAGTAATAAAACAAATTAATATTAAGCCGTTTAATAAAAATAAATAAAAACATAACATATTAAATTATATAAATTACTTATTAAAATAAAAAATTAGTTATGTACGATTTTTGTAAACAAATTAATGAAAAAATAATATTATTTGTGAAAAATAATTAGTAATCAAATAAATTTAAAATAAAATAATAGTAATAAATTTTTTATTTAAAATAATAAATTATATTTAAAAAATAATTTAAAAAATATGTAAATTATCATTGCTTTTAAAATATATATTTTTCAAATAGTTGATAAAAGTATTAAGAAATTAAATATTATTTTAATAAAATAATATATTAAAAAATAAAAATGTTATAAAATTATAAAATATATTTTTACAGAAAATATAATATAATTTAAATTAATAAACACCTTTTTTATTTAAAATAGAGAATTAAATAGAAATATCAAAAAAAAAAATACTATATATTTATTATAAAATAAAGATTAAAAAATATAATAATAATAATGTTTTATAATTAATTAAATTTAAATAAATGAAAAGTATATATATTAGGGAATAATTATAAAATAATAGTAAATTCATTTTCAAATTAATATATATATTTTTTATTAACTAAAATATAATATAAAAATAGAAAATAAATTAAGATTAAATAAAATATAATTAAATATATAATAATGATACAAAAATAAATTATTATAAAAAATAAAGAAAACAAAAAAAACTACTTTTAATAATAATAAAAATTATAACAAATGATAAAAAAATGATAAAATTTAAATATTTAATTTGTAAATTAATATATAAAATAAAATGGATGATTATACAAGTATTAAAAATGTATTTTACAAAACTGAATTTAAAATTATTAAATTATTGAAAATAAAATTATATATTTTTTAAAAATAAAATATTCAAAAATAAAATGATATTAAAATATTATTAATAAGAAAATATGGTAATAATATTTAAAAATAGTTTTATAATTAATTAAAATAATAAAAGATAAAATTACTAATACATTTACATAATTTAAATAATATATATAATTTAAAAATTTTATATTTATAAAAATTAATAAATATTAAATAAATTATTATGATAAAAAAAGATATATTTAATAATTAAAAAAGATATATTTAATAATTAAATTATGATTTTATACAAGTTATGGATTAGTTTGCATGTTAATTTACAGTGCTTACAGTTTTTCTTAATATATATTTTTTTTTTAATAATTTGATTATATACAATAGATTTTAAATTTTTATAAATAATATTTTTATATAAAAGTAAGAGAAAATAAAATTTATATAATAATATGAAATAAAATTCTTTTAATTTTGAAAAAATATATTAAAATTATTATTAAAATAAAATAAAAAGTAATAAGAGAAAATATAATTCAAAAATAAATAAATAAATATTAAATTATATTAAAAAATAATAATAATTTTTGGAAGTATATATAAAATTTATTGGATTTAAAATAATTATTTAAAATTCAATTATAAAAAAATAAAGTAAATAACATTTCTAAAAAATAAAAATATTTTAAATTAAAATTATAATATATTTAAATGAGTGGAATATTTTAAGAGTTTTATTAAAAGAGATAAAAATAAAAATTAATAAAATAAATTAAAACTTTTTTTAATAAAAAAAAAATTAATATATAAAAAAATGTAATTTAAAAATTGTATATATATGGACATTAGAAATTAGTAAGTATTAAAAAAAGTATCTTGCTAAATATAAATATTAAGAAATATATTTATAGATTTTTAGTTATTAAAGTTATTTATAAATTATTAATAAAATAAAACTGTTTATAATGAAAAAATAAATAAATTTTAATTAATTAGTAATTAATAAAAATATGAAACAAAAAAAATTAATTCAAAATATGAAAAAAATTATGTTTTAGTAATTAATGATAAATAAGTTATATAATAAGAAGCTTTTGTTAATAACAAAATTAAATAGTAAATATTTATAAAAAAAAATAAGAATAATATGAAGATTAATAATAATAATAATAATAATAGTTGTACTTGTTACTATAAATCCTTAATTATTAATTATTTGAAATGATTTGGAGAGTAAACAATAATAATTATAATTGAAGTAGCTTAAACTAATTATTATAATAATTAATTTTTAATTTATTTAACCCAAAAATTAACTATTTTAAATAAATTTATTTTAAATCTAATATATTATTATAAAATTATAAATATTAACTTATAAAATAATTAGAATAATATATATATATATATAAATAAATAGAAAAATTATATGGGTTTTCATTTTATAACATGAATGAACATTTTTAAATATCAAATTATAGCTTTATTTTAGTTTTAATTTTTACCATTATTAAAAAGAAAAAATCTAATAATTTTGTATATATTAAAATTCGATCTTAAATAAAATATATTATATATTTTGTTTTGCTGGAACTCCAAAAGTAAAATTTTATCACAGAATGAATGAGTGGAGTACATTTTGAAATTAAATTGACCCAAAATGAAAGCAAAAACCTAACAACAATAACATATTTACATATGAGCTTATATTTTAATAATAACATATAGGCATTGATAATAATGATGTAATAAGCATTGAGATACATACATGGCCTGAAGTATATGCACTAAAATAAAGAAAGCATCGTGAAAACAATTATTTTTTCGTTTAACATATTAATAGGTATTAAAAAAAAAATTAATACAATATGACCCCAAAACTTGTTATAAATATAACACATCAGTACTACTTAGAGGGTTAAAATGACCATCTTTCACACTTGAAATAAGTTTGAATTCTTACAAATACAAATTTAAGTAAATTATATGTGTGGATAAGAGGACGGTAATAAAAGAGAGGTGATTAATTTGACAAGGGATAAGTGGCTAGTAACATTGTATTGTCAATGATAAGAGATTTGTTGTTAATTTGCGAGTAATAAGATGAGAAATTAGTAATATATGAGAGACTAATTGAAAAATAAAAAAAATATTGTTAGTTAAATATATGTGTTAGAATATAAGATAATATAATGTAAAATATTATCATAATATTATAAATTTTGATAATATCATTAGTATGTTATATTATATCAATATAATATAATATTATATTATATTATATTATATTATATTATTAGTTTCCTTATAAGCTAGATGTAATGTCTATATAATAGACATAACTTATGTAATTCAATATATAACATTCAATACAATTTCTCTTTATTCTAACATGGTATCAGAGCCTTATTATTGTTCTTGAGTCAATAAAGTGATAGTCTTCCGCTGCCTCCATCAATGGTTACTTTAGCAATTGATGGAGGGCTTTAATAATTTTTTATTAATTATTATTACTATCTCTTAATAATATTTTCTTCTTTCAAATAATTATGTTGATATTCTTATTTTTTTCGACAATCATATTCTCTGAGTTTGTTTTCAGTTGTTGTTTTATCCCAGTAGTTAATGCCATATTTTTTAGTGTTAATCCAATCATATGTGTTCCTTTACTGGTTATTTAGTCAACACACTGCCATTCTCTCGTAAGAATGAGTTTTACAGGTGTTGTTTCACTCCAACATTCTATTCCTATGGAATTCTACATACATTCTTCGTTGGTTTTTTTTAATGCAACACACTGCCATCCCGTCGTTGGATGGATTTCGAGACTCGCGAATAACTTCGGGGTTCATTCGATTGTTGTTTCACCCCAGCATTATATTCCCATGGGATTCTACCTCTTCGTTGGTTTATCCGTCAACACACTGCCATCCTTTAACTGGATGGAGCTCACGAGTTTTTGAAGTTTGAAGAATACAACATCAACATTTCATCATCTCGTCTTCAACTTCAAGTTGATCAAGCGTTTTCCATCTTGAGTTTGAGGAGGGATGTTAGAATATAAGATAATATATAAGGTACGTAAGATATTATCACAATATTATAAATTGTGATAATATCATTAGTATATTATATTATATCAATATAATATAATATTATATTATATTATATTATTAGTTTCCTTATAAGCTCAATGTAATGTCTATATAGACATAACTTATGTAACTCAATATATAACGTTCAATACAATTTCTCTTTATTCTAACAATATGAATGAGATTGTTGGTCTATTAAAAAAGTTAAGGTAAAGTGGTTAGTCATATGATGAGATTGTTGGTTTGTCAAAAGTGAAATTAATAGATGTTGGTACTATTAAAATAGTTGGGTGCAAAAATGAAGTTACAAGATTAGTAATATGATATGTCTATTAGGTAAGAAATGATATTTTTGGTTGACCGAGAAATGAAGGTGAAATTGGTGTAGTGAGAAAAAAATTAAATGATTATCAAATTTGTTATCATGTTTTTTTTTTTTTATGAATAACAAAAAAAAACGTTGAATAAGAGCAGTAAGACGACCACTAGATTGTCCCACCATTGAAGTCCCTCATGTTCATACCATAGATATTATCGACGAAAAAGATGATGAAGGTGATGAAAACGATAATGATGACGGCGACGACATAAATACATGAGAATTGTTTATTTCAATTTTGTAAATGTGAATTTTATTTATTCTTGTATTGCAGAGACATTATGTTAATTTTCATAATATTGTTCTTAATATTAGATAGATCAATGTTCAAACATTTAATTTAATGTTAAATGTAAAATAGCTTCAAACAAAATATTATTTAGATGTGACCAGGGGAGAGTTTGTTAGAATAGATATAATATTGATACAAACTATCTAAACTAAAAATATGTTAAATTAATTTAGATTATTTCGATAATATAGAAGAGAAAGATATAATCAAAATAAGTATTATATATTATAAACTACAATTAAATTTAAATAATAAAATAAGTTAATAATATATTTGAATAAATTAACAAAAATAATTAAGCATAAAATATTTCAAGGTGATTCATTTAATTTAATCACTTCTATTTAATGAAGGTGATTTAAATTAAATAATAATATTGTCAAAAATATAAAAATATATAATATTATACTTGAATGATAATTTTTTTTATCTTAAACATATAATTAATTGTATAATTTTTTAATATAAAAAGGCATTATGATCACTAATCATAATTATGACTTACATTTCCACTTAAAATATGAGAATAGTATATTTGATACCTTAAAAATCAAAAACTACTCAAGATTAGTTGAGCTATATTAGTAATATTATGTTGTTTAAATATTATTTTTGGATATATATTTTTTAGTCTTATTTAAAAGATTATTGTCCCGTTAAACTATATTGTTATATTGTTAACTAGATGTATGTTATAATTTGAATATATTGAATAAAGAATATATTTATAAGAAAAATAATATAGATGAATTTAAGTCTATATTGTTAATATTTACATAAATAGTAAAAATAGTTGTTTTGTACATGTCACAAAAAAAAAATTAATAAGAGAGATCACATAATGACTCCACAATCATGAGTACGTATGACCTCCAATTAATAATCACCTACCTATTAAAATGACATAATAACTTCTCTTAATACATCTATATTTTGTTTAATCATTTCATAGTTAACAACTGATATTTTATAAGAAACTGTGTTTAAATAAAAGAAGAAAAAGATGTGGTATAATGAGTCGGGTTAAAATAATTTATTTAATTTGTAGGGATATGCATATTAACTAGCATTAAATATATAAGTATTTTAAATAAAAATAATATTATTCAAATTTAAATAATTTTGAATTAATTTTAATTTATAAAAATTAATTAAATTCAAATATAATGTTTGCATATGGTTAAATTCATCAAGTATATAAAATTAAAAATATTTATAAAAAAAAATCTAACTAAGGATAGGATCTATGCAGGGGTTTAGAAACCTTTTATTTATTTTGTAAGGTGAGAATATGACTTACCTCTTCATTTAAAAAAAAAAAAATTTAATATTTGTTTATCCAATTATTAAAAAAAAAAAAATAGAAAAACATAATTTTATATACTATTTAAAATTTTGTTGTTATTGTTTTAAGCCTATTTTAAATTATTTTCAAATTTATCCCAACCTCAGAATCATGATGCATTTCTAAATTTAATGCACACAAATCAAACAACATTTATTATGTGTTGCTTGTGTCAAATATTATTTATATTTATTTGAAAAAAATAAAAGTATTAAAAAATTAATTAACCAATTCATTTAATTTTTTTATATTTATAATGATTTTGATTATTTAATAATCAAATTTAGTAATAAAAAATTGTTAGGGTCTTATTTTTTTATAATAATAAATTATTAAAATAGATAATTGAATAAATATTTAAAATTAGTATATTAATTAAATAAAAAATATTCATAAAATGTCTTAATTTGTTTTTTTATATAAAGTTACTATAATAGATAATTTGACAAATATTAAAAAATATTTAAAAATAATACATACATAAATAATTAAATACAAAATTATTCTTTGGTCCTAATTTATTTTTTATAATAATAAATAAGTCTTAAATACATTTTTCATTAATTTAAAATTTAACATATTTAGTTAAATATATTTTAATATTTTTTAATCTAAATATTTTTATTAATTTGTTTTACATTTTCTTTTCTTTAAATTATTTTTAGCAAATAATTTTTTATTTCTTTTATTTCAGTATTTTTTTTAATATATTTAATAATTATTTTACTAAGAAATATCATTAATTATTACTTTTGTGTCTCAATTTTTTTTTATAATAATAAATACGTTTTAAATACATTTCTAAATTAATTTAATACTTAACATAATTAATTAAATATATTATAAAATCTAATAAAAATAATATCTCAATTTCGCTTTTGGTATGATTTTAGGCATTTACTCACCTCCGTGGACGAACCTTGCGATTTTAAAAAATGCATTCTTAAACATTCAATTACATCTTTTTGCATGATCTTAGGTCCTAACTCACCCTCTGTGGACACGAATCATTGAATTTTATCACCAATATTTGTGTTACTCAAGCCGACATTCCCTCAATAGACGAACCATTTTATTACATATTTGGTATGATCTTAGGTCATAACTCACCTTCCGTGGATGAACCTTTAGGTTTTCTCACTAGTGTATGCGTTACTTAATCTGAAATTATCTCATCATAAGTTATATTTTGTAACCAATGTATTTTTTATTTTTTATTTCATCATAATTTATCTTTTCATTTTTTTCTAATATATATATATATATATATTATTCTAATTAAAAATATTTCTCTCTTAATTAATTTTTTAATATTTAATAATTATAACATGTTACATATTTATTTTTATATATAATATTTATAATATTTTCATTAACTAAAAAACATATAATTTTAAAAAAATGTTAAATAAAATTTTGTCTTTATTAGTTTATATTTTTTCTCTCATTATTTATACATTTAAATAATCTTTCAGTATGATTTTAAGCCTGACTCACCTGGTGAACATTCTCACTAGTGTTTGCGTTATTTAATTTGACATTCCCTCCGTAGACACGAACCTTCAGTTTATCTCACAAATGTTTGTTTACTAAGCCGTCTTTTCACCCATGTTTATTTACTCAGCTGACAATCTTGCTTCTACTTTATGCTATGTTATACTTAACTACTAGATCAAGTAAGACGTTTGAAATAATTTTATAATTTTGTGTATGTATATATATTTTGTAAGTTAGATTTTGTAATCAATGTATTTTTTATTTTTATTTCAATTTTTCTAATATAATATATATATATTATTCTAATTAAAAATATTACTTATTTTTTCTTAACTAAAAAAACATAAAAAAGTTTTTAAAAAATGCTAAATAAAATTTTTATTTGTTTACATTTTCCTCTAATCATATATACATTCAAATACACCTTTCACCATGATCTTAAGCCCTTACACACCCTTTTGTGGACACGAATCATTGGATTTTTTTACTAGTATTTGCGTTACTTAATTCGACATTTCCTCCGTGGACAAATCCTTAGTTTATTAAGCCGTCTTCTCACCAATGTTTGTTTACTCAAGTCGACAATCCCGTTTCTACATTATTCACCAATATTATATGTTATACTCTAGTCAAATTCACACTCACATATATTTATTTTTAAAAGGATTCGAACTCTGATTTAAGTATTTAACGTGAATACTTTAACTGCTAGACTAAATAAAGTAAAGTTTTTTTTTGAATAATTTTATAATTATATATATATATATATATATATAACATTTGTAAATATATATGGTATTTGTTTTTTAAAATATTTAATAAATACTTATTATTATAATATATTTTGATTGAAATTTTATTAATTTTGAGTTGATTATTTATTTATATATATATATATATATATATATAAATATATATATAAATGAATTTTTATTGCTAATTTTTTAATATTTCATTTTAAATATATATGATTTTAACTTTTTTATATTATTAACTATTCAAATATATATATATATATGATATTTGTGTTTTAAAATATTTAATAAATATTTATTCTTGTAATATATTTTAATTAAATTTTTATTTTTAAAATTTATTAATTTTTGAGGTTAATTATTTATATATATATATATATTAATTTTATTATATTATAATAATATGTGTTTATTATATATTTTAAAAATATAAATACATATAATTAAATAATTAATAATATAAAAAAAAAGTTGAATATCTATAACTTATATTTTTTATATTTCTGTGAGTGAATTTAATTAATTAGGAAAGAAATATAACTTTTTTTTATATTAACTTATTTCTTTGTTTTTTATTTTAATAATAAATATAAATAAAAGAATTTAATACTTCAAAAATTATTTAAAACAAAGTAATATTACCATCATTAATATTAGATAATTTAATACTTCACTAATTTCAATCACGCTTTCACACGTCTCTCTAATTTTTCGGGAAACTAACCACCGACCTGAATCGTCTTATTATTTATCGACAAAATAACCTCAAATTCCAATGTTGTTAGCCTCTTATTCATCGGTAAATAAATTACCAATCACAATCGACCTCTCATCTCGTAACTTCACACTTTCACACTTAGGGATGGATCTATGTAGGGGCTCGGATGGGTTGAAGCCCACTCCGAAAAAAAATAAAATATATATATATATATTACTGTTTAAATTTGACTATACCCGCTAATTTCTTAAAAAATTTCAATATACTTCAATGTTTGATTATCTAATTATTAAAAATAAATGTAAAACTTACCTTCATACGCTAGTTTTATTTAGATTTTTCTCGCTATTTTTTTAAGCCCGCCTCAAAAAAAATTAAGCCCACCCCAACCCTATTTTCTAGGTCCGTCCCTGTTCACACATACATTCCTCTAATTCCTTGGTAAATTAACCACCAATCCCAATCGACCTCTAATCTCGTGACTTTACGATTTTTTGTTATTGGAATTTTTATCCCTTAACAAATCAGCCACCAATCCTAATGTTACTAGCCTCTTATTCCTCGGCAAATCAACCACAAATCTAAATCATACTTTCACACACTTATTATTTTTCGGCAATCCAACCACCAATCACAATCACACTTTCACACACCTCTTATCTCTCGGCAAACAAATCATCATTCTCAATTGACCTTTAATCTCGTCACCTCATAATTCTTTATTACCGGTCTTTTATCCCTTAACAAACTATATCTCAATCACACTTTCACAAGTCTCTTATCCCTCGATAAACCAACAATCAATCTCAATCACATTTTTACACATTTCTTATCTGTAGGTAAACTAACCACCAATTCCAATCATATTTTTACACGTTTCTTATCTCTCGATAAACCAACCACCAAACTCAATCACATTTTCAAACGCCTCTTATTCCTCGGAAAACCAACCACCAATCTCAATCATAATTGCACATGTCTCTTATCTTTCAGCAAACCAACCACCAATCTCAATCATAATTTCACATGTCTCTTATCCTTCAGCAAACCAACCACCAATCTCATTCGATCTCTAATCTCGTGACCTCACAATCATTTGTTACCGACCTTTTATCTCTTGACAAACCACGTCACAATCACACCTTCATACATCTCTTATCCCTAGGAAAACAAACCACCATTCTCACTCGAAATTTAACCTCGTGACACAACACTTTGGTTAATCAAATATTTGATTCATGTTTTTTAACCACTCTCAATTGTTACCAGCCTATTATCCCTCGACAAACCAGATTCCAATCACACTCGGTTAAAGAGATGTACTTGTTTTGTTAGGATACAAATTCAAAACATACATATAACATTTTTTATGTTATTTTTAACCGTTTCAAGTTTATAAGAGGGTCAACCCATGATCCGATTCAAGTATTTATTTACTCTCACATATATATCCAAATTAACCACAGATCTAGATCCGAAAAATCAAGCAAATTCAAATTAAGCATTATTATATATATTAGTTAGTTTAAAATGAATTTATATGGTTAAGAATGTTCACGTTCATCAAAATTTGTATAAAATTTAAAATATAAAGTTTTATTAGCTTAGTTGGTTAAAGTGTTATTTTTTTTATTAGGTTGCAAGTTTGAAACATAGCTATAACATTTTTAATTTTATTTTTAACCGTTTCAAGTTTATGGGTGGTTTAACTCACGATCCAACCCAATATTCATTTACTCTCACATATATATATATATCTAAAGTAACCACACCTCTCGACCCAACAAACTAAACAAATTCAAATTGAAAAATATTATTATTATTAATAATATATATATATATATATATATATATATATATATTTTGTTGAACTTACATTTATTAATGACTCATTTACCCTATTAAAACATTTTTTTAATGTTAAAAATGCATTGTATATATTTCTGATATACTAATTGTTTTTACAAATAAATTATAGTAATATTTACATAATCTATTTAAGAATAAAGTGATTTTTTTATTATTTCTTCTATTGATATCTTTACAATAAAATTTAAAAATATTTATTTTTATTATTATTTATGTTCAATAATTTATATTAAATTCAAATAGAAAATTATTAAAATAACTCAAGTAATAATATTTTTAAGGAAAAAAGCTCACTTAGACGTATGTATTTTTGTACAACTACTTCACTTACATCGTATGTATTAATGAAAGGTCGTTTAAACGTACGTACTATTAAAAATTGGCTCATTTAGCCTCTTTTAGTAACCATGGTTAACTTTTATTTTTAAATTTATATATTTATTAATTAAATATTAATATATTTTCTCTCTCTTTCCTTTTCATTTATTATTTCATTTATTACTAATAAATGAACCCTCTATTTTTATCTTTTTTATAATTTTTTATTATTTCTATATGAATATTTATGATTGATTATTTTAATTTTATTTTATATATAATCATTCATCATTAATTATTTTAACTCTATATTTCTTCTTCTTTTTTATATATTTTTTTTATATTCACATTAATTATTAATTATTTTAAAATTGTTTGATCCCAATAATTGAATATAACAATAAAAATTCATTCAACAATAAAAATCCTTCAACACAAAAATAAATTAATTAAGAATTAAGAATTGAATAATAATAAAAACGCATTCATCAAACACCAAAAGAGTAATAATCAAATATTAGACAAAAACAATTCATTTACTACTAATATAATTTGTGAATAAAAATTAAATAAAAAATTATTAATTTCATTTTTATTTATATTAAACTAAATAAGAAAAACTCTTTTTTCATTTTTATTATATTAAATTAAATTAGAAAAAAACCCTTCAAAAAAATATTACAATAAAATATAAAATTCATAAATAAGTTGTTAAAAAAAATTAAAAATGAGAATTTAAGAAATATGAGAAATAAATACTAATAAAAAAATGAAATATAAAAGAGAAATTAATATTAAAATAATAAAAAATTTAAGAATAAAATAAATTACCTAATTTAATTAATTAAAAAGAAGTAGAGAGAAAATATTTTAATATTTAATTAATAAATATATAAATTTAAAAATAAAAGTTAACTATGGTTACTAAAAATGTTAAATGAGCCAATTTTTGATAGTACATATGTTTAAATGATATTTTATTAGTACATACGTCTAAGTGAGCTAGTTATATAAGTACATACGTCTAAGTGAGATTTTTTCCTATTCTTAACTAAGAAAACGTACATGTCTCTCGAGTTCGATTCTCACTAAAAAAAATTATATATTTTAAATTGAAGTGAAAATCATGATATATACTTGAAAAAATAATACTCTCATTATTTTTTGAGTGACATTATTAATTTTAAAATAGTGTTAAAATTTATTAGATAAATGAAGTATTTATAAAAAAAATTGTTTACGTAAAAAAAAATATATTTCATTTATTAAAAATGCTTTAACGAAATATGATCATGTAATTCTCCTTAAGAATAAATCGTAGTAAAAAAAATAATATTTGTAATAATTTTTAAACACCACAATCTAGATCTTCTCAAACTAAATTTTATCTTTCAATATTTCAATACTTTATTTTATTCGGTAATCCAACATTATTTTTCTTATGAATTAAATTTTAATGTAATTTCTATTTATTTTTTTTTTGGAAAATCGCTAATTGCATAATTGTAAGAAATAATTAGAAAGTCATTATTTTAAGTAGATTGAGTGTATTTTACTTTATTTTTATAAAAGTATATAGATTATAAAATTAACATCTAAACAAATAAAAATGAAGTAATAACAAAAGGGTAACAAGTCATCTACAAATACACAAGTATATAGTATTGTGAAATCAAGCCATCTAGCTAAATATTTGAAATCTATGAACGAAACAAAATATTTACTTTTATCATGTTATCTCATTGCGTCTTTATTATTTTATGCTTGCGCTAGAGAATTAACAGAGCGGACCAAAACTTGACGAACTTTCACCAAAAGGGGGCCAAAAGTCGGACGAACCTCCCCCAAGAAGCGGATCAAAACCTAATGAACCTCCACCAAGAGGCGGACCAAAACCTATGAACCTCCACCAAGAGGCGGACCAAAATCTGATGAACCTCCACTAAGAGGAGGACCAAAATCCGATGAACCTCCACCAAGAGGAGGACCAAAACATGATGAGCCTCCCCCAAAAGGCGGACCTAAACCTAATGAACCTCCCCCATGAGGCGGACCAAAACATGATGAGCCTCCACCAAGAGGAGGACCAAAACTAGACGAACCTCCTCCAAGAGGAAGACCAAAACCGGATGAACCTCCGCCAAGAGGAGAACCAAAACCAAATGAACATCCACCAAGAGGCGGACCAAAACCTGATAAATCTCTACTAAGAGGCGGATCAAAACCTGATGAACCTCCACCAAGAGGAGGACTAAAACCTGATGAACTTGGTGGACTAGAACATGATGAACCTCCATCAAGAGGTAAACAACCAAAACCTAATGAACATTCACCAAGAGGAGGAGCAAGACCTGGTGAAATTGATGGACCAAAACTTGATGAGCCTCGACCAAGAGGCGGACCAAAACCTGATACCTCCACCAAGAGGAGGACAAAAACTGGATGAACCTCCACCAAGAGGAGAACTAAAACCTGATGAACATCCGGATCAAAACCTGATAAACCTCCACCAAGAGGAGGACCAAAACCTGATGAACTTAGGGGACCAACACCTGACGAACCTCCACCAAGATGTGGGACAAAACCTGACAAACCTCCACTAAGAGGCAGGCCAAAACCTGACGAACCTCCAACAAGAGGCGGGTCAAAACCTGATGAACCTCCGCCAAGAGAAGGACCAAAACCTGACGAACCTCCACCAAGAGGCGGGCCAAAACATGACGAACCTCCACCAAGAGGCGGGCCAAAACCTAACGAATCTCCACCAAGAGGAAGACCAAAACCGGATGAACCTCCACCAAGAGGAGGACAAAAAGTGGATGAACCTCCACCAAGAGGAGGACAAAAACCTAATAAACTTGGCGGACCAAAACCTGATGAACCTCCACCAAGAGGCGGACCAAAACATGATGAACCTCCACCAAAAGGCAAACTAAAACCTGATGAACTTTCACCAAGAGGAGGACCAAAATCTGATGAGCCTCGACCAAGAGGCGAACCAAATTCTGAAGAACCTCCACCAAGAGGAGGACCAAAATCAGACGAACCTCCACCAAGAGGAGGACCAAAACTGGACAAACCTCCACCAAGAGGAGGACCAAAACTAGACGAACCTCAACTAAGAGGAGGACCAAAATCGGATGAACCTCCACTAAGAGAAGGACCAAAACCTGATGAACATTCACCAAGAGGCGGACCAAAACCTGATGAACTTGAAGGACCAAAACCCGACGAACCTCCACCAAAAGGAGGACCAAAACCGGATGAACCTCCACCAAGAGGAGGGCCAAAACCTGATGAACCTCCACCTAGAGGCGGACCAAAACCTGATTAACCTCCACCAAGAGGCGGACCAAAACCTGATGAACCTCCTCCAAAAGGCGGACCAAAATCTAATGAACCTCCACTACCAAAACTTCTACAACGGAGATAACATCAACTAATTTCCGTCAATAATTCCATAATTTATGCATGTATTGGATCAAAATAAATTTCTAATAATTATATTTGATTTTTACCAATAAAATGAGTGAATGCATGTGAACCTTCGTTCTTATATGTTTTTTTTATCATAACTTCATCTAGTTTTAAGACAATATATTATATTATTCTGGAATTGGAGAAAATATTTATAAATAATTATTTAAATTGTGACAAAAATAAAAATTACTTACCTAAATTGATTATAAATAAAAAGTAAATCTATAAACAATTCAAACTCTTTTGAACTTATTTTTGAAAGTGTATAACATAACACCATAATTATGATTTCAATGAAAATTTTGTAGAATTTTTAACATGGATTACTAGTATTTCATACTTGATTATCCCTTTGTTATATTAAATTATCTAGCTAGAATAATGAATTGAAACAAATTAAAATTGTACATTATTCCAACTCCTCTTTAATTGTGATAAATAAATAAAAAAACACATTAAAAATCATAACATCCTTATTTACATTGTTTTGAAAACAGTTTCGGTCATCGATCCGATTTTTTAGGCTATTTCGGTCCAATCGGTTGAACCACTGGTTGGATTGGATTTTATTTTTATTTTTATTTTAAATAAATTTAAATATATTAATACATAATTTGTATATATAATCATTTAGGTGTAAGTATATAAAAAATAATTATATAAATGCTAATTAAATACAATAATTTATTGATCAAATTAATATTATATCAATTATTTATAATTCCCTATAATCAAAATAACAAATATACATCATTCTTTACAATCAAAATAACAATCACATTAAATATTTATTATCAATTATTAAACAAACAAATCAATCAATATTAAAATTTTAAAAAACAGTTAAAAAATTATTAAATCAAACAAATATTTAATTACGTGGTTACAATTTGAATGAATACTAAATCAAACAAATATTTAATTTATTTTTTATTAATATTTATTTGATTAACAAAATTGACTAAATTTTTCTCAGAAAATCTAAAATTAAAATACATACAGGTCATACATACATATCCAATTCCCTTTTTCTTCTTCATCTTCATTTTATTTCCTTCCTAATGTCATCGTCAATAAATCTCTCTTTACTTACCTTCACTCCATAAACCCAATTTATAGGCATACAGTTAATTACTTGTTTAATATTTCTTTCTTCATCTTCATTTATTAATTAGAGGAAGATCGTAGATCTGATGAGTTAAGGACTATATATAGATCCGAGATCTGATGAGTGAGTTAAGATAGATATGATGAAACCCCATATCTAAGTAGATATTAGAAAGAAAAAAAAAATACCTACGTCTCTTTATTTTTTATTTTTTCTACAACAACTTGTTATACCCTTTCTTTCATCTTTACCAAATAGAGTAGTGTATATGGAGGAGAAGAAGGAAAATAATAATAATTTATAATGTAACGTTTTGAATCGGAAAAATTCGGTTTGATTTTCCGGTTCCGGTCGGACCAAATTTTGACCGGTAAGAAAGGTAACCATATTGAAGATAAAATACAGGCCGCTCAGTCAACTGTTTCGCGGTCGGACCGGACCACCGATCAGTCAGTGTATTTTAAAACTATGCTGATTTGTTAAATTTAGTTTGTATGTACGTGGAGACTGAAGTAAAAGAGAGAGAGAGAAAGATAATGAAAGAGGGGAAATTGAAATGAAACAGGAAGGTGAATTAGGAAAGGTGAACCATGTGTGAAATGAGTTGGGAATGATGCTAGATTAATTAGTATTCATATTAACAAGCATATGTGTGATTTGTCTCTTAAAAAATAACACTATTATTAAAGGTTATTATAATAAAATAGGAAGATTCTGGTCGTCATCTGATGCACACGAATAAAATATAAATAAAATGAATTTAATAAAAAATAATAATAATAATATTTTTAATGTTTAAAATTTTTAATAAATCACGAATAATATATTAAAATAAAAAATAAAACGTTCTTATTTCACATTTTATTCACTTCGTTAAAACGTACAACTTATCTTCTCACATATTTCATCACATATTTTTTCCAAATAAACTTGTTATCTCGTGACCTTATACTTTCACTTTAGTTAATCAAATATTTGATTAATATTTTTTAATATTTAACATCGTGATCTCCCACTTTGGTCAATCAAATATTTGATTAATATTTTTTTAACCATTTTCAATTGATATCGACCAATTATACATCGGCAAATCACATCCCAATTACACTTGGTTAAAGTGTTGTGATTGTTTTGTTAAGTTGCAAGTTCGAAACATACCTATAGAATTTTTAATTTTATTTTTAACCGTTTTTAATTATGAACGAGTCAACCCACAAATTGACCAAAGTATTCATTTATTCTTACATATATATCTAAATTAACCACAACACTCGACCCGACGATATAAATATTTTACAAATTAAGTATTATATATATATATATATATATATATATATATATATTTGGATAGAAACTGTGAAATCGGTTGTATTAAGTTATCTTTATTTAAATTATCCTTTGATAGATTATTTGTCTCGTAAAACTCGTACAAATTATTGTCGATCCATACGTCTAATTCACACCTCAATTATTATTACGATAAGGGTCTAATGAAAAATTGGTAGAAACTTCTGTTAAATTTTGAAAATCTCGAAGATTTTATGTTATATTTTATTATTGATAAATATTTATTATTTAATTTTTATTAATTGTTTCATAAATTGTCAATATAATTGTGTTTAATGACACTTTATATACTCGTATTTTTATAATATTTTTATTTCCATGTTTAAATTATCCTCATTTATATCCTATTATATAAATTAAAAAAATATATAAATATATTTAAAATTACTATTGAATTTTTTTTTTATTGGAGATCCATTGTCTCTTGAAGACTTTTTTAGCTTACCCATCAAATCCATTTTGTAGAGATAACAATAATGACTTTTGAGAAATTCCAATCCAAATTTTTGAATGGGCCTCAAGCTTTATATAATACGATATGAAAAAGGCCCTAAATATCAAAGTCAGCCCATATTATGAACCCTAGTTCCGTTCCTTCACTATATAACCAGGCAGCCATGGAAGTCTACAATATGTAGCATAGGTTATCACTTTCTTCATTTTGATATTCGTTCAATCTTTCGTAGATGTTCTATCTATCTTAGTAGTCAGCAGTGATTGTGTGTATCGTCGTTGTGCTTAATCTAAATGCACTCTGATCGAAAGATTTCCCTGCAATAGAAAATCGTTCAATCGATGGGGAAGATGGGCAGTTGTTCTTCATTGTCGGTTGAATGATCAACAATCATCTTCCCCACAAATTCATTCATCTGTATTTTCTTTATTTGATTTTGTCTCTCAGAATTCAGCAGGGATTGTGTGTATCGTCGTTGTGCCACTTAATGCACTCTGAATCGAAAGATTTCCCTGCAATAGATAATGGGGAAGATGGGCAGTTGTTCTTCATTCTCGTTGAAAGATCAACAATCATCTTCCCCACATTACATATATATTTTCTAATTATCTAATCAAACTGCAATCTTTATTTGATATTGTCTCTCACTAGTCAGCAGTCAGCAGGGATTGTGTGTATCGTCTTTGTGCCATAACTTATGCACTTTGATCGAAAGATTTCCCTGCAACATATAATCATTCATTTGATGGGGAAGATGGGCAGTTGTTCTTCAATTTCGTTGAATGATCAACAATCATCTTCCCCACATTACATATATTTTCTAATAATCTAATCAAACTACAATCTTTATTTCATCTTGTCTCTCTCTCAGCAGTCAGCAGGGATTGTGTGTATCGTCCTTGTGCTATAAATTATGCACTTTGATCGAAAGATTTCCCTGCAACATATAATCATTCATTTGATGGGGAAGATGGGCAGTTGTTCTTCATTCTCGTTGAATGATCAACAATCATCTTCCCCATATTACATATACTTTTTCAAATAATCTGTAATATCTTTATTTGATCATTTGTCTCAGCAGTGATTGTGTGTATCGTCTTTGTGTCATAACATATACACTTTGATCGAAAGATTTCCCTGCAACATAAAATCATTCATTTGACGGGGAAGATGGGCAGTTGTTCTTCAATCCTGTTGAATGATCAACAATCATCTTCCCCACATCACATTCTTCACCTTGATTAAAGAATTTAAAGTATCTTACTCACTGATGATAGAAAAAGCTTTCCTTCCAAATTATATTTTGGAACCTTCGCTTACTGATGCAGAAGATGTTCATCATCTGTTTACAATGCTTAAAAATCATTGATATTGAACTTGGTTTCTTCTACGTTATATGAGAGTTTGTCAATCAAACTAATTTAAATATCATTTTTTGGACTATTAGATTTTTTTAAACTTACTCATTAATTATACAACAAGATAAGTTTTCAAAACAATAATTTTAGTATTTAAATATATAAAATTATTGATTAGATGGTTGAAATGATAATAAAAGGATAGCAAGTTTTTTTTGATAAAATCTTAGATTGTAGTTTCATTAGAGTGACATTGCTTCATTACACTAAACAATGGAATTTTGTATATATGATGCAAAGGGCATCTTGTTTGATAAGAAGACTTATAGATCACTCTTTATTGAGAATTATTGTTCTAATACTCAAGAATTCTGATTATTTATCTATTTAACGAAAATTTATTAAATAAAAATGGCAAAGACATTATTATGAAAAATATAGATTTTCCGGGATTAAATTGAAATTGGATAAAATGTAATAAGAATAGGCTTTCTTATTTCTTAGTCGGAAAGATATGATTCATGAAAGTGAGATTATGTAAAAACAGAATTTGAATATGTTATAGTGAAACATGAAATGATGTATGGTAGTATGTGAACAGTATAAACATAAACAAGAGAGAGAGCGAACAATCTGTTCATATATTCTCAATTAAGAAGTAATAAAATAAGACTTCAATTCCTATATCCACTAGATAGATATCAAATTCATTCAATACTTTGTCATTCCCCTATCAAAGTATTATCTCAGATTTGACTCATTTTGTGATTCCCCTGTCAAAAATTGTTTGAAATTCATGATTGCTGTCCTAAACTATAAGCTCTGATTCATGATTAAAAACAATAAGCAAATAATCATGTTTCAGTGGTTTGTTTGATGTTGAAGAAGCTAAATAATATAAATTGACAAGTCTTTAACTATCTCAACTCAATGAAGCTTAATAACAACAATGTCAAAACCATATCTCATTCATTTAAAAACCAATAATAACATACTAGTCAATCTACTTTGTCATGTTGATAATTAAAAAAAAAAACGAGAGATTTTTCGATAATCAGTAAACTACTAATCATTCAAAGATTATTGAACGCTAGAAAACGATCATTGAACGACTTCCTCTTCTTCACATTTCCACAAGAACCCTCCGCCCTCTGTCTCGGTGCACTATGAGACCTCAACTTAGCCGAAAAAGATTCTGTGCTAGTCATGTATTTCGGGACATTTGAGTATGACGACCTCAAGAAACTCCCACTGCAAACGCTCTTGGAAGAGGGTGTTGAAGGTCCGTCATAATCTCCGCAGGATCGAGCCATACGCGACTTGGGCTGTGGCGTTGAGAACCTGCATGCAGCCTCGCCATTAATAAACCTCCATCCAGTGCAACGAAGGGGAGATGATAAAGATGTTGGGTAATAGCAACATGGGTCATCTCTGTTTTCAGATATTGATGGAGTTTGAATCCATCTAGTAGACCTGCACGTATCGATCTCGACTATCTTGGGACTCTCATCTTCCTACAACAAAACGAATTTATCAACAAAACGCATATGGGTCATCTTAGTATAGTAGTAATCTTGATCCATACCAATAATCTCCTTTGCTTATCAACGAGACACCGAGCCTGAGCTTGAATTAAAGCCTGCATACTTTGAAAGGTTTCAGCAACTCGTTTTCTAACAAAGTAGCCCCTTACAACTGCCTGAAGTTTCACCAGTCCTTTCAAAGCCCTGAGTGCACGACGTGCCTGAAACAGAAAACCCACCATTATTTGTTAAACTAACACTAAATTAAACCGAGCTAATAATGATGTTTCGATCATGAAAAGTTGAAAACCCATTCACCAGATGGCCTCTGTAAAAAGTCTGAATCTTGACAGCTGCCCACCAGACTGATCCTCTACTTTGGGTTGTTAATTTCACCACCTCAACCGCAGCTCGTGCCGCGACCATGGCTGCATTTGCTGCTGCTTTGGTTGCGGCAGCCACAGCTATCGCATGATGTTCTTCCTTCTCGGCGAGATAAGACTTCATCATCCAGCTGTTGTCGGTTGCTTGGTGAATTCCTGATTCCCTTGTCGATTTTCTGAATCTCCAACTTATCTTCTCACGAAAGGGAACTGAATTTGAGTTTTCCTTTTCTTTCTTCATCCCCAGAAGACCGCGCAACCATCTCATAGCTTTCCCCATTCTCACCTCCTCCAAGAAGAAGAAGAAGCAAAGTCTGATGATTTCATATTTCTCCTTAAGAAACGTTTAATAGTAATTAATTTTGAAAACGGTCAAATGGGATGCTTAAATTTCTCTCATTCCCGCCATTAAAGCACTTGTCAATTATGAGTGAGCAATCTTGTCTCTCTCTTTTTGCAGAAAAATAGGGACAGTTACATGGGAGAAGATCTTGTTTAAGCGAAATCTTACTGGACAATTCCCATTTGATTTTACAGGATTTTTTCTACGAGGAAATCCTTTAGAAAGATGGGAGCTTTCCTGTGGAGAATCTCTGTACAAGAAAGATCTAAATTAAGAGGCTGAATATGTTTGATTCAAAGAGCCGTTATTTTCAGTTTACTAAAATCTTGCTTCATTATCTGTTTGTTTGTATTTTCTAGTGGTTACAAAACTCTTTAATTTTATTTTGTTTTTTCAAATTTGCTCTGTGATTCTCCACTTTCCTATCAAAATATTTATTTTTTAAAATTAATTAGCATTAATATTTTATTAACTAATTTCCATATGAAATAACCCAATTAACAATTAATTGAGGCTTTTATCAAATGTTTTCCGAACTATCACAAATTTAATTATTTGAGTACTTTTTTAAAAATAAAACCAAATATTTGTGTTATTATTATAACATATCATTTTTAATTTTTTAAATTAATTTATCTCATTTATAAATAAAATGATATTTACAATAAATTTGGATGTACTCTTTGATAAAATTAAATATTTTTTTCAACATCTACCTATTTTAATTTGTAAATAACTAAAATAATGTGTAATAAGATGAAAAAAATGAAAATTTAAAAAAGGTATAGGTTAAGTATTTATTTTTCAAAATTTTTTGAAACATAACTGTGTGTACGAATACCAAATTGAGGCATAATTGTGTTTTAAACTAAGTATATTTTTTTGAGATTGCCTAATACAATTTTAATATTTTAAATAATGTGTGATAATAGTTGAAAAAAAATCAAAAAATATTTTATTTTTTTTAACTAATAAGAAAAGAACAGTAATAAGTTGCGCGTTTTATCGAAACAAAGGATTAAAATTGTGTTAATTCGAGCCTCAAATACCATAATTCAAAATTTAAATACATAAAAACAATTCAAATTAATTGAGCCATAAAAGAATTATAAGAACAATGTTGTACTACATCAATATCAATATTAGAACCAAATTAAACAGATGAATAATATAAACTTAATGTGAGTTAATTTGAATGGGGAACTTTCTTCAAAACAAACCCTAAACTCCCTTGAGCAAAAGAAACATAACTAATATCCATTCAAATGCAATCATGCATCACTTGGTGTTGTCTTTCCCTTCTTACTAGTGCCAACTGCAAATGAATGAAAGATAAAAATTAACATTCTTAAATTGAACATATCTGTTTGTTTTTACTTAAACTGTACTTACTAGGACACAAGAACAATTTGTGGATCTGAGATGTCTTAATGACTCGCAGTCTTCTCACACTGCAAACAAACATGCTAACAAAACAGAGACAACAAACAAACAACAAGCTTATAAGTATTTTCATGGCTTCCTCCTTCTAATGAAAATAGAAAGAGACTTCTTACTTCCATGGCACATCTCCAACAAGAACTCTTTCTCCTTCATTATCCTCATAAACAAGCGTGTATTCCCCACTTCCATCCAACAAACCCGTAATCGATTTCTCCTCACCATGATCAGAACAATCTCTTTGAGCTGCCTCCAAACAGTTTTAACAGTAAAATGAAAATCTAATCTTTACTACAAGTGAAAGTGATTATTATTACCAGCAATAAGGCCTCTGAACAATTCATCAACAACACTAGACAGCTTCTCGTAGCTATCATAAGCTTTAAGATCAACTTTCCTTCCTATTGCAACTCCTTCCATATTAATCTTTACAAACAAACCATTTTTAGTAATCTTCTCAACCTTGTCACATGGATCTGTTTTCATCAGATTCTTCCTAGATGATCTTATTGGAGGCCATCCCACAACTGGAGCACCACCAATTCTATCATTTATTTCATGTGAAAACAAGACATAATTTATTAGTTGTCGAGATGAGAGAAAAGGGTGTAAGATAAAACAGAGAGAAGAGTTGAACCTTTTCTGATCAGAACTGCTAGGGCAGGGCACAGCTGCAGGAGATGGTGAAAATGCTTTCTGTTGAGAGCTACAGGGCTGTGATGATTCATTTTCCATAACAGGGATGCTTTTTGGAATTGATTGAAGCTGGAGAAATGAGGGGGTTGTCTGCTGCCGCCATGGACATGGAGTTTGGAAGCTTTGGTTTTGGCTATCATCATTGACCCGTTCAGTCTCAGGCTCTTTTATATCTGAAAATACCCTTTTCGCTTGGAAGCTATGGTTTTGGCTATTACCATTGACCCGTTCAATCCCTGATTCTTTTATATCTGAAAATACCCTTTTGGCCCCTGAAGAAGAAGTATTATAAGTATTGCTGTTCTTGAAGAATCCATCATCATGTTTGATTCTCCAATCTCGTTTAACTGGAGGACCAAGCCTTAGCTCAAGATTTTTCTCTTCATCATCATCATCTTCTTCTTGTTCAACAATCCATTCTTTCTCTTTAGGTATTAGATTCAGTAACTGGGAACACGCATAATCATCATTGCTTGCAAAACCCACCATTCTTTTTTTTGTTGTTAACCAGAAATAGAAGAAACCCACAAAAAAAATACTAAAGCTTCTCCCATGTTTATTAAATATGGAGAAAGGATATGTGAAGAAGAGAGAAGGATGAATAGAATAGTAAAGAGAGAGCTGAAAGAATAAAGAGAGATTCCCTTTTTATGATCACAAAAGAAAGAGAGGTCCCCAAAAATGGAACATGAACACAGAAAGAAAAGAAGGATAGCGTAATGCACGCAACGCCGTCCCTTTAATTTGGTCTCTTCAGCAAGCAATCAAACAACCAACCAAACCAAAGTCTATCTCTCTTTAGCTTTACCTTATAGGCTTATAGCTGCTGCTGCTGCTGCTGTTGTTGTTTGCTGACCTCTTCTTGTTCTTCTTCCATCTCTATTATTATTATTAATATTTATTATGATATCTTTATCTTTATGCAAAAGGCGCCTACCAAACCTAGCTTTACGGGGCCTCTGCTTAATTCATGATTTAAGTAAGTAAGTAGTGTTTTTATAAAACTAATTTTACCTATTTCATTCAAATACTTCTTCTAGATAGCTGATCTGTAATGGGGATGTAAAAACATACAAGTGAAAGAGAAAAAGATTTATTATTATTATTATTAGCAGCAGCCAGCAGTCGCGTGTTCCCAATAAAAACATGCTGCATATGATACGGTCATATCCCCCATGTTTTTGTTTTTGTCTGCTTGCTTGCATGATTCTAGAAACCAATATCAGCCGTTGAATTCTGTGTGTTTTTAACTCATCGTTTACCGGGTGTTCTCATCCAACGGTGATCTCATCATTCGTGCCCAAAATATACTATTAATTTATGGGTTAATTCGATATTACATGTACATGCATTACCTATATTCCACTCATCAGTGACACATATACACAAAAATAAAGTATAATTTTTCATTTATTAATTTTTTTTCTCTTTGTATATGTGTCACTTTTTTAATGGATACACGATAGTTGCGAAATCACCTGGCTTAGATTTAATAATCCAAATCTGAATCGAAATATTAATTTGAATAGGATATTTCAAATGGCATTAAGTTTGGATTAGATTTAGATATCACTTATCAAATATAAAAAAAAAAAAAAAATTTCAAAAAAATTTACTTATTTCATTCCAATATATTATTATTTTTTAATTTTACTTAACAATTTTGTAATCATTTTTTTTTAAATTTACTATTTCTTTTAATTTAACACATTTAGGCAATTTTATTTCATATATTTAATTTTTTAGGTAACTATAATTTATATATATATATATATTAACTCTTTTTACATTTTCCAACCAATGAAAACCAATGAAGGTGATGCCATGTCATTCCCTCACCAAATTCCCTCTCTCTATCCCTCCTCATATATTAAACATCAATTAACAAAATAAATTAAAAATAATCTAAATTAAACAATTGAATAAAAAAAATAATGAATTAATTTGTTCAAACTAATTCAATCCATTCCAATTCAATTCAACTTTACCTATATTAATAAAGATTGAACTAATATAGTTTGAAATTAATAAGGATTAGGTAAAATGAATTGGATTGAACTATTTGTTCACCATATGAATAATATATTTTATTTTTTCTTATAATTTTAAAAAATGTACATAATGATAAAATATCTCTCATGTTAATTCTACTAAAAAAATCTTGTTAATTGTTATACCGATCCTATGATTAAGAAGACAACCTCTCAGTTTTGTAGGGCCTATTAATTAGACCGGCTTAAAACATGTTAAATAGGCACAACACAATCTTTGATCCTCCGACCACCGCAACATCTTCTTTAATGCTTAAAGCCGGCGGCATCATCATTCTGGCTCTGCTCATTACTTTTTTATTCTCAAAGATTTCTTTTAATTTTTTAAAATAAACTTATGTTAGGAGGGAATGACATGTTACCATCTCACTAGTTAAAAAAATGATAAAGGACGAGGAGAGAGAAGAAATAGAATATTTGTTATTTTTTTAACGAATTAGATTATATCATGTCATTCCTTTCAAATTCTCTCTTCCAAATTTTCTCTCCAAATTATTTTTCAAATAAATATGAGCTTACTAATATTTACTGTGCAGTGGCGGATGGAATTTTTATTTTTTAAATGAATTCTTATGGAACAAAATTAAGATGATGTGGGTTAAATTGTATATATATCATCCCTCAAAATAATTAATAAAATCCTTATCCAAAATAAATAATAATAAAATGCATATAAAAATTCCAACAACAACCCATTGAAAATGGTAAAAGAAAGGTTCCCCGCATTCCAAGTCTGTCTGTCGGCGTGATGAATTGTGTTTTAGTTCAAAATAAAGTTAGGCCATTGCCCATAAACAATTAAACATTAATGGATGATTGATTAATTTATCTTGGAATTTAAATAAGTGTTTAATTAATGTTTGGCTTGTAAATTTAATAATAAACCGCGCGTGATTAATGTTAGGATGTCTAAAATTTGACTTAATTGAAATGATTTATAAAAAAAAGAAAGAAAAGAAAAACATATTTATAGTTATTCACTCATTTGAGTCCACTTCAATAACCATCATATTTCACTGAGAAGAAAAAGAATGCAAAGTTTTTTGCTACACTCTATTTCTCTAATGTTTTAATTAATCATATAATTCATTAATAGTAATATATTTATATGGTAAATATTCAAATAATAAAATTTAAATAATTATTGATCAAACTCAAACTCAACAAAATTATAATTAACTTTTTAGAGTTTTTTTTTTAAGTGTAAACTCTGTGAGCTTAAAAAACTTGTAGAAATAGTATTTTCTAAAATGAAAATAAATTTGTAAAATTATATATCTACATACTTTTCTCTTTTAAAAGTTTAATTATTTGTGAGAGTAATCTCTTTATCCATTGATGGATTTTGTATTGGTTAATTTAGCTATCTCATTACCATTTTCATCATGTGGATACTTTCTTTTAATCTGTCACTTTAAAAACAATTGATACAATCCGCGTTAGGGATTGCTGATTCGCGGACATACAATCCTTTTATTGCAGCGGGCTACGCGGACGCGTTTGAGGTGTTGGATGAAAATCTAGTGCCCGTCAGATGAGCGCGATTGCGACAGTAACTTTATCTCTGAATTTTGGCTAAACCCGATTACTGATTTTATTTTTGTTTTAAAACTTTAAGGGTTGTTTGAAATTGATTTTTCTTTCATCCTTTTAGATTTAATTTTGATTTTATTAAATACACAAAATATTGAAATAAATATGACAATTATTTTACTATTTTTTTTCTTCATATTTTAGGGTTTAATAAATAATTTTTGGGATGAAATGGGTACCTCATTTCATCCTAAATTATTTATTATAATCACTTGTTTTTTTTCCTAAAATTATTTTAAGATACATGAGTACAACATTTATCCCAAATATTTTTTTTTTTGTTTTTGGCCATTTTCCTTAATTAATTAAGTTTTAATTATTACAATAATTAATCTAATTAATTTTTTAAATACACAAAAATATTAAAATAAATATGGCAATTATTGAACTATTTTTTCTTCATATTTTAGGGTTTAATGAATAATTTTTGGGATGAAATGGGTACCTCATTTCATCCTAAATTATTTATTATAATCACTTGCTTTTTTTTCTAAAATTATTTTAAGATACATGAGTACAATATTTATCCCAAATAATTTTTGTTTTTGTTTTTGGCCATTTTCCTTAATTAATTAAGTTTTAATTATCACAATAATTAATCTAATTAACTTTTTAATTAGGTTTTGGCCAAGGGGTTAATTATTTTGATTTTATTTATTCAAAAATAAATTAAAATAATTATTTTAATATTATAAATTGGGTGTGTAGATTTTTTAGTACTTATAAGATTTTAAATAAAAAATAAAATATGTAATCGAGTGTAGCCAAAATTCGGAAGAATGACTACAACTGAAACCACAGTCATCAGATGAGCGTTGGATTGTCATCCAATGCCTGAGCTGTCTGCATCGCCCGCTGTAATGGGAGAAACGTGCGCCCGCGCCGCACCGGATTAGCTAACACCCTGCTAGTTGAAATGCAATAGAGCGCTAACGGAATGCTCCGGGATTGTCAAATACGCCCGAAACGACGTTGTTTCGCCTGCGGCCGTCGTCTTCGTCGCGATCGCCTGAAGTATAAGAACGACATCCATATTTGATTTTTCAAAGATGGAACTCCGTCAATAATTCACAATTTCGATTGATTCAAGAGGTGAAATGATCAACATACCACAATAATCAAAGATGTCATTACTGGCTTTTGATTAATTAGAGTCCACTGATTCCATCAAACGATTTTAGAAGACTATAAATAACCTCCCTTAACAATTCAGAATTTAAGAGATCCGATCTTAAGCATCAAATCAGGATTTTTCAAAATCTTTGCTTAAGGCCTCATAGTTTGGATTTAGGAATCTAGAAAATTTCCTCAAGGTCTGAGAAGTGTTCTCTAACACTTGGTAAGCTTCCAATTATCATTTAATTCATATTTCCAGTTTGAAATTGAAATTTTTATATTTCAGTTTTCATAAGCTTGTATACTGCCTATTTGCTTGATTTTTTTTATTGGAAATGGATTTAAGGATCATTTACAAGTTTTTTTGTGAAAGCTATGATCGATCAATCGATCTCAAATGAAAAAACTCAAATTTAAATTTGGAAAAATTAGAAAATGGGGTTTCTGTTCTTTGGCTAATCACCAAGAACAACAACTTAAAAAACTTCCAAAAATTTCAATGATGTTGAACAACTATTTGGATCATATTCAATCAAAATCAAAATGTTCAAAATGTTCAAAATATATAAAAAAAAATTGAGTTCTTAAATTGGTTCAAATGAACAACCAATGTTCATGTTTTGGTATCAATCAATCATATGAAAAAGTTATTAGAAAATTTTTTATACTTCATTACAGGTTTAAAATCAAAAACCCGATTTTTGTCCCTAAACTATTTTGAACAAATTGATCATCACCCAAGTCAAATGATACCTTGGAATGATGTTTCTAATGTTCCTGGGGTCTTTGTGAATCTATCCAAATCATTGGATCAAAGGATCCAAGCCTCTATCGAAATTGAAAAACCTGTAATTTTGATGTTTTTGAGGAGCGATAGGTCCGACCATGGCCGAGAGATTCGACTGATAATTTTGATGTTCTTGATCTAGGAACGAGAGGCCCGACCGAGAAATCGAACTTAGGACCGATGAGTCTGGCACTCGATCGAGAACTCCCAAACTCAAGACCGATGATCTCCACTAGGACCGATGTGTCCGACCGAGAAGTCAAGCCTATGACCAAGGAGTCTCGCACCCGACCAAGCACTCCCGAACCTAGGACTAATGAATTCCACCTAAGATCGAGGCGTCCGACTAAGAATTCTAGCACCCGACTAAGAATTCTAGCCAATGACTAAGATGCCCTAACACCCCGACCGAGGATCCTAAACCCAGACCGAAGGGTTCTCGGCTAGGACCGAGGACTTTTTAGCCCCAAAAGATAAAACAAACCCATGACCTAGGACACCGGTCCGAAGGATTGTTTGGTTCCGATTTTCAAATTTTAAAATTATTTTTGTAATTTTGGAATTCCAAACCATTTTCTAAAAATCCTGAAAAATAAGTAAATGATTTCAAAATATTCTTGGGATATTTCCACAAAAGATATTTTTATAAAGTCTTGCTTGAGATTTATATTTGAACTCTAATATCTTTAAATACTAATGTTCTTCAGGTACTTTTCTCTCCAATCATCATCAACAACATATACGAACATTTAAATTATTGTTGTTACCATTCCTTAAATACGCAAAAACATATGCATGTCTAGGACCAGAATAATAATCGGTTAAAATAAAACGTTATACTACTGATTTTCAAAAGCCAAATTTATAAGTAGAGACCGTTTTTAAAACGGGTATGGAGGATGAAGTGCGAAAACTCTTTCTCAAGTATCACCAAATTACGAGCGGAAAGAAACTCTAGCTAAAAATGCGTTTGTACACGTAAGCCTTTTTATTGATTTAAAAAAAATTAATTGGCGACTCTGTTTCAAATAAATAATCTTTTAAATTAATTATTTTTAATTAATTTAACATACATTTTCAAAAATTAAATTTTAATTTGATAATGACAAATTTAAATATTATTTATAATTGAACTCCAAATTAATTATTTTTAATTAATTTAACACACATTTTCAAAAATTAAATTTTAATTTTATAATGACAAATCTAAATATTATTTATAATTGAACTCCAAATTAATTATTTTTATAATTAATTTTAAAAAATTTCAAAAATTATTTAAAAATTTTAAACTAATGTTTTATTTTAAAATTATACTGACACGCAAACTAAATTACTTTAAAAAGTAAAATAGTCATTTAAGTATGACATTTGTTTCATATTTGAACAAAAATAACTAAATTTTATAATGTAATTCGGAAAATTCAATATCGTTTTTCGTGTCAAGAATTATTTTTTTAAATAAAACATTATTTAAATATTTTTAAATGATTCTCGACAGATTTTGAAATTACTTAAAAATAATTAATTTTGAGGTCAATTATAAATAATACGAGTATGTGCAATAATCAAATTACAATTTGATTTTTTAAAAATCCATTATTTAAATTAATTTTAAAAAGATTATTTATTTTAAACAGAGTCGACAATTGATTTTTTTTAAATCAATAAAAATGACATACGTATACAAATGTATTGACCAAAGTTTCTTTTAATTAGTAGTTTGGTGATACTCGGGAAAGGACTTTCCCGCTTCATCCTCCGTACACATTTAAAAAACGGTATCTACTTATAAATTTGGCTTTTGTAAATTGATTATATTACGTTTTTAGTTTTACAAATTATTCTTTTGGTTCTAAACATGCATAAGGTTTGTGCGTTATTTAAAGAATTGTAAAAACAATTATTTAAATGTTGGTACATGTTGATGATGATAACTTAGAGAGGAAAATACCTAAAGAATATCAATCATTTAAAGGCATTAGAGTTTAAACATAAATCCCCAAACAAGCCTTTATCAAAATACCTTTTCGTGAAAATATTCCAAAAATATTTTGAAATTATTTTCTAATTTTACGGGATTTTTAGAAAATGATTTGAGGGTCCAAAATTATAAAAATAATTTGGATTTTGAAAATGGGAACCAAACAGGCCTTACGAATGAAGTCCTATGCCTTGAGTTTGTTTTCATCAATCGGGGTCCAGGACCCTCGGTTGGACCCATCGGCCCGAGCTAAAAAGCCTCGGTCGAGGTGTTAAGGACTCTCGGTCCTTGGCTGAAATTATCAGTCGGAGTGTAAAACCACCGGTCTTGGGTGGAAGTCATCGGTCCTAGGTTCGACAGTTCCCGGTTCCGTGTCTGATGTTTTAGTCGGATGTAAAAATCCTCAGTCAGACCTCTTGGTCATAGTTGAAGAACATCGGTAGGACCTCTCGGTCTTGGCTAACAAGCCTCGGTCGGACCTCTCGATCCTAAGCTAGGTTTCTCGGCATGTCTTCTCGGTCTAGGACCGAAGATCCTCGATCGGATCTCTTGGTCCTCGGTCAGATCTCTTGGTCCTCGGTCGGACCTACCGGTCCTTAAGTACATCAAAATTGTATGTTTTGCAATTTTGACGGAGGCTTGGATTCTTCGATTCAAGGGTCTTAAAATAATTTGTAACAAAAAATTGGATTTTTGGTTTTAAAGTTGTTTTGAGGTGAAATGAATTAACCAATAACTTCCATATATTTGATTGATACCAAAACAAGAACACTGGTTTTGGACAAATTTAAGAACTCAAAAATTTCAATTATTTTGAAATTTTGATTTTGATCAAACATGATCGTGATGGATCAAACATGATCATGATGGATCAAACATGATCCAAACAGTTGTCCAACATCATTATAATCATGTTGGGAATGTTTTTGGACTATGATCCTCAAGGATTAGCCCAAGAATATCAAACTTTTTTTTTTTATTTTTCAAATTCAAATTTGGGTTTATCTTTTTAAGATCGATTGATCGGTTCCTATTTTCAAAGAAAACTCATAAATGATCATAAGATCGATTTCCATTAATCAAATTCAAGAACCGGGCAACATACAAGCTTATGAAAACTGAAATATAAAAATTTCAATTTTAAATTGTAAATATGAATTAAAGAATGATTGGAAGCTTATCAAAAATTGGAGAACACTCATTAGACCTTAAGAAAAATTTTGGGATGCCTGAAACCAAGATTTAGAGCCTTAAACAAAAATTTCTAATAATCTAAAGCTTTGAGCTTCAATGAAGAATTTTTAATTTCTTTTGATTCAAGGCTTTAGATGATATATTTTTCCTTCGAAAGTGTTGAGGAGGCTATTTATAGCATCCCTGAGTCGGTGGAGGCTTCAAGTGGATCGAATTAGCCAAAAACATTAATGAAATTTTGGCTATTCTTGGCCAACTTGACGAATTAAGGATGAATCATCCATATTGATGTAAGAGAAACGATCACCGAAGTAGGGTGATCATTTCAGCTTTTGAATCAATCGATTTGGTTGAATATCGATTGTATTCCAATTTTGGAGAATCGAAGGATGAGACATCATTCTTATCTTCCCAGTGCTGTGATGAAGACGACGGTGGCGGTTGAAACGATGTCGTTTCGGGCGTGTTTTGACCTTCGCGGGGTGTTCAGTTAGTGGTCCGTCAAAACATGTTCGTACCGTTGCGTTTTGATGGACAGAGCTAACATTCGTGTTAGTTAATCGAGTGCGGCATGGGCGTGCGTTCCCTTCGTTGCAGTGGGCTACGCGGTCAGCCTAAGAGCGTTGGATGACAATCTAGTACTCATCCAATGACTCTGGTCCTTGCTGCAGCCGAATTTCACAATTTCGGCTACAAAGGATTATAAATATACATTTTTTTATTAAATCTTTAAAGTTTTGTTTGAAATTGATTTTCTTTCACATTTTGACTTGAATTTTAATCTTTTTAAATACACAAAATGTTGAAATAAATATGATAAATATTTTGTCAATTTTTTTTTAATTTAAGGTTAAATAAATAATTTTGGGGGATGAAATAAGTATCTCATTTCATCTTAAATTATTTATTTTAATCTCTTGATATTTTTTAAAATTATTTTAAGATAAAATGAGTAAAATATTTATCCCAAATAATTTTATTTTTTATTTTGGTTATTTTTTTTAATTAATTAGGCTTTAATTATCACGATAATTAATTTAATTAATTGTTTAATTGAGTTCTTAATCATAATTAATTAATTTGATTTTTATTTACTTAAAAATAAATCAAAATAATTATTTTAATTTATTTTGATTTTATAAATTAAACATGTATTTAGTCTTTACCAATAGTATTTAATATATATAGTTTATTCATTTTACATTTGAGTGTGTAACACCTGATATATTAATTGATTGTAAAAACAAATGACCGGAACAAAATATATGAAGAAACAAAATAAAGAGATTGATAATTTAACTCCTACAACTTAAAAATAATTATTAAAAAATACTGTATTTTGGTCAAGCAAGTCAACAATTAAGGTATTTAAGAGCAATTAATGTAGAAAATTAAAATTATTGAGGAAAAAACACCAAACCTTGTCCAACTAAAAATAAATACAAAAATTAATCAAACACAACAATTCAAGCTAAATCAAAATTATAGATATATATATCTTAACCAATTAAGTTTATGATCTATGTATATTAAATAATTAATCAATCAAGTAGATGACAATTAGAGAAAAAACATTTTTATAACGAGTTTTTATTTCAAAAAACTCCAAAATAAATTGTTTTCAAATTAGGTTACCATCCAAATTATTTTTGATACACTATCTAATTGTAGAGAAATCGTCGAACTTTTAATGATTATAATCGTCTCAGGCGTATTATTCACAATATTATTATTATTACACTTAATGATATCCGTTCCGGGAAGTCGGTAGAGTCGATCGGGGGAGTTAATCGTTATTCTTGATGATCTATGCGTTTGATAATCTATTAAATAACGTTATTTTTTTTTCTTTCATGTAATGTTTTTGTTGTTGTGCCCAATCATATCTTATAATTTTTAATATACATTGATCATTTAAAAGGAATGAAATTGACAAATGAAATCGCAATAATATAGAAAATTTTGTTATAGAATTAATAAATCGAAGAAATAATAAATAAAGACATAGAAGAAATAAAAATAAAAATAAAAACTTGTGGAAAAACACACAACTACTAATTAAGAATCATAGACAGAACCGATATGAGAATGAATAGAATTCTTAGGTTTCCAAAATGTGAGATGGGTTAGAAAAAGGGGATCAAGGAATTGATATTTTCGGCTGAGGAAATTAGAAAAGTAGAACAAGTACTGTTCAGGTTCTACTCTTCGCTGGTCTACTGTTGAAAGGTATCTCTATCTCTCTCATTCTAATTTTAATCATGTCTCCCTTTATCAGTTCTAAGCAAACTGAATCATTTCTTTCATCTCAACTGATTTGCGAAGTCTACACTTGTTTCTAACTAGTTGATAAACTAGTTTTTGATCGACTTATGAGTATCCAGAATCTCGACAATTAGGGTTTTCTGTCTAGGTGATCGGAAGTGTAATCATTGCTAGCTTTTTATTGACCCTGCAGCTTGAATTCTCAAGATTTGATCTTCTATGGATAGATAGGATTTCCACAATTTCAAAATTAAGGCTTCGTTTCTGTTTGGGTTTTAATCTTTATGTGGAAATCCACATTTTCTCCAAAAGAGAAAGGGGTAGACCCTGTAGAGACAGCTTGATCAGTGATCTTTTAGTGATATTTGACAGTAATCCTACAAATATCCTGCGCATGTGGGTTTCTGTTGAATCTAAGAACAAATGAATTTTCTTATGGGATGTGATTTGTGTTTCCATCTTCCTTACATATAATTTGCTTAAAAAAATTGTTTCATGTTCTAGAAATGGGTTTTGAATTCTCATTGCCTTTGATGCCATATTCAGGACCTTATAAAAAAGAAGAAGAAGAAGAAGATAAAGGGGAACCAGATAAATTGTAGATATTCTCTGTTGGTTAGGCTATACCATGGCTTCGGGTTTTCCTGTTGATTCTTCATACTATTCAATGCATGATGCTGGTTCCCAGACTACCCAGGATAATATGTCGAATGAAGGTGGTGGTGGTTGGTATTACTCCAGAAAGGAAATTGAAGAAAATTCTCCATCCAGAAAAGACGGTATTGATTTGAAAAAAGAGACTTATCTGCGCAAGTCATACTGTACGTTCTTACAAGATCTGGGCATGAGGCTCAAAGTGTAAGTGCTTCTACCTTATCCATAAACCATTTTCATTTTGTAGTTATAACTAGTTGGAATGCATTCAATTCTGAGAGGTGTATTTGCAAATGACATGCTTATCATCTAAAACCTTTGTACCAAGGCTTATTAGTTGTGTCCAAGATGCAATGAAATGGATAGAGTGAAGTTTTAATAGAATCTGAGATACTATTTGCAACTGCTCACATAATATAGGTTGAATGAGGCATGGTAGAAAAGCATATTATATGACCATGTGAATAGTTCCGTTTTAATTTGACTATTTTCATGTTTGCCCTCCTCATCATTTACTACTTTCTTAACACCAATTAAACGCAATCTTCCTTTCATACTTGATCTCGTTCAGATTCTTCTTAATGTTTTGTTATTTCAAATGTCAATGGGAATCTTGTTTGATGAAAAAAGTGGGTTATTTGGATTATTTGGGTGAAATGACCAAAAGTTTCTGTAGTATTTAATGTTCTGAATGTTGTGAAGGATAAATTAGTGGTATTTTAGTTGATGATTTGATAGAAGAATTGATTTGGTGATGGGATGTTGAATCCAAATAATAACCCACATCTAACAACTCCCTACTTTGATATATTAAATTTGGTTCAATCTCCAAAGTGATACTTTATGTTGTGTTCTGTTCTATAAGTTTTATCAATTATTGAGTTAGTTTGAAAAGTTCTGCTGGTCTATATAAAATAGTTCTGAAAAAGTGGGTTGTTGTTCTAAAATGCAGACCTCAGGTCACAATTGCTACAGCCATACTTTTCTGTCATCGGTTCTTCCTGCGTCAGTCCCATGCAAAGAATGATAGGAGAGTAAGTAAAAGTGCTTATTTGTGTCTACTTCTAATTAAACGATACATAAATTCTGCCAAGAACTGGATTTGACACTGATCGGTCCCTAACTTCCATTTTGCAGACCATTGCTACAGTTTGTATGTTCCTGGCAGGCAAGGTTGAAGAATCTCCCCGTCCTCTGAAAGATGTTATACTCGTTTCTTACGAGATTATACACAAAAGGGATCCCAATGCAGTTCAAAGGATTAAGCAGAAGGTAAATGCTCGTTCATCCCAATATTGTACTTGTTGATATTATGTATTTCAATAATCGGTTTTGAGCAGAGAGGAATGAATGGGTTTAACATGGACAGACGTAAATGATTTGTGTAGGAGGTTTATGAGCAGCAAAAAGAACTAATTTTGCAGGGAGAAAGATCTGTGTTGGCAACTCTTGCTTTTGATTTTAATGTGAATCATCCATATAAGCCCTTGGTTGAAGCAATTAAGAAATTCAAGGTTGCTCAAAATGCCCTTGCTCAAGTTGCTTGGAATTTCGTCAATGATGGGTAATGACTTATGACGAAGATATTATACCATATGTTTGGTTCATTTTGTCTTCTTTTTTTTTCACTTTGATCGATTGGATAAATGAATGCAATCCAGGCTTCGAACATCGCTTTGCTTACAACTTAAGCCCCATCACATTGCAGCAGGAGCAATTTTCCTTGCTGCCAAGTTCCTCAAAGTAAAGCTTCCATCAGATGGTGATAAGGTTTGGTGGCAGGAATTTGATGTCACCCCACGTCAGTTGGAGGGTCGGTTGAGAAATTTTGAATTTTTTTCAGCCATTAATTGCCTATTTGGAAGATCTGGGTCTGGATATGGATCCGAATCTAGATGAAAATCCTTCAATAAATCTATTTAGATTCTTGAGATAGCGTTTGGAAATAGAACTTAGTAATATGGTTTCTCATCTACATCTAGATCCAGATCATAAATTTATATCCAAATCATAAATTTGTTTTTAACTGGTATAACGAATCATACACATATGTTTGTTTGTTTCTCCTTGCAGAGGTTAGCAATCAAATGTTAGAACTATATGAACAGAACACAATGCTTCCCACCCAAGCTAGTGAAGCTGAAGATCATCGGGCAAAACCTCCCTCGAGCACAGAAGATCATCCTCTGCTTACACATAGTACTGGCACCCCATCGAAATCTGGATCCATAAAACCATCTACATCTCTGACGACACCCAGCCATTTGGTTGGCGAGGATGGTGAGGTCGAGACCAGCCAAAATCGAGAGAACGACCAGAAAGTGTATGTGGACGATGAGGTTGCAAACGAATATGAGCAGCAACCTCACAGAGCTGTTGAAGAAGATGACGAAGGAAGAAATGTAATTGGTAGAAGTGAAGTGGTTGGTGGGTCTCCTCATGATCAAGATGCAATGAAAAGGATTGACAAAAAAAAGGTAAAGGCTGCACTTGAGAAACAGAGGAGGTCTCGTGGGGATGGGGGGCGAAAAACTGACTTGATGGGAGATGATGATCTAATAGAGTGGGAGCTTAAAGATGATATTGAATTAGCTGGTGGAGAGAAGAGTAAGCAGCAGGAGGAGGAAGAGAGAAGACAAAGTTCGTTAAGATCAGATGATTGGTCGAATGAAGATGATCGTCGTAATATTGAAAATGTGGAGGAAGGAGAATTCGGCGATGAGTCGGAGAAGTCGTGGAACCCTAAATCCAATGGGGAAAGCTCGCTGGATCGTAGATATCCAGAGGAGGAGGAGGAGGAGGTTTGGAATGGGAATAAGCAGCAGCAGCAGAATCATCGTCATAATAATAACAATATCGGGCAACAACAGCAGCAGGATGAGAAAAAGAGAAAGAACAAATCCAGTTCTAACTCAGAAAGGAGTGAAAAGAAGAGGCGCCACATGGAATACAACAACAATTACCATACCTAAGAGACAGTAAAATTATAAGTTAAGATCATCTGAGTTTGTTTGCTGTTGTAAACATTTGATTTGATTTGATTTGTTGATACACAAGCAAGAACAACAAACATTATTATTATTATTATTATTATTATCATTTATCAGAAGACAACAAACATTAATTATTTTTTAAAGCTATGGTGGTGGTGGGTCTTGAGCAGACATGTTGAATGATTTGGATATAGATTATGATCATATAATAGAGGCTGAGTTGCTGAGTGAGATTAGTGGTGAATTAGGTTAACAATTATTTGTTTGTTTGTAATTGTCTTGTCTTGGATGATAAAATTTGGTTATTTATAACTTTATTTTCTCTTTTTATTGTTTTTATGTACATAGAATAAGTAATTTGGTAACTATCTTATAGACTCAAAGTATTTTGAATGAGTGGTAGTATGATTTGAACAATTGAATTTTACGATAATTTTTTACGTTATTTTTTATTTATTGTTTTATTTTTTCCTTATAACGTTTAATGCATTTTATGATATTTAAATAAAATTGAAGTTCACGGGCTCTGTTTAGGGCTAATTTGGATGGTACTGCCCTCTCATCAACTAACATGCCTTAATTTTTGGGATCCACTCTTGAGCTTGTTTGATGTAGTAGGGTTATGTTATTGGTTAATTGGATAATATGATCAAAATATATTTTATTTTTTAATATTATACAAAATAAAATAAATGTATATTTAATATTTTAATGAATAATTCAATGTTTGTATTTCTCAATCAAAATCAAACAAGGTGTGGTATTATTAATAAGGTGTAATTAATGATTACAATAAGAGCAGTAACAATGTTATAATAATATGATTGGAAAATTGACTTGTTTTTGACTTCAATTATTATTATTATTATTATTAATTAATTATATCGAACAGCACAATTTATGAATGAATAACAAATGACGGTGGATTTAATATTTTGTTAACAGTTGGTCAGGGCCCCACGTGTGGGTCGAGTATACTAAAAGTGGCATTCCACGTGTCATTACTGGAGGAATTCTGAGATCACATGGCGATTCTTTAAAGTGAAGGGTCAAGTGTATTATATAGCTTATGAAAGCTCCTTCAATTGTCTGTTACTGTTTTATATAAGAGCTTGTTTGATAATATGTTTTTTTTTGGATTTTTATGTGTATTTTTTGAAAATTTATTCTTAAAGAAAAATGAGTTATTTTAAACAAATTTAAGTTTAATTATTAAAATAACTTTTATATTTAAAAATAAAGATAAATTTAATAAGTGTGACAATCAAAAATAGAAAAATATGTATAGAATTAATATTTTAATTAATAAATTAAATAATTATAAAATATATATTATAAAAAAAAAAAGTCAAAATAATTGATTCAACTACATCTTGAGTAAGTTTCATCTATCTTATATTCAATATATTCGTGTTTCACTTTTGTTTATGTCAAATACATTTTTATATAATAATAATAAAAAATAAAATATATTTTAATATTTTAGTTAATAAATTAAATTATATGATTAATAAGATAATAAATAAATTTGAGCCACAACACTTTGATATAAGTTATAAATAACATGTAACCTTAAAAAAATCATATCACTCTCAATTTCCTTTGAGTTTCATTCAATTCATTATTTAAAATCTTAAAATACATTTTTTTTTAATTTTTTTTTAATTTTTTTTTAATTTTTTTTTAATTTTTTTTAATTTTTTTTTTATATTAATACCATTTAACTATTTTTACTAAAAAAACATAGTCACCTCAAAATCATCACCAAGGCCTTGATTATGATTGAATTTTTTAAGACCCAACCAAACAAGACCTTGACCTTCCACGTTGGATTCTCGCCCAGTACAAACAGTGGACCCAGCCCAACTGTCCTCTCCTTTATCCCCTCTCTCCCTGTCTTCCCAAAGCTAATAAAATAAAATAAAATAATATGAGTTTTAACCTAACTTATTAATAACTAACTAATTGCATATAAATAATACACTAATTTGTACTCTAATTAATTTGTGTACAACTAAAAATAAATAAATTAATAACTCTCAATTCTTGTTTAACATTTAAAAAAGACGAGTTAAGATTTTAAATCTATTCAAATTAAATTTTTTTCATAAAATTTACCTTGTCTAAAAGATAATAATATCAAGCAAACAAACAAAATAATAATAAAGAAAAAACAATCGTTAAGGTATTCACCATCGTTAATATCATTTTAATACAAAAATATTTTAAACTATACATAAATCCCTTGAACACTAATCAACTCACATTAAAAATAAAAAAAAATAATTGAAGAGCATAAATAAAAGGGTAGTTTAGTAATTTGAGTTCACTAAAATAATCTGTACAACGGCCTTCTTCCACCTTTCTCTCTATCTGTCTGTCTGTCGCTTTCAATTTTACTGTCGTATAAGCACCGGCACAGCAATTTACCGGCAGCTCAGTTTTTTGGGCATCAAAAAATAATAATAATAATGGTGGATCTCCTCTCTCCTCCTCTCTCCATTGAATCTCCCAACCTCCTAAGTAGTAGTAGTATACTCCTTCACTGTAGTAATTATCATGAACTCTACCATTTTCCTACCATGATTCTATTATATCTTCCACAGTTTCTCTGAAATCTGATCTTTCCTCCATGAATATACCTCAATACCCCAAATGGGTTCTTCTCCTTTTCCTCTTTTCTCTTCTTCAATTACCCTGTTTCTCTTTATCATACCATTCTCCACTTAACTGTTCCGATACAGTTCGAGTCTGCACGTCTTTCATCTCCTTCAAGCCCAATCCAAACGAAACCTTTCAAGTGATCCAGAGCATGTTCGATGTACTTCCCCAAGACATTACCTTGGAAGGAGACGATCGTGGCTACGTTTTCATCCGCAAGAACTGTTCTTGTTCTCCTTATGTGAAGAAGTATTTGACTAATACTACGTTTACAGTTAGGCAAAACGGTGGATCCGTGCATAATATGGTGATTGATGGGTACCAAGGGTTAGCCCTCCTTCCTAATTACACTAGGGCGGCTAGAGCTGGAGCGGTTGTATCGATTCAATTGTTTTGTGGATGTTCGAGTGGGCTTTGGAATTACTTGATGAGTTATGTGATGAAAGAGGGTGATAGTATTGAATCTTTGGCTAGTAGATTTGGTGTTAGTATGGATAGTATTGAGGCTTTGAATGGGTTAACTAATCCTGATAATGTCACTGTTGGTGATCTTTATTATGTTCCTTTAAATTCAGGTATTATGTCTCTACCATTTGTAATTTTTTCATACTTGGTTCTGAAATTAAACCTTGATTGCAGTTCCTGGTGAGCCATATCCTACAGAGAGCCTTATTCCTCCCACTTCTGCTCCTGCACCAGCACACTCTGCTGATCAAATCGCAGGTATGATGTTAGAACAATACCCTGAATCCATTATGAGTCTGGGCTTGATTTTTGTGAAGATGTAGGGATTAAATCCCAACCCAGTTGAGTGTTCTTGATATTATGCACTTTTAGCATGCCTAGATGTGCATAATATGTAATAGGCTATTATTATATGGGTTAGGGACCTAGCCCTAATATGCTCATTTATTATTTTATACTTGTATGAATCTTCTACACATGTATGTCCCATTATTATTATAGATTGTTAAGTTCCTAAACTTTATTAATACATCACTTTAATCTTTATATGATAACCAGATGTGCTATTTTGCCAATTATAAAATAGTAAATGACCTTTATAAGTGTGTGCCTCTACAGTCTACACATTATCTTATTGTTTTTAACTAGTCACGCCCCTAAACTTTGTATTTTAACATATCACTTTAATTGGGATTAATCTTTATCAATGATACCCATATGTTGGAATAAGTCCAACATGGTTATTGTGATCTACCAACTTAATTTTGATATGTTTTGACGATGTCTGAACAAAGGGTCTTTGTTGTTGGTTGACTTATATATAGCTGAGGGAAAACAGGCAGAGAAGAAGAGCAAGTCTCATAAAGAATATGGGTGGATTCTGGGATGTTTGGGACTTGGTTTGGCTGTGATTCTTGTGCTTGTTATTGTAATATTCATTTGTTTGAGGTCATCAAGTTGCGATAAAGGAGGAAGCAATCCAAACGGTGAGAATAATGGTGTTTCTCATAAGTTCCAAATCCTCAGGAACACAAGTTTCTGCTGTGCTTCCGGGAGGTATAATATCTGTCGCAAATCTGGTGAAATTAATAAGCAAGCAAATGGTGAATCTAGCGACCGCCAGATAAATGTTCCCAAAGGTATTAATTATGAATTTATGATTGTTTAATTCCCAAATTAATGTTGGATTTTGATACTTAAAACAATTTATGTTGTGCAGCTCTGGGGAACGATGTTTTTGATATGGAAAAGCCATTGGTTTTTGGTTATGAGGAAATTACGACGACTACTGATGGCTTCTCTGATTCACACCTTCTCGGACATGGTACATATGGCTCAGTATATCATGGCGTCCTTCGCGGGCAGGTTACATTTTATTTCTACTTCAATTTATTTGAATATTTAGAAGCGTGTCTTTTTCTAAACAAAACCATATTTTTTTATAGGATGTTGCGATAAAAAGAATGACAGAGACGAAAAGTAAAGAATTTTTGGCTGAACTGAAAGTTCTTGGCAAGGTTCATCATGCAAATTTGGTAGAATTGATTGGGTATGCAGCAACTGATGATGAACTCTTCCTCATTTATGAATATGCACAAAAAGGTTCACTAGGAAACCATTTACACGATCCTCAGAGCAAAGGTAGTTCATGTTTTTTTATTGAAGAAGGTGTATTTACTATCACTGTTTGTATGGAGTATTTGTTTATAACTCTTGATATATATTATATATAATAGGGCATACATCACTTTCATGGATTATGAGGCTTCAAATTGCACTTGATGCTGCTAGAGGTCTTGAGTACATTCACGAGCACACGAGGCCTCACTATGTACACCGGGATATCAAAACAAGTAACATCTTACTCGACGACTCCTTTAGAGGAAAAGTTTCAGATTTTGGGCTCGCAAAACTTGCTGAAATCACAAATGATGCCGAAGCTTCAGTCACACGAGTTGTTGGAACATTCGGTTACGTAGCACCAGAGTGAGCGATAGACTACTGCTATTAATTAATGTGCAAGAAATTAAATGAAAATGGTTGTGTTTCTATTTTATAAGTTTTTAACTATTAATTGTGTTGTTGTTAGGTATTTGAGAGATTGTGTGGCAACTAAGAAGAGCGATGTTTATGCATTTGGAGTCGTTCTTCTTGAGATGATATCGGGAAAGGAGGCTGTCACGAGATCACAAGGCAATGCGTCTAATAATCATAACCCCCCTGAGCAAAGGCGTTCGTTGGTTTCCATTGTAAGTGGTAAAATTTATACAATTAATGTCTTTTTACCCAAAATAACCTGATTTTGATAAACAAGATTATTTAGAAATAACCCAAGATCAAAAAAGGCCTTAGTTTTTTGTTGTTGTTGTGAATACAGATGGTATCAGCTCTTAAGAACACAGCTGATCACTCCAAGAGCAGCATGTCAAGCTTCAAAGATTACATTGACCCTAATATGATGGACTTGTATCCACATGATTGTGTTTTCAAGGTAATTTTATATAACTTACTTTGAATTTGATAAATGCATATATATTCATTTTCCTCTGCTTATATATAGGCGGCCAATTTGGCAAAACAATGTGTGGATGATGATCCGATTATGCGGCCAGACATGAAGCAAATCGTGATGACCTTATCGCAGATCCTTTTGTCATCCATCGAATGGGAAGCCACTCTAGCAGGAAACAGCCAAGTTTTCAGTGGACTCGTTCAAGGAAGATGATCATCATGATCATCATCCCATATGTATAATATTAGTCCACTCCCACTTTCAACTTTTTTGTAGTAGAATAATAATAATAATATTCTTTGTGAACTTGAGTTAAAAAGAAACATGTTGTAATTATTTATTCAGCAAAAAAAGAAGCAAGTTTCACTTGCATAATGAGGCAAGAACACGACGGGGTGGTTGGAATGAGCTGCGGGCATGGAGGACAGCCAAGTTGTCAAGAAGCAGAACATCCCCGTTTTTCCAGGGAATGGCAACGGATTCCTCCTCGAGTATTCTCAAGCAGTCGTGGATGGTGTCGGCAGGGAGAGGCGTCCCATCACCGAAGGTCACCGCCTTGACAGGGTCGTTCCTGTCATCTTTCCATCCTGTATAAGCAGCCGCCATGCTGTTGAACCAAATCTTTCTATTCTTGTCTACTTTAATAGCCGGAATTGGTCCCATTATTGACTTCACTGTTCCATCTTCTTGCCATTCCAACTTCATCCCCAACTTTGCAGCCCTGTTATTATTTATTTCCATTATTAGTTGAATAAAACTAGTTAACTTCTTCCTGTTGTTTTACCTCTGATCTGCTACAGTCTTGTCTTGGGTTAAAAATGTTGATTTCCATCCCAGCCCAATTGGGGAAGAAGGATCATCATCTTCTCCAAGAACTCGTGTATAGATCAATCCCTTCTCTTCCAATTCCTTCACGAAATCAGGATACCTATCTTTCATCTTCTGGTAGACAATGTGGCTAAGAACAATTGGTGTTTCCCCTCCACTGCTCGGTTCCACTTCACAGAAGAAGAACAGTTTTGATGGGAACTCATTAACCTGTTGAAAATGAAATATCAAGATTACAATTTACAACTACAACTGAATAAGTATGTTTTCAGTTACATGGGCCATCTCATGGTGAAAGGGGATCTTTTTATCCGGTGGGGATTCGTTGGCAGTGAAGACCCGTCCAACGACGTTGGTCCTAGGGGAGATGCCGCCTACATAAGGCAAGTCATGAAAACCGAAGGCCTCAACTACGTCGTTGAAGTGGGAGGCAGTAGTCAAGTTGAATCCCCTGAACATGATTGCCCCACTTTGATGGAGAATTGAGTCTATCCATGGCTTCTGATCCTTGATGGCCTCGATTAAGTCTGATGGGTTTACAGTGATGTTGTTCGAACTGGGTGATGATAATAATACAGCTGGGAATACGATTCGTCCTTCATCGTACAACTTCTGCTGAGGTAATGACTTGGTTTCTACAAAGAAGAAACTCATGTTTATGCAACCGTGATTCTTCTTCTGTCTACAGAATGTGTTATTGAGATATAATAAGTATATGAATAATAATCCCGTTAAATAAGAAGTTTGATATTATTGTTGAATTAATAATGGTGTGTTTTTTTATTAAAGGAAGAAATGTAGCTTAATTCTTCCTTTGTTAGTTATTCTATTGAATATTTAAAATGTGCTTCCTCATGAGTTAGCAAAAAATCTTAAAAGAAGGAAGATTCTAATTTATATATGTCATGCACGACGTCATTAGATAATAAAATTGTTTTTTTCAAGTATTCCAGATAGAGTCGTAGATAACAAACAAACCAGTTCAGATCTTCTGCTACCGATTGCCGTGTTCCCCTGTGGCGGACCAATCAGATTGCAGCATTATTAATTTAATAATAAATAAATCTGGGCAGGAGACGGAGGGAGGGAGAATCCGGAATCCGGGTTTAGGCCCGGGTTCACACAAGACGCCGTTAACGGAAGCGCCCGTTAACGCCAGGAAATAATATAATATTCAGATAATACCCAGATAAGATATCTTCGCTCTGATCTACACGCCCATTGAAATGACCCTCATGTAAACCCCCCATACCCAACCATGAGAAGACCGTCTGCCGTTCATGAAAATACACTAACACGTCCATGTAATGACCGAATTGACATGCATATTATATTTACGTTTATTATATATTAATTTAATTTATTAAATAACACAGGCAGCGATATAATATTCGCTTCAAGTAATTCAATCTTTTATTTTCTAGGAATTTTTATTTACTTTTTTTATTTAATTTTTTTTTGCCTCGAGACTCGCTGGAGCGAAGATATATTTGCTTCAATTAATTTTAATAAAAACCTCATGTAAAACCCCCCTACCGACCCATGTAAAGACCGCTTGCCTACCATGTAAAGACACTTACCCGTTTATGTGAAGACCAAAATGACATGGATTTTATATTTCCGTTTATTAAATATGAATTCAATTAAATTATTATGACATGCAGCAACCGAACAAATCTTCGCCTCAATTACCGGCTAGTTTTTTTTTCCTATTTTTTTTTTATTTCATTTTTTTTGCCTCGAGACTCGCTGGAGCGAAGATATATTTGCTTCAATTCATTCTAATAAAAACATCATGTAAAACCCCCCTACCCACCCATGAGAAGACCGCTTGACTACCATGTAAAGACACTTCCCCGTCTATGTGAAGACCAAAATGACATGGATTTTATATTTCCGTTTATTAAATATTAATTCAATTAAATTATTATGACATGCAGCAACCGAACAAATCTTCGCCTCAATTACCGGCTAGTTTTTTTTTCCTATTTTTTTTTTTTTCATTTTTTTGGCCTCGAGACTCTCTGGAGCGAAGATATATTTGCTTCAATTCATTCTAATAAAAACATCATGTAAAACCCCCCTACCCACCCATGAGAAGACCGCTTGACTACCATGTAAAGACACTTCCCCGTCTATGTAAAGACCCAAATGACAAGGATTTTATATTTCCGTTTATTAAATATTAATTCAATTAATTGAAGATGACATGCAGCAACCGAACAAATCTTCGCCTCAATTACCGGCTAGATTTTTTTTCATAATTTTTTTTTATTTCATTTTTTTTGGCTGGAGACCTTCATGAGCGAAGATGTATTTGCTTCAATTAATTCATTACTTTTTTTTATTTATTTAAACTCTTCGGTGGAAAAGAACATTTGTTCGCCTAGACCATGTTCCATGTAAAATGGATTGAATAGTCGCTTCTCGAGAGAACACTTATTCGCCCCTGGTCCCTGTGTCATGTTACATGGAATGAATAGTCGCTTTTCGAAAGAAGACATGTTCGCCCCGGTTACATGAATATATATACCCCCTAATATGATTATTTTATTATCATTTCCGCCCGATTCATCTCTCTCTCTTCCTGCCTCCTTTTCACGGCGATTCGTAACCGGCTCCCCGTCGACTGAACCTGAATCCACATCTTCACGACTCCACAATGGTACGTATTCCTGACTATTAACTTTTAATATTTAGGATTATGGAACTACTACAATAGATTCTGTTATGTGATGTTGTTGTCTCTTTAATCTTTAGGAAACCCTACTCTCAAAATGTCACCTTGACTGTAAATCAATGTTATTTAGGAAAACTTACCTAGTGTTGTGTTTTGTGATATTATTTCCCTGAAACCCTAGTACATACTCACAAAGACCGTTTTTTTTTTCATGCACGTGCAGGCAACTGCCTCAGCATCCGTCCAAAACTTTGGCAAAGACTGGATTTTATGCCCAAATCAATTAACAAGTGAAGAGATAGTACTCTTCGTTACATTTCTCCCTTTTTTTTTCCATATTGTTTAAGTTTTCATCCTGTTTAACTGAAATATTTATGATTGTTCTTAAACAGCACTTGATGCAACAATATGCTAACACATGTGGTGCCACGGTGTCAATGAGGTGGCGAGACGATGTTACCCACGTCATAGCATCCACCGATTCTAATGGTGGATGCGGTCGCACTATCAAAGTATTGAAGGGCATATTGAACGGGAGTTGGGTCCTTACCATTGATTGTGAGACTCTGTTATTCTTAACCCTTTACTGTTAACTCAATATTCATTTTCACATATATGAAACTAAAAACACCTATTGCTTTTATACAGGGATAAAATCATCAATCAGATTTAACTGTTACGTGGACGAGGAACCATACGAGGTGCAGCGAGATAATCATGGGACTGTGGGCGGTCCAAGAGCTGGCAGAATGCGGTATTTGAACAATGTAAGTTTTGTCTTATTCCTACTCCTCCATATGATATTCAATTGTCCATGATTACTAATAATGTATTGTATTTTCTTTCAGCTGCCCAAACTCTTCGACAGTTACACCTTCATATTTGCAGGGGAATTCATCCCGGCTTACAAACTTGATCTTATGGGGTTTGTAATTGCTGGAGGAGGTACAACTAAAGAAATGGAGAATCCATTTGTCGAGCCCGAGGACGACAAAACTATAGTTGTATACGACAAGTCTCGGCACGATGTTAATGAACTTGTTTGGGTATTTGAGGCAGAGAATCCTCTGAAGACATATTTGGATGTGTTTGGTGTTCCTCACACAAGCTTGCTAGAATCCATTGCTGCTTGTGATTTGCAGCCTTTGTTTTTGTAATAGACATGTGTTGGTTGAATTTGTTACTGAATATTTGAATAGTTTTCATTCTTCAATTTGTTAATGTTATATTTGATTTCAGATTTCTCTTTTTTGTTCTTAGAATTGTGTTTTTTAAACATCAGCCTTATATTTAACTAAATCTTGAAACATTAAGAAATACTGTATAACTTGAAGTATAAATTTGATAAATAATTAATATTTCTTAAAACTACTGTCAAAATAATATTTGTAAAACAATTGTCAAAATAATAATGTGAAGAAATCTTCGCTTACTGATTGATTGATTGATTTATTAATTTAATTTCATAATAATTTTTGTCATTTAATTATTTAAATGAAATAATTTTTTTAACAAGTCACCTCACCGCCACCTAACACCTGCGTTTCATTAAATGCTGCATGCAGCAAGCCATGCTGCTAGCTTAGACAAGTACTCTTCTCTCTCTCTACTGTACGACCATTTCTTCGCCGGAGTGATACTACATTGTCTACCATCGACCTCTCCTTCGCCGGAGACTTCATTATAATATCAATCCATCTTCCTAAATTATAAAATGGTATGTTTTTGAATGTCATCTATACCTCCTTTACTTTTCTTCCCAAGCTTTTCTATGTTTTTTGAATACTCGACATGAAATGTTCTGTTCTTTTTGATTATCAGGAAGGAATACGTATCAGCGAGAATGATATGGACGAGAATGATATTATTGATTTAAGGTAACATTGTTTAAATTCTCCAAATTTTGTAGTGCACATGTAAGCGAAGATCTCTTCACTACTATATTATGAGATAATATCTTATGAAGCGAAACTATATTCGCCTAATATTACAATCTTCATACTGTTGAAGTGAAGCTTTCTTCGCTTATATTGTTTTCATTTTCCTATAATCTACAAACCTTTATTTTCCACTTGTTCAAACTGAACAGCGAATCTGCTACTTGTCGTCGTCAATTGAATTTCGATGGAAACGGCCAACCTTTGGAGGACATCGAATCCAACTTAATTCCACTTTTAGGTAGAGAATTTGAGAGTGAAGAAGAAGGCTACGTATTCTACTTAGCATACGCTAAACTAATAGGATTTGGTATAAGGCGCAGTTCAAAACATGTAGACAAGGAGGGTAAAATACTGGATAGAGTTTTTTGTTGTAGTGCACAGGGTGAACGGGGAAAGGACAAACGTGATGTCTATGTGAAACGTAGACGTTCTGTGACTCGGTTCTGTTGTGAAGCGAAATTGAGGATAAAGCGTGCAGACAATGGAAAGTTCCAAGTGGTAAATTTTATTAGTGATCATAGTCATCCTCTTGCAAGTCCAAAGAAAACTCACCTGTATAGATGCCATAGGAATATTTCTGCAGTTGCAGGCTTACATATCGAGATGGCCACTAACGTGGGAATTCCTCCTAAGTCATCACATGCTCTAATGTCTAAACAAATCGGTGGAAGGGAGAATCTAGGTTTTCTTCCTGAGGATTACAAAAATTACCTGCGCACGAAAAGAACCAGAGAGTGTAATTTTGGGGAAACAGGGGGTGTATTAGAGTATTTGCAGAACAAACAATCCAATGATCCTGGTTTTTATAATGCTTTTCAACTTGATGCGGACGATTTGATAACGAATATTTTTTGGTGTGATTCCAACATGCGGTCCGATTATTCATACTTCGGAGACGTGGTCAGTTTTGACACCACATACAAGAAGAATAATGAAGGTCGTCCAGTTGCGCTTTTTGTAGGTGTCAATCATCACAAACAATCAATTCTTTTTGGAGCAGCTCTATTATACGATGAAACTGCGATGACTTTTGATTGGTTGTTTGAGACTTTCACCAAAGCTATGCATGGGAAAAAACCAAAAACCATTCTTACAGATCAAGACGCGGCCATGGCTAAGGCCTTGGCGTCTCAATGGCCCGAAACAAATCATCGTCTCTGTATTTGGCACATATTTCAAAATGCAGCCATACATCTTAGCTCGGTGTTCCATAATTTCAGAGATTTTTCTAAGGATTTTTCTTCGTGTATATATGATTTTGAAGAAGAGATAGAGTTTGTTGAAGCTTGGAATCAAATGTTGACAAACTACGGGCTTGAAAACAACGATTGGTTGAAACGCATGTTTAGCATCAGGCGAAAGTGGGCATTAGTGTATGGACGACAAATGTTTTGTGCTGATATGACGACAACACAGAGAAGTGAGAGCATGAACAGTATGTTGAAAAGGTACTGCTCCTACAAACACAAGTTTTTAGAATTTTTCAAACACTTTGAAAGACTACTTGATGAAAGAAGATATGATGTGTTGAAGGCTGATTTCAAATCAATTACCAGCCAACCAAGTCTTAACTATCCAGTTTTGATCTTAAAGGATGCCTGCAAAGTTTACACCCCAGAGGTCTTTAAGTGCTTTGAACAACAATGGTTTATGTCGCATGATTGTGGTGTTGAAATGTTAGAGGATGTTGACACACACAGAAAATACAAGGTAACACCCCACACTAGGAGATGCTCTCATACAGTTACAGTTCATAAGAATGACGATAAGAATATCGAGTGTAGCTGCTGTAAATTTGAATTTGGAGGGATTTTGTGTGCTCACATCCTAAAGATTTTCACAACGATTGACGTGTTGAAGATTCCTCCGGCGTTGATATTGAAGAGGTGGACAAGAACAGCCAAAGATGGAATATTTGGAACTGATCCAACCGTGGACAGTACTAATGTTGATCCGAGTGAGCTTCATAACATAAGATACAGAGATTTGTGTGGGTTGTCCATGCATTTATTTAACAAGGCAGCCGAAAGAGATGACACTTACAATCATGTCAAAGAAATCATGCTGAGCCAGTGCACGTTTGTGGATAAAAAATTGCAGGAGAGTTTAAATATGCAAACTCCACCAACCGGTTTATCACGTTCGGCCGAGGGTGCCCCTGTGCAAGCAAAAGGAATGAAAACTAAGAAGCCAACAAAGTCGGGTAAGAGAAGGAAAGGTGGACTGGAGAAGAACTCAAGAAAACGAAAATCAACAAGAATAACTAGTGAATCACATATTCCGGTATGAAATTGCTGACTTACCCTTCTTTACTAATAATTGTGTTATTAATATTCATATAATAACATACTTTTAAATAAATTTGATCTTCCTTTCCAGCCATCAATTGCAATGCCAACGACAACTCCTCAGTTCTCAACTCCTCAACAATGGGACGAAAGTTTCAGCATGGACGCCAATACTCCGTTCACTGTTCTTTTGTCATCTCAACTATCGAATTCCAGTTTCATGTGAAATCTGATATGTATATAGTATTGTATGTACGTTGGATTTGAAACAAAGTATAAGGTCGAATGTATGCATGCGAAGTTTTATGAAATACCAAATGAATGACCACACTAATTCATTTCTAAAAAATTACAAACACCTATATGAATCGAATATTTATTCGCCCCAAGTCAACTAATATTAAGTATCCTTTTAGTTGCAAATTGAGAAAATGAAACATAATACTGAGGCGAAGATGTTTTCGCTTGAACCTAACCATCTTTGTCTGATGAAATTGATCTTTATGTTGAAACTGGTATTTACATGTCGTGGTAAGTGCAGTGACATGACAAGTCATCCCGCTTCTCATGGATGAGATGGTGGCTTTACATTATCAGTAACGTGAGGCGAATATGTATTCGCTTCATCGACAAAATGTATTAGAGGCGAATATTTATTCTCTTCATATTTCTTTCATGAAATTAGAGGCTTCACATACATATTTTATGAAGAGAAGGTGTTTGAAGCGAATATTTATGCGGCTCATGTTTATTTCACTTAATTTATTCATTTAACACATAATTGAACAAGTATTTGAAAATCAAATTTCATAAAAAAAACACTTCATGTAAACACGTTCCTAAGTGTGAGGATGTGAAGTAACAATTTTTTAGAATTGAAATTACACAACATATTCTTTATTGTAACAATAAATCATTACAATTATAGGAATAGTTTAATTACCCCATCTGTCTATGAGTACATTATTGTACTCATGTGAACTAAAATTATTTGTAAAATTTAATTACACAATATGTATACAGTTCCTAAATCATTGACTTATCCATTTACGGCAGGAATTGTAGACCTCGCTCCTGGCCTTGTTGAGCTCCGAGCCAATGACACGCCAACAGTATTCCATCCTCAATGTCCTTATTTGGTTCCTTACATTTCTTTTAACTCCAAAGCCAGTTTTCCACCCCTTCACCTCACCTTCATACGTCTCCATGTGTCTCATGCAATAAATGCCGCAGTCAGTGTAATTCTTTGAATCCTGCCATGGCAATTTCAGACATGTCTTTTCCAAACCGCCATACTTTTTAGCAAGAACGGGGTCTACGTCGTTCATATATTGTTGAATGTAGTCATCCTGATACATCATTACAAACAACATTATGTAATGTATTTTAGTGCTACTAGAATTCCAAAATTGAACTGTTTTAAATTTTAAGGGTAGTGTCATACCAAGATTTGTGCATTCTTATATCTTCTTTCAAAGGGCGATTGCATAGGTGACTCGCGGTTATCAATTACTTGAAATTGCCTTTGTATGAAGTTATAGCAAACAAGGTAGAAATGTCTGTCATCAATGATTGGGAAAAACAACTGTGGATAGAATTAGAAAAGATTAGATTTGAACTGAGTGGTAAATGATATTATAAGGTATGACAGCCAAAGATGTACTTACGAGGTCCACTTCCCAGAGGTCCTTTTTTGAAATTTGGAAAGCACGACCTTCTAGACAGAACCTGTCATTGAATTTTTCTCGCGTAGTTATCCCACCTTCACGAAAAATCTGTTTACAGCAGTCTTTAGTCTCACAAGAATAACATAATTGATAAATAACAGTGCTAGTACAACTTACGGTGAGCACGGTTGTGTAGAAAATCTTCTTGTAACGAGATTTGACATTTTTCCTACAAAGGTTGTGCAAAATGTATGACCAAACATCAATAATCATACTGTCTACCCAGGTTTCATTAGCCATTGTGAGCATGTCCCCGCGCGTCACGTGTAGACATAGGTGTTCCGAAATAAATAACATTTCACTGCATGGAAACAGCAAAACATATTTCAAGATGGTGTGCAATTCCTATTTTTTATGAATAATTAAGCATTTGCAGCAAACATTACCTTGGATCAAGTCCTCCAGCAAATACGAAACCCACAAAAATCTTCTGAAAGTTTGTTAGTTTCTTGTCATCCCTAAACATTTTATTGAATTGTGGTGTTTTCAAAGCTGTAGGCAATTCCAATGTTTTAACCCATTCTGTCGTTCGCATGTTTGGACGAGAAGAGCCAGTTTGAAGTGGCGGTAGTACACTGGAGATGCCTTCTTCCGGTTCATTCATTACTATCTCCAAAGAATAGGCGGTGTGAAATGGCGTTAGTAGACTGGAGATGCCTTCTTCAGGTTCATTCTTCACTGTCTCCAATGACGAGGCGGTTTGAAGTGGCTGTGGTAGACTGGAGATGCATTCTTCAGGTTCCTTTTTAACTATCGCCAAAGAAGGGGAGTTTTTGTTGGTTTCGGTTTTGATGACATCGGTTAACCAATCAGTTTTCAAATTTCGTGGGGCTTTTCTTTGGACAGTTAAGGCCTTTGAAGGTCCTGCTTCCTCATTTTTTTGGATAATTAGGGTAGGAGGCAAGGCTGGGGTGGTTGTAGTGCTGGGGTTCGTGTTGGTTTCTGTTTTGGGAGTAATTGGGTTGGCTTTGGTTTGGGCTTGTGCCATTGGAGGGGTTGTGGTTTTGAGTGGAGGAATGGGGTTTGCTTTGGGCTTGTCTTGTGCCATTGGAGTGGGTGTGGTTATGATTGGAGGAATGGGGTTTGCTTTAGGCTTGTCTTGTGCCAATGGAGGGGGTGGGGCTGGGGTTTGGGTAACTGTTTTGAGTGGAGGAATGGGGTTGGTTTTGGGCTTGGCTTGTGCCATTGGAGTGGGTGTGGTTATGATTGGAGGAATGGGGTTTGCTTTAGGCTTGTCTTGTGCCAATGGAGGGGGTGTGGTTTTGAGTGGAGGAATGGGGTTGGTTTTGGGCTTGGCTTGTGCCATTGGAGTGGGTGTGGTTATGATTGGAGGAATGGGGTTTGCTTTGGCTTGTGACATTGGAGGGGGTATGGTTTTGAGTGGAGGAATGGGGTTTGTTTTGGGCTTGGCTTGTGACATTGGAGGGGGTGTGGTTTTGAGTGGAGGAATGGGGTTGGCTTTGGCTTGTGCCACTGGAGTGGTTGTGGTTATGATTTGAGGAAGGGGGTTGGCGTTGGCTTGTGCCATTGGAGGGGGTGGGGCTGGGGTTTGGGTAACTGTTTTGAGTGGAAGGGGGTTCTTGTGGGATTGGGGTGTTGGTGTGAGGGTGGGTTGTGTGTGGTCTAGGGTGTTTAGAGGATGGGTGTTGGATTTGGCTTGGTTGTCTGCGTTGATATTTTTTTGGATGTTGGGAGAAAGTGAGCTCTTGTTGGATGGGGCCGTTGGTGGGTGGTTGGCTTTTGTCTTCGTTTCGGTGGAGGGGGTGAATGTGTTCTTGTTCGATGGGGCCGTTGGATTGGTGTTGGCATGGTTGTTGGTAGGAAGGGTGTTGCCTTTCGCTTGGGTGGTGGCTTCCGTGTGGGGGTTAATGCCACTTCCTCTGGGCTGCTGCTTTTTGTTTTGGTCCAGACTCCGCTGTAAGCCTTCCCTCAGGATTGCATTGGAGTTTAGCACCGTGGCCAAGGGCTCAAACGCAGACTGTACAAGTTCCATGGCGTTTATCTGGTGCATCTCATTCAGATATTTAGCCCCTTGTGCCAATTCTTCGGCAGCGGCAGCAACCTTCCTCAAACATGACGCCAGGTTTTGTGTAATTGGAGCATGCTCAGTTGGAAGGTCATCTCCAGTTTGTGGTGGTGTTGGCTGCACATTTTGTTGCATCGGTGGTTGCTCATTCGGCATGGCTATGCGAGCAACCACCCTACCATGTCCAAACCCTCCCTGTGCAGCCTCATAATCAACCCTTTCGTACATCTTCTTCTCGTCCCAGCATCCTATAATAGGAAAACTCCTTGAGATCTTACTGTTTACCTTGAACTCAACCACACGGTCCAAGTAGCACAACTGATACATTAGCATGAACAAATATATGTTACGTTCAAAGTCATCAAAAAATTATGAATGGACAACCTCCAGCAAATAGATTTCTACACTCACCAAAAGAAAGGTTAATGGTCCATGGAAATAGGATGTCTTCTTTGCTTTCCACTTATAAACACTGTCGACTAGCCCGTCTAACGTGAACTTGCACCAGTTGTAGTCTTTGATTTTAGATACATCCTGGAGGGATTTCAGTACTTTGAATCTGAAAATAAAAAAGTAGTGACTCAAGCCATGTAAATTGATATTGAAGTTCTAAATGAGATCACAGAATTAATGCTAGGTTCTTTGGGTTTACCTGCACTGTGGATTTTGGGATGTCCACAAAAAACTGGATACAACAAACACCACGAAGTCCATCTTGAAGTTACTGTCTCCTTCTGTGTTCTGTAGAATTTTGTCAGGCATTTGGTAGGTTGAAGGACCTCCACTGTTCTCGAATCCCCATCTCCTTCTCCACGCCGTGAGATGTTCCTTGTACACCTTGTCGTCCGTGTGATTTCCTAAACACTCTGCCACAACTAATTCACCTCTGGGTATGTTCAATACACATTGAACATCCTCTTCATCAATCTGCATCTCCTCTCCACTGTGTAGGACGATGCTCCTCCTTCTGGGATTGAATAGACTCACAATGCACCGTGAGAATTGAAGTGGGCATTTTGATATGCCAAGTGACAGAAGGGAACCAAATCCGATGTCCTTCACAGCCTGCTTCTGTTCTTCAGATAACCTGTTAATCAGGTGATGAAGGCCCGATGGAGAGGTTCTGCTCTTGAAATCGACATCAGGGTCACGAGTCCTTCTTCTTTTCTTCTGAACCTGGTTCTCACTAAGTGCTTCATTCGCCGCGTTGGCCAGAATATCCAGTGGTGTCGTGGGCGTGCCTGATGCATCGGGTTTTCGTTTCCTTTGTTGAACACTACATTATCATTAGCAAATTGGATTACTTACCTAATCCAAATAGAGTCAAATTTTAACAATTGTAACATTCGCGTAATTACCTTAGTGTGTTCACTTCAGTCGTGGATTCAGTATATGGAACTATTTGCATATCGGAATCCTGATTCTGAGATGTTAAAGTCACATTTAGATTCAAACGACCTAAACTAAGAAAACGAAATAGACACAAGCATGCAACCGTAAATACTTCTTACCATTTTCGCTGGAGCCGAAGATACTAACCGGAAGACAAATGGGTTCGTAGTCGAAATGCCGGAGACGACAGCGCTAGGTCAGATGGTAGAATAACCTGGGTGTCTTACGGCCGAATTCGGGCTTCAGATGTTTGACAGTTTTACTATGCAAAGTGCACTCTTAGTGTGAATGTATTTTCATGAGGCCGTATCGGTTTTCACAACCATGAATAAGTAGTTTCTCATGAACTTCGTACGAGTCGAAGCGATATTCGCTTTTGTAGTGTGAAAGGTAATTATGCATTATGAAAAGTAACATACGTCAATAGACGAGGATGTATTCGTGCAGAACTCCGCACTGTACGAATATATCTTCGCTTAGTACATGTCTTTCATGTTTCACCTTATTTGAAAAAAAATTCCCAGAAAAGAAACAACTACAATGCTGAATAAGCGAACAAATCTTCGATCTGCCAATCTAACAGATCGTATCCAATCTAAAGGAATGACGTTTGATTCGATGGTAGCGATTCACTGACCGGCGTCACAAAGTCTGAGACTTTGTGACAGTTGACTTGACATGTGGTAATTTTTTTGGCGCTTCATTGTACTAATTTCCTTTTTAATTGAGCTGTCAATTAAATTTTTTTATAATAAATATAAGGTTTGTTAAGTATGAATAATTTAATATTTCATATAATGTTAATTATAGTAAATGTAATATTTTAATTTATGACCGTAGTCTTCAGCATTTTTTAATATAAATTTTGGATTCCTATAATGAGGGTAACAACTAACAAGATAAGATCAAACATCACCTAAACTTTTTAATTAACAATATATAAATTATGATTGATGTTCCCTATCTAAAATAATGAAGACTGGTCCGATTCGATGTATAATGATTAGTTTAAGATATGATGTAACGTACAAAAATATGTCGGCAATGAATTATAAATAAAAATGAAATGTGATCCAGGGGATAGAAATTGAGAAATGGTTTGTAGCGAAGATTTATTCGCGTTAGTGTGTTTGCCACCCACATTCATTCATAATTTAGGTATTCACATACAAGCTTTGTTGTACTTACATCAGGTGTAAAGGGTATTCTCATGTAGGGGTTGTGTGTTTCACATGTAAGTCAACCTAGAATCCATTGAAGCGAAGATTTATTCGCTTCAGATTAGTTTCTCATAATTTGCAAGTTTCACTGAACACGGATATATGTTCGCTTCTTTTCTTGTATAATTAGATGATTGCATGTGTTTAAAAATAGAAAAATGTTGTGCAATTGGAAACTGTATTAAAATATAATATTTCTTACTTTTTGTGATGTGACAACAATACTGCACACTGTTCCGATTTGACATGTCATGACATGCATAATACTTTTACTGAATCCATAGATATGAAATGATTTCTTTATAGGGTTTTATACAAAAACACACCTCTTTTTCAATGATGACATCTAATTTCTGCACGATGTGACAAAACAAAGGATTAATGTTAATATTAAAAGAATAAGATTAACAAATATTATAAATAATTAAACTTAAATTAAAAATAATAAAACCTTAATAATTAAACTTTAATTAAAACTTAATAAAAAGAATTAATGTTAATATTAAAAGAATAAGATTAAAAAATTTTACAAATAAATTTAAATAATTACTATACATATAAAACCAGTTCAACCAAACACCCTTATAATTTTACTATTGGGATAAATATACTTTTATAATTATATTGAAATAATTATAACAGTGTACTACTGTCTACCAAACACATCCTACGTATTATATTGAATATAATTTTATAATTATTCATGAAAATGTGTTTATTCATGTTGAAATAATTTATTATATAATATAATGTGAATGACAATATTGAATAATGTATTATTTTTAATATTATTAAGTGTTATTACATTTTCGTGAATGAAATTACTTTTTCATGATGTGACAAAGTGACTACACACTGTTCGGATTTGATATTTCATCACGGGAAATTTACTTTTTCTGAATCAATAGATCTAAATAATTTATGAAGAGAACAGATTTTCTTTTTGCTATAAATGTAGGGATTACATGAACAATCTTCGTCGGCAGCATGAAATATCTATTGAGCGTTTTTGTTGAGAGTGTGTGTTTTTTTCATATAGTTTGTTGGGATGTATCATTTGGGAGATTCTCTGTGATGGAAAACTTGTACAATCAAGATCAAGTGGTGGAAAACATCTTCAGTGTACACGAATGCTTGGTAACTCAAGTAGAAACTACCGATCAAATGAAGATCATTCGTGTACACTGCTGTGGTTGCTTCCCTGGGATGTACCATTTGGGAGATTCCCTGGGATGGAAAACATCTCAAGAGATAACTCAACAGGTGTAGGACCCCAGTTATGCGTGAGAGATCCGCTGTGGTTGCTTCAATGGAGATGCCTTGAAGCTGGAGATGCAGATGAATATTGTTAAAATGTACAAATGTTTATGAAACGGGGAAATGTTTATGAAACTTGTAATGAAAATTTGTACGTCGAATGATAATATTTATTTGTTATTTATATTTTCATGCAAATGTCATTAAACATTAATAAAATAACGAAATTGTTAAAAATAATAGAGTATTATCATATCATTGCCATAATTTGAAATGTAAGTTTTGGTCCGATTCGATGTGTAATGATTATAAATAAAAATTATATGTGATTAACGGAAAGAAATTGGAAAATGGTTTGTAGCGAAGATTTATTCGCGGCGTGTAATTTCCTCCCACATTCGTTCATCATTTTGGTCTTCACATACAAGCGTTGGTGTACTTACATCAGGTGTAAAGGGTATTCTCATGTAGGGGTTGTGCGTTTCACATGTAAGTCAACCTACATTTCATTCAAGCGAATATTTATTCGCTTCAAATTAGTTCTGCACACGAATATATGTTCGCTTCTTTTCAAATATAATTAGATGAAGTCATGTGCTTAAAAATTGAAAAAAAAACATAATTTGCAACTTCATTAAAATACAATATTTATTAATTTTTTTGATGTGACAACAATACGGCACACTGTTCCGATTTGATATGTCATTACAGGCTACATACAGTAAACCAGAGATATGAAATGATTTCTTTATAGGGTTTTATACGAAAACAATCTTCTTTTCTTTTTTGAATGATGAAAGATATTTTCAATACATTTCCGTTGAATGTGGTCGACCTGAAATATGAAGATCAAGCGAATATTATGTCGTTTCGTAACAATGTTTTGTTTCATATAGAAACTTACAGGCGAATGAATCTTCGTTTTCCAATTCATTACAGTATGACATGAAAGTGTCAACAATAATATGTAACTTCAAAGATTGGATGCGACATCATCTTCGTTTTTAAGGGTTTTACAGGCGAAGAAATGTCCGTTCGATTTACTGGATAGATATGGTGTAAGGAAGCGAGCAACCAATCGATTGATCAATCGAAGGGGTTTACATGAACAGATCAGTTGTTTTACATTATACTTTGAATTGATCATGACATCCAAATTGCAATCAAAGAATGAATCAAAGCTAACGACAATGAGTCGATTTATATCACTACAGAATAAACGAACTACATAATGTAAAATATAACTTCAGACTATAATCAAACATAACTTCATAATATTGATGAATACACAAAAACATTCCATAATCCGTTTACATAAGTACTGCACAGATTAACCAAAAATAGAGATGTTCAACAATACAAATGAAGCTCTAGTCTGATTCATGAGAGGATGACTCGTCTATCGGTCCTGTCAGCGACACGACCTCATGTTCGATGACGGGTGGAATGTATAGCTGAATGGCTTCGTTCACAGCATTGATCCATCGGTTGGGGATGAAAACCGTCAAAGAATTTTCAATTATTGATGCGTACTCTAAGTAAAGATGTTGAGGAGTAAACATGAAGTCCTCCGGAGGATTGTCTCCATTTGAAGGTAGGGGATTCCGTAGGCCAAATTGTCTGTATATGACACTTGTGCAGTAGGAGGTAGTTCCCTGAAGGCCCAACAAAATGATGAATGGAGAACCCCTCATCTCGTACATCATTTCAGCAAACAGATACCACGGAACAATGAACCTAATTGGGTGAATATCCGAAATAAAATTCGGAGGCACGAGTCCATTGACCCTTTGCACTTGTAGATTGGCAAAGGAAGTGTAGGGAATTGAAGGACGGGGCAACCAATGCAACTTGTCTAACAACCAGAGGTATAGAACCAAAGGTGATCCACGGCGAGAATAGTTGTTTTCCTCGGGAACAAATTCGTTAAGACCAAGTAATGTCTCAGCAAGTACCAGGCTAGCCAGGTTTGGGGCGTTTCCCATCAGTGCAGGAACTACACGCAGGAGCCTTTCCGAAGGCCGGCGTCCTGCAGCCGGACATAAAAAAAAATGAGCCAGAACCACAAGCATGATCAGTTTGCTTTGTGTGTGGCTGATGGTCCTCTCAGCTCCCTGGACACGCCAAATGTACTCGTCTATGTTTGTCATATTCAGAAATCCATGTTGGAGGGTAAACAAGAGAGCATCAAGCATTGTACATCCATAGAAGCTGTCGCAAATGTGGACGGCCATATGAGGATCTTGATGGACAGGCAAGATCATGAGTGCATTTGTACCACACCTAAGGATTGAAGCAAAGTCCTCTAGCGTCGGGCATATGTGCATTTCCCCAATAACAAAAGAACGAGAGTCCGTATCCCATCTGCTTTGCATGTGGGCCATCAGTCCGTCGTTAACGTTTATTCGTATTAGAGGAAGAATCTCATCTACATGATAGACACTAAAAGGGACAGGGTCATCGTTGATCAGACTTAAGTATCGCTCCAGTTGTTGCGGCGATAAAACCAGCATGTCTGGGTCCATCTCTACATCCATCTTATGAGTTTTACGCTTAAGGAAAGACAACGGTAGATAGAGATTCGGGAAGGAGTAAGAGTGTAAAGTGAGAGTGAGAGTGAGAGTGAAGGTATGAGAGTGATGATCTTGATACAGCAGTAGTTGAAGTTAATAAATGAGTTTTCATTCTTGTATTGAAATCAATACATACCACAGGTGGTTGCATTACATGTTGCGAGGATATCTTCGTTTATGAATTGGCAAACATATAGTGAAGAAGACATCTTCGTCTCGGATATTAAAAATATGGATTGCACCAAAAATTAACATAAGAAGATATCTTCGTTTATGATTTACAAAATGTATAGTTGCGAGGATATCTTCGTTTATGAATTTAAAAACATATAGTGAAGAAGATATCTTCGTCTCGGATTTCCAAAATATGGATTTCACCAAAAATTAACATAAGAAGATATCTTCGTTTAAGAATTTCGTACTTTTCAGTGAAGAAGATATTACGGTTGCAAGTTTTTCAGTTTCATGATGTTGACAATATATCTTCGTTTAAGAATATTAAAACACACAGTTAAGAAAATGTCCTCGTTTATGATTTTAAAAAAATCGGTACAAGAAGACACATCAAACATCAATACATTATAACTCCATACATTAACATCTGAATTGCAGTACATACATTAAGATCTGAATTGCATTATAAGTTATAATTCACTATCAAACATCCATACATTAAAAAATGTGAATTGACCTGTGTAAACATAAGAATTACTGTACAAGTATAATTCCGTATAAGACATACAAATCCCTAATATCTTGATCTAATTGCAGTCTTTAACTTGAAACTATTGACATTGTGCTCAGACATAAGAATTCTGTATAAATATTTAATCCTCAACGTACTCAAAGCTTCTTCGGCCTTCAAAAGAACAAGAGAAAGTATAAGAACATCTAAAATTGTTCAATGTCATCTACTAAAAATTAGATATGGTGTTATACTTACATTATTTTCGTTGATGTCAATAGACCAATTCTTCACCGTTCCTCTATATGTTTCCATATGTCTCATTAAGTATACACCACAGTCTGTCTTGTTTGTTTTGTCTTGCCAGTCCAGCTTTGGTGCCGTTATCCTGTATTTTTTAACCTTGGCAGCCATTCTGTCCATGCCTTGACTTAACAAGAATTGCACAAAACAATCGAGTTGTTTACTCAAAGTGACATACTTGTCCAAAATTTTCATTCCATGAGGACGGCCGGAGTTGTCTATTACAACGATTTTGGAGTCCTTAATATTCACACAAACAAGGAAGAAATGTCGGGAAACGACAACGGGTAGGAATATCTGCAAAAAGAACACAAACATTTAATACATTATTGCATATTATTTACTTGGAATTGAGGGATATGTACAGACCACGTCAGCGAAGATGAGGTCTTCTTTTGTGACTTGGTAGTTTCTCATGTCTTCTTCAATGGATTGGGAAAATAACGTGGCATCATGCTGCATATTAACCTGCAAAATAAGGGCAGAGCATCAAAGTCATGAACATCAAACAATACATAGCAAAAAAAAAGAGATGCACTTACATGTGAACATGATGAGAAACAAATTATTCTTGGTTCATGCCTTGGCAACCTACGGCATTTGAAGTGCACAATTATGGACCAAGCGTCAATCACTTCGCTCGAAATTTCGCGACCCATTTTCATTGAACGAAGTAATTCCCGGGTGATATTACCAGGTGCACCTACGTACAGAACGTCACTGCAAAATACATTCATTTAGAAGACCATAACTAAATAATTTCATTTTTAAAATTTCTAAAACAAGGCGAAATAACTTACGATCCAGGGAGGTCTTCATCAAACACAAAATCGGCTAATCTCTGTTCCTTGTTGGTTATTTTGTGGTCCAACATATCAGCCACCTGTTGCATGTAAGGGGATCGAAGGTGCACAGGAATTTTTGAGATCTTCCTCTTAGGATATTCTTTAATGTTGATGCGCCCCCCCCCATCACCTTCATCTTCATCTTCAGAAGATTCAACCGCCTTAGAAGCCTCAACCTGTTGCTTGCCCTCACCCTGATCAGTTGGCGCAACAGACTGAGCTTGGGGTTCCTCGACATTTTCCTTCCCTGCACCATGATCATTCGGTTCTAAATGATGAGATTTGGGTTCCTCAACCTGTTGCTTGCCTTCACCCTGATCATCGTCTTCAAGAGTGGGTGTCTGCACTGGGGGTACCTCATCCGGTTCCTTGACTTCGCCATCATGATCAGTTGGTTCAACACGGGGTGAGGCATCTTTGTTGGGAAGAACTGTATCCTCAGGTTCGTCCGGTTGAAAAGGGGGTGACTTCGCTTGAATGGGCTGAACTGCAGCCTGTACATCTTCCAGTTCAACAAGGAGTGATTCATCGTCAATGTCCACACCTGCATCCTCAAAATCTTTCGTTTGAACAGGGAGTGACTGATCTTCAGTGTGCAGAACTGCATCATCGAGATCATTCGGTTCCACGTGATCCGAACGATTTTCATCAGGGGTCATAACTGCACCCTCAGGTTCGTCCGGTTGAAAAGGGGGTGACTGGGCTTGAATGGGCTGAAATGCAGCCTGTACAACTTCCTGTTCAACAAGGAGTGATTCATCGTCAATGTCATGACCTACATCCTCAACATCTTTCGTTTGAACAGGGAGTGACTGATCTTCATTGTGCAGAACTGCATCATCGAGATCATTCGGTTCTACCTGATCTGAACGATTTTCTTGATGGGGCATAACTGCATCCTCTAAATCATTCTGTTCAACCCGTGTTGTTGGATTGTCTGCATGGTCCTCCAATGCAGTCTCACATGTGTAATCAACCCGGGGACTAATGACTTTCAAGCCCGCACACGGTAAAGTGTCCACAAGTGCCTCCCTTGTAGGATCTTCCACGCCTACATGAACCGGACCATCGAACACCACCTTCAAGTGTTTCATGAAGCCTTCAGACTCTCTGAGGTTCAGGAAACCGGCCTCAAAAAAGGGCTTCGGATCGATGTTGCGTTTCTCCAACTCCCCTGATAGGTAATTCAGCTGTTGGGCTGTATCTTTAAAAGTTTGCAGGATTTTGGATGTCAACAACTGTACATTATGAAAAACATACTTCATTAATCTTGAAAACAGGATAATAAAGAACAATGGGAGTCAATTTATTGTTTCCACATACCTCATTATCGTCTTCTTTTACTTCAACCGAGTCAACTGGATTCTCGGGTTGTCTAACTGCTAGGCGCGCCCTTGCCCTGCCAAGCCCAAAACCACCGGCACGACCTTCTAAGTTGGTAAACTCCAACACGCTGACGTCATCCCAACAGGAGATGATTGGAAATTTTCTTTCGTAGGGGATACGTTCACCTTCCACAAAAACACCATCTAGGTAGCAAATCTGGAGTAAAGGAGTGGGAGACATGTTAGAAAATATTACATATCTATAAATCATATATAAGAGAGGCAACAATACTTACCGATAAAAGGGTTATAGGTCCATCGAAATATGGATTTTTATTTTTACTTGCTTTTTCTTTCCAACTTCTTACACTGTCAATCAATCGTTGAAGTGTAAAGTGGCACCAGTTTAGTTCCTTTATGTTATCAACCTCCATTAAGGATTTGAGAATTTTGAACCTGAAATGAAAAAAATACATTTGTCAGTATTCAAAAATACAATTAGATATATAAGAGGTTTGAATACATGTTTACCTGGCTCGTGAATTTTGAACAGGACATAAAAAACTAGAGACAACAAAGACAACGAAGTCTATTTTGAAATCGTTGTCTGCACTTGTGTTACTTAATATCTTGGGGATCATAGAAAGTGTTTCGGGAGCTTTGGAGTCTTCCCCGGTCCATCTGGTCTTCCAATCCCTCAAGAAATTAAAATAAGCAGGGTCCTTAGTCTTGTCCAACCCAACGGACTCGACTACGTTCATTGAGCCTCTAGGGAGGTTCATCACGAGCTGTACGAGATCTTCATCGATACGGATCTCATCACCGTTGGCCAATACCAGAGAACTCTTATCCGGGTCAAAAGATTGGATTACATGTTTGGAAAAATGAGCAAGGCACTTGGAGACGCCCATTGTAAGAAGAGAACCAAACCCGATTTCCTTAACGGCTTCCCTCTGTTCTACGCTCAATTGAGGAATGAGTTGAGCGAGGCCATGAGGTGATGATCTGGTTAGAAATGTCACTGGACGTTTCTTGCGGGTTTTGGTTTTTTGGGGAGAGGGGGGAAACTCTTCATCGAATGGGGTAGTAGACGGAGAAATATTAGTGGTTTCTGGGGGTGCTTCTGGTAACTCTTCATCGACTGTTGGAGTGGAGGTATGAATAACATTTCGTTTTTTTTTAGGGGGAAAAGGTGGTGGTAAAATCTCATCAGTACCTGCAGCAACATCAGTAATTTCGACAGCAACTGTGGAAACTGATTCAGCAGTCATCGACGACTTAGTATTCGTCTTCGGATTTCTCTTCCTCTTCCTTTCATATGTAAAGTTATTAAACCTCGAAGTCATTATTTTGGGTGGGATAGCATAAATCAGTATTCAACGAAATAAATTGAATAAACATGTGTAAAATTAGTATAAACACAATAAGATGAACATACCTCTCTGGTTTAGTGCTGGGATTGACGTTGGATGCCGGAGTGGGTGCAGTTTCGTTTTCGGTTATGCTCCTACAAACTTGCAAGACGACCTCTCGGGAGTCGATGGGATGATCCACTTCCATGTTGTTGCCTTGGTTACCCGACATGTTCAGAAGAAATCCTTGTAGTATAAACGAAATATCTAGGGTTTCGACGTTCAGTGTTTGGATTATCGCCGGGAGATAGAGAGAGAAGAATATGAACAGTTGCTTATGAAAATGAAATTGAGGGAGAGTCGGCTTGTAGCGGGAAATTGAAATTATATCAACTAGTCATGGAAGCGAATAAATATTCGTTCGATATCGTAACTTCTTAAAAAAATAATAAAAATAAATTGAAAATAAAAACTATTCATCGAAGCGAAGATTTATTCGCGGAATGTAAATGCACGGGTAAGTGAATTTACATGACAGGCAAGTTGGCTTCTCATTGGAGGGGAGGTGGTTTTACATGAACGTCAGGCTAAAAATATTTGAAAAAAAGAAATCTTCGCTTTCAATCGTCTACTCGAAAAACAAAATTAAAGCGAATATTTGGTCGTTTACTGATTGTCATTTCAAATTAATTGAATTAACATTTATTAATAAACGGAAATATAAAATTAATAATAATCAAATAGACAAGGAATTGAGGCGAAGATTTGTTCGTTTGCTGCATGTCATCTTCAATTAATTGAATTAATATTTAATAAATGGAAATATAAAATCCATGTCATTTTGGTCTTCACATAGACGGGTAATTGTCTTTCCATGGCAGGCAGGCGGTCTTCTCATGGGTGGGTTGGGGGGTTTACATGAGGTTTTAATTAAAATTAATTGAAGCAAATATATCTTCGCTCTAGAGAGTCTCGAGGCAAAAAAAATTAAATACTAAAATTAAATAAAAATTCCTTGAAAAAAAATAAATGAATTAATTGAAGCGAATATTATATCGCTTCATTCGATTTTTAATAAATTAAATTAATATTTAATAAACGTAAATATAATATCCCTGTCATTTTGGTCTTTACATAGATGTGTAAGTGTATTTTCATGAACGGCAGGCGGTCTTCTCATGGGTGGGTTGGGGGGTTTACATGAGGTTTTAATTAAAATTAATTGAAGCAAATATATCTTCGCTCTAGAGAGTCTCGAGGCAAAAAAAATTAAATACTAAAATTAAATAAAAATTCCTTGAAAAAAAATAAATGAATTAATTGAAGCGAATATTATATCGCTTCATTCGATTTTTAATAAATTAAATTAATATTTAATAAACGTAAATATAATATCCCTGTCATTTTGGTCTTTACATAGATGTGTAAGTGTATTTTCATGAACGGCAGGCGGTCTTCTCATGGGTGGGTATGGGGGGTTTACATGAGGGTCATGGCAACGGGCGTGTAGATCTTCGCTCCCATCGCATCTCACCCTTCCCTCTGACACGGTGCCTGGAGCGAAGATATCTTATTTGGGTATCATATGATTATTATATTATTTCCTGGCGTTAACGGGCGCTTCCGTTAACGGCGTCTTGTGTGAACCCGGGCCTAAACCCGGATTCCGGATACTCCCTCCCTCCGTCTCCTACCCAGATTTATTTATTATTAAAATAATAATGCTGCAATCTGATTGGTCCGCCACAGGGGAACACGGCAATCGGTAGCAGAAGATCTGAACTGCAAACAAAATGAGTGAGAAAGAAAAAAAAATGCAAATTCAAGATTCATCTAATAAAATTTGTGTTAGGATTTGTATCTCCCAAATTCGACCAGTTTGAAACAATCTGTAAAAATGCAAGAAAGAAGAACACAGGAAGACACAAATTTATAGTGGTTCACTCAAATTGAGCTATGTCTACTTCACTCACCACCAGATTTCACTATTAAAAAAATGAAGGAATACAGAGTTTTTGCCTTACACTTTATCTCTCTAGAATTCTGTCTGCATCATGTAAACCCTTAATAATTACATATTTATAGAGTAAACATTCCGGTAATAAACCTAAATAACTCTTGATCAGGTCCAAACTTAAAAACAAATACAAACTCAATAAACTCTAATTAACACTTATAAAATTTATTATAAGTGTAAACTGCATAACTCAATAATTTGTTATCAAATACATTCATTTACTTTCATTAATAACTACTTAAGTTCCTATTTAAGTTCAAGTGAGTCTTAATTTGTGATTCATGTTTCCTAAATTAAAAAAAATGTTAAATGTATTTTTTAAATTTCTTAACAAACTCAAGTTAAATGTTCTATTCCCAAATTTAGTAAGGAAAGTCTTTGACCAAATAATGAGCCTATTTTAAATTTATTGTCCATTAGCAGAATTCAAAATATTTATTTTTATTTGACATATTTTGGGGGAAATTTGATTAAATAACCTCAAAGATGAGGTTATTTGATCTGGTGGTGGCTTGCTAATTTTTTTACGCTCGTGGTGTTTTTATTTTTTTTTGGACGATATTGCCTTTGTAGCGAAACGCTAAGTCCCTTAGCGTTTCGCTAAGCGGATTAGGGTTAGTATAAATACTCTAATATTTTCATTTCCTTAGTTTTCTTTCTCTCTCTTCTCCTGTTCTCTCTTTCACGGCGGCCGACGGCGACGGAGGTTGCAGGCGGCGGTTCAGTTCATACAGATCTATACAGATTTACAAGATCTAACCTAATCCATTTATATTTTTATCTATACATATTTACAAGATCTATATAGAACTAACCCTAAATCTATTTTGCATGCAGGTCTCCGATTCTAGGGTTTAGTGTATGCAGATCTCCGATTCTAAGGATTTGAAGGTCGAGGAAGATGTTCATTTCAAAATCTAATTCGAGTTATGTTCATGTTTACATTTTCTTCATTTCAAAAATCTTTTCATATTTCGTTCTGGTTCATATTTGGTCATATTTGTGGATTCTTATTTGTTATTTGGTTCATATTTGTTCATGTTTGAGCATTTCGTTAGGTTATTATTTGTTATTGGTTGATATTTGCAGAAAATCTCTGATTAGATCGTATGTGTTTCCGTTTCAGATCTGCTAAACGTTTCGCTACGGACCTTCCGTTCCGCTACGGGCTTAGCGTTTCATATTTGAGCATTTCGCTAAGTGCTTAGCGTTTCGCTAAGTTCATTTCGCTAAGTGCATTTCGCTAAGTGCATTTCGCTAAGTGCATTTCGCTAAATGTATTTCGCTAAGTGCATTTCGCTAAGTGCTTAGCATTTCGCTAAGTGCTTAACATTTCGCTAAGTGCTTATTTATTTTGATTAATAAATAAGTAATGTAATGCTTATTTATTTTGCTAATGATGTTTGAAGGATGAATATTGTGCTAATTTAAAATATATTTTAAATAATTTGGTGCAAAAATTACTTTAAAGTGTAATTTAATTTATACTTTAATTTTTGACAAACATAATTTTTTTTTTTTAAATTTACCAATTTATCATAATCAAGATGAAAATAATAATCCATAAGAAAGAGTCCAATAAAGATTCATATAAAGAAAGTAGACTATTATTGGTTAGATATATCATATATATCCTGATCATAATGCACTCTTTTCATTACAAAGTTGTATACATGCATTTAAAACAGGAAAACACTGATAAAATCAAACATAAAACCAAAAAAACTAATAAAAATAGGAAAGAAATTCACATAAGTTCTCCATTGAAGAACCAAAAGATGAATTTTAGATGATTAAAGCCATGAAACAAGTAAGAATTACACACATACATACATATTATTACATACATAGAAAAGAGCAAAATCTATTAAGGTTCAAGCTTCAGCGACACAACTCTGGCTTGCCGATTACTCTTCACAGACTTGACGAAAACAACCGCCAAATAAGGAGGTGCCCACCATGGCCTCCGTACTATTTGTTCTCCTTTCAAACAAGGCACTGAAAAAAAGTTCATTTTTTTATTATCAACAAACTAAAGCTAATAAGATTATAGTTTTGGAAGAGAGTAAAGGAAGGACAAGAAATCGACCAACCTTTAATTCGCCTCAGTTCCTTGCAAAGGGTTATAAAGTCACCCCATTTCATGTGACATCGTCTTATAAACCTAAGTATATGTTCTATCGTGAACATTGACATGCATTCTAAGTATTCCCCATTTACACCAATTTCTTTGAATATTTGACGATAACTTCCTAGATTTATCTCTTCTAAATTTTTGCACCAAATTATTTAAAATATATTTTAAATTAGCACAATATTCATCCTTCAAACATCATTAGCAAAATAAATAAGCATTACATTACTTATTTATTAATCAAAATAAATAAGCACTTAGCGAAATACACTTAGCGAAATGCACTTAGCGAAATGCACTTAGCGAAATACACTTAGCGAAATGCACTTAGCGAAATGCACTTAGCGAAATGCACTTAGCGAAATGCACTTAGCGAAATGCACTTAGCGAAATGGACTTAGCGAAACGCTAAGCACTTAGCGAAATGCTCAAATATGAAACGGTAAGTCCGTAACGAAACGTTTAGCAGATCTGAAACGGAAACACATACGATCTAATCAGAGATTTTCTGCAAATATCAACCAATAACAAATAATAACCTAACGAAATGCTCAAACATGAACCAATATGAACCAAATAACAAATAAGAATCCACAAATATGACCAAATATGAACCAGAACGAAATATGAAAAGATTTTTGAAATGAAGAAAATGTAAACATGAACATAACTCGAATTAGATTTTGAAATGAACATCTTCCTCGACCTTCAAATCCTTAGAATCGGAGACCTGCATACACTAAACTCTAGAATCGGAGAGCTGCATGCAAAATAGATTTAGGGATAGTTCTATATAGATCTTGTAAATATGTATAGATAAAAACATAAATGAATTATGTTAGATCTTGTAAATCTGTATATGTTAGGATCTAGGTAGCCGCTGGAGGACCGGGGTTGGACCGGTTAGCGGATTTCACTCAAAGGGTGGTGGTTAATCCGGTTAGAGATTAACACCGGGCTTTCAATACTACACAAACTGTCACAAACCCTTGAACTAGGTTCAAGCGCGGAAGAGGTTTGTTTCAGGTTGAAGCAGCACACTTGTATAATAGGCAGAACCGGTTTCAGATGATGAAGGTTCGAAAAATTGGTGAATCGGTATTTGTAACCTGGCGGTCCGGTTTGAATAGAGTCAAATAGGTTAGAGCGGTGTCAGTCGGTTAGAAAATGGAACCGACAGAAAGTAAATAACAAGACAGATTTTATGGATGTTCGGAGATAAAACTCCTACGTCACCCCTTTCTCTCGAAACCGCGAGAAGGATATTCACTAGGAATACAAGTACAATCCGATCGAGACTTATTTCCTGCTCGATAACACTCTTACAATTTACACCGAAATTATAAATACACACTTTAACTTAGCACTTAAGCTTTTCTAGAGAGAGAACACACTCTTATCACTTGTAAATTAAATGCTCTTAGAATCTCTTGTTGTCCCCATTTACTCTTCTTCGACTGCCCCTTTTATAGATGAAATATGCCAACGGTCATATTTCACTTCCTTGAATCTGATTGGATGAGCAGAGTTTCAGAGGTTCAGTGATTCAGTGATTCAGACCCTACGGTCGTCTTTTCAGACCTGACGGTCAACCTCAGACCTGGCAGTCTGTTCTTCCGGTGTGTAAGACAAACCTGCTAGGTTTGTCTTTTACTCAATGTGAACATTGTCTGTTGAACAGTTGTCTGTACTTGGAAGATCTCCTTTCTGACTTATCCCGAAGTGGAAAGATCCTGTAGGACTGTCTTCTGCAGCCTGCAGGCTTTTCTCAGACTTGTATGGATATGGAAGTGTTCAGTCTGTTCTTTTGGTATCATCTTCAACAGATACCCGAATTGTCTTCTTGTACTGGTCGGTCATTCGACTTAACCGGATGGCTTCCGGTGTGAGTGGTTTAACCGGACATCTTCCGGTTATTCCTCTGCCTTGTGGCTGATCGGCTGTCTGATGTTTCCGGTTTTAAGCTTTGGTCGATCCTTTCTTTGTGCGGTGATGTTCCAAGTGTTCTTGGTCGGTTTAGTGACTTGACCGGCTAGTTTTCTTAACCGGTTTATTTGTTTGACCGGTCTGGTTCCTTGTTCCTACATGGAAGGTTTATTTAAGTTAGGTTATGTGAACCGATCTAATTTTATCTATCAGTATAGATCTGTATGAACTGAACCGCCGCCTGCAACCTCCGTCGCCGTCGTCGCCGCCGGCCGCCGTGAAAGAGAGAACAGGAGAAGAGAGAGAAAGAAAACTAAGGAAATGAAAATATTAGAGTATTTATACTAACCCTAATCCACTTAGCGAAACGCTAAGGGACTTAGCGTTTCGCTACTAGGGCAATATCGTCCAAAAAAAAATAAAAAGACCACGAGCGCAAAAAAATTAACAAGCCACCACCAGATCAAATAACCTCATCTTTGAGGTTATTTAATCAAATTTCCCATTTTTTTTTATATATATTTCTTATACCATGAGTTACTTTTGAAGAAAATTTTGGCTAGCCCCAAAAGGATACGGGTCAGTTTGTTTATTTTTAAAATATTTAAAGGATAAATAATTATAAAAATAGTTAAAGTAATTTTGATTGGTCATAGAATTTATAACTTAGGCCTTGTTTAGATTGAATAATGATTGTTGATGATTTTGAGGAGGTGATGATTAATTTTGTTAAAAAAAACTTAAAATGTATTGATATATATAAATAAAATAAAAAATAATAATTTAAAATAGAAAGTATTTTAGTATTTTTGTTAATGAAATAAATGATGTGATTGTTGAGAAGTGATTGATTGAAAAATTAATTGTGTTTGAGTTTTTTAAAAACCAAAAAGAATAGGGCTTTACATTTTCTTTCATCTCAACCAAATTAAATTCAAAATTGAATTTTTCTATTTTAATTTGATTCGTTTAGTTTTACCCAGATTAACTTATAAATGATCTTAGGATCAATTTTAAACCTATAAATCACACAAGGTGTAATATTGAAAACTATTTTAACTGATATATAAAAATTTCAAAAACTTTGTTCATGACATTCTTTGTAAAGTTTACAACGAGTTAGAGAACCTTCATCAACTCTTTCCAAAAATTTTGGTTTTCCAAAGTTTTTGGATGAACCAAAATTGAGCTTAGAATCCTTGTACAAGATTTAAAAAAAAGCTCAAAAGCTTGAAAATTGTAATGCCGAATTTTCTAAAGAGCTTGATTAATGATGTGGGGTTGGGTCCTTGTTATTCGTCTTAGTCCGAAGGTTCTTTTTATAGTCGACCTAAGTTAGTTAAGGGGCCAAGTGGATCGAATTCGAGAAAAAAGTAATTAATGACTTTTGTCTTACCCGATCAATTCTTATCCACTTAGGCCATAATTGGACCTTAGATTATAGGCAAAATGACCACAAAGCTAGGGTGATCACTTGGCTATTTGAATCACATAATTTGGTCCAGAAATGAGTGATTTTCACTTTTTGGAAAATCAAACATTTCGACATGTTCTTATCCACTTCGCGAGGAAGAAGACGAAGTCGAGTCGCGGACGTGCGTTAGAGCGTTCTTCGACCGTTTTGTTCACACTCCATCAACGACTAGCGTTTTGCGTGTTGGGCGTTATTGTTTTGTCTGTTGATCCGCGGAAGCAAGCTACTTTTATAGTTATTTGGTTAGCCTTAATGTTCTTTGAATTTAATTCTTCTCTCATTCATTTGGCTTTTATTTTAATTCTACCAAATATATAAATTAATAAACATAAATTTATTTTGCCTTTTTATTTTTAATTAGGACCTTATTTTTAATTATTTTAGAATTTAAATAGTTACGATAATTATTTAATTTAAATAAGTCCTAAATTTAATTATTTTAAATTTAAATTAATACAATTATTATAGATTTATATATACAATGGTAAGCACTAAAATTTTACCTACCCAATTTATAAATTTAAAAATAAATATATTGAATAAATAAAACAAAATAATTAAAACCAAGGCAAAAACACAATTAAATAATTAATTATTGTGATAATTAAATATTAATTAATTAAAGATAATGAAATAAATAAATAAATAAAATAATTTGAAATAAATTTTATATTCATTTAAGCTCAAATTAATTTTAAAAAAAATCCAAGGGATTAAAATAAATAATTTAGAATTAATGCTATTTCAATTTTATCCCAAATAAATTATTTATTAAACACAAATATATACCAAAAATAAATAAATAAATAAATTGGCAAAATATGTGTCATATTTATTAAAAAAAAAATTGCATATTTTTAAGATAAAAAAAAAGTCAATTTAATTTCAAAAAAAACCTTAGACTGAAAATCACATGTGATCCTGTGTGGCGGAAATTCGAAAGAATCGTTGCAGCAGGAACAATACCTTCGGATGAGCGTTGGATCATCATGATCCAACGTCCAACAGCCATCTTCGTTGCTCGCTGTAACAAAGGATGCGCGCTCGCGAAGCATGGGATCAACTAACTCACGCCTCAGCGCTGTTAGCCGAAACGTGACAGAATGCTCGATCGCAGGCGAAACGCCAACGGAGCGTCATGCGTTTGAAATTGCGCCTAAAACGGTGTCGTTTTGCGCTTGCTTTGTCTTCTTTCTCGCAACGACGAACTGGATAAGATGAGTTTCATCTTTGATTTTTTAGAAATAGAACTTTGTTGTTTTTTAACCTTTTGACTTCATTCAAAAGTTTAAATGATCACCCTACTTCGGTGATCATTTCTCATACACCTAGAAACATCATTGCTGCCTATATCGGCAACTGAAGAAGAACAACCAAAAAATTTAACTTAATTGAGGCGACTTGGTCGATGAACCGGTATTGGGAGGCTATAAATAGCCTCTCTTGAGCAAACCGAATGCAAGAGATTCACTCTCAAGCTCTCAATTAAGTTTTTTTGAAAAAATCGTCATTAAAACATCAAGCTTTCTGGAATTTCGAATTTTTTGTAAAAGACTTCGAATCTCTGATTTAGGCATTCAAGAAGTTTTCTAAGAGTTAATGAATGTTTTCCCACTCCCAGTAAACTTTGAATCACCTTCTATTTTGAATAACATTCTGAATGTTATTTATTTATTTATTTTTTTTTTTTTTTTTTTACAGTTTTGTATACTGCTATTTGTATTCTCCACAAACATTCTTTCCTCAAAGGTGAATCAGCAAATGAACTCTTCCACCTCTCTAATGTAAAACCACAAAGGACTAATTCTGTACTTTCCCCAGCCGTAATAATGGACTTTAAGGGCATGTCAAACAAATCTGACAAAATCGAGCGACAACATTCAGAAGAGATTCGCCAAGAAGTGAGAAAATGTTTCAGGCTTACCTGCTAGTTTCTGAATATTCTTAAGAGATGGTATTTTAGCATCAATTGAAGCTGTATGTGTACGGCCCTTCTTGTAACTTCCTTCTTTCATCAATAAAATCCAGGGACACCAACAAAGAAGATATATTCTCCATCATTAACTGAATTAGTTTTTGAAGCTGAAAAATAAAACATTACAAATGACCAAACTTAAAAACTTAGATTTCCTTCTAACAACATTCTGGATATAATTTACCTGCAATGTTTCTCCAGCAGCAATGTCATCTAATAGCAGTATGTCCTTTACTATCCTAGAGAAAACTACCTCCAAAACTAGACACATACTCCTCTTGTAAGTCCAAGGTAGCATAAGAGAACCCCAAATCATGTATAACTTCTCTAAAGTAAAAACAACCTGATAAAAACCACCATCGCTTAAGTCCATGAAAACACAATGAAAAACAAATAAAGGAAAGTTTTTACCCTTTATGCTAAATGTTGAAGATTCATATTGTTTCACTTGATGAGTATTCTGACAGCCCTTCTGCACCATCAATGGCCTAAAATCACAATATAAAAAATAAATATAAAAGTTAAGAAATAATAGCTTTGAGCAAGGAAAATTTTGATCAAAATATCTGATCAAATTTGCCTTCTTAATATATTTTCTACATTAGCTGGATTCTTAGAGCCAAATCACTAGGATTTTACCTGGTTAACAGACGGCTTCATTCGGACATTTTGAGAAGACGATTAAAATCAGAAAAAAAGATTAACAGCCTCTTGCAGATCTGGTTAACCTAAATTTAAAAATAAAATAAAAAAGCAAAAATCCGAAACAGAGAAATTGCAGATGTCCAAAAGCAAGTCGCTACACACTTTAAGAGATCCAATATTGCATTAACATATCCCAAAGAGCACAAAGAACCTTCGATGTCACCCCAACAAAGGTCATTTTCGTGAGAAGATTGTAGCAGAAAAGATTCGTGCTAGAGTTTGAAAAATCGATGAGAGAAAGTAAAGTAAGAGAGCAACAAAAAAATTTCTATTTATTTAAATAAAAATGAAGCAAACACAGTGATTGATTAACATAAAAAAGAGTGACATGGGAGGAAATTAGGGAATTTGGAAGAAGAAATGAGAGAAAATAACGTATCACCACATTGACAAAAAAGAATAAAGGATGAGAAAAGAGAGAGAAATTTTGTTATTTTTCCAGGTAATCAGATTGTGCCACATAATTCCCTCTAAAATTCCTCTTCCAAATTGTCTCCCGTAATAATTTCTCATAAATCTCTAATGTAAATATCTATTGAAGTTTACTTCATTAGGTAGTATTTGATTCACTTCTTTCAGCGCTATAAATACTTAGTGAAGCAATGTGCCATTTGTTTCACTCATGTCACCGTTGTAAATTCATAGTGAAACTTGATTCATTAGCTAGCATTTGTTCCACTTTTATCAGCGATGTAAATACTTAGTGAAACAAGCTTCACTAACTAAGTTTGTTTCACTCTTTTCAGGTTGTAAATACCTAGTGAAACTAAGGGGGCGTATCTACTCTTCTTGGGCTAGGGTGGGCAGCCCCACCTAAATTAAAAAAATACTTTAGGTGAGCTCCGCCCCAATTAAATTAAAAAAAATAAAAATTGGGGCAATTACCTTTTCTCACTCCTCTACTATTAGATTCTCATATATCTGGTCCCACCTAGCAAAACTTTTTTTTGCTTTTTATTTTTATAAATAAAATTAAATTAGCACTTTATATTTTTCTGATATTCGAATAAGTTCTTGTAGAAGTTAATTTCGCATTTTTAATACCATTTCTTTCTCCACATCAAAATTTATTTGAATTAGCAATTTAGTGATAATGATTCATAAGAGTAATTTTGTTGAAAAACATTTTTTTGAAATATTTGGTTAATCTTTTTTAATATGAATACAAAAAGGCTTTTTATCCTTACCTAACTTAATTATAATATTTTTATTGATCAAATAATTAATGGATGTGTTCTAAGTCATTACTAGTTATGTTATTTGTTTGTTTAATTATTAAAATATAAGTGATTTAAGTTAAAAAAATATTAAAAATACAAATATATAATAAAAAATAACTATAAAAGAAAATCTAATAATTTAATTTTTTTAATTAATTTAATAAATAATTGGTATGTTTTCTCTTTAAATTTTATGTAAATTCACAAATTATTTTTAAGGTATATATTATCTAATTTTGATGAATGATAAGTCTAATTTAAAAGTTAAAATGATTAATTAAATATATTATTAATTTTTTATTTAAATATTTTTTAGTGTTTTACTTTTTTTAATTTATTTTTATTAAAAAGAATAGAAGGTCACAACTTCAATAATGTGTATGCTAAATGTTTTGAATGTACTGTTTTATTTCATAATTTCATAAAGTAAATGTTCATACATCTTTTATTTTATATGTTTGAATGAATTAATTTATTATATCAATTACATGAGAATAAAAGCGAAACATAGAAAGTTAAATTTGAGGTGATGAAGATTTGGTTTGTAGAAAAAAATGTAGTCAGCCCCCACGTAATTTTTCATTCTGGTTCCGCCCATGCGAAACAAACTTCACTAGGTAGCTTGTTTCATTATTATTTTTTTTTATAGAATTGACATAAATACATAAATGTTTTTACATGAATACATAAATGTTTACACATTAATGTGTTAGTGGTTTTACATTAACGTTTATATATATATTTAATATATAATTATATAAATTATAAAATAATTAAAACAAATTTATTTAAATATATTAGCAATAAATTTTAAAATATATTGTTATATATATATATATATATATATATATAATTATATATATATATATATATATATATATAATTATATATATATATATATATAATTATATAAATTATGAAATAATTTGTACAAATTAATTTAAATATATCACAAATAAATTTAATTATATCAATTATAAAATTATAATTAATATGTTATATCATAAATAAAATAATTAATAATTAATACTAATTAATTTAAATATCTCACAAATTAATTTATAATTATATTTTTATATTTGTATATATATAATTATATAAATTATAATATAATTAACACAAATTAATTTAAATATAACCGAAATAAAATTATATTATAAATATGTTTTTATATATAATTATATAGATTATAAAGGGATTATGTGTACAGTAAATGAAGCGGAGAGAGTGATATTTAGCTATATAATGTTTCACTTTTTTTTCATTTAAATTTTATTTTAAATGAATGAAACTAATTTAATAATAAAATAATAACGCTGGTGCGAAATATAACACGAAGAATCGGTATACATCGGTATACATCGTAACATTTTTTTTAGTCACTCTATGGAAGGTCAATTTAAGTAGTCTTAAGTTGGTTATTTCAAATATTAATAATTATTTTTTTCCAAAATTTAATTAGGATGAATTTAACATTCTTATCTTATTATTTTACTACCATTCACGTCCCGTTCAATTTTAGATAATTTCTCAAGAATATCTTTACTATAATTTTTTCTAAAAATAAATAAATTATATGAAAAATTTTGTAATATAATATATATTAAAAAATTATATTATTATAAAAAATAAATTTAAAACTCTTATAAAATAAAAATATATTAATAATATTAATTATGTTTATAGTATTCAAAACAAAATTATGAACACCACCGATTAAACAGATATTTATAATATCCAGACAGAATCATATCATCAACCAATTAAATCCCATTCCGATATTTATAATATCCAGACAGAATCATATCATCAACCAATTAAATCCCATTTATAACCAGACAATTCAAATCAAAAACAGATTATAATTAACATTCATGAATACTATTTTTTTTAATTAGAGACATGTTATAAAAGAAAATACAATAATAACCTAATTGATTGAATGTAGCATCTTTAAAATAATGAAGTCTTCTAAATATTTATATTTTAATTCTTCATATAATAATGGAATCCTTTAAATTCTCATATTCAAATTCATTTATTCATATGCATTTTCATCTGTTTTTTTCATTCATGTCACACACTAATGAAGAAAGAAACATCTTGTAATTATTTATTCAGCAAAAAAAGAAGGATTCCAGATTTTTCACTTGCATAGCGAGGCAAGAATACGACGGGGTGGTTGGAATGAACGTCGGGAATGGAGGACAGCCAAGTTGTCAAGAAGCAGAACATCGCCGTTTTTCCAGGGAATGGCAACAGATTCCTCCTCCAGTATTCTCAAGCAGTCGTGGATAGTGTCGGCTGGGAGAGGCGTCCCATCACCGAATGTCACCGCCTTGACAGGGTCGTTCCTGTCATCTTTCCATCCTGTATAAGCAGCTACCATGCTGTTGAACCAAATCTTTCTATCCCTTGTTCTACTGTTGTCTACCTTAATTGCGGGAATTGGTCCCATTATTGACTTCACTGTTCCATCTTCTTGCCATTCCAACTTCATCCCCAACTTTGCAGCCCTGTTATTTATTCCCATCATTTATGATTAGTTGAATAAAACTAGTTAGTTAACTTCTTGTTGTTGTTTTACCTTTGATCTGCTACAGTCTTGTCTTGGGTTAAAAATGTTGATTTCCATCCTCTTCCAATTGGGGAAGAAGGATCATCATCTTCTCCAAGAACCCGTGTATAGATCAATCCCTTCTCTTCCAATTCCTGCACAAAATCAGGATGCCTTTCTTTCATCTTCTGGTAAACGATATGGCTAAGAACAATTGGAGTTTCCCCTCCACTGCATGGTTCTACTTCACAGAAGAAGAACAGTTTTGATGGGAACTCAGGAACCTGTACAAAATGAAATCTCAAGATTACGATTGATTATAAGTAATGGGTGGGGGATAGTTTTTTACCTGGGCCATCTCATGGTGAAAGGGGATCTTCTGATCTGGCGGGGATTCGTTGGCAGTGAAGACCCGACCGACAACGTTCGTTCTAGGGGCGGCGCCGCCGACATAAGGCAACTCATCGAATCCAAAAGCCTCAACAACGTCGTTGAAGTGGGAGGCAGTAGTCAAGTTGAATCCCCTGAACATGATTGCCCCACTTTGATGGAGAACTGAGTCGATCCATGACTTCTGATCCTTGATGGCCTCGATTAAGTCAGATGGGTTTACAGTGATGTTCGAATTGGGTGATGATAATACGGCTGGGAATACGATTCGTCCTTCATCGTACAACTTCTGCTGAGGTAATGACTTGGTTTCTACGAAGAAGAAGTTCTTGGCCATCATCTCATGTGCCCACGACGGGATGCAACTATCTGTAGAAAAATGCACTAAAGAAGTGTAATTTTATCTCACCCTTCACAGAATTACGTCCTCATTCATTCATTAATGGTGGCTCTAAGGTTCCAAAATTGGAGGATAGGATTAAGGTAAGGGGACCCACCAAATCATAATTTTTTTTTTTGAAGTATAGAGGTAAAGTAGTAAGGAGAAGAAAAAAAGAAAGAAGAGAAATGCTTCCAAAAGTCAAATCTATGGAAATTTTGATCATCACAATTCACAAACATGCACTCTGATCTAAGTCATAATAAAATCCCAATGAAAAACCATATGGTAAGAGTTAGCGATTTTGATCATGTCTACCGTCTAAGATTATATGGTTGGTATTGTTATTATGTCAGTCAGTCAGACATATATCCTTCAGCTCCATCACTAGAGCCGTAGCTGCCTCTGCCATCTAAGTCTTCGTCTTTGTCAGCCTTCTTCAGCCGCCTTGGTATGGTGGCTGCCCTCCTCCTCTTCTCTGAGAAGACTTTTCCACTTCCATAATCCTGCTGCCGCCATAACTAATATTATGTAAGTAACCACTCCTCCAACCCCAACAAAATAATATAACTTACGTTTTTTTCTTACTTAAGATTAGATCAATTGAACATTACCTCCTCTGCTTCCCTTGATTCTATGACAGCAGCAACTCGCCTTTTCCTTACAGTCACTTTCGAAGGTGGTAAGAAATGTTCCACTTGCTCAGATGACTTCCCTTCCTTGGACCTCTTCTTCCGTAAGATCAGCTTTGTTGGCAGGGGCTGTATTTATTGCATTATAATTATTATCAAACCGAAACATATCAAGAATAAAGAAAGATAAGACGTTTCTCAAGTCAATACCATATAACGAGCATCTGAATCACCAAACGCTACTAAGTATGTTGTAGGGTCATCTACATCTTCTCCTCGTACCTGTTGAGAATCAGGAAAGGAAACTTGGAGGGTTGGTTAGTAATATATCAGTAGAAATTAATTGGTAAATAAAAGCTACCACTTACATCCCACTGGTACTCACGAATCCATGAATACGAAATATCCTCATCTTCATCATACATGTCTTTAGTTAGCTGCCACCGTGACACAAAGGGGTAAAAATCATCCTAATGAAAAAATTAACACCAGAGCAGCTTCAACTAATTATATATTTTCAGTCATACTGACCTCTTCCTTTAATGGTGCCATAAAAGCTAAAAATCTTTCAGGCTTGTCCGATCCCGACCCCTTTGTTACATAACTTTTCATCACAGCCTGCATATAGAGTAGAATGCATAATCATATTCATGCCCATCCAAAAGAGTTCAACAAATGGTCAATGCCAAATAAAACTGTCCAGAAATGAACCACAAACTCCTCTTCACAGCTTTTTGAGTTTATGTTTTCAAATGTGGTTTCAACTTTGATTGGAGTCTCCATGATTACCAATTGAGTTTAATGCATAATGAGATGAATCAGACCTCAAAAAATAATATCAATTCTACAAGAATGGAAACTTTTTTAAAACCAGTCAAAATAGAAAAAAGTTATTGAATAGAGCAAATGCTATATTGTACTAATTACAGTGTCGGGAGTGTTTTTTTTCAGTAAGTCATAAACCAGGTTAATATTGTAATGCAAAAGCCGAAATGGAAATCCTACCCGAGATTCAAGCTCTTCACAAGTAGATTTGTTCAATTTTTTGTAACTATCTGAATCAGCAGTTGGAGCACCGTCAAATGTTACCATAACAAACTGATCTTCGTATCTGTCACCATAACAGTAAAGATGCTGGTTGATTAATGAGATGAGGACAAATACTAAGGTAATAACATATTGGACACTTACTATTTTGAAAATAAATTAAATATATCTCCCATTGATGACAATTCCAAACACGGTGTTATCTCTTATGCTACATAACCTTCCAACCGTTTGAAAACCACGTAAGCATGGACTATTTTTTTTCTCTTTAACTTTCCTCTCCCTCTTTCAAGTGCAGATGGAATGAAGAGAAAGAAGAGACAAATAAACAGAGAAAAGGATGGGAATGAAAAGGAGGGGGAAAAGAGTAAATGGAGTGGTTTTAGACTCCATGTCTATGTACTAATTGGAAGGTTATGACATAAGATTGTTTGGAATTAGCGTTAAAGAGGGATCATATTGAAGAGGTTCTCATAATTGGATAGGAAAAAACAAAACCACGACAAAGTTTGAAGGCCAAAATACCAAATTTTCCCTTATTTATTCATTCATTTACTCTGATTGATTGTTGTTAGTATTATGCATGCGTTTCTTCTCTATAACTAATATGAGAAAAACAAAATGCATGATATACCTATCAAATTCAGGCAGTAAAGGCAGTATTTCAACAGGTGTAAGATTCTTGTTGGTTGCATGAACAGGCATAGACTTGCATGCAACAAATGAATCCTCAATTTCCTGGATTTTTCTGTCCCTGTAAGAGTTAAGGGAGGAAAGGGTTAAATTCTTGTCAGAGATCATATATGAGATATGAATCCATGAAGGAAAGTAATGACCTGTTATTTAAGTTCTCCAGAATACTTTTTCCTCGCGCTTCGCGTAACTCTTTTGCTTGTTTCTCAGTCAGAGGCTGCAAACGCATTAAAGTTTTTCATAATAAATTCAAAAAGGACGTGCTTCTAGTATTTCAAATAAATAAGCGAATCCAGATATATAACTTACCTGTTTTGTTGATTCAGTATTAAGAGGGGAGATGTACTGTGTTTTGACAAGCCATGAAAGACCTTTATCCGTAGGCCTATCTTTCTTGCGAATACCATCTCGTTTGAAAGGAGTTATTGGATCATCATCGAGTAATAGCTCCGCATCTTCAGGATCTAGTGGTAATTTTTCACCCTTGGGAGGACTAATAAAGATTAACCATCAGTATGTAAAGTCATAGATGATTTAGGTGAGTGTACATAAAAAACTATAAATGGCAAATACTTGAATACGCTAAGATCAAGAAGATCAAGAGGTATCCCCAGATCTGTCTCAGCATAGAGTTGAGGCTTGTGCATTTTCTCCAGTGATGTAATTGAGTATTTCGTAAATCTGCAAGAAGAGACGTGAGATTCATAATCATTTAAAAGAACTAAATAAAGAAAAAATCATGGAAGTTTAAGACTACCTGTCTTTATCCCTTCTCACAGACATCCGTTTTAGTTGTGCAGATGGCTCAGGTAATTCATTGCGGAATCTTCAAAGAGTGTAAAGTAATAAATTAGCAATGAAATGATAAACAATTACATAGCCTATCAACAACAATTAGGGTTAGCAAAAAATGTGTTTGAGTATCCACTACAGGTATTTTACTCACTTCAATCTGCAAATAAATGTTGTTGGTTTTTTTAGCCGGTTCTCAGTCCTTTCACCACCCAAAAGTGCTGAACTCGTCTTGTCAGCCATACTTAACCCAGTAACTGAACCTTGACCTCTCATACTAGAAGTTAACATTTGGGTCTTCTGCAGCACTGCATTTTGTGATTCCTTCAAGTGATGCCTATGCTTAGCTTCTTGCTTTTGTTTCTCCATCTCTCTCTTTTTCCTCACCCTTCTTTCTTCTTCAGTCTCCACCCTCCCTGGAGGCCCATTTGGTTTCTTGCCCGACATAGGAGGAAGATAAGGCTTGTGTGTTTTATCTGCAGTACCTCTACTGACATGACCTGTGAAGGGTTCATGGTGTTTTGATGCTGTTCTATCCCTGTATACACCCTTTCTTTCATCTACTTTAGTTCTATTACTGGGTAATGACGAAGGTGGTGGTGGTGGTGGTGGTGGCAGAGGTAGGGCTTCTGTTGGAGGAGGAGGGATTGAATCACCTGGGGGAGAAGATAAAGGAGGCGGCGGTGGTGGTGGTGTTTGATTAATGAATTGGGAATACTGGGATGATTGATAGTACACTGAGTTCTGAGGAACTGGAGGAAGAGGTGGAGGGGGAGGTAGGAATGATGAAGAATCAGGCGGTGGGGGTGGGGGAGGTATGAATGGAGAAGAATCAGGTGGGGGTGGGGGTGGCGGAGGTGCCATGGGATAAGGATACTGTGGATGATTTCCATGACCATAACTTCCATGTTGATAACCAGGGCCTGGATATGAAGCCTCACCACCATAACCCCAATTCTGTTGTGGGTACTGATTTCCTCCAAACTGTGATACAGCTGGTGGAAGATTGTTCTGATTAGAACCAGGGGGAGGAACGGAATTCGATTGTGGAGGCGGAGGAAATGATCGGTAAGCCATACTCTTTCTGATCAATTCAAATGGTAAAACGAGAATGCAAGAGAGAAGTAAACTAAACCCTTGTGAACGAACAATTACACACAATGTAGAAGTCTAAATCTCAATTAACCTTACCGATAGATGAATTGTTATGCTTATCTTGGATTTGTGAAAGTCGGCTTGAGATAGAGAAACCTAGGCCTAGCGGCTGAGGAAATGCAGCGAAATTGAGTTATGAACCCTAGAAGCAGACCTAATATACTAATTATAACCCTAAAGTGATTCTAGGGTTAGGTTAGATCAGTCATTGCGATTCTTCGCTAGGGACGCGAATTGGAGGATCAATCTCTTCTTCTACCCGCTTGAAGAATGTTCTTTGAAAAATTCCCATTTATATATATCATCTTTTTTTTTATATTTTTCTCAAACCCTTCAAATTTTTTAAATTCGGAGGCAAAATCAAATCTTGCAAGATCAGATAGATAGATAGAGGAAGTGGCCGGAGGAATGACAGTCACCGGAAACTTAGTATTTTCGACTAGGATGATTGTTTTTTTTTTTTTTTTTTTTTTTGTTCATACTAGATTTTTTTAATTTTTTTAGTTTTTATTTATTTTTAGAGTTTCTTAACCTCTTTCTCTTCACGGGTTTAAGTTATTAATTTATTAGCTTTTAGACCGCAGACGGTTTAACTTGTTATTGTGTTTTTGTTTAATGGTTTATCTCGTTATATTATAGTTTTTACGACGATTCTTTACGATTAAATTTAAGGTAATATCATCTCGTTAAGATATTAGGTTTGCATATAATTTTTTTTTGTTACGGTTTTATATATATTAGGTTGAGTATGACCAAATTATTAAGTTGTTTATTTCTTTTCTCGTATCTTTAATTTTGTTCTTTTTATTTTGTCTTAACCTCTTTCACCACAATTTGATTATTATTCACGGGGTTTAACTCATTAGTTTATTAGTTTTTACAACCGCAATTAGAGTTTCGTAAACAGTTTAATTCGTTATCATGTCTTGTTTAACGGTTTATCTCGTTATATTAGAGTTTTTTAGGTTTTCGACGACGATTTCTTGTGATCCAAGTTTAGGGTAATACCATCTCGATTAAGATATGAAATAAATTCTACAACCAAAAAGTTACTATTTTTTTTTGTTACGTTTTATAGTTTTATATAGAAGTTAGATCGAGTACGACAAAGTTATTAACCTTACTTCTTTTTTCGCATCTTTAATTTTGTTCTTTTTTTTTCTTAAGCAATATGTTTGTGTGTTAATAAATTTGTGTTTTAATGACAACGGTCAAATCACCCATTGTTTATCGTTATAAAATAAAATAAAACTTTAATATTGCTTTATAAATAGATGATATTTAGATAGTATTTGATACGTGGTAATGAAATTATACAGGGTATAAATTGTATAAAGGTATAAATTGTAATGATGTATAAATAATATAGGATAGTATAAATTGTATAGGTTATCGATGTTTTGTATGAATTATAAGAAATGGTATAAGTTGTATATAGTTTATAATTTTGTGTTTGGTATGTAGTATAAAAATGTAGTATACGTTGTATAAATATTTATTTAAAATATTAATTATTATTATTATTTTATATTTATTTATATTATAAATAATATGATTTATTATTATAAATTATTGTAAATTTAATTAACATATAAAAAATTAATTATAATATAAACGATGAATTGTTTTTATTTAATTTAAATATTATTAATAATTGTAATAAGTTAAAATTATTATTTATAATATAAGTAAATATAGAAATTAATAATTAATAAAATTATTATTATGAAAATAAATAAATATTTTTTAATTAAAATATTTAAAAATATATATATTAAAAATAATTAAATATAATAATAATATTAAAGCTAAATAAAATATATTTAATATATTATATAAAAATAAGTTATATATAATATTAATAAAGACCATAATGAGAAATTAAAAATCAAATTATATAAAAAAAAAATAGTATGAGGATTAGTTACAATTTTTTATCAAATATGAAGTATAAATTATATAGAGTTATAAATTAACAAAAGCACCCTATTAAAACACTATTGGTATAGTTTATACTATACCAAATTACCAATAGTTATATCCTATATCAAACACATCTAATAGTGTTATACCCTCTAATACCATCTCAATTAAGATATGAAATAAATTCTACAACAACAAATTTACTGTTTTTTTTGTTATATTTTATATAAAAGTTAGATTGAGTACGACAAAGTTATGAAGTTTACTTCTTTTTTTTCATCTTTAATTTATTTTTTCTTAAGCAATATATTTATGTGTTAATAAAGTTGTATTTTAATGACAACGGTCAAATCACCTACTTGTTTATCGTTATAAAATAAAATAAAAGTTTAATATTACTTTATAAATAGAGGATATTTAAAGAAGAAAACAATATAACATTAAAAAAATAATAAAGACATACAAAATGTACAAAGTTCAACAATGTTTATGTCTCCTTGAAGAATGGTCATTCTAATAATATTCATTAAAAAAATGATATAGTATAAGTCTCTATAAATAGGAGCAAATATAATCAAAATCAATAGTTTACTCCATATCATTGAAATTTCCTAATTACTTATGTTAGACACATCCTGTAAGAAGAGAATCATTGGTTTCTTATAGTTATCTTCTTTCTTTCACTTTATTCTGTCAATAAATTGATATTTTATTTAAAATTTTACAAATTTAATTTGAAATTTTATTAGTTAGGTATAATTATCATTTATATATATAATTAAGTATGGTACATTAACCATAATTAAAAATAATAATAAATAAATAACACGGTAAAAACACTATATTTACAAAATTAATTAAATTTATTTATTTATTTAAATAAATAATAACTTTTTTTAATAAATATAAATAAAATGGTATAAAAGTATAAAATTGAAAATATTTATAAAATCGTAAAATCGTAAAATTTTATTATCGTAAAATTTTATTATCGTAAATTTAAAATTGTAAAAGTTTACCTAAAACGAGATTAGTTAACATTATCTAAAATTGTAAAATTTTAACCAAACTCAAGGTTTTAAGTAACTAAATATATATATAAAATAATTTATTCTTAAGTCAATAAAAAAATTAAACTCATTAAATTATAACAAAAATATGAAGTCTAAAACATATCGATCTCCCAGCTAAACTAATATTGCGTTTTTTTTATATAAGATGAATGAGCCATATATTAAATCGCCATTCCAACAATTCCACTCAATCTCAAATAAATAAACTATATACAATTAATTTCCACATTAACAAAATTCACTTTGCTTAAAAGTAAGTTGATTGTATCTTCTTCAGACAAATTCTACTCCTTGAGAGATAAATCGATTTATTCTCTAAAACCTAAAGGTAGTCAATATATTGATAATCTACTAAATAATTGTCAAAATAACTTTAGATTACAATCTAAACTTTAATAAAATCTGAGTCCTTAAACCCAACATCAAACTTTACATTGTTTTTCTCCAAAATTCAATCCTATCTTATATTCCCCAAACTTAAATTCAACTAAAACATTCAAACAAACACATCCAAAACATATTTGTAACACACTTCTAACTATACCTTTTTATTTTATGTTATCAAACATGATGTTAAAGTTTGGTTTTGAACAAATCAAGTTAATAAACTATCAAAGTAGTATTAATGTGACTTTGTTTTACAAGATATGAAGGGTGTTTTTGATAATTATGAAATTAGAATTAGGTTCAATTTCTAAATAATTTAAAAAGTTAGAATGTCGAATCAATAGTTTTTTTTTTTTTAAGTTAATATATTGAACTGTTTTTTTCTTGATAAGAATTAACCTCTAAACAAAAACTGTTTTTTTGTTGACGAAAATTAACCTCTAAACAAAAACTCTTGATACTTCACTAGATAGTTAAACAAATATCTTAATAATACAAATAATATATATTTAAATTGTTTTTAGATAATATATTTTCAAATTGTTTTTATTTTATTCAAATATAAGAATTGTAATTCAATTTCACTCATCCAAATAAACCCGAATGGTATAATTTAGAACCGATAAAACATTGAGATCTAGAATCAAATTTAAGATCATTTTCTACAGAAGTGAAGTTGATTGGTAGAAGCTTAGATCATTGATTAGCCTAAGGTGTTTATAACATGAAACTTCAGTCTCACATAATAACAAGTATGGAAATCATTTTTTTTTTCTTCTATTTCCTCCTGTCAACTGATAGTAAAAACTCAAAAGTAAACAAACAGGTAATAACCTCCCCTAAATCTATCAAGTCATTAGTTATTAACCATTCTTCTCTATGTTCTAAAACACTCAAAATTCAAACTAAATCTGGTTTTGATATAGAGAAGAGAGATCACAAGTTATTTGATTTTCGCAAGGTAGAAGAGAACATGCAGCTAGGGCTAGCTCCATTTTATTTTAACGATAGCTTCTGTAGTTTGGGCTGTACATGCACTTCTCTGCATACGCCATTAGATCTTTAGGCTGTGGTAGACGAGTAGCCAAACCTATAAACATGTATATTTTTTCTTAGTTAAACTTCCATTTATGATCTTATTATGAAGGAAGAAAACATGAAGTTATGTTCTCACCAAGTTCATAAGCTTTGGCAGCCACCTTTGCAGCAATATGGGCTGAAATCTTCCTGATCTTAGTCAATGGTGGATATATAAGTCCTTTACTGAAGTTCTCCTCTGTCACCTGTTCTGCTAGAGCTTCCGCTGTTATAATTCGCATCACAAATGAACAGAAATTTAATTTGTCAACAACTAAAATAAAAACTCAAATCCAAAAAAGAAAGAAAATTACAGGCAGCCAGGAGCATGTCGTCGTGGACACGAATTGCACCGGACATTATCAGACCCAAACCAAGACCGGGGAAGATGTATGCGTTATTTCCCTAGGTAATAAGAATTACATCAAGAACATACATAGGATGCACTTTTTTATGTTCTATTGTCTGAAATAGTAATAGAAATTTGAAAGAAATTCATACCTGACCAGAGATATAAGTTTTTCCTTCATATTCCACAGGATCAAACGGGCTCCCACTCGCAAAAACAGCACGACCCTATACGAAATTAAACAAAAATTACACCCTTTTTTCCACACATATGGCTATGTTTGTTTGTTACCTGACTCCATTTATATGCTTCTTCTGCTGTACACTCAGATTGAGAAGTTGGATTAGACAAAGCAAAAATGACAGGTTTCTGCATGCAAACAGCTCGTTAATTAAGATAAATAACTAATTTGACAATCGTAGTTCTAAAGCGAAAAAACTGTAATACCTCGTTGAAGGATGACATAGACTCTATTATTTCTTTAGTAAATGTTCTTGCGGCTCCTGATGTTCCTATCAGCACCGTTGGCTTAATTATCTGACAATTGAAGAACAATGAGTGATCAGTTGACTAAACCCATTGATAATTTGTTTTGTTTATGAAAGAAGGAGCTTACTTTCACTGCATCAGCCAGATCTCTAACTGGTTCGTGTTCATGAGCCCAAGGCTTCTTAAAATGTTGCAGTGATTCTTTACGTGAACGAACAATTAAACCCTGCCAAAAGACACAGCGATGAATCGAAAGAAATCTAATTCAAGAAACGGGATTTTTTTCTTACCCTAGAGTCCACAAGCCAAATCTTCTTGCGACTCTCCTCTAATGGGACTCCCGTCTGCATTAAGATCCACGAGTCATTTATACACAACACCAAAAAAGAAAATAATCGTGAAAATCATTATTGGTAACCACAAGATATGCACTTACTTGCTTTGATATTTCAAGAGCTATAAGTTCCGCAATACCTGTCCCAGCCTGTCGTAAACCAACACACATAAGTACATACATATGCAAGACAAACATGTTTTGTTTTTTTCTTTATGGAAAATACTATGCCAGAATATGGGTGCACACACACACACCTCTCCAGCTCCGAGGAATAAAAAGGTTTGCTCGGCTAAGGTTCCTCCAACTAACTTCCGAGACGCCATAAGACCAGCAAGAACCACAGATGCTGTTCCCTGAAATCATTCAAATGTAAAATAAGAAAAATCCTACTAAAGGCTTAAAATATATATCTTCTAAATGTGATCAAGATATTACCTGAATGTCGTCATTGAAAACAAGATGGGTGTTGCTATATTTTGCAAGCAGATCAAAGGCATTATGATTTGCAAAGTCCTCAAACTGCAAAATCAACATGGATACTATTAAGAAAACCAAACCCCTAGGCCTTGGAAAATATCATTATTATTAAATAAATATTTCACCTGAATAAGGACTTTCTCTCCATAAATCTGCTTGACAGCAGCCATAAACTCGTGTACAAGTTCAGCATATTCCTGGAATGGAAAGGAGATCAAGTTTATTCATCTCTTTAACATAGTTTAGATTTAACTCAGATCGAAACATGAATAATGATCTTTACCTTGCCCGTTGCTCTTCTTTGCTTAAGGCCAATGTAAAACTCATCATTAAGCAACTTTTCATTATTTGTTCCCACATCAATCGTTACAGGCAAACACTGAAACGATAAAAGCTCTCGTATTCAACATTTCATAATTACGAAAAATAAATAAACAAATACTTACAGCAGAAGGACGAATTCCTCCAAGTGCAGTGTATAAAGAGAGCTTTCCGACAGGTATTCCCATTCCCTATAATAGTATTCCAAAACCGTCAAACTTGTTTGGGATTTTATTATGATACAACTGAACTCGCAATCTATAATCGAAGAAGATGCACTCACCTGACAACCAAGATCACCGAGACCCAAAATCCTCTCCCCATCAGTAACAACAATCACCTGGATGTTTCTCTGAGGCCAATTCTTCAGAACCTCAAGAATTTTGCCTCTATATAAAGAATTTAGTGTTACAAACAAAACAAGAAAAAAACGTTGAGCTGCAGTTGGATCTTACTTCTCTTTCAGACTAATGAAAAGACCCTGTGGACGCCTGAAAATGCTGCCATATTTCTGGCATGCCTCTCCAACAGTGGGTGTGTAGACTACTGGTAGCAGCTCCTCAACATTCTCAATCAAAAGCTTGTAAAAGAGGCTTTCATTCATTTCCTGATGATAGCCATAATAAATAAGTAAGAACAAAATGAACCATTACATTACAGATCGATTACTGATGATATAAGAATGAATACCTGAAGATCCATCATGGCCATATATCTCTGAAGGGGTACTTGATACTGGCGGATAGTATGCATCATTTTCCTGACCTGGATGTAAAAAAGAAAATAGGAAGAACAGATCATCAAAAAAGAGTGAATTCGAAAACAGAGGAAATTCATTACAAGTCACCTGAAGATCATGAGAAACAACAACTGGTGGAAGAAGACCACGCAAGTAATGAGCATCCCTCTCTTTATCAGAGAAGGCAAGCCCTTTGTTGTGGTTTGGATCACGCAACAATGAATAACCACTGCATCATATATATAAATAAGTTCACAGATAACAATCGTCGAGCCAGGAGGTGAGTGTTTTTTCTTCTCCATTGTCAATTTCCAATATAATTTACCCGAAAATAACACCAAAGAGAATGGAAACAAACATAAAGCAATACAAAAGACAATCAACCACACAACTATATGAGAATATAGAAGAGTGATTCGTAAAGTTCTCACCTTGCAACAGATGTGCTCCAGGGAGTTACAGCATGTTCTTCAGTGGCAGTGTCCTCACCATAAAAGTCCTCCATCCCACCGCCAACACTAGTCTTAGGTTCGTTATCAAGCATGGTAGTGGAAGATCCATCCAGCATCTCTTTCAAAGTGTTCTCCATCACAACAGAGAGATTTCTCTCCCCCGACCGTCCATTTGCATTCGTGGAAGCCACCACCATCACCTTCGGTCCTTGGATTCTCCGGTCCGATTGACATAACCGACTTCGAGAAATCCCCCCAGAAAGCGAATTGTTCTGCCCAGATAAAAAAACAAAGACATCAACATTAGTGGGTTATTGCTGAAAATGAAGTAAGTACTAGACGATCTAAATATCATCCAACGAAATGAAATAGAGAATTCAGGAACTAGCATCAAAATGAAAGGTGAGAATCTAGGAAAGTGAATTGAAATGGAGGGTTTAAGGTAGATCACCAGGAAAGCGCTTCCATTTAATGAGATCATGGTGAAATGAATCGATCAGATGCTTGTATCTTCCTGGAGCTGAAGATGATGATGAAAGATGAACGGATGAAGGAGAAAAATGCTTGAATATTTATTTACGAGAGAGAAAGAGGAGAAACCAAGAACGATTCTTGGTGGCAGCACTTCCTTCTTTCCTTCCTTTCTCCTCTTTATCTCTCTACTTTGGACAGCGCCCTTGCTTGCTTGCTCTGCTCTGGTGATGGTGAGCCAGTCCAGATGTGAGGATCCGAATTTGTCGGTATTTACCAAAGTGTCCTTCGGGTTTAAATCAATCTTTTGGGTTGGGTCCCGTGAGATTAGGGCTTTCCATAATTAAAAACAAAAGAAAAGTGTTTATGCGGAACATCGAATTCATCGCCGACTTCAGACCAACTCCTGTCTGACTATGATGTTAAGTATTTTTAAATCAAATCAAATCAAATTGTCTTTTATATTATTTATTTATATATCACAATTTAAAAAACAAACAAATCAAACTATGTCAAATACCATATATTTTAATATGAAAAATATTTTCAATTCAAACATCGGACCAAAAAATATAAAAAAAAAAAGTTAAAAAAATAAACATCAACTTAAATTCATGTAATAGTTCAACAACTGCAACCCATATAAAAAATTCATTCTTCTTAATTAGATATAGTTGAGTTATTTGACATTATCACCTAAAATTAATTTCTTATTTATTGATTTAACTGAGTAATTTAATTATTCTTTTTTAAAATGACAAAATAATTTTTAAGACGATTCTCATTTAAAAATGTCGTGTCTAATTGTGTTAGTTTAAAAAAATTAATTTATTTTTTACTTAAATTAACATGTTTATCTTGAGTGTGATGTAAATTATATTTATTATTTTATTTTTTAACATGTCATTTTATTGTATTATTGTGTAATTATAATATTTTATTATAAATAAAAAAATTATTAAATTAATTAATTTTGCTTAGAATAATTGGTCGGTGCTTTATTTGACGGAATTAACAAAGCTTGGATGAAGTTGGTAAGAGAGAGGAGAGAGAAAGGAGTAGCAAAATACCCCAACACTTGGAGGCTGGTGGACCCTACTTCCTGTCAATTGTTCACTTATAATATTGTTTAAATTCCATTATTTTGACAAGTCTTTATTAACAAATTACCAAAAAAAAAACATTAATTAATAGTTTTATTATAAAAAAAAAACAAACTATTATGTAATTAAATTAAGTTAAAGGAATTTTAAATTAAATCATTATCTATGCTTAATGATGTGATAATTAATTTTTTTTTGTTAGACATGTATGGTACTAGAGTAGTGGACATGCCTAGGACAAAATACAAGCCATTACTACATTCAAAATGGGTAGTTGTTAGGTAGGCCCACTCTTTTATACTATTTCAACCAACTTCATTTTAAATTTTTTTAAACTCACTCATTTTTTTATATAAGAAAGTTTCATATATATATATATATATATATATATATATATATATATATATATATATATATATATATTATTAAAAATGATAAAATAATCGTGTAAACAACAAAATAAAAATAAAAATAAACAATACTCAATAAGTTTTGGCTTGTAAATTCTCGAGAAAAACGATTAACTCTCTGACAGACTATACTCATTTTCTTAAACGAATCTCATAAAAAGTCATACTAATATTATTATTAATGATACGCAATGAGCAACCACAATCATTGACTTCAACCAGATAGTCCATCAAAAAGTAATTTAGATGGTAACCCAAATTTTTAGATCTCTCATATCAGCCGCATCAATTCAAATTTCTCATTACTACCCAAAGACTCGAGCATCACCAAATTAATCTCAGTAATACTTCACAATATACTTCAAATACTAGTCACCCTTAACAATGTAAAAGTAAGTGAGTTGTTGATTCAACCTCACATACGACTAGCCATAATATAACATTTTTCATGCACATATCATCCGTTAGAATCTCACTATGAATAATGCTTCATCCAAAAACAAGATCTTAGATGGAATTTTTGACTCCCAAACTTTTTCTCAACAATAATTTTATGGAGTCATTTTAGCGAACAACTTGTAGTAATGCTCCACATGAAAACTATCCATATATTGTCAACGCATAACGTCTTATTCAGACGGTGGCACTTGATTGCGTCCTATCAAAAGTAAACTCTATTATGAGACAAAGTCTTCATAATGTTTAATCTTCTTCTATATCTAATTCGGCTAGCGAAATCACTAGACCGATGATCAATATTTCCTTAATTGTGACATTTCTACCTATAGTAATGAAACAATTTAATGATACGTCGTAACTAGAATTTTGACACTACATCAAATGTCGTCCCAAAATTCAATCGAAAACCAATCCCCACAATAAAACTATAGTGATTACGAAAACTTTTCCAAGTATATATATAATTTTGTGCATTTCATTAACAAAAAAAAAAAAAATCAAAAGTATGAATTTTTAAAATTTTGGACAATAAAATATAATTAATATTACATTTTTATATAATAAAATAAAAAATAGATGAAATTGGGCTTGAGCTTATTTTACTATTCATTCTATTATTTTTATAGGCAAGACTTTAATTGAAGCTCAGCCCATGGAAAACAACCCGACCCACTTGTTTTAATAACCCAGCAAAAAAAAGGACTAAATTAGAATTAAAAAAAAATGAATAAGATTTAGAAAAAAATATAATTATAATTTGCCTCGATTGCTTAGTTGGGCTTGAATTTGGATTTTTTTTACTTATTTTATGAATAAGACTAAAATATATTGTCTTTAAAATTTAATAATTTTGATTTTTTTCAAATGAACAAAAACATCTATATTCTTATTATAAGATATCATTTTTGTATTTCTAATTAATTTAGTACGTTTATAAATGAAATAATGTTTAAAAAAATGTGGTCATAAAAGGTTAAACACATAACCCACAAACACACTTAACCATTTAACCAGACGCAAAACTTGTCACTTGACGGGCTCAAACACTTGATTGCGTCCTATTAAAAGTAACTCTATTATGAGACGAAGTCTCTATAATGTTTAATTTTCTTCTATGTTTCGACTAGCGAAATCACTAGAACGATGATCAAATGTGTCCTTAATTGTGGAATTTCTACATATAACAATAGAAATAAGCCATGATACGTCTTAACTAGATTTTTGACATTAAACCGAATGTCGTTCCAAAATCTAATAAAAACAATTCCACTAGACTGATCAAATATATATATATATATATATATATATATATATATATATATATATATATATATATATATATAATTTTGTGCATTACATGAACAAAAAAATTTCAAAAGTATGAATTTTGTAATTTTTGGACAATTAAATATAATTAATATTACGTTTTTATAAAATAAAAAAGAGAAGAAACTGGGCTTGAACTTATTTTACTACTCATATTATTATTTTTATAGGCAAGACTTTAACTGAAGCCCAGCCCATGGAGAACATAACCCAGCAAACAAAAAAATGGACTAAATTTGAATAAAAATAAAATAAAAAATGAATAAGATGTAGGAAAAAATATAATTATAATTTGGCTCAATTGCTTAGATGGTCTTGAATTTTGATATTTATTTTATAAATAAGATTTAATATATTGTGTCTTTAAAATTCTATTTAATTAGGAGCAAAACTTGTCATGCTCGAACAAAAGATTTGTTGTTACTAGGAGAAAAGAGAATATGAAATGATGTTTGGGATAAATGATAAATTTAGGACTATAGTTAAATATTTTTTTGTCAAATTTAAGCCTCTCTTAATTTTGTTATCGTTTAAAAAACTATCGTCACCGTATTTTGTTGTATATTTAATACTTCCATTAACACCATTAGTTAAATTGAAAATATTTGTATCTTATTTCATTTATTTAATATATTAATTTTAAACGTCATTAAACTTTATATAATTATAATTTTTTTTATTAAATTCTCATCCAACAACTCATCTCCACCGTCTTTCCCTATAACATCTCCTCCCCACCGCTACTGTACCATCTCCTGCGCTTTCCGTTATTAGGTTTTTGTGTTCATTATTATCCTCGATAATTCAGCCTTTAACCTGCATAACTCAGTCGATGTGTTTGATCGAATGTAAGAAACAACAAAAAGAAGTGACAAAATCAGACACGACAAATCCCAATGGGACATGAGCGGAGATGCTGGGTGAAGCATTAGTCGGGGCGGGTGGAGGTAATTGAGGAGATGGGGTTGAAAGCTTTCATTGAAATGTTGAATTTGATAAAATAAAAATTATAAAAAAATTAATGATGTGTAAAATAAATATATTAAATAAATAAAATAAGATAACAAATATTTTAACAGAATCTTAACTAAACTAACCGTAGTTAGTGTAAGTATTAAATATAATAAAATATGGTAAGTAGAGTTCTTAAAACAAAATAAAATTAAGATAGCCCTATATTAAACAAAATCTTTCAAACATAATTTTAAATTTGTAATTTATCCCAACGATGTTTATAGACAATATAATAAATAAATTACTCACCTTTAATGTGTAGTTGGTAGAGCTGAACATCGTGCATAAACATTCGTACTCGACTCAGGCAAGTCGTGTTAGACTCTTAATCGTGTCGTGTTGTGTCGTGTCTCAATCTTATGCGTGTCGTATCGTGTCTTAACCCACTCAAAATATTATGTTTCAACTCTTTCGTGTCGTGTTATTCGTATCCACGAATTTATTCGTGTCGTGCTAACTCGTGTTTAAATTTGTATTTCGTGTTATTTCAACTAGATTTTTCATCATGTCAACACAAAAGTGTTTTGACACACTCATGTTAATTATTTATTATTTATATATATTAAATTATATTGGTAGTAAAAATTATAAATTATGATTATTAATTTATTTTAATTTAAAATTTTAAATTAATTTAATAAGTTAATGTATTAAATTTATTTAAAAAGTTATTTAATATGTAAAATGTGTAAATATAAATTTTAACATATAGTTTCATAAATAATAATTTAAAGGTCAATTATTTAAAATGTGCTTTAAAATATATAAATAATTATTCAAATAAAATAGTTAAATTTTGTTGTTATAAAGTTATTAATTTATTTTTAAAAAATAATATCTTAAGTTAGTTAAATATGATAAATATGAAATTTTATAATTTTTAAAATATTAGATAAGAATTTAAACTTAATTATTTTATTAGGTATATATGATATTTATTATTATATAAAATTAAAAGTAATGGAGATTTTTTTATGATGAAATATAATTTTTTTAATGTTTTATTAACTTTAAAACTTTTAGAGTGATTTAACATATTTTAATTAATTTATTGATATAAAAATGTGTAATGTAAATAAATAAATTTTTTTTAGGAAAAAATTATTAAAATTAATATATTATTAATTTTTTTATTTAATTTAATTAAAAATAGTTAAAAACAATTTAGGTTATAAAATATTTCTATAACTATTTGCTATTGTATTTTTTAAATTAATATTAATTTTATAAATTAAAATTTTATTTAATTAATAAATTAATTTAATCTTTTTATTTCATAAATTATATTTTTTTGTTTGGTAAAGTTTCTTATTAACTTGTAAAATTTTGGAGTTATTTAAGATTTTTTAAAATGATATGATGATAAATAATTAAATATGTGATCAATTAGTAGGAGAGATAATTTGAAAATATTAATGTAAAGGTGGGTAGTTTGAGTAAGAAGGTGGGAAAGTTGGGTAGAAATTATAAATATATTATTATATTATTAAAATTAAAATTATTATTATATATTTAATATTGAATGTATTAATAATAATTTAAATTATAAATAATTTAAAATTTTAAAAATTAATAAGTAATTAATAAAAATAATATCGAAAAGAAATATTAATAAATTCATATTTCTATTCATATAATTTTTTTATTTTAATTTATATTATTTAAGTTAATATTTTATTTTAATATTATATTTTAGTATGTTTAATTTTAATTATGAAATTAAATAATTTATTAATTAAATAAAAATGTAATAGGTTTAGAGAATGTTAATGTGAGTAGTTTAGGTAATGTGACTAATTGTGTTAATGTCGTTTCGAGTGTATACTCGTGCTCGTGTCTATACTCGTGTTGTGTCCGTGTCGACTCGTAACCGTGTTACGATCATATAAACTCATAATCGTGTCGTGATCGTGTCGTCTCGTGTTAACCCAAGACTCGAGTGAGATAATATCGTATCGTGTTGTTCCGCATAAATATCGTGTTAGAATCATATTGATTCGTATTTATCCAACTCATTGCCCAGTTCTAATAGTTGGTAATGAGACTGCTTTTAACTCCTTTGATGCAATTACCTAATTAGGTCAAACTCAAATATGTTAAATACAATCAAGATTAATATTATTAATTCATCCAAACATGGTAAATATTATATTTACCTTAATGAAAAGGTCAACTTCTATAATTATTCCAGCATCTTTTTCTCTCTTTGCAAGCTCCATTAACATTAATATTTTTACAATTTTCAAACTCAATAATGAGATTTTTAAAAAATCTTAAACTAAAAACGTAAAAAAAACATCTACCATATCGGGATCCAACTCCCCAACTCCTTGACACCTAGCGGATAAATTTAGGGTTTCTTTCACGGTCATGTCTCCAACGTGGACATCGTTTTGACTGATGTAAGCAGATGTCTTTTGTTGGACAAATTCATTAACTTATGACCATTATATGTAATTTCTCCCTTCACCTACTATTCATTTCATAAGTGCTAAAAACTAAACCAAATGTATTTCTCCAACATTATTATTAATACTATTATCATCAAGAGATAAAAGATACAGAAAATTGGTGGCCAACCTTCAATCTGGGGTACAATTTTCCTGACAAGTCTAACAAAATGACATAGGTTGAGTATTAGTATGTCAATTGTAGAGCATCATGCATAAACGTTTGTATTCGACTTGGACAAGTTGTATTAAACTCTTAATCGTGTAATGTTGTGTCGTGTCTCAATCTTATTCGTATCGTATTGTGTCTTGACCCACTAAAAATATTATGATTCACGGACACTTTCGTGTTGTGTTATTTGTGTCTACGAGTTTATTTGTGTCGTGCTAACTCGTGATTAAATTCGTTTAGTATTATTCCGACTAGATTTTGTCATCGTGTAACACAATTGTGTGCGTTGACATACTAATGTTAATTATTTATTTATTTATTTATATATATTAAATTATATTGTTAGTAAAAATTATAAAATATGATTATTAATTTATTTTAATTTAAAATTTTTAAATTAATTTAATAAGATAAATATATTAAATTTATTTAATAGGTAAAATGTGTAAATATAAATCTTAACCTATAGTTTCATAAACAATAATTTGATTGTCAATTATTTAAAACGTGTTTTAAAATATAAAAATAATTATTCAAATAAAATTAGTTGTTATAAAGTTATTAATTTATTTAAAATGTATATATATTAAGTTAGTTAAATATGATTTTTTTTTAAAAAATTTAAAATATTAAATTAGAATTTATACCTAATTATTTAATTTGGTATATGATATTTATTATTATATATAATTAAAAGTAGTGGATATTTTTTTATGATAAAATAAAATTTTTTTTTAAAATGTTTTATTAACTTTTAAAATTTTAGAATGATTTAATATTTTTTTTAAAATGATTTAGTGATATACAAATATTAATCAATTATTACTTCAATTAGTGGATATTTTTTTTAAAAAATTAATAGAATTGATATAATATTAATCTTTTATTTAATATAATTAAAAGTAGTTTAGGTTAAAATATATTTCTATAACTATTAGTTATTGCATTTTTTAATTAATATTAATTTTACAAATTAGATTTGTATTTAATTAATAAAATTAATTTAATCTTTTTATTTTATAATTTTTTTTTGTTAGGTAAAGTTTCTTATTAAGTTGTAAATTTTTTGAGTGATTTAAGATTTTTTTTAAATGATTTAATGATAAACAATTAAATATGTGATAAATACTAGGAGAAACGTGATAATTTAATAATGTAAATATGTGTAGTTTGAGTAAGAAAATGAGAAAAAAAGTGAGAAAGGTGGGTATAAATTATAAATATATATTATTAAAATTAAAATTATTATCATATATTTATTATTTAATGTATTAACAATAATTAAAATTATAAATAATTGATTTTTTTAAATATTAATAAGTAATTAATAAAAGTAATATGGGAGAAAATTATTAATAGACTCATATTTTTATTTATATATATTTTTTTAATTTATATTATTTAAATTAATATTTTTAATATTGTATTTTAGTATGTTTACTTTTAATTATAAATATTACATTTATGAAATTAAATAATTTATTAATCGAATAAAAATGTAATAGGTTTAGAGAATATTAATGTGTGTAGCTTATTTCTTGTTACTAATTGTGTTTATGTCGTTTCGTATGTATAATCGTGTTCGTGTCATGTTTATACTTGTGTCGTGTCTATTCTTGTGTCGTGTCTATATTCGTGTTGTATATGTATCGACACGTAATCATGTTATGATCGTATAAACTTATAATCGTGTCTTCTCGTGCTTGTATCGTGTCAACCCAAGACCCGAGTGAGATAATATTGTAATGTATCGTTCTGTACAAATATCGTGTTGGATCATGTCGGATTGTGTAACACTAAGTTGGATAGTTCGGAGCCTAAGTAGGGTCGAAAGTTGGCATGTGGAGGAGACGTGTTTGGTGGCGGACCTAGAGTGGCAGGGTCAACTAGAAGGAGTATATGGGAAGCTGAAGAAGATGAGGAAGAACTTCGATGGGCAACCCTTGAGAATATGCTAGATTGAGAACAAGAATTCTTAAATCGGCTGGAGATGATGATACTAACAATAAGGTTATCCACGAGCAAATTCATGTTAGGGAATTGAATGAGTGTCAAACAAGACTTTATCGATAGGCTTTTTAGAGTCGCATAGGAAGATAACGAGAAGTACTTGAAGAAGTTCAGAGCCATAATTGAAAGGTGTGTAATTAATTATTTCATAGACTTCCCTTTTCAAACCCATGATGTTTTGGTCTTTTAAAGTTGTTTGTTTGTCTGAGACAAGGTTGATGTTTTGGTCTTTTAAAGTTGTTTGTTTGTCTGAGATAGGGTTGGGATTAGTCTACCGACAATTAAAGTTAAGTACGAGCATCTTACAATCGAAGTTGATTGTTACATTGGAGACAAAGCACTTCTCACGTTGCTCAACGTCACTAAGGATGAAGGATCTTCAATGGCTTCTAAGGTTGGTTGCACTTCAAAGGTTATGAAGGTTCTATTTCTTTGTAGAGAGAGAAAATGACATTACTAAGTAAATGAGTCAATAATGAGTATTATATAGTCTAAGGCATGGTAGGGTGGAATGGACAAGTGTCACTAGAATTTACTAATTATTGACAGTTGGAGGATATGTGTCAATAGAATTTATTGAATATTGATAGCTGAAAGACACGTGTCCTTAATCATACTAATTTAACAACTAAAAGACATGTGTCTTTACTAATTTTGACACATGGCTAAGGCATGGACATATGTATGAGTTGTCAATTAAACTATGAGCTGACAATGTAAAGTATGACAAAACTATGAGTAAAAGTCAAATAATTAAAGGAACTTGTTCAAAGGATCATTAGCCTCGGTCCTAATAAAAAATCCACGATCCGAAGGCAAATTTCTCGGTCCTAATAGAAATTCTTGGTCATAATTGGAACTCTCGGTCATAATTGGAATTCTCGGTCTTGGCTCTTGAAATTTTTGGGTTCCTATTTCCTTGGTCGTGTGTACAATTATACTCGGTCAGAAAGTGATTTTTGGGTGTTACAATTCTACCCTACTAATAAAAAATTTCGACCTCGAAATTAGACTTACCGAATAATTCTAGATAATCTCGTTGCATGTCCTGCTGTATTTCCCAAGTTGCTTCATCACTTGAATGGTTGCTCCAAAGGAGCTTAACCATCTTGATCTCCTTGTTTCTCAGCTTTCTAACTTATGTAGCAGTTATCTTGTTGTGATTTCTTTATAGGCCAGATCAGGTGTCCACTGCATTTCCTTATTATAAATAGCATGGGTTGGATTGGGAATATATTTCCTCAAGTTGGACACATAGAACACATTGTGAACTGTATTTCAAATTTGGAGGAAGAGCTAATCTATAATCCACATCTCCAACTTCTTCAAGTGTTTTAAAGGGACCAATATATCTGGGATTTAACTTGCATTTTCCCCAAATCTAATGATTCTTTTGCAGAAACCTTGAGAAAAATGTGATCACCTTTATGAAATTTCAGGTCACACCGCTTCTTGTCTACATAACTTTTTTTGTTTTTTTTTTGTTTTGAATTGTTAATAACCTTTCTCTATCTTACTTACAAGGGCCACTTCATCCCAATGCAAAGGTCTAACCCACTTCATCCCAATGCAAAGGTGTCCTCTATATATCATTTTATATGAAACTGGGCGTAAACTTATTTTACTGTTACTATTCATTTTATTATTTTTATAGGCCAGAGCAAGACTTTAACTGAAGCCCAGCCCATGGAGAACAACCCGACCCATTTGTTTTAATAACCATCAAACAGAACAAGAAAAATGGATTAAATTTGAAAAAAAATTATGTAAGGAAAATATATATTATAATTTGACTCAATTGCTCAATTAGGCTTGAATTTGGATTTTATCTATTTATTTTATGAATAAGAGTCAAATATATTGTGACTTTTAAATTTTAATAATTTGATTTTTTTTTTTTCAAATGAACAAAAACATCTATATTCTTATTATAAGATATCATTTAGTATTTTTAATTAATTTAGTATGTTTATAAACGAAATGAAATATATAAATATATTATTTTGAAATTGAGTATTTTTCGAGATCTATCCATTTTAATTACTTTAAATTAGTTTTTAAATTAATTTGGACAAGAAAATTTTGAAAATAGACAGATTCAGTATTTTTTTTATAAAATTTTAAAACAATATAATTTTGTACAGTTTAATAATTTAACTTATTTTTTTTGTTTTAAATTAAGTATTTTTTCGAGATTGTACTAAAATTTTACCTACACAATTTATATATTTCAAAATAATTATTTTAAATAAATAAAATTAAAATAATTAAAATAAAGGTCCAAAACACAATTAAATGATTAATTGAATTAATTATTATAATAATTAAACTTTAATTAATTAAAATAATGGCAAAAAAAATAAATAAAATAATTTAGAATAAATATTGTAATTATTTTATCTCAAATTAATTTTAAGGGATAAAAAAATTAAAATAAATAATTTAAGATAAATGTTGTATCCATTTTATTTCAAATAAATTATTTATAAAAGTCTCAAAAATATATAAAGATAAATTAAACAAAATATATGTCATATTTATTAAAAATATTTTGTAGGTAAAAAATAGAGCCAAAAGAGGTTGAAAAAATTCAATTTCAAATAAGCTCTAAGGCTGAAAAGGGGTCGGAATCTATTATAACCGAAATAAGAAAAATTAGTGGACCCAACAGTTATCAGATGAACGTTCGTGATTCATCAAACAAACAATAGAGGACTGTGTAGCCCGCTGCAACGAAGGAGAAACGTTTTCGCGCATCACTAGATCAACTAACCCGTGCCTCAACGTCTTTAGCCCAGATGCAACAGAACGCCCAAGTGTAGACAGAACGCCCAAGCATCCGCGCTTTGACCAGAAACAACATCATTTCTCTTCTAGTTTGTCTTCTTTCTCGCGACGAACAACCATGATGATCGGCCAAAACTTTTGATTTTTCAAAAGTGGAACTCGACCAATACTAAACTAAAACGGCTGATTTGAAAGCTAATATGATCACCCTACCACGGTGATCATTTCACCTATAACTCTAGGCTTCATCATCACCTACGTCGAACAATTTGATGAAGAACAAATAAAACGCCATTAATGGATTTTGACTGAAAATTGATCCATTTGGTCGATCAACCAACCTTACGAGACTATAAATAACTTCCTCTAGGAAACCAAAAGCAAGGAATCTAATCTAAAGCCCTCAATCAATTCTAAACAAAATCTGCAATTAAAATTTTCAAGCTCTTCTTGAAAATTTTGAATCTTTGTTTAAGGTTGTAAAACTCGGATCTAAGCATTCATAAAAATTCTAAAAGAGTTCAAGAGTATTCTTCAACTTACAGTAAACTTCATTCATACTATAATTCAATTTACAAGTTAGGATGTTAGGAGCATATTCAAACCAATTTCAAGTCATCCCGATCATGTTTAATCAAAAAATAATATTTTTTATAATAATAAAAAAATTCAGTTCCTTAATTAGTTAAAACGAACATCTAATATTCATGTTTTGGTTTCCTTCGATCTTATAAGGTATAAGGAATCTATTGACAAGCTCCTTACACTTCATCAAACCTTAAAAATCAAAAACTCATTTTTTACTTCAAAAATTGTTTGAGTTAAATAGAACATCATCTCAGTCAAATGATGCATCATGACGATGTTATAAACGATCCTAGGGATTACGTGAAGCTCCCCATGCCCTTTGATCGAAGGATTAGGGCTCAAGTCACAATCATTAAACTTGTAGTTTTATGTTCTTGATGACCGACTAAAGGTTTAACCTGGGTTCGATTTTCGACCGAGAAAAATCGAACCTCCCATGCACCCGACTAAGGAAATCTAGCCTAAGATCGAGAGCTCCTCGCACCCCGACCAAGGAATCTCGCACTCGTCCAAAAATTCCTAGCCTAGGACCGAGAGCTCCTCGCACCCTGACCTAAGAATCTTACACCCGACCAAGGAATTTCTTAGCATATAACCGAGAGCTCCTCGCACCCAACCGAGGAATCTCGCACCCGACCGAGAAATTTATAGCCCAGGACCAAGAGCTCCTTGCACCCTGACCGAGGAATCTTGCACCCGACCGAGGATTCCCAACCCAGGATCGTGTGCTCCTTACACCTTGACCGAGGACACTCTACACTAAACAAATTTACAACTCTAAACCATTTTTTAAAAATATGAAAAAATAAAAAAATTCAAAATATTTTTAGAATATTTTTTTAAAAAATATTTTGATAAGGGCCTGTTAGGGATTTATTTTTAGATCCTAATACCTTAAAGTGATATTTTTTAGGTACTTTCCTCAATAATTATCGACATAATCGTAGATATCAACATTTAACGTATAGATATTTTTTAACGTATATGGAGAATATAGTGCGAAAGTCCTTTCTCAAGTATCACCAAACACTAAATTCAAAATATTTTTTGACTAAATATACGTTTGTATATATATACAAAATATTTTATTGATAAATTAAAAATCAATTGGCGACTCTTCATCGAATTAATAATTTTTTTAATTAATTATCTTTAATTAATTTAAATACACATTTCTATTAATCAAATTATGATTTGATTATTCTAAATTTAAAAGATTATTTAAAATTTGATCAAAATTTTGTTATAATTAAATTCAAAATATCATATTTTTCATAAATCTTTTAAATGTTTTAATAAAATGATTTTCGACACGCAAATCAAAATTTCTCGAATATCGATTTTTTCTGGGATAAGAGATTTCTGGGGTTATAGAGATGTATGCGCTTAAAATTATCGATTCGATTTGAATGTTTAAAAGTGTATGATGTGGGTAAATAGTTGAAAATCGAAACATTTTTTTTTACAAAATTAGTTAAGAAAAGTAAATAAAAAGACATAAATTTGTTCTTTTGAAAAAAAAAATATTTTTGATAATGAAAACCTCTTATAACACAATTTAAAATTGGATTCCAATTAGTTAAAACAATTTAAAAATTCACATATTAATTTACCTTCTAATTTAATATAATTATTAGTGTTTAATAGTCTAGTGGTAAGAATCGAATTAAAAAATAAAAAGTCACGAGTTCGAATTCAACTGGACTTTGTATTGAAACGGGGATCATGAATGTGAGTGTCAGATTAGTTCTCCTTAATTAAAAACAATAATTATTAGTGTGTTTTATAGTTGCACAATTGTTTTCTTTATAAAAAAATAGTTAGTCTTATTTTTTATAAACTAGCATGTATCCCGTGCATTTGCACGAGTAATAATATAAAAAACTGTGAAAAAATATTACGGTAAAATTTTTATGGGCGGGTCAACACACAATCCGACCCAAGTATCCATTTACTCTCACATATATCCAAATTAACCACATCTCTCGACCCGGCAATCCGAACACATTAAAAATTAAGCATCATTATATATATAGATTAGTTAGTTAAAAAGTTGAACTTATATTGTTAAAATGTCACGCGTTTATCAAATTTTGGGTTGAATTTAAAATATAAAGTGTTATTAGCTTAGTTGGTTAAAGGTTGTATTTGTTTTGTTAGGTTGCAAGTTCGAACCATACCTATAGGTTTTGACACGTTTTGACACATTTCAAACGTTTTTCACCATTTTGGCATGTTTAACACGTTTTGACACATTTTCCACGTTTTGAGACGTTTAACACGTTTTTGACACGTTTTTCACGTTTTCGACACGTTTAATACGTTTTTCACACATTCAACACGTTTAACACATTTGACACATTAGACACCATTTTCATGTTTTGACATGTTTAACACGTTTTTAACACGTATAACACATTTTTCACGATTACGACACATTTAACACATTTTGACACATTTTTCACGTTTTGGCACGTTTAACACGTTTTGACATGTTTAAAATGTTTTTCACGTTTTTCACATTATTAACACGTTTAACACGTTTGTAACATGTTTAACATGTTTTTACACGTTTTTCACGTTTTTGGCACGTTTAACACGTTTTGACACATATTCCACGTTTTTGGCACGTTTAACACGTTTTCCTCGTTTTGGGCACATTTTGACACGTTTAACACATTTTTGACACGTTTAACATGTTTTTCACATTTTGACACGTTTCATGTCAAACGTGTTAAACGTGACAAAACGTGTTAAACGTGACAAAACGTGTTAAAACTTATCAAAACGTGTTGACGTGCAAAAAAATATGTTAAACATGTCAAAAATATGTTAAATGTGTAAAACATGTTAAAATGTCAAAAATGTGTTAAACGTGTCAAAAACGTGTTAAACATGTTACAAAGGTATTAAACATGTTAAACGTGTTAAGAATGTGAAAAACGTGTTAAACATGTCAAAAACGTATTAAACGTACCAAAATATAAATAAACGTGTTAATGTGTGAAAAACGTGTCAAATATGTCAAAAACGTGTTTAACATGCCAAAAACGTGAAAAACATATCAAATTTGTAAAACACGTGTTAAACGTATGAAAAACGTGTGAAAATGTGTTAAACATATCAAAAACGTGTTAAACGTGCCAAAACGTGAAAACCGTGTTAAACTTATCAAAAACGTGTTAACGTGTTAGTTATGTTAAAAACGTGTTAAACGTGCCAAAAACGTAAAAAAACGTGTTGTATTTGTCAAAAATGCGTTAAACGTATTAAACATGTCAAAAACGTATTAAACGTACCAAAATATAAAAAATATGTTAATGTGTGAAAAACGTGTCAAATATGTCAAAAACGTGTTGAACATTCCAAAAACGTGAAAAACATATTAAATGTGTAAAACACGTGTTAAACGTGTGAAAAACGTGTGAAAACGTGTTCAACATATCAAAAACGTGTTAAACGTGTCAAAACGGGAAAACCGTGTTAAACTTATCAAAAATGTGTTAACGTGTTAGTTATGTTAAAAACGTGTTAAACGTGCCAAAAACGTAAAAAAATGTGTTATATTTGTCAAAAACGTGTTAAACGTATTAAACATGTCAAAAACGTGTTAAACATGACAAAAACGTGTTATTAGTATGAAAACGTGTAAACATGTCGAAAACTTGTTAAACGTACAACAAACATAAAAACGTGTTAAACGTGTAAAAACATGTTTTAAGTGTAAAAACGTGATAAAAATATGAAAAACGTGTTAAACGTGTTAAACGTGTGAAAAACATGTTAAACGTGTGGAAAACATGTTAAACATATCAAAAACGTGTTAAAATGTCAAAAACGTGTTAAACGTGCAAAAAACGTGAAAATCGTGTTAAACATATCAAAAACGTGTTAAAATGTCAAAAACATGTTAAACGTGCCAAAAACGTGAAAATCGTGTTAAACTTATCAAAAATGTGTTATATATGTTTAAAACGTGTTAAACGTGCCAAAAACGTGAAAATCGTGTTAAACTTATCAAAAACGTGTTAACGTGTTAAATATGTTAAAAACGTGTTAAACGTGTCAAAAACGTAAAAAACGTGTTTAACTTGTCAAAAACGCGTTAAACATATTAAACATGTCAAAAACGTGTTTAACGTGACAAAAACGTGAAAAACATGTTATTAGTGTGAAAATGCGTTAAACATGTCAAAAACGTGTTAAACGTGTCAAAAACGTGAAAACGTGTAAAAAATGTGAAAACGAGTGAAAAACGTGTTAAACGTATGAAAAACGTGTTAAACGTGTGAAAAACATGTTATAAGTGAAACGTGTTAAAAATATTAAAAACGTGTTAGATGTGTGCAAAACGTGTTAAACGTATGAAAAATATGTTAAACATGTCAAAAACGTGTTCGACTTAAAGTTGGAAGATGATTAGTTTATATTGGATTAATAATAGAGAATTAAACTAAATTTATATAATTTGGGTAATTTGGGTAACCCTAACCCAATTCAAATTAAACTCAACTCATACTTAACCCAACTCAAACTCAACCCAACCCATATTAACCAACCCAAATTAATATTTTGGGTTTGGGTTAGGATTGGGTTTAGGTAAACCCATATTATGCTCACCCCTAGTTTGCAGTATGCATTTTAATGGTTTTATATCCAATTCCATTCACTTCAATGAATGAATCAAATGTTCAATTGGAAGTGTTATTCATTGTGCTCAAATAGTTGTAATGTTAACTGCTTACTGATCATCATATATATGATAATAATGCAGGAGATAGCGAAGCTGTTTTCTTCCGGGTATGGGTATGAACTTAATTTGTTGTTTTTCGTATCCATATCCAATCAATTTTGACATAGCTCTCACCAGCTGCTTCCAAAGTATAATATTTTCTTTTGTTTCTGTATTGCTTTAGATATATTTACTCATTTGAAAACACTTTTTTGTATTTCTAAGTTACTACTATTAATTTATTATTATTAGTAAGAAAAAAGACATCTTCATGCTGATGGTTATCATGCATAATTATGTTTATTTTGGCTTCAATTTCCATGCATTCAAATAATATGTATGGGAATGAATTATAAAACATATATTTTGGATGCAGGCTTCTACTAGGGGAGACGAAGGTATGGCATTGTTCTTCGTCTGCTGCAACACTAACTGTGGCCACCGTTGGAGGAATTGAGGATCGATATAACTGTGCTTGTTTTTGGGAAGAATAAAGAATTATCAAACATTTCGAAGATGGTTATTTTGCTCTTTTTTCATATTTTATTTTTAGCTTTGCTCAAGTATTTATCCTTTAATATTATCAAATAATTAAACCTGCAGCTATTTTTATTTAAAACTTATATATTTCTACTATTAATTATTCTCTGTGCTTATATTTTATTCACTGCTGCAACTGTGAGGGGACTTGACATATCTCAATCGTGCGGACGAGAGGAGTCCAGTCTTCGATCGAACGGTTGCCAGGCGCAGAGGGAATCGGGACAGATGATGACAAAAAGATCTTGTCCTTATCTTCTTTTTGAGGGGGCGGCGCGTCGTTTCATTTCTTCTCCTGACAGTCAAAGGGGTCCTTCTACTTTTCATATATGTTTAAATGAGCCTTACAACTCTTTCGTCTTTTTATTCTCCATCCTGAACTTATTTGGCCCGTATCATAGCTGGGCCCTTGACATTGATTGATTGAATGCAAATCTGGGCTTGGCTGATGGACTGGGCAATGCATCCATTATTTCCTAATTTCTTTATTATTACTGATTGGTATAATAGGAATTATATTGGATATTTTTATTTTATTCTCTATATGTTTGCTAATTAATTAATCACAACACTTTAGAATTTTTATTTATTTTTGTTTCAAATACATTTTCTTTATCCTATATTTACTTTTACTATTAAATTTGGTCCAAGTAATTCAGATACATTGTATTGTATTTATTTCAGTATTTAAATATTCATTAAGAGCTCAAGTATGCTAGTAGACCTTGTTCTCTTTGGGTTATTTAAAAAATCGATACAAAATCCATTTTCCAATCAATCACTCATCACCAATCACATCACTCATATCATTAACCAAAATACAAAAATACCCTATATTTTAAATTATTATTATTTTATTTATATATATCAATACCTTTTAAGTCTTTTTACCAAAAATAATCATTATTTTCTCAAAATCATCATTCATCGTCCAATCTTTCTCTCTCTTGGTTTTTAAAAAAACCCAGAACTGTTGTTGGTTAATTTGAATAATTATAATTCAATTCGACTTATAGACAAAACCGAAATAATAATATTTTAGAAATTGTTTTAATTAAATTTACCCATTTATTTATTTTATGGAGTCACAATTATTTTAGTTTCCTCCAAAATGTTATTTTTTAAAAATAAAATAATGATTATAACCGAAGCATACCATACTGCCATAAAAAAATCTTATCACACCATACTGCCATACATATAATTGAACTTCTTTTGAGAAGAAGAATACAAACAAAATACAATATAGCTTATTTTTATATTTTTACCACACACGGGAATGAGTTTGATAAATAAATAAAATTTTGATTATTTTAGTTATTTAAGTTAAATAAATAAAATATTTTTTATTATTTAAGATTTTAAAATATAATAATAAAATTAAAATGATAGTGAATGAAGAATTCAATAATCAATAGAAATCATTCACATATATAGACAATAATATTATAGTATAATAGTTACCATAGCCAACATTTCCATAGTCATGATTTTGTTCGGGATATATTATTGTTGGGTTAATTTATCCCAACAATATATAAACTTATATGTATAAATTTATATACAATAATGATTTTTTCTAGCTTTACCTTCTTCATTGTTAAATATGCCATACGTGTTCACATCCCTCCCTGGTGCAGACAAAGATCAGATTCTCCCCTGTTCTGTTTCTGTTTCTGGGATCCTACGTACATGCAGGGCGGGGCCAGGATTTGAAACTTACCCGGGCTAAACTTTTATTAAAAAAATTTATCCGGGCTAGTTTTATAGTTTGTTGTCACCAATGCCTTTTAGCGATGGAAAATAACCAATAACGACGGTAATTTACCGTCGTTATTGATAAAATACATACAGTATAAGGCAACCCGGGCTACAGCCCGGGCCGGCACGTACTTGGCTCCGCTGACACATGACACATAAAATTGAATACCACATTCGAATGATTGAGTCAGAACAATATATTATATTAGAGATATATATAATATAGCTTTATGATCTTCTCTCTTTTGTTAATTAACCAATTAAGAAAACCTACCTTGTAGAAAACCTGATCCGTTGCCACAATACTCACAATTCTCACCTCTCTTAATTGGAAGAGAGGGATTGCTGAGTATATCTCTTGCTTTTGGTAACATAAAGGAAGATTCTGCAAAATATTCATCCTTTATTTTTTCTTCTTCAGTGTAGCGACACGTGGTGCATGTCCGAACCAACGAACACTTCTTCCTCGTAGTTTCTTTCCGTTCATGTAAGGTACTGTTGTGGCTACAAAAATAATTGACTACAATATTAGTATATGTAATATTTATGTGTGCGTGCATGCATGCATAACATAGGGAAGATGAAAATTAAATAACCAAACCATTTGGGACAGAGCTTGATATTTGACTCCATTATTTTGGAGCTTTCTTGAAATGATTTCAGAAGAATGAAGAAGATCGAATTGACATGAAATGAAATGAACTTAAAGTACTACTTATTTATAAACTCTCTATTCGTGTTCCAAAAGTAAGTGTTCCAAAAGTCTTCACTTCTGTTTTTGGGATCTACGTACATGCAGGGCGGGGCCAGGATTTGAAACTTATTCGGGCTAAACTTTTATTAAAAAAATTTATCCGGGCTAATTTTATAGTTTGTTGTCACCAATGCCTTTTAGCGATGGAAAATAACCAATAACGACGGTAATTTACCGTCGTTATTGATAAAATACATACAGTATAAGGCAACCCGGGCTACAGCCCGGGCCGGCACGTACTTGGCTCCGCTGACACATGACACATAAAATTGAATACCACATTCGAATGATTGAGTCAGAACAGTATATTATATTAGAGATATATATAATATAGCTTTATGATCTTCTCTCTCTTTTGTTAATTAACCAATTAAGAAAACCTACCTTGTAGAAAACCTGATCCGTTGCCACAATGCTCACAATTCTCACCTCTCTTAATTGGAAGAGAGGGATTGCTGAGTATATCTCTTGCTTTTGGTAACATTAAGGAAGATTCTGCAAAATATTCATCCTTTATTTTTTCTTCTTCAGTGTAGCGACACGTGGTGCATGTCCGAACCAACGAACACTTCTTCCTCGTAGTTTCTTTCCGTTCATGTAAGGTACTGTTGTGGCTACAAAAATAATTGACTACAATATTAGTATATGTAATATTTATGTGTGCGTGCATGCATGCATAACATAGGGAAGATGAAAATTAAATAACCAAACCATTTGGGACAGAGCTTGATATTTGACTCCATTATTTTGGAGCTTTCTTGAAATGATTTCAGAAGAATGAAGAAGATCGAATTGACATGAAATGAAATGAACTTAAAGTACTACTTATTTATAAACTCTTTATTCGTGTTCCAAAAGTCTTCACTTCTGTTTCTGGGATCTACGTACATGCAGGGCGGGGCCAGGATTTGAAACTTACTCGGGTTAAACTTTTATTAAAAAAATTTATCCGGGCTAATTTTATAGTTTGTTGTCACCAATGCCTATTAGCGATGGAAAATAACCAATAACGACGGTAATTTACCGTCGTTATTGATAGAAAACATACAGTATAAGGCAACCCGGGCTACAGCCCGGGCCGACACGTACTTGGCTCCGCTGACACATGACACATAAAATTGAATACCACATTCGAATGATTGAGTCAGAACAGTATATTATATTAGAGATATATATAATATAGCTTTATGATCTTCTCTCTCTTTTGTTAATTAACCAATTAAGAAAACCTACCCTGTAGAAAACCTGATCCGTTGCCACAATGCTCACAATTCTCACCTCTCTTAATTGGAAGAGAGGGATTGCTGAGTATATCTCTTGCTTTTGGTAACATAAAGGAAGATTCTGCAAAATATTCATCCTTTATTTTTTCTTCTTCAGTGTAGCGACACGTGGTGCATGTCCGAACCAACGAACACTTCTTCCTCGTAGTTTCATTCCGTTCATGTAAGGTACTGTTGTGGCTACAAAAAAAATTGACTACAATATTAGTATATGTAATATTTATGTGTGCGTGCATGCATGCATAACATAGGGAAGATGAAAATTAAATAACCAAACCATTTGGGACAGAGCTTGATATTTGACTCCATTATTTTGGAGCTTTCTTGAAATGATTTCAGAAGAATGAAGAAGATCGAATTGACATGAAATGAAATGAACTTAAAGTACTACTTATTTATAAACTCTTTATTCGTGTTCCAAAAGTAAGTGTTCCAAAAGTCTTCACTTCTGTTTCTGGGATCCTACGTACATGCAGGGCGGGGCCAGGATTTGAAACTTACCCGGGCTAAACTTTTATTAAAAAAATCTATCCGGGCTAGTTTTATAGTTTGTTGTCACCAATGCCTTTTAGCTATGGAAAATAACCAATAACGACGGTAATTTACCGTCGTTATTGATAAAATACATACAGTATAAGGCAACTCGGGCTACAGCCCGGGCCGGCACGTACTTGGTTCCGCTGACACATGACACATAAAATTGAATACCACATTCGAATGATTGAGTCAGAACAGTATATTAGATTAGAGATATATATAATATAGCTTTATGATCTTCTCTCTTTTTTGTTAATTAACCAATTATGAAAACCTACCTTGTAGAAAACCTGATCCGTTGCCACAATGCTCACAATTCTCACCTCTCTTAATTAGAAGATAGGGATTGCTGAGTATATCTCTTGCTTTTGGTAACATAAAGGAAGATTCTGCAAAATATTCATCCTTTATTTTTTCTTCTTCAGTGTAGCGACACGTGGTGCATGTCCGAACCAACGAACACTTCTTCCTCGTAGTTTCTTTCCGTTCATGTAAGGTACTGTTGTGGCTAAAAAAAAAATTGACTACAATATTAGTATATGTAATATTTATGTGTGCGTGCATGCATGCATAACATAGGGAAGATGAAAATTAAATAACCAAACCATTTGGGACAGAGCTTGATATTTGACTCCATTATTTTGGAGCTTTCTTGAAATGATTTCAGAAGAATGAAGAAGATCGAATTGACATGAAATGAAATGAACTTAAAGTACTACTTATTTATAAACTCTCTATTCGTGTTCCAAAAGTAAGTGTTCCAAAAGTCTTCACTTCTGTTTCTGAGATCCTACGTACATGTAGGGCGGGGCCAGGATTTGAAACTTACCCGGGCTAAACTTTTATTAAAAAAATCTATCCGGGCTAGTTTTATAGTTTGTTGTCACCAATGCTTTTTAGCGATGTAAAATAACCAATAACGACGGTAATTTACCGTCGTTATTGATAAAATACATACAGTATAAGGCAGCCTGGGCCGGCCTGTACTTGGCTCCGCTGACACATGACACATAAAATTGAATACCACATTCGAATGATTGAGTCAGAATAGTATATTATATTAGAGATATATATAATATAGCTTTATGATCTTCTCTCTCTTTTGTTAATTAACCAATTAAGAAAACCTACCTTGTAGAAAACCTGATCCGTTGCCACAATGCTCACAATTCTCACCTCTCTTAATTGGAAGAGAGGGATTGCTGAGTATATCTCTTGCTTTTGGTAACATAAAGGAAGATTCTGCAAAATATTCATCTTTTATTTTTTCTTCTTCAGTGTAGCGACACGTGGTGCATGTCCGAACCAACGAACACTTCTTCCTCGTAGTTTCTTTCCGTTCATGTAAGGTACTGTTGTGGCTACAAAAATAATTGACTACAATATTAGTATATGTAATATTTATGTGTGCGTGCATGCATGCATAACATAGGGAAGATGAAAATTAAATAACCAAACCATTTGGGACAGAGCTTGATATTTGACTCAAATATTTTGAAGCTTTCTTGAAATGATTTCATAAGAATGAAGAAGATTGAATTGACATGAAATGAAATGAACTTAAAGTACTACTTATTTATAAACTCTCTATTCGTGTTCCAAAAGTCTTCACTTTTTTTTTTGGAAGAAGCTCACACTTAAGGCTGGTTTGTTTGAATGTAATAATCATAATCAAAATATTTAAAATCACCCTCCATAATAATTACATAACTATTCATTAACTAAAATATTATTTATTTTTATTTTTAATTTTTTAAAATATTTTTATTAAAACAATATTCATATCAAAATCATCACAAATTATTTGAATAACTAAACTATTTAAATAATTCAAATCCAAACCAGATCTAAGACTTTGTTTCATATTTGAGTTTTTTAAAAATTAAGGAGAAAAAGTTTGTAAAAATTACCGATAAAAACAAATTAAACAACAATATAAAACAAAACAAACAAACTCGAATCAAATAACCATTAGTCAAGGAAGTCTTTTTTTTAACAGTTTGCTAAGAAAGTACTTATACATTGTTTGTTTCGGGTTATTTAAATAATCTAGAGGGAGAAAACAATGATTATAATTTTGAAAAAATGATAATGTTTTTTTTTTGTTAAAAGACATAAAGGGTATTCATATATATAAATAAAATAAATAATAATAATTTAAAATAAATGGTATTTTAGTTAATAAATTGATTTATTTGATGAATGAGAGAGGGAGTGATGTGATAATTGATTTTGTTGAGTTATTTGAAAACCTCAATAAAAAACGGGAAGGCATAAGGATATCTCTGTTCATAATTATACAAATAAATTCAATTACTATTCATTAACTAAAATATTATTTATTTTTATTTTTAATTTTTTTAAATATTTTTATTAAAATAATATTCATATCAAAATATCACAAATTATTTGAATAACTAAGCTATTTAAATAATTTAAATCCAAACCAGATAAAAATTAACTAAGGCTTTGTTTCATATTTGAGTTTTTTAAAAATTAAGGAGAAAAAGTTTATAAAATTACCGATAAAAACAAATTATTTGTAAAAAATACAAATTAAACAACAAACAATATAAAACAAAACAAATAAACTCAGAGAATCAAAGTCAAACAAGTGTCGTTTTTATATCATACTTATTTTTACAGTTTTTATTTTTCTCTCTTCTAACAAACCTGAAAAGTGAAAACCGTTAGCCTCCAAAATACCCCCAAAGAGCTTGTTTGATAAACTGGTTTTTTGTTTTTTCCAGGATTTTATTATAAAACACAAACTTCGTTTCAACTATCTATTTAATCATTTTATATATTTAAATACCAAAGGATAATTTTAACTTTAAAAACTAGTTTTTTTAAAATTTCATCAAACAAGATTTTTTAGGACAAAACTAGGGATGGTAATTTGAAACCGCTCCGTGAAAACCGAACCGAATTGCCCCGTTTGGGACGGTTTTTCCCCGAAACCGAACGAAGATGGGGCGCGAATGGTATTTGTGTCCCCCGCCCCGCCCCGATTTCACCCCGATTCTGCCCCGAATACCATAAACATAATTAAATATATTAAATCACCAATATATTTATTTATTTACTATATTTTATAAGAGTATTAAAATTATTTCTTTATAATAATATAAAATTTTAATATATTATAATATATATTATATTAAAAAATTGGTTTATATAATTTTATTGTATAATATTTATTTATTTTTTTTAAATAAAAATTATTAACGGTATCCCGCGGGATTCCCCGAAATCGAAAAAAACCAAACGGGGCGGGAATGGTATTAAAAAAATTTCCGAAATTAAAACGGGGCGGGGATGATAATTACATTCCCCGCTTCGAACCGCCCCATTGCCATCCCTAGACAAACCCAGAAAAAACCCTAATAACCAAAGATCAAACAAGCCCAAAAAGTCTTTAATATTGTGTTCTGATAACCAAGAAAAAGAATGAAAAGAGGTTATTTTGGTGGCTTTTCAGCAGGTGGTTATTACAGAGTGATGTGTCTTTACTACTATGTTTTGACAACCAAGAAAAAGGAATGAAATGAGGTTATTTTGGTGGCTTTTCAGGTGGTTATTACATATTCTGTACGCTATCTTTTTTCTATTTTGGTATTTATTTTAATAGTTTTTTATTGTTAAGAAATGGGGTGAGCTTAAAGTTTTAGTTTAGAAAATAATTTATTAACTTTTATTATTTTTTTTATATAACAAAAGCTAAAATGATATAAACATCCTCTACTTCATAAATTGAGATAACGTTTAAAATAAAACTGGAAACCTTAACAAACCGTTGATGAATTTGAACGTTGGGCTTCATTAGAAAAAACTATATATGGCCTCTTATGTTATTGGTTATGTAAATCTATAACATTTTTGTTGTGGGCTGTTTGAAAAGAAATAGGTAATCAAATTAAAATATTCACTAATGAAAAAGTGAGTTTTTTTAATTATTTGATTAAAATTATTATAATGTATTTTTATATTTAAATTTTATAAAAATAAAATAAATATATTTTTATTAATAAATTAAATAATTTAATAGTTACAAAAAGATAGGTAATCTGATAAATATATTGTTTTTTAGAAAGAGTCAAATAACTAAGATCAATCATGCTCCTAGTGTCCATGAGAGTTGGGCCATAAAATTATTTTCAAATTAGCAAACTATAATTGAGAATTTGGAATCCTATGCGTGCATTTAAATTAAATGTCATGTCAACCAAAATAGGGGTTTATAATTTTGTAGGAAGTTTTTAATAAAAAAATAAATTATATATCAAATATTATATATTCAATTTTTATTTATAATATCTTAAATTGAATTCAACAGTGTGATACCTAATTTTCAACATTTATATATATATAGAAAATCATTGTTTCTCTTTTAACCATTTAAATTTAATTAATTAGTGTTGTATTTTGTTTGGCACAACAATTTATTTAACTGGATTAAATTTATCATTTTAATTTTTTTTAATCCAAATAATAATTTTAATTTTTTGTGGGTCGTTGCTGGATCATGAAATCAAACATTTTCTATCAAATTAAGATATGATCAATGTAATTTATTTATTTATTTATTTTTTGTTGTTGATAATTTAGTAATTATGATTTGAATGTTGAATGTTGAATGTTTAGTTTGATGATCACATTCATATGTATAGGTCAACTTTTTTTACTTTACTTATTTTAATTAAAAATGTGTTCTTAACTATATTTATTTTTTAGATTTGTAGTTTGCATATTAGTACCTAGGGTTGAATTGTTGAATTTTGTTTAAATTATGAACCCACCTAGTTTTGATAATTTAGTTTAAATAGTAAAAAATTGAGAAATTGTTAGATTAAGGTCTTAATTGAGTTAACATACTTTGTTTGGACAATGAATGGATAAAACTAAGTTTAATTATATATATAATATATATATATATATATAATGATGCTTAATTTTTAAAGTGTCCGGATTGCCGGGTCGAGAGTTATGGTTAATTTTGATACTTGGGTCGGATTGTGGGTTGACCCGTTTTTAAATTTAAAACAGTTAAAAATAAAATTAAAAATGTTAAAGATATGTTTCGAACTTGCAACCTAACAAAAACAAGTACAACTCTTTAACCAACTATGCTACAAAGACTTTATATTTTAAATTCAACACCAAATTTGATAAACGCGGGACGTTTTAATATTAATATAAGTTAAACTTTTTAACTAACTAATCTATATATATATATATATATATATATATATATAATGATGCTTAATTTTTAAAATGTCCGGATTGCCGGGTCGAGAGCTGTGGTTAATTTGGATACTTGGGTCGGATTGTGGATTGACTCGCTTTTAAATTTAAAATGGTTAAAAATAAAATTAAAAATGCTAGAGATATGTTTCGAATTTACAACCTAACAAAACAAGTGCATGACAATCAGTCCCATTTCAAAGTCAATTTGAAAGACATGAACTGCACTTGTAGAGTATTTGAAGTTTCGGGTCTTCCTTGTACGCATGCAATGGCTGCTGCCTATAGTCGGAATTTGGTTTCTTATGACTTCTGTTCAAGGTATTATTTAGCTCATATGTTCAATTTGTTTAACCAATTGATCAATCGTTATATTTGTTTAACCATGCACACAGGTATTACACAACTGAATGTTGGATAAATTCATATGCGGAGACATGTTATCCTCCTAGTGATGAAGAAAATTGGGATGTTTCTGAACATATCAAGCAACGTTCGTGTCTTAAACCAAATGTCAAGGTTAAGAAAGGCCAGCCACAAACAAAGCGTAGGTCATCCTAGGGTGAGGTCCGTAAGGTCCCGAGACGATGCAACTCATGTGTTGGACTAGGACATAATAGGGCAACATGCAAAACAATGATGCCTGCACCATCTACTGCAAGAGCATCATCATCTAAGAAGCATGAGTTATCTTCTCAACAGCCACCATCTTAACAATATGAGCCTTTAGATTGATTGATTGTGGTGATACTTTGCTTGAAAGATTATTATGGTTGTAATATATGTTGTTAATTGAATTGAATTATGGTAGTACTGGTCAGTTGAAGTATGTGTTGTTCACATCCAGGTTGTTTGGGATAAGTTGTTGTATATGATGTTCATTCAGTTTGTTTGGAAAGCACTTAGCGAATCGCTAAGTACCTCGCGATTCGCGAAGTACCTAGAAATTCGCAAAGTACCTAGCGAATCGCGAAGTACCTAGCGAAACGAAATGCACCAAAGTTAACATTTGTTTTTACATTTTTCCAAAGTTAACATTTGTTTTTACAACTTCAAAGGTTATCTTCAAGTAATTAGCGAAACAAAATGCACAAATATGAACCAATATTAACTCCTAATATTTTAACATTTCACCAAAGTTAAGAATATACATTTTACAATTTCATTACAATATTCCATGTTCTGCACTAAGGTTTGATAACTTGATGGAATAACCTAACCGCCATCTTCTGTCTAAAAAACCCCATGTTATCTGATGTCACATTCTGCACTCCTAGGTTAGCAGTCAGATATTCCATGTACATCAACGTGAATACACCGCAGTCCCCACTTTCGGATGCTCTTGGGACCTCCCCTATCTTCGCTACTGCGGTTTTGACTTTGGGGTGTGGGAACCTTTTGTATGTTATGGGTTTAATGGGGTCTCTGAAGTTGAAGTCAGGATACCTAATCCTCTCACCGTCAGTTATTGAGTGTGCAAATATGCGTGGAATCATCTCGCACAACGGTTTCAAAAAAGGATCCAGGTTCTTATAAAGATATGCATCGCAGTCATAGACGTCAATTCGATACTTCTGAAGACGTGCAACACACAGAATCCAATGCTTCTGGTTTATATTGACGGGCAAGTAAATCTCGTCGATTTCTGACCATTCAGGCATGTTTCTATGAGGTGCACCCATGTAGTAGTCTTTGAATTCATCGACTGGATAATTTGCAATATTGTTACTGAATTTCTTGTACTCTCGTTTGATTCTATCGGTCAAAAGGCAGTCCCCTATTGCTACTTTAGACTTTTTATACGTCTTGGGATATTCTACAATCCTTTTTCGCAAAAAGTAACAGAATGCATCGATTTCCTGCACAATGGGAATACATAAAGTATATGTCAAACAACATTGAACCGTACTTCGCGATTCGCTAGGTACTTAGCGAATCGCTAGGTACTTCGCGATTCGCTAGGTACTTCGCGAATCGCTAGGTACTTAGATTTTTGCGAAGTACATTAATAATGAATTGCACGACTTATACTGTCTTCAAGCCATGTCAACCTTGTTAGAACTCTAACAAACATATCCTTCCCCACTTCGCAAGTCGATACATCCCTTTTTGCATCATTTGTTTTTGGATCATCCAACAAATCTTTTACTTTATCCAGCAGCTCATCTTCAAATTTTTGAAGGGGATTGATTTTCATCGGATCATTTGTCTTTGGCATTTTTGACAAAGAAGGGTTGGTGTACGATTCATCTTTTTTTGACTTCCTCACTCTCCTCCCAAAATTCGCTTTAGGAGGAGTATTGTATAACTGGAAATCATCATTGTCATCTTTAACCTTCTTATTCTGAATTCCTTGTTGCACATCCTTCACATCCACACCCACACTCTCCTCATCCTTCACCTTCACTGTCTAAATTTAAAATATAAAATTTTCAGATTCGGCGGTTCGATCTATGATTTATCATTCATGGACGTTGATAAGATTCTTCTATTTAGCAGCACCTTAGAATGACATAGCCTTAAAGTTAAGGACGAGGTTCAAACGAGGAAAGGCTTATGGTGGATACCTAGGCACCCAGAGACGAGGAAGGGCATAGTAAGCGACGAAATGCTTCGGGGAGTTGAAAATAAGCATAGATCCGGAGATTCCCGAATAGTTCAACATTTCAAACTGCTGCTGAATCCATGGGCAGACAAGAGACAACCTAGCGAACTGAAACATCTTAGTAGCCAAAGGAAAAGAAAGCAAAAGCGATTCCCGTAGTAGCGGCGAACGAAATTGGAGCAGCCTAAACCGTGAAAACAATAATAGTATATATAAATTATACTATTTTATACCTCCTTATAATTTATACCAAATATGATGTACCTTGTACCAAACGCAGTATTAGTGTAAGAAACAATGAATTTACGGATAATCATCGAAATGAAGACATAATATACCTAGTTCATCTTAAGATCAATCACTAAATTATTAGTCTATTATAAAAAAATTTAAACAATTAAATACATTCAAATTTAGTAAATAATCAAAAAATAAATATTTGACAACCATGCATATATCCGTCCTTATTTATAAAGAGGTAGCAAATTATGGAAATAAATATTAATATTATTAATATAGGATTGTGATTAATATTATTTTATTTTATTTTGTAAACATTTTATTTATTTATATTTAAATTCAATTTGCATTGCATTCAGCCATGCATTTATAAATATTAAAAAATATATTTATTGATTTAATTCATATTCATATGAATGGATATTTTATGTTGTAAATGTATAACATGATTATATATAAAATGAGAAGTTTGTATCATCACAAGAAACTTTGGTTAGGGGCATAAAATGTCAATGATTGAGAACCATATCATCACAAGAAACTTTGGTTAGGGGCATAAAATGTCAATGATTGAGAACCATAGGCTTTAGACTACAAAATAATGGCATAAAATCCTATACAATAATTTTCAATAAAATTTAAGACAAAAGTATAAAAAAACATTTATGGACTAATTTGGTTCTCAATAGTCATGGCCAATAATGGATTAAAATCTTCTTTCATTTTTAACATTGTTTGTTCTTAAAAAAAAAACATTTTAAGCTCTACCATCCAATCATTCCTCAAATGTAACTGGTTTAAGTTCATTTCTGGAACAGATTGCTCCCACCACTTTTTCTTACCATGGTTAGCCATCTCCAATAACAACATTTTTTCCTTTCTTTCTCAAGTTTGAAATTAGCTCCTGTCTCTTTTATTCGAGCATTCATCTCTCGAACACGTGAAATCTTTTGTGCCTCAAGAAATTCATGAGTGCTCTCTGAGAATTGGCATGCATGAATTGATCCAATATGACATATACATTAGGATTTCCATAAGAGAAACTTTTCCTCCTTCACTGAATATGATTATTGCAACATCGCTTCCACATAGATTTGAAAGCTCATTTGCCTTCTTGAAAGCGCCAAACTTTCTCTTAGAGTTAATAATATAAAAAACTGTGAAAAAAAAATACGGATAACATTTTTAATTTTATTTTTAACCGTTTTAAGTTTATGGGTGAGTCAACCCACAATCCGACCCAAGTATTCATTTACTCAACATCATTATATATATAGAGAGATTAGTTAGTTAAAAAGTTGAACTTATATTAATATTAAAACGTCCCGCGTTTATCAAATTTGGTGTTGAATTTAAAATATAAAGTTTTTGTAGCCTAGTTGGTTAAAGAGTTGTACTTGTTTGGTTAGGTTACAAGTTCAAAACATACCTCTAATATTTTTAATTTTATTTTTAACCATTTTAAATTTAAAGGCGGGTCAAGCCACAATCCGACCCAAGTATCCAAATTAACCACAGCTCTCGGCTCAGCAATCCGGACACTTTAAAAATTAAGCATCATTATATATATATAGATTAGTTAGTTAAAAAGTTGAACTTATATTAATATTAAAACGTCCCGCGTTTATCAAATTTGGTGTTGAATTTAAAATATAAAGTCTTTGTAGCTTAGTTGCTTAAAGAGTTGTACTTGTTTTGTTAGGTTGCAAGTTCGAAACATACCTCTAACATTTTTAATTTATTTTTAACCGTTTTAAATTTAAAAGCGGGTCAACCCACAATCCGACCCAAGTATATAAATTAACCACAGCTCTCGACCCGGCAATCCAGACACTTTAAAAATTAAGCATCATTATATGTATATATATATAGATTAGTTAGTTAAAAAGTTGAACTTATATTAATATTAAAACGTCCTGCGTCTATCAAATTTGGTGTTGAATTTAAAATATAAAGTCTTTGTAGCCTAGTTGGTTAAAGAGTTGTACTTGTTTTGTTAGGTTGCAAGTTCGAAACATACCTCTAACATTTTTAATTTTATTTTTAACCGTTTTAAATTTAAAAGCGGGTCAACCCACAATCTGACCCAAGTATCCAAATTAACCACAGCTCTCGACCCGGCAATCCGGACACTTTAAAAATTATAAAGTATAGATATTTTTTAACGTATATGGAGAATATAGTGCGAAAGTCCTTTCTCAAGTATCACCAAACACTAAATTCAAAATAATCTTTGACTAAATATACGTTTGTATATATATACAAAATATTTTATTGATAAATTAAAAATCAATTGGCGACTCTTCATCGAATTAATAATTTTTTTAATTAATTATCTTTAATTAATTTAAATACACATTTCTATTAATCAAATTTGATTATTCTAAATTTAAAAGATTATTTAAAATTTGATCAAAATTTTGTTATAATTAAATTCAAAATATCATATTTTTCATAAATCTTTTAAATGTTTTAATAAAATGATTTTCGACACGCAAATCAAAATTTCTCGAATATCGATTTTTTCTGGGATAAGAGATTTCTGGGGGTTATAGAGATGTATGCGCTTAAAATTATCGATTCGATTTGAATGTTTAAAAGTGTATGATGTGTGTAAATAGTTGAACATCGAAACATTTTTTTTTACAAAATTAGTTAAGAAAAGAAAAGTAAATAAAAAGACATAAATTTGTTCTTTTGAAAAAAAAAATATTTTTGATAATGAAAACCTCTTATAACACAATTTAAAATTGGATTCAATTAGTTAAAACAATTTAAAAATTCATATATTAATTTATCTTCTAATTTAATATAATTATTAGTGTTTAATAGTCTAGTGGTAAGAATCGAATTAAAAAAATAAAAAAGTCACGAGTTCGAATTCAACTGGACTTTGTATTGAAGCGGGAATTATGGATGTGAGAGTCAGATTAGTTCTCCTTAATTAAAAATAATAATTATTAGTGTGTTTAATAGTTGCACAATTGTTTTCTTTATAAAAAAATAGTTAGTCTTATTTTTTATAAATGTGAAGATATATATGTATATTATATAAGTGTAGGAAGTTACTTGAAATATCCATTAAAGTTTAATGGTCATTTTTCTTGTTCTTTTTATCCGGGTCGATTGCTCGCACACTTGTCGGTTTCAGTTCAGTCCAATCCACAACATCGGAAGCTTTCAATCGCCGGAAAATCGTCAAATTCTCAGGATGGTTCTCTCGTTGCCGATACCCATTTCATCCCTTTCATCATCAAGCAACCTATGCGGTTCCGAGCTCCTAAGTCTCTCATCAAACTTCTCCACCCTCTCTATCTCCTCCAAATCCAGCCTCATCCTCTTCCCAAAACAACCCCTAAGAACGACAATCCGAATGGGTGGAGGCCCTCGGACATACCCAGGAGGTGTTTCCAAGTGGCAATGGAAGCGAATGCAAGCAAAGAAGGCTGCACAGCTCCTTAAAGCTCGTCTTGCTCGTGAGCGACAGATATACGAGATGCGGAAGCGGGCGGAGCTAAAGGCAGCTGTTACCGATCTAGAGCGGCCGTGGGAGGTAGTGGAGAAGGCGCCGAAGCTTTTCTCAGTCGGAGCTGACGAGCAAGTTAAGGTATTAGCCGATCGTTTTCAAAAGCCTGGTGGGTTTGATATGTGGTCGGAAAAGGACGGCCCCCAGATTTTTTCTCCTGTTAACGGATCCCCTACTGCTAGATTTTTCCCGAAAGGGGTTGTTCATAGCATCAAGCCATATGGTATGATTGAGAGTGATGATGGGATGGGGAATGAAATCAATCAATCTCCCAGACAAAGTAATTCTTTGAATGGAGATATGAATTCTAAAGGGAGGAGATATGAGAAGAAGGGGAGAAGGACAAGGTCTGAAACAAAAGAATTGAAGAGTAATAATATGAAGGGGTTGTCTTCTTCTGTAGGAGGTGTTGAACAAAGAGGATCAGGAGATACTCTGTCTCCTGCGAATTGTGATAGAGGTGGTCGCAAACAAAGTGCTAAGCCTTCAAAAGTGTATGATTTGAGTTTGCAACAAGATGGAAGATATGAATTTAAAGCACAAAACTTGAAATCTGGTTGACTGAAACTTTGGATTTCACTATATATATATATGTATGTTTGATCAAGAATGATCATCGTTGGCATGTGTATTACAACAGTTAGCAGCACTTAAGGTTTGATATTCAGTCTTAGAAACTTATTTGTATATTCATTTTGCAATCAAATTGTGCTAGATGATATAATAATAGTGTTACAGAAAATGAACATGATGATCTGGATTCTGTTGTTAATGAAACTTATTGTCAAATACATATGTAAACTTTAGTAGAGACAGACTAGAGTGATGCTCATTCTTTTTGTTACTTCTTTCGTACAAGAATGAATGGAGAATCAAACTTGTAAATGTTTATACCCATGAGAATTAAAAACAAGAATGAAGCCAATTTTTTTAATATACATTACTGAACTGCTTCTTCCTCTTTGTGTACTTTGTCCTTTTCATTTCTAAAGCAATAAGTGTTTAGAATTCCCAACAATAAGTATGTAACAAACACATGAAAATGGTTTATTGACACATATATGGGTTATATGACAGTGACTATCTTATTTGAAAATTTTCCTTAATGAGTTCTATATATATTGCAATGTGCTTAGATTTGATAGATATGATGGAATGACCTTATTGATCATCAATAATTGCAGCTCATTCACAAATAAGAAGAGCAGATGTTGTAACGAGGCAGGGTAAAGGAAACCAGTTCAAAACATTAAATTCTTGATAATTAATACACACATATTCTAGATATGTTTCCATCACTCACTGTCTTTCTCTCTATCTATAATTACACATATATATTCATCATGAGCTTCTTCTACCTTGTCTGGAAGTTTAAGGTCTTGATGCAATAGGCATACATGAAGGCAAAAAAGACACAGAAAGCCACCAGTCCTCCTGCAATTCCGCCAATGAAATCTGGGTCATAGCCGAAGTGACTTTTGATGTATGATTGAATGGTCGGATTGGGAGTCACTCCAGGAACGATAAGTTCGCTCTGTAAATCACCGTATTGAGATACAATCAATCCATAAACAGTCCATGCAACTGGGCATATCCAGTAGTACCATATCCACCACTTTGGAATTTTCTGTAAATTCAACATTTGCCATCAGCAAAACAAATTTTGTTTCAATTAAGTTGACAACTAATACTAGTTTTATAAAGGTTAACTAATTACTTACAGGTTTTGGAATGAAGAATCCAGAGAAAAGGTTGAAGAGCGCGTAGAATGCTGCTGCAAATATAGCTGCCACTTGATGGTTTGGCGTTATGGAGACAGTCATCATTCCATAGTAAGTGAAGTAGAGGAAGGAGAAGAAGGTGATGAAGAAAAACCAAAAGAATTTCCCAACTGCCCATTCGAATCCAATCATGGCATAAACGATGAGACTGAAGTACATCGTTTGGACAAACACATATGGTAGCTCAGCAATCACCTGAAAGTATATATTGCAAGTAAATAACTTTTCCCTTTTTCTTCCCATGTTGAAATATCGATAAGATCTATCTTTTAATTTATTACCTGGGCAAATGCATAAGGTAGTGCAGAATACATTCCAGCTGCTCTTTCTCTGTAGAAAACTGTTCTTTCAGTAGCTACCAATGGCTGTACTGTTCCACAGTTGTTAATTCCAACAAACAGGACAGCTGAATACATTGCTCCTATCATTGTTGTCAAATCCGATACGCTCTTTTGGCTGAATAGAAAATGATTGTTAGACAACGTGTCTTTTCACTATCTAAAAATAAATGATAGTTAGAAACTTGTTCCCACCTCTTATTAGCAACTTGCCAGAAAATTGTTCCCACCATTAAGGCAGCTATCAAAGTGAAGAAGTTCCTAACGAGATTATAGTCGGGGCTTCTCCAGTAAGTTATCCATTGTTTCCATAGACAGGATTTGAATTGCCCCCACGTAGACTGAGAGTATTGTGTCGAGAAGAAGATATTTTTGTTTCCTGGTGGAGGTACGCTTAACTCCTTCACTAAAGTCTTGTTTCGCCTAATTAATATATAACGCTCCATGTCAGTCCAGTATAGATGTGAAGCCACAAATTTTTTGTTTTAAATGTTTCACTTACTGGAACAACGCTGACGATCTGTAGTGCTCTGCAAAATCCATCCCAAGCCTGACTTCTGCGGCAACCGAGCTTACTTCTAGCATCCATGTTGCTGGATTGTACATTTCTTTAATTTTTGGAATGCCAGGAACAGCCTGCCATGAATACCAACCAACAATATATATTCAGGATCTTTGATTCTTCATACAAATTCCATTTTAGTTAGTTAGATAAAAGAATACCTCGAAATATTCAACAATCTTTTGAGAGTTTCGACCGAGGGGTCCAGAGTAGATAACCTGTCCTCCCCTTTTCATCAACAGGAGCTCGTCAAAGGCTTCAAAGATATCAATGCTGGGCTGATGAATTGTGCACACGACAGTTCTTCCTGTGTCCACTGTGTTTCTGACTGTCCTCATAACAATGGCGGCCGCTCTTGCGTCAAGTCCAGATGTCGGTTCATCCATGAATATAATGGAGGGGTTAGCAACGAGCTCAACCGCTATCGTCAATCTCTTTCTCTGCTCCGTCGACAGTCCAGAAACCCCGGGAAGCCCAACAATGGCGTCTTTAAGGTTGTCCAATTCCACCAGGTCCATCACTTGATCCACAAAAAGCTGAGAGAAATTATATAATCTGTCGTTAGAGTTCAAAGCTCCCCATTTGTTCTCTTTAAGGTTTTGTTTTGACTGTGATTTAACATACCATTTTTTCACTCTTGCTGACTTCTTTGGGGAGTCTGAGGAAAGCCGAATAGATTAAGGATTCTCGAATCGTGACTTGTGGAGAATGGATATCGGTCTGTTCACAGTATCCAGAAACCCTGGCAAACGTTTCTTGGTTCTTTGGGAACCCGGAAATTCTGACGTCACCTTCAATGTATCCTCCGGTTTTCCTTCCTGCTAGGACATCCATGAGAGTGGTCTTTCCAGCTCCACTAACTCCCATAAGCGCGGTGAGAACTCCAGGCCTAAACGCACTTGTTACGCCTCGGAGTAATTGAAGCCTGTCTTCGGTTACACCTTGAGCCTTCATTTCTGGCGGCATGTCCACGTAGTAATTCACTGTATCAAAAGACATGGCTAGAGGAGTGAATGGTAGCACCATTCCTTTCTTGGGCGCAATGCCACCCACAGACTCGAGGATCGGATCGTCGTTTCTACTCAGTCCGTTTGGATTTGATTGGCTACTCATCCGTCGAACTGCCATTTCTCCTGAAAGTTGGTTCACTCACACGTGTAAGACTCCAAAAAACTTATTACATACAATTTGTTTGTTAGTTAGTAGGATTCTTACTTGTATTGTTTCCATCCGCAGCAGACAAGGAAGGAGAGGATGTCTCCCTAACTGATCCGTTAATTCTGAGCCTGGGAGGTTCGTTGGTATGTTCTTGGTCATTTTCCATCTCCATGGCTGTCTCTTTGGAAAGCACAGCTTGTGCCTTCCCAAAAGCTGTTATTCAATATTTTGAAAGAAATATATTGGTTAGCTATGGTTGGTTTCAACGTGGATCGAGTCTAGTGCAGGATTAGACGAAGACTTACGACTTAGGTAAGTGAGGGCGAGGGTGAAGAGAATGTTTAAGATAACTATGAAGCCCAAAAGCGCTCCTACCCCGATCCAATACCAGTTTGGTTCAGTAGGGACATCGAAGGTATTTAGAATCGCAATTCCCAGAGTTGTATTACTATTGGGAGATACCTACAATTATAAAATTGAAATTTTCTTAAGACAAGTTTAAAAAGTAAAACTTTATCAATTAAAGCCAAATTAAACATACCATTTTATTCATCCACCTTGGAGCAAACATTTCATTTACAGCCAATGCATTGAAACTATAAGTCAATGGAGATAACCAGTATGCCCACTGCCACCACTTTGGAATTTGATCTGTGAAATAGTATTTTTGTTTCAACCATCTTTTAAAAATTACGTCAAATGAAAAATGTAAATTTTGATCTTGATTTCTCCTTCTTATTCGAAGTTGAACACTAACCGTATGGCAGGATGAAACCACCGAGTAGGAATATGAGTAGTAGAATGAGAGCCCCGCCTGTACTTGCAATGACCATTGTTCTGCAAACTCCAGAAATGAGCCTGAAGACCCCAGCAGCCATTTGTTGGATCAAGAATACTATCAACAGTTGCTTGAAAAACCTGGTAAAGTGAGAAACAATAACAATTTTTGATAAGCTTCTGCGGATTTGAATTTATCTTTTACTAATCAATCGATATGACGACCCACCTGTCTGCCTCAGGAGCAAAACCGATTGTGTAGTAGGACATGACAATCCAAATGACGGATTCAAACATGGTGATTGGTATCCGAAGCAAGAAATTGGGTAAAGTGAAGGCCCAAGCGGGATGAAGAAGAAGATCCCTATGTTTGTAGAACACTGGAAGTCTCTGTATGGTTAGAGACAGTTCCGCAAATCCGTTAAACATGTTAATGATCATAGCGAACAGGAGCGCTCCTACGTAGATTAACCCATCGTCTAGAGTATTCGTGTGCATGTTTGTCCTCAGAAACAACGTCGATGCAATAATAGCAATGATTATGATCTGAACCGTCTTGAACACATAGATAAACGAGTTACGCTTGATCAACAGCCATTCCTTATCGAAGCACGCCTTGAGAAGCTCCATTTTAGGGACGGAGTACCTATTAAACACAAGTGCAGCCTTATGGTTCTGCGCCCTATCGAAAGGAACCGACAGCTCGTTCTGGATGCGAACTCCCACATGGAAGTTCTTGAATCTCTGGGCAAACTCGCTCACAGGGATGTATCTATACTGCCTGTTTCTATCGGCCCAATACTGCTCCTGATCCTTCCTGGAGGTAACCTCTTGTAAGAAATCTGCAGTCCCTTTCCTCTCAGGGCACCTGAATCCGCAGCTTTGGAAGAATTCAATGACATGTTCTCGGGGACCCTGGTAGACGGTTTGACCTTCCGATAACAAGATGATATCGTCGAAGAGATTGAAGGTCTCGGGTGCAGGCTGGAGCAGGGATACAAGAATGGTGGCTTCAGTCAAGTGTACTATTTGCTGTAGGCACCTCACGATCTGAAACGTCGTGGAGCTGTCTAGTCCGGTGGATATCTCGTCCATGAAAAGAGTCTTGGTCGGACCAACGATCATCTCTCCTGTAGTAGTAATAGTAGTGCATGTATATTAGTCGCTAATCCATGCATTTTTTCTTCTTCTTAAATTTACCACTACCCCTCAAATTTTACCTGTGGTAACTCGCTTCTTTTGACCTCCTGAAACACCTCGAATCATTTCATCCCCGACAATAGTGTCACGGCATACGTCAAGCCCCAATAGCTGCAAATATCATTAAACTATTATGACTTTTGCAACATTTTCCTACTTTCAAATATAAATTATTTGATTTGATTTTATTTGATTTTTTAGTGTATGATAGCTATGTTTGGTGAATTAGTCAAGGAAATGTTGAACTACCCCTATATATATATTATTATTATTACTCACCCTTAATGTGTAGTCGGTAATGAGACTGCTTTTAACTCCTTCCATAGCAGTTGCCTAATTAGGTCAAATATGTTAAATACAATCAAGGTTAATATTATTAATTCATCCAAACATGGTAAAATTATTTTTTTTTACCTTCATGAAAAGGTCAACTTCAGCCTCCGGAATTATTCCAGCATCTTTTTCTCTCTTTGCAAGCTCCATTAACATTTCTACAATTTCCAAACTCAATAATGAGATTTATTTTTTTTTTAATTAAAAACGGATAAAAAATAATATTGTACCATATCGCGATCCAACTCCTTGACACCTAGCGGAGAAATCTAGGGTTTCTTTCACGGTCATTTCTCCGACATGGACATCGTTTTGGCTGATGTAAGCAGATGTCTTTTGTGGGACAAATTCATTCAACTTATGACCATTATATGTAATTTCTCCCTTCACCTATTATTTATTTCATAAGTGTCAAAAATTAAACCAGATGTATTTCTCCAACATTATTATTAATATTATTATCATTAATTAAGAGATAAAAGATAGAGAAGATTGGTGGCCAACCTTCAAACTGGGGTCCAATTTTCCGGCCAGGGCTAACAAAAGGGTGGTTTTCCCAGAGGATGGTGGACCCAATAGAAGTGTCATCCTAAAGAAAAGTCATATGTTGAGTATGTTCTGTCTATTGTAATGAAATTCAACAAAATAAGAATTGTTATTTGGTTGATTGATTGATTACCTTCCCGGTTTAATGACGCCCGAGACATCCTTCAAGATGGTTAGTTTGGTCTTTTGGGCGCCTATCCCGATGCAGCCTAGACCCGACTCAACGAGGTTCCTAGTGACGTTGAGCAAAGTGGGAAGTGCTCTGTCTCCAATGTAACAATCAGCTTCGATTGTAAGATGCTCGTACCTAACTTCAACTGTCGGTAGACTAATCCCAACCCTGTCGCAGACAAACAAATACACTCGGTTAATTCTTATTCGACTCTAAGAGACCAAAACATTACGGGTTTGAAAAGTTACATACTTTTCAATTCTGGCTCTGAACTTCCTCAAGTACTTCTCGTTATCTTCCTCGGCCACCCTGAAAAGCCTATCGATAAAGTCTTGTTTGGCACTCATATCCAATTTCCTAACATCAATCTGCTCGTGGATAACCTTATTGTTACTATCATCATCTCCGACCGATTTGAGAATGCTTGTTCTCAATCTAGCATAAGTTGGCAGTTTCTCAAGGGCTGCCCATCGAAGAGCTTCCTCATCTTCCTCAGCTGCCCGGCTACTCCTTCTAGCTGACCCTGCCACTCCTGGGCCGCCACCAAACACATCTTCCACGTGCCAACTTCCGACCCGACTCAGGCTCCGGACTATCCGACTGCCTCTTGTCGACCCTGACCGGAATCTCTCACCTTCCATATCCCCTGTTTTTCTGCCTGCAATCTTAAATTTTGTTCTAAGTAAAGAGAAATTTATTGCTAAACAAATTAATAATTGAAGAGGAATTGTAATAACTTACTGTTAATTCGATCTGGGTTAGTTAATATCAAGGTTCAGAGATCATCAATGGAGATTTGAATTGAGTTTCCAATTGCTGGAGATGGATTGGATCAGATGTATCTTTCTTGGGTGGTTGTTGATTCTTCAAAGGGAGAACGAGAGGATTTGAACTCTCTAGCTATAACTCTCTCTTCTTCAGAGAGTGGAGTATTTATATACATGAAGATGATGAAGAACAAGATAGACATTTACAGAGACGGAGAGAGAGTGGGGGTTGTTGGATTTTTGATTAGGACCGGAGAGCTTAGTGCATATATTTCATTTACTTTTAAATCAAATTATTTTATTTTATTCACTAATTTAATAAAAAATATACAAATACTAATATGTCATAAATTTATTTGTTTTTTTTAAGTATTTATTTTTGGGATGATTATCACGACACTACAGTGACTATTAGAGATAACATTAGGACGGATCAGAGTGATAAATATATTTATCAGTGCGAGATCCTCGCACTGAATGGAATTCCCGCATTGCCGGAATACCCTTTACCACGTCCTCTAAATTTTTTTTTATCATATATTAAAAATTTATATTATTTTAAAATATAAATTTAAAACTCTTATAAAATATGTATAATACACATTTCTGGTGATAATTTATATATTTAATTGTGTTTATTAATTTTAAGGAAAGAATTAAGGTCAATTATCGGTCAAATTGAAAAAAAAAATGTTTATAACGGAATAATTCAGATAAAAACCGCGTAGCGAATTATATTTATCATCCCTAATCACGATCTTCATTTAATTAGAGTATTCTCATTCAGATGAAAACCTATGAATTAAATATTATAACTTATTAACCTATTTAAATTAAAATCTTCATAACTTTTTTTATTTTCTTTTTTATGAATAAAAAAGAGCTAGCATGACACTCCAACAACTATGTCCTACTTAAACTCAAATCGTTTTCAGATGGAATCGAATCCGTGACATTTTAGTCTCTTAAGCCGACTCTTACTAATGAGCTATTTTGGTGGGATAAATTAAAATCTTCGTAATGAATTTTTTAGTTTTAAAAAACAACGTAAATAAACTTATATAGAAATTAATAATAATATCAAACTATTGCTTTCTTTATTTGTTGGTGCCAATACATATTTTTAATTGATCACAGTAACATTTATTTTTATAGAAGTACAAAACTGGAAAAGAAATAAAAGAAGATTTAAAATGAGTCAAATTATAAATTAGTAAAGGAAAAAAAAAAAAAAATTCAAACCTGATCGGCCATAGACCATGTTAGGATGGGACCGGTCAACTTTACCGGCGGCCTTTGAAAGATCCATCCTCTCTCCCATGAGGAACTTTCCTAGATCTCTTTTTATTTTTATATATATTTTATTTTCTTTTACTTTTTATATATTTTATTTTCATTTAAAATATTATATTTAAAAGACTCGATTCTTTACTGTTTGGAGTAAAATTTTAATGACAATCTAAATTACAATGTTAGTCTTTTTAATCAAATAAAACTATTCACTTTAACTATATGGAAGCGTTGCTAATTAAATTTAATATAATTTAGCAACAATACCCATTATTTAAACATTAGTCTTATTTAACATTGATTGATCAACTACTTCATTTTTAAATTTAAACTATATACACCAGCTCAATTCACAAATACTATTATATAGTTGTATCTCTTCATATATAAAATTAAACAAATAATCATTATAATTAATATATTTATATTAAAAAACACTATTAATGTCAAAAAATTATTGAACTTTGCTTTACTAAATAAAAAATAAATTATAAAAATAAGTATTACAAATTAATTGTTCACATTTAATTATTAATTTATATTTCATAAGCAAACACAAATAAATTTTAAAATTAATTCACAAAAAATATCATATAATTTAAAATGATTATAATATTTATATGATAAATATAATTTAAAATTTCATATTATTTTAAAATTTAATCGTTTTAAATTTTATGAACGGGTCAACTCACCAACTCGACTCGTTTATTCTAACCTAACGGATAGTATGTTGTGAGAATCCAAGTGATTTGAGTTTCTAAATATCTAGATTATAAGAAATAAATACAAAATTTTAATGAATATAAAGTACTATATATTATTTTAGTTTATTACCTTATAGTTAAGTGTTGTATTTATATAGTTATGTTACATATTAATGACTTATATATATATTTATATATATATATATATATATTATTTTTAATTTTAATTTTTAAATTTAACAATTTTTAATTTTATGAACTGTTCAATCCGTAAATTAACCACTTGATTCATTAATCTAATCAAACATGTTATGTATTGTTAATCAAACGTGTTATGTGTTGTGGTGCAAGAACATACTTATTTGAGAAAACATTGTTTATATATATAAATATAATATTTGATATGATATTATTTCTTAACTTAATATATATATTTTTGGTAATTGTCTTTTGATATAAAATAACAAAACGTGCACAAGGTACTTGGTAACTAAATTCAAGTTTCAAAGAAAGGGATTAATTAATTAATAATATACCCTACATATATATATATAATAATCAGTTACACATTTTAATTATACATTTTATTGTTCTCTTGCATATTGCCAGGCAAAAGTTAATCAATCAATACAAATACAAATAAAAATGATCAAAACTAATAAATTAAAGAAATGTATCCATCTAAGTGCCATTGTTTCTAAATTATGTACCAATTAATTTCATGGTTGGTATAGAGAATATTTTTTTTTATAAAAATGATCGAGTTAGTTAATTTGTTAATTGACTAATTTAACAAATAAACGAATCTATTGTTGGATGAATGTTGAATGAGTAACATGTTTTCGTGTTGCTTCATAGATTTAGGTTAATTGTATGTGTTTTTTGTTTTCTAAATGTTTAATTTGTCAAAGACTTCTTATTAGTGGATATGGCCGGCTACAATATATCTCAATTGTATGTGGAGCAATTAATTAATTATTATCTATGTTGAAAAATGTTATTTTGATAAATGTGTTGGTGAACTAGGCAATTAAATGGATCTTGTTATTTTTGTTTTGTAATTTTTTTTTAGGTAGTATTATAAATCCGCAACAACTTGGGCGAAATAGGTTCTACCGGAAAACCATAAATTTTTTAATTTTCGCCATTGGTTACTTGCCTAGCCATATAAGTTACCCATCATTTTATCCATCATTAAATAGAATCACATAAATGTCTACACACATACAAAATATTATTTAAATTAATATATAGTTTTATTTTAAAGGGTGACCATATTATATATATATATATGATGGAGGATAAAACAATAGAGAGGATGGCCGGAAGAGTCGATACAAATGTGCACATTTTGTGTCATCCCTATTTAAATACAAATATTCCTTTTTCTTCTGTATTTGACTGAGATTAAGATTACCGATTGGAGTAAATTAATTAAATAGTTTTAGAAAATTAATACTTTACAATAAAACTCAAAAAGGGTTCCAATTATTACAAGCAAAAATAGAAACAAAGTAAGCTAGTAGAAGAAATATTGTAAGTAAAAACACTTAGACAATAAATTGAAATGAATTTGGTCGATAATTTCAACAAATTTATTGCATTGTCACATTTAACTTTGTTCTATTATAAATTTTTTGGTATATTAATAACTAAAAGTTGATGAGTAAATATTAATTAAAATACAATATAATTAAAGTGACTAGAAAATTATTTTATAAGTAAATAAAGAACACCTGCATATAATTAGGCAAGTCGTAGGAGTGTTTTGGCGGCGATAACCGCAAGCAAACGAAATAACTGAAACTTTTCATGTTTTTTATTTGATTTATTGTCTATCTCAAAAGTATTCAAATTATCATTTAAAAAAATATATATTAAATTATTAACTCAAATATTATTTATAAAATACACATGGAAGAATCAATGATTAATTTTTTTATTTCATTTATTTCTCTTAATAATGTTAATATTCTCTATGTTAAATATTTCAAATTATAATTTTAGTGATTCTCGTTTATAAATCCTTATATTGAATTTATATTGAATGGTGTGTTATAACTATTGGGGGTAATGTTAATATATTTAGAAGAAAAAAACAAACTATAATTTGATAGGATCAAATACAATTAAAGAAAAAGATTCTTATTCATATAAATAAAAATTATTCACAAAAACTAAAGCTAATAATAATGAGTACTTATTATTATAAAATTTTATTAGTACTTATTTTAATTTTCGGAATAATTAGTACTTATTTTATAAAATTTTATTTGTTAAGTTGGTGATTACTAATTAGAGACTAATTGCCACGTGGACGGTGGATCTAAGAGGTGGCTTGATTTGACCCCTCTTAATTAATTAAGTCTCATTTGGAATCATTAACAAGAGTTGATACTTATGATAATTGATATAATCATTTAATTTTAATTTTAATTTCATGAATGTTCACCAACCCCATAGTATACTTTTTTTAATATTTATTAATTAACTAATTGTGTACATTCATTCTATAATTCATGCATAAATGTACAAATCTTCAGCCTGCAAATACAATATATATATATATATATATATATATATTATTTTTTTTACTACACATAAATACATTAGTAGGGCCCATTAATTTGGTATCAAATTATTAAAATGGATTAAGGTAAGTTAATAATTCTGATATTAATATATAAATATGTTTTTTTCACACAGTTCCTCAATAGGTTTAGGAATTTTATTTTAACTTCATAAAAATCAATCAATTAATTTATAACGACAAATAAGCAATGTGTTTTAATTCAAAATTTTAAAAATAATAATAAGATATAGTGTGACATAGGGCTAAATTTTAATTAATCACTTGAATGACAAAGCATGCTTCTTCTTGGTGATGAAGAGATTTATATTTAATTAACTAATTAATCCTTTGATTAGCCTTAATGCACATGTTCAATTATGGGTTATATAATTACAGTACTATAGATTACAAGAATAACTGTCGACCATGATTAATTAATGTTACAGCTAGTGGCTAATTAATTAAGTTTCAATTTAATGGATGATCGATGGCTAATTATTTGACTTTTAATTTTATTATTTGCATGAGGGCCATATTGCCCAGTTGGAGATTCATGATTATCTAAATTTTAATTCAAATTAAATATTGTTTTCATTGTGCCATCTAATTATATCCATATATTAGAAGGAGCTGGAATCCTTTACCAATAGTCATTTAATCACTTCTTATTCTATCCAAATTATTCGTTATTATATTATTAGTACGTTTTCTAATATTCGCTCCGGAAAGAGTATAGTCTGTCGGGAGTTAATCGTTTTTCTTTAGAATTTACGAGCTCAATAACTTATTGATTAACGTTTTTTTTTATTTCATGTTTTTTTGTTGTGTTTAAACGTTTTTTAAATTATTTTTAATAAATATATTAATTTTTTTTTTAAATAAAAAAATATGTATTATAACTTAATTGTTATTTTTATGACCCCAAATTTAATTTTAAAATATTTGAGTGTGTATTAAAATTTGACCTATTTGATAATATATATATATATTTATTTATTTATTTATTTTTACTTAATAAGCTATCATGATAAGAGAATTGTTTTGTTCAAATAGGCTTGTTTTTGGTAAGGCATGATATTCTGATGAAACATAAAGATTATAGGTAAAAGTAATTATCACCCAGAAAAATGATACCTATTTTGAAGATTTAATTGGTCAATAGATATTGTAACTTAATTAATTTAAAGAAAGTACATCTATATATGTACATTGTAGTTTATTTATGAATGATATTTTACAAGTCATGTGTCTCAAAATGACATAGAGATATTTATAATAATTAAATAATTTAAGAATAAACAATCAATACGTCTTCGTCTTCGTCTTCCTAAAAGAGTAAACAAATATATTTATATTTTCTATATATAAAATAATGGGTTCCTAAAGAATATGAATGCTCCTTAATTATAAGAGTACACTATTTTATACAAACTGTGCATTACATTTAAATGAACATACAAATTAGGATAAATAAATACTGAATTTACTAATCACATTTTTAGCCATTTCAAAACCACTCAACATTTCCCTTCCATATTAAGTTTCTGAATGAGCTACAAATAACATTTATAAATATAACATTTCTTTAAAATATATAATAATTGTATATTTTTTTTATATTATAAATTTTCAATAATTCCTTAATATATTTAAATTTATAAAGTACACTAATAATATGTTGTTTTTAAACTTTTTAATATATATATATATATATATATATATATATATATATATTATTTTGTAAATTTTAAAATGATTGTGAGTTAATAAGAGAATTTACAAAATTTAAAAATCTTAAAATATTCGAATTTTTTATTTCAAATTTTACCATTGAAAGTTAATTGAGATATTAGTCAACTATAATTATAAAAAAATTTAACATAATTTTAAATTTCGTTAATATAAAATTCGAAGTTAACAAGACTTTTAAATTCTGATTTATTTTTTAAGTAAACGTGTAAGCCTTCTAATTATTTTAAAATTTAACTTACTAAAGGAGCTCAAATAGTAAGAATACTATAATTAAGAACTCAATTAGAACCAATATTATTGAAGTGATTGTCATAATTGTGAAAGGTAACGCTCGTTTAAAAAATAATAATTGTAATCTCAGGAAAATTCTTGTCCCGAAAAAAGTTCGAGATTCGAAAATTTTTAACATCGGTTACGTGTCACGAAACTTTTTTTAATAAAACATTATTTTTAAAAGATTTATAGAAATATGTTTGACCTTTTGAAATTAATTATGATTAAATTTCAAATAATATTTTAAATTTGAAATAATCAAATTAAAATTGATAAGAATCGCCAATCGTTTTTTAAAATCAATAAATTATACGTTTACAAACGTATTTTTAACCAGAGTCTCTTTTATATTCGATGTATGGTGATACTATGGAAAGAACTTTCGCGTTATATCATTCATACTCATTAAAAATGTCTCTACTTTATAAAGTTTTGGTTTTTGAAAATTGGTTTATTATGTTTTATTTAACCAATTATTATTCAGATCCTAGACATGCACAAGTTTCTCTTGTATTTAAAATTATAGAAATGATATTTAAATGTTGATACCTAAGACTGATGTCGACGATTAATGAGGAAATTTACCTGAAAATAATAGTTTTTAAGGTATTAAGATATAAAAATAAATCTCAAACATGTCCTTATCAAAATATGCTTTATGAAATTATTCCAAAAAGATTTTGAAATCATTTTTTATTTTTTTCTTTAAATTTTTAGAAAATAGTTTGGGGATTCAAAATTGTAAAAATAATTTCAAAATTATAAAAATGAAACCTAATAGGCCCTAAGATCGGCGTCCTCGGTCCTGAGTGCGATTTCCCTCGGTTCTAGGTCGAGGTGCGAGAGTCCTCGGTCGAGTGCATAAATTCCTCGGTCGGGGGTCAATAAATTCTTCGGTCCTAGGCTAACCCTAGGCTAGTTTTTCTCGGTCCTAAGTGCAAAGAGCTCTCGGTCTCGGGTTAGCCTTGGACTAACTTTCCTTAGTCCTGGGTGTGAGGTGCACTCAGTCCTATGTTAGCATTGGGCTAATCTTCCTCGGTCTTCAAGAACATCAAAGCTTCATATGGTCTTAAAGATCAATTATAACATTATCTTAAAGTTTTAGTTTTTAAGTTTTAATGAAGCGTAAGGAGCTTTTCAATAGCTTACTTATGCTTTACATGGTTAAATGAAACAAAAAATGAACATTGACAGTTCGTTTTAACCAATTCAAAATTGAAAATTATATTTTTGTAAAAAAAATTAGTTTTTGATCAAACATGATGAGATGCCTTGAAAACGGTTTGAATATTTTCCTAACAACTTAGAAACATGTTGAGAAGCTTTCTGAGTTGTTGTTCTTGTAATAACCCTATAACAGAAAATCGATTTTAAAAATTTTCAAAATCAAATTTGAATTTTTCTGATTTAGATTAATTGATTTTGTTTTGTTTCAACAAAAAACTTATAAATGATCATAGGATCGTTTTTCAATTAAGAAATCAGATAATCGAGTAGTATATGAAACTAGTAAAACTATAATATAAAAATTTCAATTCAAACTTGTAATCTAAATTGCAGTGTGATTGGAAGCTTATTGTAAATTGGAGAACACTCCTTAACTTTTTTAGAAGCTTCTTTGTTAGGATCGACTACAACAATAGAAGGGGGGTTGAAATTGTTGTACAAACTAGACTTTCAATTCGGTTTTAATCTTGTTAAAGATTAAAAACCTGTTTTTATTCTTCACAAATTGTCGCAAACTCTTGAACGATTTCAAGTGCGGAAGTGCTTGCTAGATTTGAAGCTACGAATGTAAGACGTTAAGATGCAGAAAGTAAATAACACGAGAGTTTTATGAATGTTCGGAAATAAGACTCCTATGTCATCCATTCTTCTGTTTCTAGAAGGATTTCACTAGAAAACTTTGATTTGTACAACGTCTATACAAACCCAGTTAGAACTCAAGACTTAACAACTGTCTGTTTTGAACTCCTTAACACTCACTCTGTTGAACAGACAAATCTATGTTCAACTTACAACAATGAATATACTCTCAACTTATACAATTTATGTTTCTTATAGTTAGAGAGAGAGTAATAATTTTGAGCTCGTTGACTATATAAATCTGTAATTGTATAACGTGTCTAAGAACCAAGGGAAATCACCGTTTTACTCTGAAGTTTTTTTATAGTGAAGTGTAGCAATGGTCGACTCTAATTCTTGGATTGTGAAATGACCGGGAAAGATTTGTCGTACCTCAAATCCAAATATTCGGGGATCCTCCGTACCTGAGCTACAATGATCCGCCCGTTCATAAGTCTAGGGATTCGACATTGTACTTTGATGTCCTTTGATGTAGGCAATGGTCGAATTTGATACGTGTATACGTTTCGACTTTCTAATGGTTGAACACTTGTCGGAAGTTGTAATAAGCTGACTAGGAAGTCTGCTTATAACGAACTTTGTTGTTCGTTGTGCTGATGAGCTATGCAAATAAGAAAAGCATTTCTTCAGACGACCGTTGAAGTAAGGCTGCTGCTCACGCTTCTTCAGACTGTTGTTGAAACAAGGCGTCTGCTCGTAGTGAGACGTTTACTCGCGCTTCCTCAGCTCTGCTATTGAAGTGATATATCTGCTCGTAGTGAGACGTCTGCTCACGCTTCTTGAATTGTACATACGCATAAACATTTGCACAACTTACTTTTATTCACTTATTAATTCATCATCAAAACATTTATGTCGTATTGATTTAACTTAGTTTTATTTACTTAAGTTCATTTTAATCAATTAATGCATTTAATCTTAATTCATTCTTTCTTTTTCTTCATTTAACTTATTCTAACATTCTTGAATGTCTACATTAGAGCCTTACAACCCTTATACGAAATTTTAAATTTTTTGAACAGCTTGAAGATTTTCAATGGCAGATTTTTGTTAGAGAGTGATTGAGGGCTTGAGAGTGGGTCTCTTGCTTTCGATTTGCCCAGAGAAGGCTAGTTATTTATAGTCTTCGAAGGTCGGTTCATCGACTAAGTGGATCGAATTTCAGTCAAAAATCATCAATGACATTTTGTTTGTACTTCATCCAACTTGCCCAATCAAACCATGATGAAGCCTATGATTGTAAGAGAAATGATCACCGTGGTAGGGTAATTATTTTAGCTTTCAAATTAGCCGTTTTGGTGGACTAATGCAGGAGTTCCATCTTTGAAAAATAAAGGATGTGATTTGTTCTTATCATGTTCGTCATCGCGAGGAAGAAGAAAAACTAGGCAAAACGACATTGTCTCGGGAGAAAAATCAATGTGGGATGCTTCGTCCGCATTCCATTAGCGTTTGGACGTTTTGTTGCGCCTAGGCTAACGACGCTGATGCGCGCGTTAGTTGATCTAGTGCTGCGCAGAAGCGCTTTTCTTCTGTTGCACTAGGCTACGCGGATGGCTGTAGGGCGTTGCTTGATGGCTGTGAGGTCTACTGCACTATTCCTTTTGGTTTCGGCTGCAACAGATTCTGACCATTTCCCAGCCTTAGAGCTTGTTTGAAATTGATTTTTTTCAATCCTTTTTACTCCATTTTCAACCTACAAAATATGTAATTTTTTTAATAAATTTGATATTTATTTTGTTTATTTATTTATTTATTTTTTTTATATTTTTAAGGTTTAATAAATAATTTTTGGGATAAAATGAATACAAATTTTATTCTAGATTATTTATTTTAATTCCCTTAAATTTGTAAAATTATTTTGAGGTGAAATCTGAGTACAATATTTCTCCAATATTATTATTTTTGCCATTATTTTAATTAATTAAGATTTAATTATTATAATAATTAATTCAATTAATTATTTAATTATATTTTGTCTTAATATTGATTATTTTAATTTTATTTATTTAAAATAATTTATAAATTAAATAACTAATTAACGCTCACAATCATATATATATATATATATATATATATATATATATATATATATATATATATATATATATATATATATATATATATATATATATATATATATATATATATATATATTTGTTACAAAGTTTAAAATTAACCTATTAAAAGTACTATGTTTAAATTATTTATTTTACTATTTATTTAAAATTTTATATTATAAAAAAAATATGAGAAATGATTGGGAAAGAGAATTTGAGGGAGAGAATAATGTGGCGTAATTTGATTAGCCAAAACAAATAAAAAAAATTCTTTTTCTTCTCTCTCACCTTTTATCCTTTTTCCAACTAGTTAGTGATATAGTGACACATCATTCCCTCTCTCAAATTCCCTCCCCCATCACTTCTCAAAAAATATACATCAATGTATATTTTAATAAATGTTATAATTACAACATTTTATAAGGGTTGGAATCATGTCATTGAGCTCATTCAATTTAGTATTTAAAGTGTTAGACATTTTTTTTACAATTCTAATGTTTATGGTAGTTTTTTACTTGGGACTAGAGTTGGGCACCGTATATAAATGTTTGTATTTAATTTGGGCAAGTCGTGTTAGACTCTTAATCGTGTCGTGTTGTGTTGTGTTGTTTCTCAATCTTATATGTGTCGTATCGTGTCTTGACCCACTCAAAATATTATAATTCACGAACTCTTTCATGTTGTATTATTCGTGTCTATGAGTTTATTCGTGTCGTGCTAACTCGTGTTTAAATTCGCGCTTCATGTTATTCCAACTAGATTTTGTCATCGTGTCAACACAATCGTATCTTGACACACTAATATTAATTATTTATTTATATATATTAAATTATATTGTTAGTAAAAATTATAAAATATGATTATTAATTTATATTAATTTCGAAAATTTAAATTAATTTAATAAGTTAAATGTATTAAATTTATTTAAAAAATTATTTAATATGTAAATTGTGTAAATATAAATTTTAACCTATAGTTTCATAAATAATAATTTGAATGTTTAACTGTTTAAAATATATTTTAAAACATACAAATAATTATCTAAATAAAATTAGTAAAATTTGTTCTTATAAAGTTATTTAAAAAATATATATTAAGTTAGTTGAATACGATAAATGGATAAATGTGAAATTTTATAATATTATATAAGAATTTATACCTAATTATTTAATTAGGTATATGATATTTATTATTATATATAAATAAAAGTAGTGGAGATTTTTATGATAAAATAAAGTTTATTTTTTAAAATATTTTATTAATTTTTAAAATTTTAGAGTGATTTAATTTTTTTTAAACAATTTAGTGATATATAAATATAAGAGTAATGATATATACAACACCACACTTTGTACAGCACCTACCTCATTGGGCAATAAAGAGAAAATATATCTTGAAAAAAATACAAGAAAGATAAAAATATTTTCTTTTTATTTAATATAATTAAAAATAATTTGAGATTTTTTAGATTAAAATATATTTCTATAATGATTCACTGTTACATTTTTTAAAATTAATATTAATTTTATAAATTAAATTTTTATTTAATTAATAAAATTAATTTAATCTTTTTATTTTAATTTTTGTTTTGTTACGTAAAGTTTCTTATTAATTTATAAAACTTTAGAGTAATTTAAGATTTTTTAAAAATATCTTCATAATAAATAATTAAATATGTGATCAAATATTAGTTAATAATGTTAATGTAAATGTGGGTAGTTTAAGTAAGAAAATGAGAAAGATGGGTAGAAATTAAAAATATATATTATTATATTATTAAAATAAAAATTATTATTCTATATTTATTATTTAATGTATTAACAATAATTGAAATTATAAATAATTAATAAGTAATTAATAAAAGTAATATCGAAGAGAATTATTATTAGACACACATTTTTATTCATATAATTTATTTATTTTTATTTATATTTCATTTTAATTTATATTATTTAAGTTAATGTTTTTATTATCGTATCTTAGTATGTTTAATTTTAATTATAAATATTACATTGATGGAATTAAATAATTTGTTAATTAAATAAAGAGTAATGATAGGGGGAGCGAAAAAATTGTAGCGAATGAGGCAGCGAATGATGTGGCATTGTACATGTCACCTAATAAATAGACGGCGTATTAAATTTTTTTTCTCTTTCATTTTAAATTGTACATGTCACCAAACTGTATTTAATAATTTATCTCTCTTAATTCTTTTTTATTTAAATAAATTATTTAATATTTTTCATTCTTTAATTTTATTATAAAATTATTATAAATATTTACTTAATTTAAAATTGAAAAATATAATTTATAATTTTAACTTAAAATACAAATTATTAATATTTATAATAAATAAAATTCAAATTACTAATCTTCAAAATATATATATATATATATATATATATATATATATATATATATATATATATATATATATATAAAAAGAAACGTTATATAAAAATGAAAGTTATAATATTATTTAGAAGGTGAATTTTAATATATATCTTATAAAAAATTAAATAAAAAGAAACTTTTTATTTTTTTTAATAGAAATAAGAATGATTTAAAGAAGAGAAATAATAATTTAATATGAATATTTTTTATGAGAAATAATTCAAATTATGAATATATATATTTATATTTTATTTTTTATATATTTATATTTATAATTTAATATATATTTTAAAAAATATGTGCATTTATATATTTTATTAATTTTATTTATTCGTTCTCCTTAATATTATTTATATTAAAAATACATAAATAAATTAATTAACTATTCATCACAAGAAATTAATTAAATTAAAAAAATTAATCATATTCATATTTAACTTCTTATTCTTTTTTATATATATGTGCATTAATTTTTACAGTTATTATTTTTAAATATATATATATATATATATATATATATATATATTAATTTAAATATACAATTATAAATTAATAAATAAAAGGGGGAAAAAATATAAATGAATAAAAGAGAGAGAAATTATTAATGAAAGGAGGAGAGATAAATAAATATATTAAAGAAAACCTAGTCATCAATCCTAATCACTTTCACATCTACACTTTCGTTACAATATTTTCGCTCCCCCTATTATTACTCTTAAATAAAAATGTAATATGTTTAGATAATGTTAATGTAAATAGCTTAGGTCATGTGAGTAATTGTGTTTATGTCGTTTCGTGTGTATACTCGTACTCGTGTCGTGCATATACTTTTGTCGTGTTCATACTCGTGTTGTGTCTGTGTCGACTCGTGACCGTGTTGCTAGTGCCAGACCTGAGATTTCGAGGCCTGAGGCGGGCACAAAACTTGGTGCCCTCAAAGCTTAATATTCATACATATATTTTTTATCGATTTAAATATAATAGTATTTGTAACATGAATTCTAGAAATAAAATATAATCAAAACAATATATCATAAGTAAATACTAAAAAAACAAAGAATATCCAAACAAAATATAAAATTCATGTTCCGAACTAGTACATAGTCATTTGAATATTACTCGTCTCGCATTTTTTGAAGCGAAAGTATTGATCAAGTTTGCATAATCTTCCAATGTTATCAAGAAGAAACAAAATATCATCATATCTTTTAGGACCTCTTTCAACCAAAAAGTCCCTAATATTTTGTATTGTGTCCCAATTTCCTAGATCATCAATATTTAAAGGAAATAAAATCTTTTGATTTATATCTCCATCAGTGTCATTTTTAGGCATACTTACATCGTTCTCATTTTTAGACTGTTTTGGGTCTTCATTGCGAAGTTCATTCAATTCACCATGTTCCCGATCATTCAACTTATCATCGATGTCATTCTGGTTCACTTGTTCTACTATTTGATCGCTTGTGAAATATTTATTAAGGCTTCCTACTTGGTTTTGAATTAAAGCATCTTCCTTTTGTTTTTTCTTTCTTTTTTCTGCCCCAGACAATTATTTTCTTATAGGAGGCATGCTTGATAAACCTCAAAATACTAATCTGCATTAAAAATTTATGGATTAACCAGCATTCTATGAATTTATGATTAACCATAATGTTGCACTTCCGCTATGCAATAATGCAAGATACAAATTGTAAATCCATCATTTCACCAGACAAGTCCTCAACAACCAAAAATAATCAAGTAAATTGAACCAAAATCTCACCGAAATCGGAGGAAGAACTCTAGTGGGCAGTGGCGCAGTGCCGAGAAACAAGGTTGGAACGAGCGAAAAATGCCCAAGAGCTCGGGGAAGGAGACGATCGAGTTTTCTGCTCCGATTCCAGCAAGTTGGAGGATCGACGACGGGCTTGGGGTTTGGGGGAAGTGTTTCCTTTTCTTTTTCCAGAATATTTGTTCTTACATTTTTTATTTTTATTTTAAAGATTTTGGTGCCCTAAAAATATTTGGGCCTGAGGCAATTGCCTCACTTATTACACAGCAGGTTCGGGCCTGCGTGTTGCGATCGTATAAATTATTATCGTGTCGTGATCGTGTCGTCTCGTGCTTGTATCGTGTCAATCCAAGACCCGAGTGAGATAATATCGTATTGTATCGTTCTGTTGTTGAATCTCGTATTTATCGAACCCATTGCCTAAGTCTACTTGGGCTGTGAACTCTACTTATGGCTCATGTGAGCTCTACTTGGGGTTGTGTGATGAGTATTGTCACTAGTTTTTTTACAACTAATTAGCATATATAATAATTTTAAGAAAATATTTGAATTAAAAGTAATATTTTCTTAAGAAAAAGTAGGGAATTAAAAGTTGTTTTGCAAAGACTAATGTGGTCTGAAATGATCACAAAATAAGAAAGCTAGCTGTCATTTACAATCCAAGAAAGGTGGACAACTTCAGTAAATGAGCCACTTAATTTCTTTAAAACACTAACATAAACAATATAAAAGAAGTAACTGTCATGATTAAGTGTAGACAAATATAGAAAAAATTATTTATTTGATATTTACTAAAATATCAATTCTTTTATATATATTTAAATAACTAGGTATGAAAATCCAAAAATTCAAATCTAGTTTTTTTTTTAAATAAGTTCTCACGCCTTGTAAATATAATAGAAGGTACACAATACGAATACAATAATTCGAGTTAAAGTAAACTTAAAAATTTAACAGAAAAATAATGAATAGATAAACATAAATTTTGTCCTAATTTTTTTGTGAATTAATAAAGAAATTAATAAATTAATTAAAGAAATCAAAAGATTATATCAAAATATAGGGTTTCTGAAAAAAAAAATTATATTAATATATTTTTTTTCATAAAAGACTGTAAAAATCATTTAAAAGTTAAAAAATAAAATAAGAAGAGGATATTGTTATATACAGCCACTTGCAGGAAGAAGAGTTGACAGTGCTTGATGGAAGGATATATGGTGTTTTTTTGGACATATGTACCAAACAAATAATAAATAAATAATGGTGGCTATTCCCACTTGCACAATTTGGATAATTATCTTATTATATATTATAAATTTATAATAATTTTTTAGAATATAAAATTTAGTTATGGTTAGAAGTGATTGCGAAAGTTGGCAAATGGGATCTTCTTTGCTTAAATGTTCCCCTGTGTACACTGTGCCCTCTCAAAGGGAATATTAAAAAAACAAAACAAAAAAAATATAGGAAGAGGGCACATGAAACATTTGATCCCATTTGAAAAGTTGGATCAATTAGGTTAAATGTTTCATGACAATAAATATTACAAAAGTGTCTGAATTAAAATAAAAAAGACAAGCCGCCTTGGGTTGGATTTTTTCAACTATAATAAAAAAATCACTTTATTTACTCATTAATTATATTATCAAATTCATTAACAATAATATTAAAATATTTTTTATTTAAATGTATTAGATAAATGTATTTGGAACTTAATTGGTAATCAATTCATTAGATCTATTTATAGATTTAATTATTTTTAAATTGAGACATGGAAAGGCCTTAGTGCAAATTGAAACTATCATAGAGAAAACTCCATTTTCACTAATAAAAACTAGATATTTATCTACCAACCATTACAAATATTGTTGGTAAAAATCTCGAATTACTGTCAGGTGGTAATATTGTCCGTCGGTAAAACATTGATTTAATTTACCCGACAAAAATACCCTCTAAAAACGATGCAAACTCATTCCTAGGCATTTTTACCCGCTAATATACCATCGTTAATGTTTTAATTAAAGACCTTTGTCGGAATGTTCTAACCGTTTGTAATAGTAAATGAGCATTCCGATGACCAAAAACATGTATGATATGCTCGTTTTTACCGTTACAGATGAAATAATCGTTAGACGGAAATTACCGTAGGTAATAATGTATTTTTAATTTAGAGTCATTTGTAAGGCGATGATATTTTCTATTAACCTTCGGTAATAGTGAGAATAGTTTTGCTAGGAACAAAATTTTCTATCAAATTAAATTTAACTATATATGTAAATATAAAAGACTAATGCTTTTTACCAAGACTAGCTAGCTAGAGCAATTAATATATTTTATTCTATGTATTGGTTCAATGTTGATGGCTGTGTTACTATTTAGCTCAAATAAAGGCATGTGACAAGTTGTAGTTGTTTCTTCCTACTAAACAGTCAAATTGAAAATTCATTGTTTTACTTTTTATTTTTATTTGATAAAAACTCTTACATATTTTCAAAATATCTAGATACTAACATTTAAAATTTAGAATAAATAAGTTATGGTGATCATGAATATATTTACAATAGAACATTTGAAGTTATATTATGAGAATACAATAATCTCAATTATTAGATCAATTATTGAGTTTAATTAAAAATGTAAGAAGACAATTGTGGGCCTCAAGCATCATATGTTATCAGAAATTAGACCAATTAGAGCTAGGTTAAAAAGTAAAATAAAACAAAAGAATGATGGGAACATCTTTATAAAACAGACAAATGAAGAATTCATGTGACTATAATATAAAACTCTAATTTATTTGATAATTTCTTCCATTTTCAATGGAAAGTCAAGCAGCCCGATGGACCATATTTACTTTGGTGAGCTTATTTAGAAAGAATGTTTTTTTCTTTAAGTAAATTTATTCATTTTTTCAGAAAAAAATAAATTGATTCAGTGTTTAAAACAAATATTACTGCAAAAGTAAAAGTGAAACCCTAGTAGAGACTGCAGGTCTAAGCATATAGATATATAGTGAAGAAGATAAATAATGTTGAGACTTTAATTAATTTGTTGCACTTAACCTTAAATTCAAATATAGAATAGGATGATTAATAAGTGATTTGACATAAATATATAAAAAAAAAATCTTTGATCTTGAATAATATTGGTTCTTGCGTTTCCAAGACGATTTCTTAGTTTTTTCATATCATATTAAAGTTTGTATTTTCAAAAGCTTCTAATTTATTTCCTCTTCTTCCAACAAAATAAAACAAAAAATTAGTCTTATTAGAAAAGACCAATTCCAAGTTGGTTGATTGGTGGGGTAAATATATATATATATATTCCATCTCTCTAGAAAAAATATATTATATATAAAAAAAAAGTTGTAAATTAAATTATATAAAAATTAAAAAAGAAAAAAAAGTTGAAAAAGTCAATTAGTAGTCTCTAGTATCAAATGATCTATCATTATATCATTTCATTCTTCACTCAGATTTGAGTTGATGTTTTGTTCGGTTTAACATTATGTTTAGTTGAATTAATTTTTTGTCTTGGATTTTTATAATCAGAATAATACTCTTAATCGTTGGTGAATCGATTGTTACTCATACCCTCTGATTGTGTTGGTAATCATTTCACGAGTCTTTGTTCGTCCTTTTCTTAGCAACAAAAGAGACGAAATAATCGAATTTAGAGTTATTTTTTATTTTTTTAAAAAAGAGATACTCGATTTGATATTTCATATGTAGGACCTTTTACAAATATTCTCCTATTATTTATATGGATTTTTCATTTTTTTTTCTCATTTTTTTTTTTTGTCATTTGTATGGTTCATATTTACTTATAAGGACTTTTCTAGCATTACTTACCCACCATCAGCTAAATATAATTTTAATGGTCGTTTAGAAAAATTGGTAGAGATTCTTCTGACACAATTTTATTGTTTTGTCTGACTTGCTCTATTTCAACACTAATCGTTCAGAAATTCAAATGAGTTCGTTTTTTAAGACACCCTCAACAAATTGATTAATTGTTGAATTTTTTCCATTTAGAGTTTTGTTTTTATAAATTGATATTTCATTTCGATCATCAATTAAATATTTTGATTTGTAGATGTTATCCGGTATTATTTACTAATTAATTTTTTATTTTATTTTTTTTTGTATAACTCTCATTTTAAATTTAATAAAAATTAATTACTTAAGAAAAATATTAATAAAATGGATTGATCTAAAAATTAGTTTGATAGAAAAATTAAGTAGATTAATTTTGGAACCGGCCAGACAAACTAAACAGAAATTAAACTTCATGTGCAGGTACTGAACAAACCGGAACCGGAAATCGTGCATCAATAACCAGCTGCTATCACTTCAAAGAAACCGGTTTCAAGTGATCAAGATAAATGATCACAGGAACCGGCTTCACCTTCTCAAGCAACCGGTTAGCCAAGACAGAAGAATACACTTCAACCGGATCATAATGCACAAAGACACAGAAACCGGAAAGTACAGATCAAAAGTCGGAAGATTCAAATCTCAAGAGTGACGTACTGTGACGGAGGAAACGTGTCTCGAAAGAATAAAAGAAGATCGGATCCGATCAGAAGCATGGGAGGAAAGCAATGATGCCTTGGTGATCCGATGCTGACGACCGGAAGCGGATGCTCAACACGTGTATCAATCTGAAAACCGGTTATGTCATCATCTGCTCAGAGTCACCTGCATGAACGCCAGGTGTTGAGGAAGTTGAAGCGTGCAAGAAACCTTCCTGCAGATAGGCGTGCTAATGATCAACCAATCCGCAAGAGAGAGAAGAAAGTAGCCGTTAGCTACTTTCAGCTATAAAAGGAAGACGGATCGTCTTCATTAAATGCAAGTTCTACAAGTAACGGATTACGAAAACAAAGCATCAAAGCATTAAATTCTAGAGAGATAAAGTTTTATATTCTAAAACCGGTTTGCCTAAAACCGGAAATCCTTGTGTGTGATTATTGTGTTGTGTTGTATTACATCAAAGTGTGAGTTTGGTGTAACCGGCGAGTAGCGAAGTTGGGCTCGACCGGAAGTGTAAATTGTAACTCTAAAGAGTTAGTGGAGATCCTTCTCATAACCTGAGAAGAAGGGGTGACGTAGGAGGGTTTGCTCCGAACATCCATAAACAAATTCTGTGTCTTGTGTTCTTTCATTTCGCTTTCATTTCCCGCTATCCTTCCATAAAACCGCAAACAAATCATACTTCCAAAACCGGTCACTCACTCTCGTTATATATCCTCCTTCTTAAACATCATCTAAAAGTCGCAAACGTTACTTCAACCTAAAATAGACACTTCCGCCCTTGAACACCGGTTCAAGAGTCTGTGACAGGTTGTGCAGTGCTGAGAACGGTTTTAGTCTTTAACCGGACTATCACCAAGTTGTGTGTGTTGTTGTAAGCGGCCTCCCTTACTCAAAACCGGAAAATACACCCCGGTCCTCCAAGGGCGTCCCCGATCCTAACAAGTGGTATCAGAGCCAGGTTCTTAGCACTCAAGTAACAAAAATGGTGGGAAGCATGACTCACAGCGACAAGCCGCCAATGCTAAACAGCGAAGCATTTAGCAGTTGGAAGAAGCAGATGTATCTACATCTAATAACACTAGATGATGAGATGAGCCGAGTCCTGAAAGAAGGACCGATCAAGATTAACAAGGAGGAAAGCCAGTGGACAAGTGAAGATCGGAGAAGAAGCAACCTGGACAACCATTGCATGAGGCACATCTACAAAGCCATAGACAACAACACTTTGAACAAAATATCGGAGTGCGAAAATGCAAAGGAAGCCTGGGAAACGATCATCCAGATCCACGAGGGAAACGAAAGAACCAAGGAAAATAAAATCTTGGTGGCTACGCAGAAGTATGAGAACATAAGGATGAAACCGGGAGAAAATATGAAAGAATTTAGCAACCGGTTCACCAGCGTAGTAAGCGAGCTTCAGACACTCGGAAAGAAGTATGACAACCGAGAAGTGATCATTAAAGCTCTAAGATCCTTGCCGAGCACGTGGGATATCAAGACCATGGTGATGAGGGAGTCAAGCAACCTTGGGCAGATGAAGTTGCATGATGTATTTGAGGACTTGAAAGCCTACGAGTTCGAGATCAATTCTCGGATCGAAGATGAAACATCTACATCAACCGCAACAAGAGCTTTAGTCACATCGGTGGAACCGGCGGCTCCAGTATCAACCGCACCGGCTCCAGTCAAAAACACCGATCAAATAACCGATGATGTGATGGCGATGCTAGCCCAGAAATTCGGAAAATTCATGAAGAAGAGCCAGCCACCATCTAACAATGACTTTAATTATAATTATGTAGATAAATCAAACAAAAGATGCTATAACTGTGATGGTTTTGGACATTTCAGGTCGGAATGCAGAAAACCAAGAAGAGATGATAGAAAACCGGAAGGAAACTATCAAGGGAATAACTATCAAGGCAACCGGTATCAGGGAAACAACTATCAAGGAAACAACTATCGGGGAAACAACAATAATCAACGAAACGACTACCGAAGAAATGATGATCAACGTGCTGATGAAGGAAAGGAGATCCAAAAGGCTCTCATTGCATCAGACGGTGGAAGTGAATGGGCATATTCTGACAATGAAGAAGGTGAAGAGAAAGTAACCTGTTTCATGGCAAACGACGAAGAGGTATTTGATTTCTCCTCTGATGAATTTACTAAGGAAGATCTAGTTTCTGCACTCAACCAAATGGTTGCTGAGTTCAGAAATATATCTGCGTATATACCAACACCTGTAGAAGCTAAAAGCGAACAAATAAATGATAAAAACAATGAAACATATAAGATTAAAACACATGAACCGGATGAATTATTCTCGGATGATGAGAAGACAGTTCAACCGGAAATGGAAACTGATGAACGAGCAATGTATGTTACGGCTGCGTGGGAGAGATCACGTCAAGCAGTAAAACAAATGTGCAATTATAAAAGACATCCGAAATGTAGATATGGTATCGGCTATGATCCAAGTAAACAAAACGAAACGAAACAAACTAACGGGATAAAACTAACGAAAAATAACCTTCCGTTTATAAAATTTGTCAAGAGTTCACAAACAGAAAATGAACTAAAACCGGAAGAAACGCTTAAGTATGTAGGTCCCAACGAATCTGAAAAATGGCTTCATCCTGAGAGAAAGAAAGCCAACCGGAAACCGAATAAAAATCGATATCGAAGAAGTCCATCACCACATAAGGCATTCTTGAGCAACGGCCAAGAAGTTAAGCCAAACACTATCAAAACTGTAACCGGGAAAGTGATCCGACTTATTCAAGTCTGGATCCCAAAGGGACTAATCAACCATGGACCCAACTAAATGTGGGTACCAAAAAGTTGTAAATAATTGTTTGCTGCAGGTTAGGAGGAGCAACCGGTTGAAGAATTCTGAATGGTACTTGGACAGTGGATGCTCAAGGCACATGACCGGAAACAAGGAGCTACTGACCGACATCAAGTACGAAACCGGAGCGTTCATCACATTCGGGGATAACTCAAAAGGTAAAACCGTGGGCAAGGGTAAGATTGTCCATGGTGAACTTTCCATAAACAATGTGCTATTGGTAGAAAAGCTAAGTTTTAATTTATTAAGCATAAGCCAGATGTGTGATGTGGGATTTAAGGTTGAATTTCATAAAAACTCATGCTTAGTCAAGAATCAAAATGATGAAACCCTGTTAACCGGTAATCGGATAGGAAACATTTACAAAGTAAACTGGAAAACGGATTTCGAAAAACCTGTGTGTATGATAGCCGGAAATGATCCAAATTGGCTTTGGCATAAACGGTTAAACCACTTGAATTTTAAAACGATTAACTTTATCTGTTCCAAGGAACTAGTTCATGGTTTTCCAAATGTTAAATTTTCAAAAGATAAAGTATGTGCTGCATGTCAAATGGGAAAACAAGTGAAATCATCTTTTAAAAGTAAAGGAAATTATCAATCTGAAAGATGTTTGGAACTGCTGCATATGGACTTGTTTGGTCCGGTTAGAGTAACAAGCTTAGGAGGCATGCATTACACTATGGTAGTTATTGACGATTACTCTAAATTTACTTGGGTTACTTTTCTAGTTTCTAAAAATCAAGCTGCTTCAAACTTGATTAAACTAATTTTGAGAATACAAAATGAAAAGTCTATTCGAGTAAACAAAATCAGAAGTGATAGAGGAACTGAATTCATTAATAGCAACTTAACTACTTTTCTTGATGATTCCGGTATTAGGCACGAGTTGTCTAGTGCCAGAACTCCTCAACAAAACGGCCTGGCTGAGAGAAGAAACCGAACTCTCAAGGAAGCCGCAAGGTCAATGATAGCCGATTCGGGTATAGCTCAAAAGTTTTGGGCTGAAGCTATCAACACTGCTTGTTATACACAAAACCGGTCTCTTGTGACTAAACGGTTTTCGAAAACTCCTTTTGAAATTTATTTTGATAAAATTCCAAATGTACGGTATTTTCGAATTTTCGGTAGTAAATGCTTTGTTCACAATAACGGCAAGAAGTACTTGACCGCTTTTGATGCTAAATCCGATGAGGGAATAATGTTGGGATATTCAGCTGTAAGTAAAGCATACCGAGTATATAATACTAGGACTTTAACAGTTGAAGAAACCGCACACGTTGTTTTCGATGAATCGGTTGAGCGAAACACTGCATTACCCTTCGATCTTCACAACAGAATGGAAAATTTCAATATCTATTCTGATGATGAAGACGAGGTTCCGGTTTTTAGACGTTTTGTCAAGGACCAAGCGGTTGATGTTGAAATTCAACCTGATCAAGCTGCCTTACCGCAGAAAGTTGACGCTTCAGTTTCTACTGAAGAAATCGGTCGGTCTGACTCTGTTCAACCTACCGATCTGTCTAACCTTGATCAGCCAGCCGAAAGCTTGGTAGACACGTCTCGGATTAACCTCAGAAGGAACAGAAATCATCCTCTTGAACTAGTAATAGGTAACATATCCTCACCCGTCCGAACTAGGCAACAAAATTTGGATCACTATGGAAACTCTGCTTTCATATCACAAATTGAGCCGAAAAAGGTGGATGAAGCACTGTCAGATCCAGATTGGATCTTGGCAATGCAAGAGGAATTAAACGAGTTTGAGAGAAATAAAGTCTGGTATCTAGTTCCTAGACCGAAAAATAAACCGGTTATAGGCACACGATGGGTATTCAGAAATAAACTCGATGAAAACGGTTTAGTTACGAGGAACAAAGCCCGGTTAGTGGCTCAAGGATATAAACAGGAAGAAGGAATTGATTTTGAAGAATCATTCGCACCTGTAGCTAGACTTGAGGCCATTAGAATATTTTTAGCATATGCAGCTTTCAAAAAGTTTAAAGTTTATCAAATGGATGTAAAAAGCGCTTTTCTAAACGGTAAAGTCAATGAAGAGGTGTATGTCAATCAACCTCCAGGTTTCAAAAATTCAGAACATGAAAATCACGTTTACCGGCTGAACAAAGCCCTTTACGGTTTGAAACAAGCACCAAGAGCTTGGTACGATACCTTGACTCAATTTCTTTTTGATCACAAATTTACAATCGGTTCAGTAGATAAAACCTTATTTAAATTTGAAAGAAAGGAGCAAATTTTACTTGTTCAAATTTATGTTGATGACATCATATTCGGATCAACCGATCCAAAGCTATGTGACAAATTTTCGAAAATGATGACTGATAGATTTCAAATGAGTATGATGGGGGAAATGAGTTTCTTTCTAGGACTTCAGGTTAAGCAGATGGAAGCCGGAATCTTTATCAGCCAACCGAAGTATACATCCGAATTGCTGAAGAGATTTGGGATGGATACTTGTGCCGAAGCGGCTACGCCAATGAGTCCTTCCGTGAAGCTGGACAAAGATGATGATGGTCAAGCGGTTGACATCACAGCATATCGAGGAATGATCGGTTCGCTGTTATATCTCACAGCCAGCCGACCCGACATTCTGTTTGCGGTTGGAGTATGCGGGAGGTTCCAGGCAAATCCAAAGCAATCTCATTATACGGCGGCTAAGAGAATCTTAAAATATCTAAAGGGAACTCAAGAAGTGGGACTCTGGTATCCAAAAGACTCGAGCTTCAATCTAATAAGCTACTCCGATGCCGATTACGCGGGATGCAAAATCGACAGAAAGAGTACAAGTGGAACCTGTCAGTTTCTGGGTGACCGGTTAGTTACCTGGAGCAGCAAGAAGCAAACGTCCGTCGCAACGTCAACCGCAGAGGCAGAGTACTTAGCAGCTGGAAGCTGCTGTGCACAACTCCTCTGGATTCAACAGCAACTCAGGGACTTCGGAATAGAAGCAAAGGAGTCTCCTATCTTCTGTGACAACACCAGCGCCATAGCAATTACATACAATCCGGTGTTGCACTCAAGAACGAAGCATATCGACATTCGACATCATTTCATCCGGGAGCATGTTCAGGAGAAACACATCCGGCTGGAATATGTGTCAACCGAGCAACAAGTAGCGGACATCTTCACGAAACCGCTACAGGAAGCTAAGTTTTCACATTTTCGAAATATTCTGGGTCTTACTAATTTAAATCAATTGATATAATCATGATGCATGTAAAACCGGGATATGTGTTCAGGGAGAAGCTAAAGCTTCTCAATTTAATAGGCCATTAATAAAATCAAACATGCTAACCGGGAGGAAAACTCCGGTTATGCCCGACTACTTCATTATTTCAAATCAAATGTATGCTTACTTAACGGCTGAAATAACCAGGTTGAAGTGAATAAGATAAATCCAAATTGAACAATTGTTGATATCAATCAACTATTTTTCATAAAACGGAATTATCCTACTAAAACCGGTCATGGAAAACCGATTAGTACGCATGCACTCTGATCTGATGAAATGAATTTTTCCGGTTAACCTGAGATGACTAACCGAGTTTTCGTGCATGTTTTGATAAAAGCCTGTGATAAATCAAAACAAGTTTCCCACAATCGAGATGACGACATGTGTCTATCATCAAGAGAGGGAAACTTACATCTTGTCAATGGATACTTTTCATCATTGCTATCTTAGTAATTATTAGATTTACCTTGGAAATAACCATTAGTTACTTCAACAAGTTAAGTCTATTTAATAGGCAATGACATCATCAGGCATGCTTAACTTCATTTAATACTGAGCCGAATCCACGGGCTATATAAACCATGCTTAATCCTTGTCAAAACATCACAAGTTTACTATTCACAAGAATCATCCTTGAGATAAAACCACCCTTTCTCTCTCAAAACAAACATGAACTCCAACCCTTTAGCTAAGAAGATTCTACTGGCAGATTTTGAATCAATCTATCAGTATGAGGACCATGAAGTCAAGGAGATGTTCTTAGCCATTGAAAGGAGCGGGCTAAGAAGTTTCCTTGAGAACAGGTTTATCATCGACTACCTTGTAGTCGAAGAACTGTTCGAAACCGTGAAAGAAGTGCACCGAGAGATACTCGTGGCACAGGTTTACGGCCAAAAATTCCTCTTCAGCGAGACGGATTTCGCTGTCTATTGCGGTTTACCCAATGAAGGGGTAACCGACTTGACCTACTCATCGGTGACAATGGAAGAAATGTGTCTCCGGTTTTCTGGATCTAACATCCCGGTTAAGCCCTGGGGTGCTAAAAGTAAACTTTCTCACAAGTACCAGATTCTCTGCGAGATTCTGGGAAAATCTGTGTTATGCAGAGAGAAAAGTTACTACTACACTCAGAGGGTCTTCGAGATGATGATAGCTGTAACGGTTGGGACACCGGTCAACTGGTCCTGGATCATCTTCAGCAATCTGAAGAGGATGATTCTCTCCAACAAAACCGGATACGCTCCTCAGCTGAGCGGTTTCTGCGCAAGTCTGGAGATTCACACCGGAGCCTTCGTTACTCTGCATCCAAGGCACGTGCTCACCAAAGAACGAGTGCAGGAGATGATCGACCGATGGGAAGCGGTTAAGGCGAGAAGAATTGAAGCGGCTGAGGCTTCAACCGCTCGAACAGCTGAATCATCGAACGTTTAAACCTGTCTTCTTTTTTGTCTTTCTCTTTTCCCTACAAAACCGGTATTCTGTTGTACCACCGGTTTCTGTATTTGAATTAATGAAATAGATTTCTCTTTCTTTCAAATCAAAATCTACAACATTAAATGCGCCGTATCAAAACAAATCATTCCTTTCTTGGAAACATAAATTCTCAGTATCAAAAGCATGCCTGAATTGATTTGACAATACATGCTCTTATTCTCTTGGAAAACCACAAAATCATTAATACCTAAGCATAAACGGCTACATTTTTAAAATCCCTGCATTAAATGCTATCATTCATTCTCAGCTATAAAAAGGGGGTTCAATCTTCATCTTTCAAACCACGCCTTCAAGCATTCCTCTCTCTAAGAATTCAAAGCTTAAAGAACTCTCCTAAGTTTTCCTCACTCTTTCTTCATCATGTCTACTGAAATCAGAAACACCTTGATCATCGACTTTGAGGACATCAAGCACAGTTCTTACTATGAATGCATCTTTGAACACATCATAGCTTCTGGCCTGAAAGGCTTCCTTAAGGGTTCGGACCTCATTCTCGTGGATGAGGTGTGCGAATTCTTCAACAACGGTCACGTTCTTGATGATGGCAGCATTCGCACCATCATCGATGGCCAATTCCTCCAGTTTTCTGAGGAGGAATTTGCCACATTCTTTCAACTTCCAACGGAAGGTTTCTCCGACTTTCCGACGCCGCATCTACCGGCTAAAGAAATCTTCTTCAAGATCTTTTCTTCCTCCTACGCTCCTGTCAAGGACTTCGGGAAGAAGGAAGATCTCGCTCCCCATTATCAAGTCTTTCAAGACTTGGTCCAACGGTCTATCATAGGCCGAATGCCCAACCAAAACTATAGCCGGGAGGCATTCGACATTATGATAGCCATCATCCGAGAAACCGATATCAACTGGTCATCCTATCTATTCAATAAGCTGAAGCTGCTTATGACCGGTAAGAGGGGAAAGATCAGCTACGCCCCTCAGATCACCCGATTTCTCATGTCCAAACGTCGCAACCTTGGAAAAGGTGTTCCGGTTGGATCTTTCAACACTATCACTATAGACATGATCTATAAGTGTATGTGTAGGATCAAGGAACGGTCTCCTCAGAACACCATCGACAAGTGGTACGAAAGAAGGCTGGAAGGAGGGTGGTTCACCGAATAAATATCTTTCTTTATTCTCGTTTCCGGTTTCTGGTCATTTTGTTGTACGACCAGAACCGCTATTATGTCTCTTCTTTCTTATATCAATGAAATATTTTAGTCTTTCAATTTTTCATTCTCATTGTTTCATTCCGGTTTCTCAAACTCATACTCAAACTTAAAGTTAACTTCACAAATTCCGGTTAACAAGACGTAACAGAAACCGGAATTTCAAGCAAAAATGAAATTCTGAAAAATCAAAACCGCCCATGGTTTTACCTTTCAAAACTTACCGCCCATCAAAATCAGCCTTTACCGCCTAAAGTTACGGCAGTAACTTTTGGAGGGAAAATTAGCGCCAAAAACTTCAAAGTGACGGTTCATCTTCGAAACTGCCTGGAACCGCCATCTATATAAACTCAAGACAGTTCATTCAACACATGCGCTTTCTCTCTCTAAAAGATTTCCAGAACTTCAAAGATTCTCTCTCTCCGATCATCATCAATCTTCATCTCCTTTCTCAAAAATCATCAATGGATCTAGGCAAAGCCCCGTTTCAATGGATGTTGCAGGTAGACTTTGCAGACATCGATCAGAACGCTGAAGACAAGAACAAAGCTGTTCTTCAACTCCTTCGAGATTCTGGGTTGGAGAAGTTCCTCTCTGGCCCGTTCATCATCTACCCGGCGGCCGTGACGGAGTTCTTGGCGACGGCGACACTGTTGAAGAGAAAAGTATCGGCTACCGTCAACGGGAAGGCGATTCTTATAACTGAAGAAATTTTCGCGGAGGCTCTCGGTCTGCCCAACACAGGCTCAGACTTGAAATTTGACTTAACCGACGCAGAATCAAATGCTGCCCGGTTGGTTGTATCCTTTTCAGGTCAGGACCTGGTGCTCCACAACAGCCGGAGAATCAAGTTGAAACCGGAATACAGATGGTTAGTGACCATCATCTCCAAATCGCTCCAAGGAAGGGGAGGTAACTTCGACAATCTTACAAAGTTTAAGCTGAGAATGTTGTTAGCCATCGTCCGCGGCGATAAGGTGGACTGGGGTTACGTGCTGTACGAAGAATTCTGTCAAGTGATAATCAAGAAAGAAGGCCGGGTGCAGGCCTATGCTATGCAAATCGTGAAGATTCTTGAGTTCCTGAATGTGGAACTAGGTGAAGGCGTACCGCTTCCGATATCCAACATCCTTGACTCTGAGTCAGTGGCAGAGAAACCGGAGAAGACGACCAAGCCAAAAATCTCTAAATCAAAGTCATCCAAGGGAGCCAGCTCATCAGTTCCGGTTGAAGAAGAAAAACGACAAAAGAAACCGTCCAGAAAAGCGGCTGAGGCAGAAGCTCAACCAGAACCAAAAAGAAGGAAGAAGGTATCAGCAAAGAAGAGCTCGAAGAAACCTGCGGACTCCGAGAGAACTCTTTCCTCAGACAATCCTCCTGAAAGAACCGCAGAGGTATTCCAACCAATTCCCATTAATACCGTTGTTCCAACTCCTATTCCATCTGATTCTCCAAAGCAAACCGAATCTTCGGGGAGCGAGGAGAACAAGTCAAATCCAATGGAGGAAGCAGAGAGAAATGTTGATTCTGCAACCTCCAAGTCCCCAAGCAAGCAAGCCGATGAAGTATTAGCCGAAGTGGGCTTGAATACTTCTGAAGCTATTCAGAATGTGGTCCAAGAGATCACTAAAGAAACCGAAGAAGACGACGCCTCCAGTCGTCGGAACCCAGAAAATCAGGTTGAAATACCTGATCAACCAGAAGTTCAACCGGTCGATGAGACGACCAAGTCAACTGAAGATGCACCTCCGGCTCAGGAGGAAAACATTGAAGAAAGGGAACCTTCCGGTTTCGCAGGAGACAAGGAAGTTCCAGAAGGCCCTTCTCAGGCAGATAAAGGCAAGGGCATTATGATTGAAGAACCAACTGAAACCGGAACAGGCACATTGCAGGTCGACCCCCAGACTGAAGCCACAACCGGAGAAGAATACCCATATACGTTAGAGCAAGAAAATGAGTTGTTCGATGAATTTATTCAAGATATGAATAAGGGTGCAAGTGAAGCGTTGGCTCCATATATTCGGTGGGTAAAGCTGCGAAGTGAGACCAAATTATCCGACATGCTTCCAGGTTTCAGAGGAAACAAGCAATGGGACGCACTCATCCAGTTAGAAGAACAGGCACTCGAGTTAGCCAACACCCAACTAATCCAACCGGCAATGAGCAAAGCTCCAGTAATTCTTGAAAACGTGCGGTTACAGGCTGTTGAGAATGCCTTTCAAGAAATCCAAGGAAAGGAGCTGGAACCGATTGAAATGAAGATGGCGGAGCGATTTATTGGAGTACGAGAACGGCTTGTGAAAAGCTACGAACGCCTTGATAATAAATGGTGGGATACCTGCAAACGTCAATTCAATAATCCTGAGCAATATCAAAGTAGGCCCTTCTTTCTAAATGGGGAACCATCCGGCACATCTGAAAATCCGGAACAAGAAACCGCTCAACACATCAAAGCTCTGGACATCGATCACATTAAGCAAGCAGTGTCAGAAACCGTTAATTCATGCCTGGGGAACTTCAAGGCGGTAACCGAAGAAAGAATCTCAGCGGCTGAAGACAAAATGGTAAACTCTCTACAAGCTATGATGGATACAACTATGCAAACAACGGTCCAAGCCATGATCTCCAAGTCTGTCGAAACCGCAACCGCTCCACTTCTGGATATGCTGCAAGCAATGGCAATCCAGATCGGCGAAATGTCCAAAGCTCAAGTCGGATCAACACAATCTCAAATCGAAAAAGACGCTGAAACCGCTCGGAAGTTGCAAGAAGAAGAGATTGAAAGAGAACGGGTTCAGAAGGAACTTGAAGACAAGGATCATGAGTTGGCCCAACAATGCAATGAAGAGGAGCAGGCAAACGCTCAGGAACCGGTACAGGGTCAATCATCTCATTCCATGAGTACTCGGAACAAGAAGAAACGAAGCGCGGTTAAAGAAGTGCTAAGAAGGGCAGAATTGAAGACAGCCGAACCGGTTGGACTGAATGCGGAACCACTGGATGAAGAAGAGGAAGAAGACTCGGAGGAACTCAACAGACGGAAAAGAAGGTCAACCGGAGAATCCACCGCAACTCCAAGCTGCAGGCCCTTGACTGTTCAACCTCGTCCTCCGCCAAAACCAGCTTGTGCCAACTTCAACCTTAGGAAAAAGGTCCCCGGCCATACAAGTGTGTGGGCAGGTGTGGTAATAGATGCTGACAGACGTGCTAGAGAGCAAAGAGCAAGAACAGAAGAAGCAAGGAAACGTCTGGACAAAGTGCTTGAAAAGGAGCAAGACAAGGGGGGATCATCCAAGCCTTAAACTCTATTTCCATAATTATTTTGAACAATTATGTTTTTGATGTGTTTCAGAACTTGGTTACTTTTGCTATCTTCTATGTTTCTCAAACATATTTTCTACATTTTTCAAACATACAAGTTCACCTATCTCTCATATTTTTCAAAACATACACTTCTCAAAAATCAAACACATGTTTTTCAAACACGTTTCTCTCAAAACAAAACTTTAAAACCGGCCACACATTACAATTTTTGAATATTTATTCTAAATAATCAAAAAGGGAGAAATTGATAGAAAAATTAAGTAAGTTAATTTTCTTTAAAACCGGCCACACATTACAATTTTTGAATATTTATTCTAAATAATCAAAAAGGGAGAAATTGATAGAAAAATTAAGTAAGTTAATTTTCTTTAAAACCGGCCACACATTACAATTTTTTGAATATTTATTCTAAATAATCAAAAAGGGAGAAATTGATAGAAAAATTAAGTAGATTAATTTTGGAACCGGCCAGACAAACTAAACAGAAATTAAACTTCATGTGCAGGTACTGAACAAACCGGAACCGGAAATCGTGCATCAATAACCAGCTGCTATCACTTCAAAGAAACCGGTTTCAAGTGATCAAGATAAATGATCACAGGAACCGGCTTCACCTTCTCAAGCAACCGGTTAGCCAAGACAGAAGAATACACTTCAACCGGATCATAATGCACAAAGACACAGAAACCGGAAAGTACAGATCAAAAGTCGGAAGATTCAAATCTCAAGAGTGACGTACTGTGACGGAGGAAACGTGTCTCGAAAGAATAAAAGAAGATCGGATCCGATCAGAAGCATGGGAGGAAAGCAATGATGCCTTGGTGATCCGATGCTGACGACCGGAAGCGGATGCTCAACACGTGTATCAATCTGAAAACCGGTTATGTCATCATCTGCTCAGAGTCACCTGCATGAACGCCAGGTGTTGAGGAAGTTGAAGCGTGCAAGAAACCTTCCTGCAGATAGGCGTGCTAATGATCAACCAATCCGCAAGAGAGAGAAGAAAGTAGCCGTTAGCTACTTTCAGCTATAAAAGGAAGACGGATCGTCTTCATTAAATGCAAGTTCTACAAGTAACGGATTACGAAAACAAAGCATCAAAGCATTAAATTCTAGAGAGATAAAGTTTTATATTCTAAAACCGGTTTGCCTAAAACCGGAAATCCTTGTGTGTGATTATTGTGTTGTGTTGTATTACATCAAAGTGTGAGTTTGGTGTAACCGGCGAGTAGCGAAGTTGGGCTCGACCGGAAGTGTAAATTGTAACTCTAAAGAGTTAGTGGAGATCCTTCTCATAACCTGAGAAGAAGGGGTGACGTAGGAGGGTTTGCTCCGAACATCCATAAACAAATTCTGTGTCTTGTGTTCTTTCATTTCGCTTTCATTTCCCGCTATCCTTCCATAAAACCGCAAACAAATCATACTTCCAAAACCGGTCACTCACTCTCGTTATATATCCTCCTTCTTAAACATCATCTAAAAGTCGCAAACGTTACTTCAACCTAAAATAGACACTTCCGCCCTTGAACACCGGTTCAAGAGTCTGTGACAGGTTGTGCAGTGCTGAGAACGGTTTTAGTCTTTAACCGGACTATCACCAAGTTGTGTGTGTTGTTGTAAGCGGCCTCCCTTACTCAAAACCGGAAAATACACCCCGGTCCTCCAAGGGCGTCCCCGATCCTAACATAGTTATTGTGGGATTGAAAAAAAATAATAAAACTGATAAATCAATATGAGTTTTGCATCTTTACAATAATTAAAGAATAAAGTAGTGAATAAAATTGAAAAAAAAAATCTGGGGATTATTTCAATTCTTTACCATAATTTTTTTTTCAAGGTTTATATATTTGTATGTCAATATATATTACATCTCATTTATTTATAATTAATTATTAATTACTATCATAAATAAAATAAAGAAACAAATTAAATTTGTTTAAGAGATAACATTTGCATTAAATAATTCTCACGTGCCAAAAAATTGAAACAAATTCATTACAACACATGTATGATAAAAGTCAAAATAATCTGGATTTGTGAAGCTAGCTTTAATTCAAGTCTGGTAGACAACATTTTCTTTGGTTTCCATTATATTCTTTGACTAAAAATAATATTAGTGAGAATGCAGCACCACTAAAATGGATCCTATTTGAAAACTTTACCTTTTTTATGTTCATATTTTTATATAATTTATACAAAAACTTCTCATATTTAAATACAAAACAAATAATCAACCACAATATCTAAACAATGTAAAGGTAGAGAAAATAAAATGATAGATAACAAAATTGGGCTTCAAATATAAAACCATATAGGTATAGTTCACAATTGTCATATCTTATTTTTATTTAGAGAAGTGTTTTAGTTGAGACAACAAATATCACAATTTCGATTATCACTAAAAATAAATAAAAAATAATAATAATAATATTTTAATTTAAAATATGTTTGATCAAAGTACTCAACCATTTTTTACTCCTTTGAAATCAACTCATGACTTAGACCTTAGCCTCCACATAAATATATCACTTATTCTAAGCATATATTGACAATAAAGTTTCTTCCTTTCCTTTTTTTTAGACTGAGCATCCAAATTATTTCTTAGTTTTATTTCTTTTATAAATGAGAAAATTTAAATAAATGGTACAAAATAGTTGTTAATGATAAACTACTTAGATAGCTCGAATAAGAAAAATGTTTATTAAGAGATCAAATATCACGATTTCAATTCCCATATAAAAATTAATGTTGTATTTATTATGGAAAATAGGATAATAAATAGATACTTATTTTAAAATAATAGTCAAAAAAGGAGAATATTTTTTTTCCAAATATATATGCATATAGTCCAATATATTAATTGTCATAGATTATCCAAATTAATAAATCAATTCAAAAAATATGCAATTATTACATTCATGCGAGATAAATGAAGAAAAAAAAAATAAAGCATTAACTTAGTCCTACATTCTAATCTAAAAATATTGTGCAATTCGAAAATCAGAAAACATGGAAGGTGAAGGATTTTGCGTCGTTTTCATTATAGGATTGATTGTCTACACATATCTTTTTATCTTTTTATCATAGTTAACGTCGTTACAACCTTTATAAACTCTCCTTCAACATCGGTTTGTAAGAAAACTTGTAAGAAAAGAATGATATTATGTCTAGAAGAGACTAGAAGGCAAAAAAAAGTAAACATTGCCCAAACAAAGTCAAGTATAAACTTAATTAAATTGACATTTCTTCTCTTCTTCGACTTCTTATTTGGAGGTAGTTGGAATTTTCGACTTTCTTAACTCCTAATAGTACCCGATGGAAGATAACGACATATATAGTAAAAGAATAAATAAATAACCACTTAATTATAGTCATTGTATTTTATTAAATTAAATTAGATCAGATTAAAATAATTATAAGATACTTTATTGTAATAAAATCAGCCAAATTTTGGTTCCAAACTGTTAAATAGTTATATTAGTGAATGAAACAAAATGATATCTTTATCACGAAAGAAACGGCTAAGGATTTATATGATTAAATATAATAAATGTCAATTTGAGAGTGGTTTATATAAAAAAAATAATGAAATAAATTTTACTATTAGATCTACATTAAAATACTTATTAGTGATGCGGACTGGTTGCCACTTTGAACTAGTCTTCTTTTGGGCTTAAACAGTTTTGGAGAAAGAATTTGTTGATTTTTCTTTATATATATAAATTTATAAATGTTAAGACCTCTTAACAATCTTAAAATAAGGTTAACAATAAAAAATTTAAGTAAACTCTCGCAATTTTATATTTGTGATAATAAGATTTTTATAATTATATATAAACAATTTCGATTTTACAATTTTATACGATTTTACATAAAAAAAAAAAAAATAGTAACTTTATATTTAAAATTTTTAAAAAAATAAAAATAAAAATAATTATTTATTCAAATAAATAAATTAATATAATTAATTTTGTAGATATAACTTTTTTATTCTGTCATTTACTCAATATTATTTTTAATTAATTTTATATTTAAATATATATATTTTTTAGTTATTAATCTATAAAATACTTAATTATATATATATATATAATTAATAAATAACTGTAAATTAATTTTTTACGATTTCAATTAAACTCTCGATTCTACTCTCGAAAATTTTAAAAAAAAAATAAGTTTTAAAAATAGTGGGACAACAAATTAAGTATGTAGCCCGCAAACACATTTAACTAGACACAGAATTTGCCGCATGATGGACTCAAACCCAAAAATTTAGGGTTAGTATTCATTTCTTATTGTCACTGAACTAGAATAGATGATTAAAAATTGGGTTTTAAATTCACACAAGTAACGTCAATGATTTTAAATAAAGCTTTTCTTCCCTTAAGATGGCCCAGTTTGTGTATTTGCTTATTTGGGTTTGGATCAAATATGGACTTAAGCAACTACATATATATATATAATATATGTTATAAACCCAATGGAAAACAGACCCAGGACAAAGGAAAATTTTGTATTTTTTTCAAATATTCCAGCACAGGCCCATCAGGCCGTATTCCAGCCCTAGCCACTCAATCAAAGACCCATCCACAGTACTACAAAATATTCACAATATTATCTGCCAAATAAAATAAAATAAAATAAATAAATTTTTTCCTTTAATATCAATATTATCTACCAACTAAAAATTTCTCACTCCTATTAAATTTTCAAACCACTAAAAAAATAACATATTATTTCTCGAACTTTCTTGTCATTTTTTCTCTCTATCATTACTCTCATATATATAAATAAACTATTCTGATGCATCAAAAGAAGAGCAACACATAACTTGCTTTCATGCCAAAAAAAACATAAAAACAATTTGTGCATTAATGCTATAAATATAGTTTCTCAGTAAAATGTGACAATATTGTACACTACACCAAATAACAAAAATGTATATATTTCTTAAAATGATGGTTTCTCAGTTGATTCAATCATTCTATAAATTTTCTTATGGCATAATGTAAGAATATTTTTGAATGATGGACCATAAACATAAAGATTATGTGATGAAAACAAAAAAAAAATACCTATACATTAGTATTATTTTTTTTATTTTGTAGACCACACAATTCTTTTTTGAATTGGCCTGATTTTCATCATCAGCCTAAATTATAATGCAAGTAGTAGGGTAGTATAATATTTATTTATTTATGATTGATTAGTAGAGTACTAAAGAGGTTGCACTTTTTTTGAAAAATTAGCTTTATTATGAGTTCATGAGTTCCCATTATACATCCATCTTTTCAATGGAGTGAATGCCCAAAAGCATCCAATGAAACCTAACAAAAACAGATAATAAAACACAAGAGAAAAAGAAATAAAGGTTTCTAGTAGGTGGGTGGGTGGGTTTATTACAAGAAATGAAAATAATTTACACATTATTATTGTTTTATAACTCAATTTGGCTCATTTGAAAGAAAAAAACTACCCATCCAATGATATGCAATATCAAGAATGGTAAGTTGCCTCATTCGATTTCTCGTCTCCACCACCACCGTCAGATCTTCGCAAACAAACCATAACTCGTAAGATCATGAATTGTCTCTCTCGAATCTGATTATTAATTGTGTACTAAAAAAAGAAAAAAAAGTAAACAACATTAATGCATGGTGCCTTAGAGAGTACAATAATTGAGCAATAAACATACGGAGGAGGACGGGAGGCTTTAGTTAATATACCTTAATTTCCTCATTTGTTACAAAATAAAAATGTTTAAAAAGTGATTTTATATAAATATTTAAATAAGGATTTGTTATTTAAATACAAATTATAGAAAAGTTGTCAATGTTATTTAATTTAAATGGAATGGCCTCTTTGATTTTATTACACTAATTAAATTAAATTTGATTAATTACTTTGGGAGAATATAATACATAAGCACCATGTTTATAGGCAAATTAAACTAAATGGATTGAATTGGACACTTTTTATTTTTATTTTATTGAAAAATAAGACCAATTGATCATGACTTTCTTAATTGGACACTAATTATTGGGATACAATTTTACTTTTGGTTATTCCAATATAAAAACAGTAAAGGCAATAATGGTAACAACTACCTCAATTTCAAAATGTTACATTGACTGATTAAACTATATATAATAAAATATTGCTAAAATATAAAACAATAATAGACAAAAATGTGTAAACCATAATTATAATTAGGCCGTGTTCTCTTTAGGTTATTTGAAAAATCCAAACAAAATTAAGTTTTTAATCAATCACTCCTCAACAATCACATCACTAATTTCATTAACCAAAATACTAAAATACCCTTTATTTTAAATTATTATTTTTTATTTTATTTATATATATTAATACCCTTTAAGTCATTTTATCAAAAATAATCATTACTTTCTCAAAATCATCACCAATCATTTTTATTTTCTCACTCTAGGTTTCTTAGAAAACGCCAATCCGAACAAACCCTAAAATAGAATAAAGCTAAGTTAATTATTATTTTTTTGTAAAGATAAATTATTTATAAATTAACTAGAATTGACCTAACAAATAAGGACCGTTTACCCAAAACGGTCCGATAAATTATAAATGTCAGAAAATATAATTTCAAAGAAGTTACGGTGAACTAACAAACGATAACTAAATTTAATATTGAATTTGGGGTTAAGAAGTAGGCTAAGGTGTTAGAGAATTATAAATATAAAGAGTCACTAAGTGACTCATTAAAATGATTTTTTTTATTTAATGACTTTATTTTTGCTGCAATTTCTTTTAAATTTTATTTTTCAAATTAAAAGGTGTTCCTGGCCCTTTTGAGGGCTTTAGTTAGAGTAGTTTGGTGCACTTTTGGCAGCCTTTGAGCATTCATTTTTTGGGGAAGAAAGTGAAGCAATAATTTGATTTCAGCACCACGTTGTTACTTAATTATATGTAACACTATTATATATATTATATGTTATGGTACGTATAGTACCACGTACATTTGTGCTTTGTTTGAAGATGGGAAACTTATTTAATATCAACTATATATATATATATGTTAGCTTTATTTTATTTATAAACAAATTTGCATGCCCCCACTTAAATTATGACTTTAAAAAAAAAATATAAGTCCCCTTAAGATTTAAATTTTTTGTAATCCATTTGATGTCCTTTTCTAAATGAAGTGTTTAACATTTAAAACCGACCCAAATACTCTCTATGCCAGGTCTCTTTTACTCTTTTGGCTGAGTTTATTGTCGAGTAGATGAGTTAGATCGGCGGAAACTCCGTTTATCTTTTTCACCAATTTTATTTCAGAAATTACTTTACCATTTTTTTTTGAAATATTTTTACTATTATTTCATCCATGCTAGGTTTTGAAGAATACCCACGGGTTATTGTTTATACCCTATTTAAACAAATAACTTTTTTTATAATAAAATTATATACATGAATGTTTTTATATAATATATTTAAATTTTATATTATTATAAAGAAATAAATTAAATTTTTTTATTAAATATGAATAATAAATAAAATATTAATATTGTTATATATTTAATTATATTTATTAGTATTTAGTGTTTATAATGAAATCATAGACATAAATATCATCCCAAAAAAAAGTACTAGTCATTTTTTGACGGGCGCAGAAAGAACTACCCCGAAGGATTCAGAGCGAAAGGGTAAGTGCTTGATAGGTCAACAGCCCGAAGGATTCAGAGCAAAAGGGTAAGTGCTTGATAGGTCAACAGCCCAATGAACCGGGCGGGGTCCCAATTTAAAAAAAAAATCAATGAAATAGGTTCTTTCAAAGTGGCGAAGACCATCTAACTTATTAAACTATCTAACTTAAAAAATCGTCTCAAATACAATAAGAAACACAAATATCATCTCATTTTCGTCCCATATCCCCAATCATCTAACTGAAAAAACCGTCTCAAACGGAATAACTCAATTGTAAAACGCAAAATAAATTACAAATTTTGATTCAAAAGAAGGGTTTCATTTTAATTTGTGGTATGAATCAAAATATTCTTAACCACATACTTAAATTTAGTCATCTCTCAATAGGTTCCATTTAGTGGTAAGCAAATGAATTGCTTTTATTCAATTCATTATAATTAAACTATCATAAATTAAATCCAATTTTTTAAAAAATGATATTTTTTCCAGATCTCTGTCCTCTAAAAAAAGGAAAATCACATTTACCAATAAAAAAATCATACAATTTTTATCATAAGTACAAATAAGTTATGACAAGTTTAATAATAAATTAGTGTCAACAAAACCCTATGTGCACCCAAAAAAAACATCATAATTTTTAAGGCTATTTAAATTCAAATAATATTTTTTAAAACTGGAATTTCTTAAGATATTTTATCTTCATATTATTAATTTCCTAATGTATGTAATAATTAATTGAAAAAGTGAAAGTAACAACACAAATACATAACCTTAGCCTTATGTTTCCAAATTAAAGCAATGGATGGTATTTTCTTAAGGAGTGATCGAGTGCACGGTCCTAACTATAAACCCGCCTTCATATGTTCTCCACGTGGAAGTTGAAACCAGGGGCCCTTACAATAATATCATACTAATGTATACATGTGTAACTTGAATTAGATTTTGATTTTATCTGTCAATGTCACATATGTCTCTTTTACCCACCTTCTTCTACTTTAAAGTATATATATATAGTTGTGATTTAGAAGCCAAACTCTTACACAAAATAATGTATTTATTGATGATGCCTTGTGCCTTTTAAAAGGAAGTGCTTCAAAACTTTCCATCATTAGGAATTGAATTCTCTTTTTCTTTCTTTTTTTGAAGTTAAAGGGATAGTATGTACGACTTTTACAAAAATCGATGCCCTTACATGTATTTTTGGTTTTAAGAATGGTTGTAACATTCAACGTGTCTTTTATTAGGAGCTCCGTGTGGCGGTAAAGAAATTTGCGGGTTAGTTCTTTTCAGGATGAAAGAAAACATGACAATCCAAAAATGTTGAGTCATTGTCAAGAGGATTGGATTGGTTATGTTTAGAATTTAAGGCTTGTGGTGACCAAATGTTATAAATGGTCTAAACTTTGCACTGAAGTATAGTTTTCAAATCTTATAGGTTAGGATTATGGAAAGACATTTGTACTAATTGAAAATCTTTCAAGACTAGGTCTGATATTTAGTAGGTTGATTTGTAAAAGAGGCAGAAGACAATTGAAAATTATTCATGCTTAAGGTTCGAATCTTCATCCTGTACCATTTAAAAATAATAATTCAAGCGAACGGATGAAAACAATTTAAGTTGGAAGAGTTATTATTGTGTCTAAATTAATATGATATGTTTGAAATATAATAAGGAATAATGTATTTGACGAGGAATTTTGGCTAAATTATTTATATTGTTACAACCTTTTTTCTCATAAAACATTTGTCCAAAATTGTCTTTCGGTTGCATCTCATATTCTCATAGACACTTTCATGAAAGGTCGATACTATAGATATAGAATGTCACTTATTATTTTAAAATAATAATTCCCAAATATTAACACTTAAGCAAGCCATGCATTTTTTAAATTTCTTCCAATCAGATATTGAATTGTTTTTTTACATTGAAAGAGAGAAGTAGAAACACAAAAATTATATAAAAGACGCGAAAGATATAGAATTGTATTATAATATTCTTTTTGTGATTAGCTATATATTAGGGTTTGTTCGGACTTGAGTTAGTGTAATAATTTGGTTATTTGAAAAAATAATGATTTGGATGATTTTTAGGAGGTGCATATTTTTTTTTGTTAAAACTTTTAAAAGTATTAATAAAAAATAATAATTTAAAATATGAAATATTTTAGTATTTTTATTAATAAATTAAGTGATGTAATATAATAAAAGGATTTTGAGATATGTTTTTTTATTATGGTTATTGGAAACAAAAAAATGCCTAATAATGATGAGTACCTTGTTCAAATGTGTTTTTAAAATATTCACACTAGACAATTGATGGAGATGCTTAAATTTATGTTTGTTTTCTTTATCAAATATGAAGCTAATTAAGATAAGAGAATTGTAAAAAATAAAAGAAAAGAAAAAACAGATACAAGCTTTTTTATTATTAAAAAATATGTGGTATTATGTATGCCTTAATTACATGTTTAAGGTTTAAATGTGCATAGCCCAATCCATTTATAGAGGATAAAATTTCATCAAATGAGATTATATATTTTTTTTTCCCAAGATTTCAATAAATATATGTGTTTCTTTCTTATTGAGAATTTAGATTATTTACAGAATTGTGAAGTTGAGTTAATAAATAAAAATTAGGATAAAATTTGAGCATAATATGTAATTGAAAGGATGAATATAGATTTGAGTAAAGAGTAGTGTATTTTACTCAATGGAAGTGCTTCCTTATGCACTAAGTAATTAAGGAAAAATTATGACAACTGAAAAGCAGCAACAGCAAGCTGTTATTTCTCCTTTTGACAATCCGACAAAATTAAATAAGTCCTGTTTGGACACCCATTTTCTTTTACCTTTTAATCTTATCAGTAATATTATTATCCAAAAATAAAGTATACATGAAGCAAGCTTCTTGAAAATAATACTTAGTTTTCTTCTTACAATTTTATTTTAATATTTATATGGGATTTTGTGCTTCATAATTTTACTTAAAAAATATTTTATTTTAGGGTTTTGTGGATTTTTTTTATATAATATTAGGGTTTTTTGTTTTATTTATTTATGCAAATTAAATAAAATCTGTTTTAAAAAAAATTAATATCAAATTATGAACATCAAATCAAAATATAATAACAATTTAATTGGTTCAAAAGTCCTTAAAAAAAGTAACAAGTTCACACCCGATCTAAACATTTGGTGTTAGATTATTTTTATAAGCTTACTTTAGTTGTTAATTTTTTCGGTTTTATTTTTCAGTCAAATAAAAAAAATAAAATTTAAAGACACATATTTCTAGTCCTGCATTTTAGCCACCTCTAGTCATGCCTTTCAGCCGTCATCTCGGGTCGGGTATAACCCATTGAATTTAGTCGAATTAAAAAAAATAATACTCCAAATTGTTTAAGTTTCAAAAGTATTAAATATGTAAATTAGCCTATTTGAAAGCAACTTCAAAATTTACTTTTGTTGAAAAATATATAATTTTGACAAGTAAAATTAGAAATTGAAACAACCTAACTAGCGCATTACTTAAAAACTATTTTTGTTGTAATATGCATGCTAGCAGGTAAAACTAGAAATAGGAACAAAGTAATAGAAAACAATATGGTTACAACTACTTATAAGTATTTTAAATTAAAAAATACAATAGACAACTTTATAATAGAATAAATGTGCATCTATTGTACGTTTTAAGTACATATTTATTCCAATAAACAGACAAATAATTAAGATATATAATCAAAACGGCCAAACTTGATCAACAAAATAAAAATTCATTCAGTTTAATTCATGATTCATAACCCAATCCAAAATTGCTCCAAATTAATTAACTACTAAATTAACATCCATTATATTCAAAGTAAATTTCAATTACTTAACTATAAATATGTATATATATATCAATACATTTATTCAATATCAATGTTTGTTTATGTATTAGGCTATCTATGATATAGCCCGATGACCCACTAAACCATCTTCAACATCGTCTTCTCTCGTCTAAGCGTATGTGGAACTTGTCCCGATCCGTCGTTATAGTTTTTAGTCCGGGTAGATTTCAAATAAAGTTTTTAGCCCGGATCTCCACCCTTACCCTTATTATGGGAAAATTCCACTCAAATACAGCTTATTAGAAGAAAATAAATCTAAGCCATGCATGGCAGAATTAATGCCATACACTTAGACTAAACAGAGCACATAGAACAGAGTATGGATTATACTTAGAACTGAACCCATATCTTAATTAAAAAAAGATGCTTAATTAATCATAAAGAAATAAGAAGAATATTTCTAAAAGATCTTCTTCTTCTTCATCTTCATCTTCTTTACTTTCGTCCCTTTCCATTTTGTTTCCTCAACTGTTCATAAAATTTCCCAATGAATTCCTCCGCCGCCGCATCAACTAGACAATTCTCTTCAATATCACCCAATGGAAAAGGCGAATCAGTTACCCTCAATTGTCTAACCACTGGAGTTCTACCAAACCCCGGTAGTGCCGGCGAAGGTGCCTCGCTATAACACCCATACATCATTTCACTAACACCCGGGCTTTGAAGAAAAGCCGCCACAGACGGAGAGCTAGCAAGCGCCTCGCTGAGCTCTCCGTCAATCACGTCATCAAAATCTTGATCGTTAGTTTGTGGCGCGTGTGCGCATGATCCGAAGAAGTTTCCTGTACCATGTTGCTTGCGCTTATAGTTATTGAGGTGGAATGCGAATGGGAATGAAGCGCGATGTGCCGGAGTGTCGCTGCAGCTGAACTCGTACTCGTCGGCTGGAAGACGCGGTTCGGGGGAGGCATGGTGGTGGTGGTGATGATGGTGGGAGATGATGTTGTGCATCATGTTCTTTCCGGCTAACTTACCTCGTTTAACCATGACATTTAGATCGAGCATTAGGAGTTTTGGTTTGGAAATTCCTTTCCTTAAAACCAACCAAACACCCCTTACTAAATTCCAGAATCTTTTGGCTACGACAGGTATGTTGTTTGGTTCCATATCTACAAATTGATTTTGAGGATTCAAAGATATATGATCTTTCTATAGATGTTTTGTTTTGTTAGTTGCGAAGTGGAGATGAGAAGGAACAAACATATATATAAGGGAGTAGATCTAGGTTTAGTATTTGATTAATCTTTAATTAATTAATTAATTAAAGTTATATAATAAGTTCAATAATAAATAGAGTTTTCTAAAGCAAATATGATGATGCTTTACTTGGTGGTGTCAAAAAGTTAGTTTTCTAACTTGTGGCTATCTCTTTCTATTTCTTCCGCAGTAAGGATTCAACATTTTCAAATAAATAAAAAAATAAATAAAAAGTGGTCCAAATTATAACTTACTCAATTAAAGTAATTTAATTTCATTTAATTAATGAAAACGTACTATTTGATTTCAGTTTCATAAGAATGTTATTTAATTAATTGGAGAATTAAGTACAAGTAATTAATATACAACAAGTTTATCTTGGAATTGATGAAGGTTAATTAGTTATGTTTGCATTTAAACTTTTAGGGTTATAGAGTAATGGATATTGGATAGGATATGGGGTTAACGTTAATATCTCAAAAGGCTAACATTATTTTTTTAAGGGATACGTATGTATGTATAAGGTTTCTTTAATTTATTTTAATTAGTTTGTACGTGGCGTTATATGATATTGACAGTTGTAATTTCCCTTTAGGATATTTATAGTTTTGTGGTAATTAGTTAAAGTGTGTTATTTATTTGGGTTGAAAAAGGGTCCCCTTTCTTTTTTCACTCCATTTGGCCGGCCAATTGGGTTTCTTCTAATGTTTTACTTTAATTTTTAGAAAAATCATTTATAATTCTTTCATTACAAAGTTTTTCTTCTCATGTTAGGCTTAAGGTTATATGAGCTTTCACTTCATTCATCTTGAATACTACTCACTTTGGACTAGTATCATTTTTTAATGGGCCATATTACACCACACCCAGCCCACCACCCACAAACACACAACACCCAGCCCACCACCCACAGACACACAACTTTTTTTTTCTTTTTTTTATGTTTAAGTTGTCACAAAATACATCCAAAATATAATAAAATTAATCATTTGAGGGTAACAATAAAAACATAAAAATATAAGTAAAAAATTCTTATAGACAATTGAAACATAACCTAAAATTTAGCGTTAACTATCTTCTTTTGCCCCTTAGATATCCCAAAGGTAGAGTTATCAATTAAAATTAGTGCATTTTAAAAACATTTGTGAAGTCATGTACATTTACATTTTTTATGTAATTATTTTTATACTTTTGAAGGATAGCTCATCCTTTGTGACATACATATAGACATCCATGGATACATCAGATCATCCTTCTTTTCATAGGAGATCTCATATTGTTATAATAATAGCGTTATGGACAAAAACGGATTTAGGTTAAAGATGTGGTGGGCTCAAGCCCACCAATTTTATTTTATTTTAAATAAAATAACTAAATTTATCTTTAACTTTTTCACTCTAATTTAGAGTTCGATAAAATATTTACTTAATTTTTTCTCTTTATTTTTTCTTCTATTTTTCAAGCTCACCCTAAATATTTTTAAGTTCACCCTAACTTCAAATTATGGATCTGTCCTTAGTTGTGGAGTAAACGCATCGGTCAACCACGATCACTAAAACATCATACAATTCTTTTCAAGTTAAATAGTCCACAATAAAATAATCGAAATAATGGTTTATCGACTCAATCCAACTGAACTCGCGGTTACTATCCAAACATCCCAACAAGCACACCACACAACTAACTTAGAAACATGTATAATCTTAATTTAGTTTATCTTAACTTAAAAATTCATGTCTCCAAAATTATAAATTTGAATATATATATATATATATATAAAGTGTGACCTTTTAATAATAGTATTGTGGGGGAAGAACCAACTAATTACGTGCATCTATTGTTGTGTGTTATTGTTGGTTTGCTAACAATAGTCTACCTTTTTTCTCAAATTATAAAGGGAAGGTGGAGTTTCTAAATTTAGTATTTCCCTTTTAAGAAAAATTCAATGTATTTCAACTTTTAAATCGAGCCCTTTATAAAATAAAATAAAAAGGGATTAATTTGTAATTGTACTTTGTTTGTTTTACCAAACAAAATCATTTCTTTTGATAAATAAATACATTATTATTTATAATGTTGTTTAGATATTTTCATATTGATATTTTTGTTTAACTTGTAACAAAACATTAATGAAGTTGTTTGGTTTCATGGTACTATCGGGTTTTCACCATAAATGTGATCTATAGTGGAGTTATAAAAAACAATCTCACTATTTCACAACAAATTAAATACATTTTTTTACTTAATAAATATAAAATTGTGATAGGTTAATGTACGTGATTTAACTGTTAATTAACATGATGTTATGAATGCATGCATTCACAATATTATGTTTATTATTACCTAATTTAGTTTTAATAAAAATAAGTAAATTTTATTTGGAATGTTTGCCTGGTATGGGGAAGAGGTCTACTTAGAAGATATATATTTTAAATTTTCAAAGAGGGACCTTTTTTTTGGAATGATGTTTCAGTGTTGATTTTCTGGTCTTTAGCAAGTTTGAGTGTTTGACCCTCATACTTGTAATCATAATTTCACATGTTTTAGTAGTTCAAATTGACTCCATTCACAATAGCTAATCAAAACTACGATACAAACATAACAGCGCGAAGCAAAAACAAAAACAAAAACGGAAATCAAAATTAAGAGAATATCTAGCTCGTAGATCCTCAATAAGGTGATGAGTTTCTCAAACGAATAAATCGGACTTTTCAAAGCATGATCTCTTGCAGTTTTAATGGTGAATTCAAACATATTGCTTAAGTTGAAGATTTGTTATTGAATTTAAACAATTTGGTGAATTGTAGGAAAGTGCATGGAAATTATATGATTGGAACTTTACTCTCTTTTTGAACTTTCACCATCAAAGTGTTGATAAAGAATGTGAAATGATGGGCTAGCTTTATCATCAATAGGAAGAGTTTTAATTTACTACCATATTAGCTAGCTAGGTAGCCTTAATAATGTTGTGTATTTAATTAATAAATAATTACATAATTAATTATCTACCACACCTACTCACAAAACAATCATCACAGCAAAAAAAAAATACCACTTATAGTTCAAGCTAGCCTGTCAAATATATATATATATACTCTACTAACTAAACTATGCATGTGGCACACAAAAGGAAACTAGTTTTTAAAATTTGACCATCATTTCAAAATATATGGCCCAATTGCTAATTGTTGTTTAAATTTAAATTGGGTTAGTTTATAAATTTTAGTTGATTAAGTTGTTTTTCACAAATGAATTGAATTATCGTCTTCTTATTTTAACCTAATATTTTTATTTTTTTAAATAATTTATAACATTTTTTCAATTTTTACAATTATTCTTATACATTACACATTTTTAAGACATTCCAGTTGTCTTATAATTTTGAATGTACATATCTCTAAATATAACTCAATTTAACATACAAATACATTCAAATTATTATAGCTTACACATTTAAAAAAAAAATACCAAATTTATCTTTTTTCAAAATTTTAAAAATATTTCCTTAAATTATACAACTTTTTTTTAGTTATTCAAATTCAAATATCAAACATGGAGAAATTGTGTAGCTAAAATTGAAGTCTTGATTGCATCACATATTATATGTCACATTTTAAAATGAAAACCACGGCTCGAAATTCAAGACTATGTTCAACAAAACCCATATTTAAAAAATGATGTTGGTGAATGTGCCATAAGAATCTTTTGTGGGCCAAAGCAATCCTATCAAAAGCATGATCATTTGAATTGGTTCATCTAGCCTATCCCTCCTCCATACAATAATGATCTAAGAAAACACATCACCATTCATTATTGAAAGGACTTTTTTTTAAATACATGTTGGGAAAGGTAATTCAATTTGTTCTTTCAAATGGGGGTATAGATGGTTTGGAAAATTTATTGAGAGGTCTCTTTCATAGATTGGTGTGAGTAATATGTTTAACCCTAAAGAGGAATGAATGAATTGAAATTTGTATAACATTTTCTCAAAATATATTTATTATTTTACAAATATTTTGAAATCTCATAATAATAATAATAATAATAATAATAATAATAATAATAATAATAATAATAATAATAATAATAATAATAATGTACCCATCACTTTGACCGTGACTAGATAAGGATTTATGTCACCCCGAAAAAAAAAATATAACGTTAAAAATGTGACATAATCTTTTAATTATTATTTTTTTCAATTTAGTTCAATATATACTTTCGGGGACTATGGTCGCAAGCTGAAACTTAAGAATTGACGGAAGGGCACCAACAAGAGTGGAGTTTGTGGCTTAATTTGACTCAACACGGTGGACCGGATCCAAATCCCCTGAAATGGGACGCCGGAGAGAGTGAAAGCCCGTTGTGTCCGAACCCTATCGTACCACGAGGCGCTAAAAATGAGGTTATCTGACACCTTGAGTTAAGTTTTGGACCGATAAAGTTAAGCATAATTTGTTTTTCGACCGAGAAAAGTTAACCATGACTAGTTTTTCGATCAAGAATAATTTATAGAAAATAAAGGTAAGCTTACGTTTATACACTCGTTTTATTCATAATTTTTATATTAATTTTTTATATTCATAGTAGTTTTTTTTTCAATCTCACCGAACACGAATTTATGAATCTTACTTGTTGTGACTAGAAAGTTAAAGAAAATAGACCATGTGTAACCACTTACACATATTTTTCTTTGAAACAATAATTAATCAGATAAAATGCAGAATCAATACATTACATAGCAATAATAATAAAACAAAGAAACACTCATGAAATTATTACAGAGAGGACAAAGCAAATTCCTTCCCACAAGAAAACAAAAGAAAAAGACAAATGAATCTTCTAGAATTCAGTAGAAGATAGAGGTGCATGGTCATTATTAATGAACAGAATTGGGTAAATAATTCCAGCAAGCCCACCTCCAACAAGAGGCCCAACCCAATAGATCCAGTTACCACTAAAGTCACCACTAGCAACAGCAGGCCCAAAAGAACGAGCCGGGTTCATTGAACCACCCGAAAATGGACCGGCAGCCAAAATGTTAGCTCCAACAATAAATCCAATTGCAATTGGTGCAATAGTTCCCAAAGCACCCTTTTTAGGATCAGCTGCGGTAGCGTACACGGTATACACCAAAGCAAATGTGATGATGATTTCAAACACCACGCCTTCAATGGCTCCTACTCCTGATGCAAGGCTGTGGATTGGAATTGCCTATAGAAATATTCATGCAATTTTTGTTAGGTTTTGTTTTTTTTTTTTTACTTTTTAATTGTAAAAAATATACTTACCAAACCACCCGTGACAAATTCGGGTGACAAATTTGAGAAGGTATGAGGCGGCAATTGAACCAACAAGTTGAGCAATTATGTAGAAAATGCTGGTGATGATTGTGATCTGACCGCCTACGGCTAAGCCGAAGGTGACGGCCGGGTTGACGTGGCCGCCGGAGATGTTGGCACCGATGGATACGGCCACAAACAACCCGAATCCATGAGCGATTGCTATCGCGACTAAACCCGATGGGTCAAGTGCCCCGTCTGAGGTCAGCTTGTCTGTCATTAATTAATTAATTAATTAAATGCATCGTCACATTCATTAAAAAAAAATAGTTAGTTAAATTTTGTAACAAAAAAGTGTATTATAGTGATTATGTTCAAATCTTACTCAAAAACAATTTTTTAAACTAAAATTAGGTTAGTCAAACAAAAAATCATGTATTCTAGAGGAGATTAGGGCAACTCAATTCTCGGGGGCGGACATTGAATATAGGTAATGAAAATCGAACTTGTGACATTCTGTTTCTCTGAGATCGACTCTTTATATTTGGTATATAGACTTACTGAAAGCAATGGCGGAACCGACACCGGCGAAGACGAAGAGGAAGGTGGAGATGAACTCGGCAAGATAAGCCTTGATAGAAGCTCCACTGAAGGAGTCGTCTAGACGTCCAAAAGCTATGGCAGGCATCTTTTGAATTTTGTTTGATGAAAATAATGAAAGAGGGAGAGAGAGAGAATGAGACTTATTTGTCTTTCACAAATTAATGAGATAAATTAGTGGAACAAGAAGGGGTATATATATAATGCATATACAAGGGAAGGAATATCTATGTATTTTTTTAGTAAAGAATATATATATATATATGCTTCATGTAGATAACATATTTTAATTTACAAATTGCACTTCATAATATAATTACTCTTATAATAACTAATTCTATCCTTAATTTCTTATTCTTTTATGTCTGTTTATGATTTATTAGTTTGACTTTTTTTAAACAATCTTATTAAGAGTTTGTTACTTGATTTTGAGAAAATGTATATAAATTTTTTAAAATTTAAAAGATATTTTAATTAATGAATAATCATTTGATAGAGTAGAGATAGAACAAAATAAAGTTTAATTATTGTTATATTTTAAATATTAAAAAAACTTATCTCAAGAAGATTTAAATTATAAAAACTTTGATTGAACATTAAGTTGTCAAATATATGACCGTAAAATTCTGTTTGTGAATAACGAGGAGATTGAGGAATATCTAGAAATCGTTTTGAGAATATGTTTTACACGTTTTGTTTGAAGAAAAATTAAGTTCAAATATATTTATTTTAATGGTTGAATATCTCTTTGAATGACAAAGACATTTCCCAAACATGATTTCATTTGAAGTAATTTTATTTTATTTTATTTATATATATTAAATCAACAATTATTCTATAAAATGTGATATCATGAACAAACCCACATTAATGGCTCACATTGTTTAATAAATATCCCTGGTTAGTTTAGAGGATGAGTTTAAAATGATATAATTGATCCCAAACTCATCATAATTTATTTAAATTGAAAATAAAAAAATAAAAAATTTATATAGATCCAGCCAATAAGGTAGTGACATATGCCAGGCTGTAATAACAGTTAATAGAATTGTCGAGAAGCTCATAATAATAATAATGTATCATCTCCATTCCATGTGAGCCCAGCCGACCATTCGATAAGCTCCATGACTCATTAGAGAGGTGGGTCCCCTTTTTTTTCTCTATTTTCAAACGCCAGATCTTACTGGAAAATTCATCATTTTTTTTTTCAAATTTTAAAAACAATATATATATATTTCATTGTTGACATTATCTAAATATCATACGACATAATAAATATAAAAGTTGTTGTTGACAACGTTTTTAATTTACAATTTAATGTCATTTATTGTTTTTATTATTATTTTTAATTTTGGAATAGACCCTAGAGGTGCTGAATTTTGATAAATATACATTATTATTTGAAATATTTTCTTATGGTTTTGTTCTAGCTCTAGGGGCCTAGGTCTAGTTTTATAAATCCATGTCTAAAAATGGATGGTTCTTTTATGAATTTGTGTTATTTAATTATCATTTTTTTAATAATTAATACTGAAATATTATTACTTGATAAATATAATTAAAATAATAATAATCCCAAACTTAGCTTAAACTTCCATCCCTCAAAGCTCTTTTTAACATAATTAAGTGTTTATAAGTAAAAGAAATATTTTAAATCAATTATTCTATCACTTGCATAGATTAAAGATAAAGACTAAATATCAATTATATTTGTATTTAATGTTTTTAAATGGTACAAAATGTAAAGATTAACAAGGAATTTATGAGTCCGGTGAATTATATTTGTCTTTTTAAGGATATATTTGCTCAATAACATGTTGGTAATGTGTTTGTATTATTTTTTTTTTATGTTATGATTTGATGCTTAAACAATTTTTATTATTTTTGATATATATGAGTTATTTAAAAAATATATAAAGATTTAAATGTGTGATAATACATATGTATAAATTATGGTGCCTTATAACACAATTATGAGTCCACTTTTTCATGTGATTTCTAATTTTAGATTTTGATTTTATTAGTTATAATACTAATTAAGATTATTAGTTAGATCATTTATTTTCATTTAAAATAATTGTATTATTTTTTTCGAAATTCAAAATGTGAAGGAACCCAAAAAAAATATCAGCATCAACTGTTTATATTACCGGACAGCTCAGCTTATGATGTTCATATCAATCTATTATTGGGTAGATCTCATAGTCATAGAATAACTTTCTAGCTCTACCTATTTTTTGTTTCATTTCTTCTGAAACAATCACAAACATATTTTATATTAATTTTGTAACTTTACATTGTTATATTTCCATTCTCTCTAGTATTGAAATAAGGGACATAGTGACTATATATATATATATATTGATAAATAATTACTCTTATGTAATATTATTTGAAATGTGGGAAATCTGATTAAACACTACAAAAACAAAAAAGAGTAAATAATACTTGGATCATTAGATCATGTTCGGCCAAGAGACTTCTTTTTATATGGTATATATTGATGATACAGATCCCACTTTTAACTGTACTCATAGTGTCAAGTTTATATATATATGTTGTTTTTACTTTAAATAATTGAGTTTTTTTTATTAATTATTTAATTAGGAGATGAGATCGAGGAGGTGCCACATCTATGTTATTAGTATTTAATGATATGTAATCCTCATAATAATTTAATATCTCATATCATGTTAATTTGATTGATGCTACATGGTTGATTTAAGAGTATAGATTTGTGATAGTCTCTTCACAAATATATAAATTATTTTTTATTTGAAAGGATATATCAAAATTAATCAATATTTTTTTTAATTAATTAATTAATTTTCAGATATCAAGTATATGATGGGTTCAATTCTAATGTCTTAAATAAAAAAAAATCTTGATGGGTAGAGTTATGTTAGTTTCCATTATTAAACATAAGATTAGTTCAATGTAAAATGGTTGAACTTGAAAAAGAAACTTGAATTTGACAGTCCATTATTATGTACATATTAGGTCAAATAAACCTGAATTATCTCCATGTGTATTTTAAAAGAAACTGTCTACATGTGCCACATGACCCATATATGTCATGTAAGTATCCTTCACATGTGCCTGTCTTTTCTCCTCATATATGATGGATAATGGCAAAAGGTGTGTAATTTGAAACAAATTACATATAAATTGATGTTTCAAATCAACTTTAAAAAAATGATAATTAAAGTTAATTTGATCTTAAGCTATAAGTTTATAAATTTAAGGGATCGGCTGATCTTCTAATTCTATCTATTAATTAAGTTAGTTTTTGAAAAGATTTTTTTATCCTTTTTCCAAAATAGTTACTAGTTTTTGAAATATCCACGAGATGAATTTGTATTTTGTGGTTAGTGGGTCCCTTAGGGCATGAATAAGTGATTTTGGGCCACATAACGCACCGACCAACTCATCTTCACTCACAAGATGACCTTTCAAGAGGCTAGCTAGGCCAGATGTGACTAAAAAGAAAACAAGAAAAAAAAGGCTCAAATGTTTGTATTATGAATTATCATATCTATATATATCTAATGACGCTTAATTTTGAAATGTAGGAGGTGTACATCACGCTCTTTCCAAAATGATCTACATCATAGATATTTTTGTGTTAGATATATATATTTCTCTCTCTTCATTTATCTTTATTAATTAATTTTTTTATTTTCTTTACCATATATATTTTCTCACTAATAATATAAAATATATATTTTTTCATCAATTCTATTAACTAAGTTTCATAATTATCTATATCCGTTACTTTTATATATATATATATATATATATATATATATATATTAATATTTTTATTAATTAAATTTAGCATTAATATTAATTATAAAAAATTACAAAAATAATAAGAGTTTCACTTATTATATTATATTCATTATAAAATTATTTTATTTATATTAATTCAGTTTAGCATTAAATATTAAATATGAAAATATATAAAAATAAAAAATTTCAGTTATTATATTATAATTAATGAATGAAAATATGTAAAAATAATAAATTTTATTTATCATATTATAATTATCTATTAATTGAATTTAGCAATAAATATTGATTATATCAATTAGCAATAAATATCTAATAACGCTTAATTTAAAAGGTTGGAGGTGTACATCACGCTCTCTCCAAAATTATTCACATGTATTTTCTCTTTCTTAGATATATATATATATATTTCTCTCTCTTCATTTATCTTTATCAATTAATTATTTTTCTATCCCTTACCATATATATATTCACACTAATAATATATAAAAAATATCTAATAACGCTTAATTTAAAAGGTTGGAGGTGTACATCACGCTCTCTCCAAAATTATTCACATGTATTTTCTCTTTCTTAGATATATATATATATATTTCTCTCTTCATTTATCTTTATCAATTAATTAGTTTTCTATCCCTTACCATATATATATTCACACTAATAATATATAAAAAATATCTAATAACGCTTAATTTAAAAGGTTGGAGGTGTACATCACGCTCTCTCCAAAATTATTCACATGTATTTTCTCTTTCTTAGATATATATATATATTTCTCTCTTCATTTATCTTTATCAATTAATTATTTTTCTATCCCTTACCATATATATATTCACACTAATAATATATAAAAAATATCTAATAACGCTTAATTTAAAAGGTTGGAGGTGTACATCACGCTCTCTCCAAAATTATTCACATGTATTTTCTCTTTCTTATATATATATATATATTTCTCTCTCTTCATTTATCTTTATCAATTAATTATTTTTCTATCCCTTACCATATATATATTCACACTAATAATATATAAAATATATATATTTTCATCAATTCTATTAACTTTCATCTTTAATTATTCTATGTCTGTTACTCTTATATATATATATATATATATTAATATTTTTTATTAATTATTTTAAAAATAAACCTAATGATTATCGTCTAAAATATTATATATATTAATTACGCTCTCTCCAAAATGATCAACATCATCATCATATGTATTTTCTCTTTCTTAAATATATATATTTCTCTCTCTTCTTTCATTCTCAGGAAATCAAAATCGTCTAAAAGGTCTTTATTTGTTATTGATGCAATGGCTATTTTTTCTTGAATTTTTGTAGACGTAATGTTGTCATTTTCATAGGGAGAACGAGGCTTTCAGTTATTTCAAAGAAGATCCATATTTGTGTAATGTGGTAAGAACTCTTGAGCTCAAGTCTAAACTTCTTATCATATATTTTTATTAGTTTTTGAAATATAACTTTTCTTCTCAATTATATATGTTTCGTCTCTCCTTAAGTCTTATTTTGTTATTCAAAGACAGATGAGAGCAAAGTTATCTAGAGACTATATATATATATATATATATATATATATATATATATATATATATATAATAATTCCCGATTTGTTTGGTTGGTTTCAAGTCCTTTTAGTCATCACTTTAATATGTTGATTTTTAATATTTCAATTGATGTTTTGATGGAGATGATGGGTTCATTGGATTCAAGATTAAACAACTTTGAATATGCTAAATTTTTTTAATATTTGTATTTTTTTCCAAGAATTTGATCATTTCAAGCAGCTGTAAAAACATCATCGGTCTCCTTTTATACCTTCTAACTCTACAATCATTTACAAAATTCAGGTAATTTCTCTTTCCTATATATATATATATTAATATTTTTTATTAATTAAATTTAGCATTAATATTAATTATAAAAAATTGTAAAAATAATAAGAGTTTCAGTTATTATATTATATTCATTATAAAATTATTTTTTTTATATTAATTCAATTTAGCATTAAATATTAAATATAAAAATATGTAAAAATAAAAAATTTCAGTTATTATATTATAATTAATGAAAATATTTAAAAATAAAAATTCCAGTTATCATATTATAATTAATGAAAATATATAAAAAATAAAAATTTTCAGTTATCATATTATAATTATCTATTAATTGAATTTAGCAATAAATATTGATTATATAAACTAGCAATCATTCACAAAATTCAGGTAATTTTTCTTTCCTTATTTATTTATCTTACTTATTTTCTTTCTCATAATATAAGATAATCTCCAACTCACCAGCAAACAACTCCATTATAAGTCACTCAATGCATTTTAAGTTTTCCTACAAAATCTTTCTCTTCCAAACCCAAATATGCAGGAACACTGTTCACATATTCAAAAGGTTTTCAAAAACTTTCATTTCAGTCATTTTAGTTTGTTTTTAATTAATTTATATAACTTATTTATATTTTAATTTGTTTACATATTTTATTTATTTATATTTTAATTTATTTATATAATTTATTTATATGTTTAATTATCTATATATATCTAATAACGCTTAATTTTGAAATGTAGGAGGTGTACATCACGCTCTTTCCAAAATGATTTACATCATAGATATTTTTGTGTTAGATATATATATTTCTCTCTCTTCATTTATCTTTATTAATTAATTTTTTTATTTTCTTTACCACATATATTTTCTCACTAATAATATAAAATATATATTTTTTCATCAATTCTATTAACTAAGTTTCATAATTATCTATGCCCGTTACTCTTATATATATATATATTAATATTTTTATTAATTAAATTTAGCATTAATATTAATTATAAAAAATTACAAAAATAATAAGAGTTTCACTTATTATATTATATTCATTATAAAATTATTTTATTTATATTAATTCAGTTTAACATTAAATATTAAATATAAAAATTTTCAGTTATTATATTATAATTAATGAATGAAAATATGTAAAAATAAAAAATTTCAGTTATCATATTATAATTATCTATTAATTGAATTTAGCAATAAATATTAATTATATCAACTAGCAATCATTTACAAGATTCAGGTAATTTTTCTTTCCTAATTTATTTATCTTACTTATTTTCTTTCTCATAATATAAGATAATCTCCAACTCACCAGCAAACAACTCCATTATAAGTCACTCAATGCATTTTAAGTTTTCCTACAAAATCTTTCTCTTCCAAACCCAAATATGCAGGGACACTGTTCACATATTCAAAAGGTTTTCAAAACTTTCATTTCAGTCATTTTAGTTTGTTTTTAATTAATTTATATAACTTATTTATATTTTAATTTGTTTACATATTTTATTTATTTATATTTTAATTTATTTATATAATTTATTTATATGTTTAATTCATGATAATTTTAATAAGGTTTGTTTTGATATATTTTTTTTTTTGTTTGTGAGAAGTAATTTGTGTTTATGTAATAATGTTTAATTTATTTTATGCAGTTTTATAAATAATTGAATGAGAATTTTAAAAGAATTAATAAGTTGTTGTAAAGTTATGGGTTCAATTTGTAATTTTAGATAAATATATAGATATTATTGAAAAAATTAAAATTTATTATAAAAATGAATATTCTGAGAATATTCTTTTGAGTTTGAGTTTTTGAGTCGGGATAAATTACTAAGATGTTTACTGCATTTTAAGTATGAGAATAAATATCTTTCATAATATATATATATATATATATATATATATATATATATATATTTCTTTCTTAATTTAATTATTAAGTATTTTTTTCTACTTACTATATAAATTTTTATATTTTTTCACACTAATAATATAAAATATTTTTTTATTAATATTTTTTACATAAAGATATATAATATTACATAACATATTTATTTATATATATATAATAACAATATATATAATAATGTTTAATAGATGAATATGAAGGTTTATACACAAATTATTTTTATCTCAATTCATAATTTCTCTCTCTTAATTAACTCTATAAATTATTCTACTTTTTAAATTAATTTTTTATATATATTTGACTATCTTTCTTAATCTAATTATTAAGTATTTTTTTTCTTTACTATATAGATATTTATATTTTTTCACACTAATAATATAAAATATATAATATTACATAACATATTTATTTATATATATATATAATAACAATATATTCATTATGATTTCTATCTTAATTCATTATTTTATATTCAAAATTATTTTCATTTCATAATTTATCTTTCTAATTAATTCATAATATTACTCTTTTTTTAATTAAATTTTATTTCACTTTTTACTTATCATAATATATAAAAATTTAAAATTATATATATATTAGGTAAGTTAAAACTATTTATTTTAAATAGGTGATTATATATAAATAAATATTTTAAATAACAATATTAAATATTTCTCTCAACAATTCTTTTACTAAATTTATTGAAACTCATTGCAAAAAATTGATGCAGTCAACCTTAAGAACTAAAAATAATTAATATACATATGATGGAAACATATTTTATATTATATAAACATATATCTTACTTTTAAGTTAATATTATTATTAGAATTAAGTTACTATTAGTAGTGATATATTTTTTATTGAACAAAAATATATTAATACTTACTTAATCTTTGATTATAAATATAGAATTTGTATCATTTGATTAATCTTCTTTTTTACAAGATACTATTTAAGAGAATTTTTTTGTATAATTTAGTGAAGGAGTTTTATTAATCTAAATTTTTCATGACCTACTTTTAAATTTTTTGGACTAGGTTAGGTCTTAGAAAAAAGAGATTTTTTGAAAATTAGTTATAAATACTTATTTAAATGCTGAACAATAATATCAAACTATATCAATGATAGGTAAAATGTGTTATATACTATTATATCATTCATCCCGTATGAGTTTATCCCCTCTTATCTTTGAGTAAATTACTTTGTTTTCTTTTGTGATGAAAAATTTTCTAACAAAAAATATTAACCTTCTATAAAAAAAGGATTCTAATTTTTTAACTACATTTAGAAATATATAAAAATAAAAAAAATATATTTAATAAAATAGTTTAAAAGTCTAATAATAATCCTATTTTTTCAAACATCATTCAAAAGATAAATTAAGTTTTAAGCTAATATAATTTATTTATATTTATTCATTTTTTAAGTTAAAATCAGATATTCACTGTTGAATTATTTTAGTTTTTTTTTATATAAAATGAATTCTAATTTCGTTTATTATGAATTTTGTAAAATGAAGAGTAATGTTATCTTCATTTGATTATGAATTTGTTTTTATTATTGTATAACAATAATTCATAAAATAAAATATTTTTTTAAAAAACAATCAACAAAATTATATAAAAATTCAAAGGATTCGCACAGCACTTTGACATAAGAAATTAAGACGAAAAAAAAGTAACTAAAAATTAGAGTCAATAATCTCATCTTTAAGAATTAAGAACCATCCAATAAATCTACAAATGTCTATAAATTAAATTAGAGTTGAGAGATTTAATTTAATATAAAAAAATAATAATATATACTTTATTTACCTACATAAAAAAAATATTAATTATTTTTTTAGAGTGAGATTTAATTTTTTATGTTTTTGTTAATAGTAAATTTTTATATGGGTATAATAGTTTTTATAATTAAAATTACAAATTTATAAAAAAAAAAATTTATTTAAAAATTTTATATAATATAAAAAAATTATATGAAATGATATAACCTTTATTGATATAATAATAATAATAATAATAATAATGTAATTTTAAATTTTATCTTTCTTCTTCAATCAAAATTTCTCAATTTTTATTTTAAGTTTAAATAACTTAAATAAAAATAAATTATTTTTAAAATTATAGTTATAAACTCATAATATTATTTATTTATTTAATTATATATATATATATATATATATATTAAATGTTATTATCTCATATAAAATAATATTTAATATAAAAAAATCAAAAAATTTATATGATTTAAAAAAAATGACATAAGATAATATAACTTTTATTTGATTATATCTAAATTAAGTTTAAATATTTTCAAACATTTATTATATAATAATAATAATAATAATGTAATTTTAAATTTGATGTACCAAATTTGTATTTTTTTATTTTTATCAAAAAATTTTAAATATTATTTTAAGTTTAATTTATTTTTTTATTCACTTTTTGTTTTCTATCTTATAATTTAATTATATTTTTTTGATTTTCTTTTATTATTTTTCTTGAATTTGGAATTGAATAATAAATAGGTAGATAATGAATCTAAAATAAATATCATATCATTAAAAGTTAATTAGAAAATTACATTAATTTTGAAATTTTTATAATTTTATTTTATTTTTCTAAAAATATTTAGATTAACCTTTTAAAAGAACTTATTTTTTTTCAAATAGTTTGATAATGTAGTTTGTATTTTGTAAGCAAAACTTATTAGTTAATTTTTATTGTTTTATTTTTTTATATAAAAAAGTGCCTAAAGATCATATTTTTTTTTTATAACTATGATATTTTTTATATTATAATCTTTGATTTAAGATATTTAAAAATAGATTTTTATTTTTTTTATAATAAAAATAATGTAAATATTTTCACATTTTATAGTTTGACAAATTATTCTAAGAATAAGAAGTAATTTTGAAGCTAAATTGTACCACCTAAAAGTTGAGTAATATAATATAATGGTGTTATTTAAATTTTATATTAATTTTTTTTATTAATTCTAAATTTTTTTTGATAAATATATTTATTTATTATAATATATCAAATTATAATATTTTTAGGTCAATAATAAAATTTTGGACTGATTAAATATAAAAAAACGGATAAGCAAGAGAGAAAAAGCCAGGATATATTCTTATGAATTACAATAGGAACGGTACAATCTATCTTGAAAGGCTCCTATGTCCCGTTAACCTTCTAAAATGTAAGATCATAAAAACAGCTCATAGATAGTAAAAATTGGGTCTCACATCACCGTAGCGACTCCATGTGCTCTCCTCTCCTTTAATTTTGTAATTGTTATTTGTTTATTTTATTTATAAGATTTTTTTTATTATATTGTTAAAATTTTTTGATTATTTATTAATGATTAATTTCAGTTAAATTTTTTGTTAAACATTTTTATATCTATAATTTATCATATTTAAAGGTATTATATGAGTCTTCTCTTAAAAGTTTAAAATAAGATCTATTTATCTTTTAAAGTACTTAATATTATAAAAATGAGAAGAAATATTTAAAATATAATTTATTAGTATAAAAGTATGTCATTTTTTTTAAACTCACTCAATTTTGTTAATAATATTCATGAATGAATTGTGGTGTGATTTATATAATATTACAATTTTAACGTTGTTAATAATATTCATGAATTGTGGTGTGATTTATATAATATTATAATTTTAACGTAATAATGTAATTAATTTACACTTATCTTTTATCTTATTCTAAATTGTAATCAACAATATTTATCTTTAAAAAATTATTTATCATGGGTAAAATGACCCTACAACGTAGGGAAATAACTCTAGTATATATTTATATATGAATCATGATTGATCAAGTTTGGATAAGGTAATAATAAAATATCATTAATCAGCAATTAGTTAGCTAGCTAGCTAATCACTATATTAAATAGTTAACTAGCTAGGGAATATGAGTTGTCACCAATTAATATTATATAATTAGTCCTAACTAATGTAGCTGATAGAGAGGAATCTTGGGTTACTTTGACATGTTTATTCGCCTAACCATTTATTATATAGCGTCAAAATAATAAATTGGGGCTCCTAGTTGCGAATTGAAATTTGGGACATTGTTTTCGAACTCTATAATTTGACGACACTTTGTTCTAGACTAATTACAAATTGGAACTTTTTTTTTAATCTCATCATTTATGGTTTATTATTATTATTATAAGTCTATTATAATTTGAAACCTCTTCTTTCGAACCTCAAATTTGAGCTCTACATTGTCAAGTTTGTACAAAATAAGTTTTCCCTAACGGACATGGACGTCTGTAAAAAAAAATGTATTACGTGACATTCTAAATCTCTAAGCCCTACTCAATTTTATTTTATCGCAAGTTGAAGAAGAGGGGAGTCACGACGTGATGGTAGTCGAGCGTCGCGAGATGAAGGGTAGAAGAGTCAAACTAAGGTGAAAGAGATGAAGTCGGAGATAAAGTTTAATTTGTTTTGGGATTAATGTATTTTTTTATTTTTTTGTTTATAATGAATTGATATTTATTAAAAAAAATATGTGGAATTTATAATCAAATGTCACCATTAATTTTTTAATTATAAAGGTCACGTAATATATTTTTTTTACGGACGTTCATGTTCGTTAAGACAAACTCGCATTTTTTACAAACTTAACAATACGGAACCCCAAAATTGTAAAGTTCAAAAAAAGAGATCTCAAATTACAATTGACTTCAATAAAGAGTCATAAATTGTGAAGTTCGAAAGAAAATGTCTAAAATTACCATTGACCTCGAATAAGTAGCCACAAACTGTAAAGTAAAAAAAATGTTTCAAATTGTAATTAACCCTTAATAAGAATATCGAATTATAAGATTAAAAAATGAGGTCCTAAATAAAATAATTTATCTTTCTCCTAAACTTTTTTTTTCACCCATTAAAAAAACATTGTCCATATTCTATACCCGTCATTCATATGGAGAAATGATATATATATATATATATATATATATATATATATATATATATATATATATATATATATATATATATATATATATATATATATATATATATATATATATATATATATATATATATATATAAATAGATAGATACACATGTTTAAGGATATGACCAGAAATAGATGTCAAATTCAAACATTTCATTTTGAAGATACAAAGACTAATTATATCTATTATTTGGACGGCTTCTAGATTTCTTTCTTTATTTATACTTTTTATAAAAAAAAATATTTTTATTAAATTCACACAAACAGTTACTTATCAAAAATTAATTAATAAATAATCTAATATAATATTTATATAACTAATAAAATAACAATGGATGATCTAGATATCAAATTGTATAAACAATTTACAAAAATAAAACTAAAAATAGAAAAGATTCGACGATCATGTAATTTGTTAAGAGTTCTCCAAAGAGGAATACGTTTGAGTTCGTGAACGATGAGTATTGAATTAAAACAAAACGAACGAACCAATTAAACAGTGTCGGATGAATCTCTACCAAATAATCTTAACGGTAGTTAAAATTATACTTAGTCGAGGGTTGGTAAGCAACGCCGAAAAAATCATATAAAATGAATAAAAAGCATCTACATATATGGCTAAAATAATAATAAATTTATACAAATCATGGAAGAATAATGTAATAGGTCACTGAAATGAAATTATCAAATTTAATAACTTTTTATTTACAAAATAAAAAATAATTTTAAATTCGATTATTTTATCTCATTTGTTGCTAGAAAGAGGACGAACGCAGACTTAAGAAATGATACCGATAGATGGTATGAGAAACAAACGATCCACCAACGATTATATTATTATTTGAACTATAAAATTTTGTGACAATTAAATCGATCATTTTAAACAGGATATTGGACCGAACAAAACGCAACATCAACTCAAATTTGAGTGATGGAGAGAAAAAACGAGGCACCTTCAAAGGGGCAAAAAATATTGATTTTTCAACTTTTTTAATGTTTATTTTTCTAGTGAAAAAATTAAAATAAATAATTATTGCGTTATATTCGAGCTTGTTAAAATCTCGAGTTGATTCTCAAATAGATAAATTTTTACGATTTTAAATTTACGATTTTACAAGTTTATAAATAATTTTAATTTTACGATTTTACATTAAAAAAGTAATTTATATTTATAAATTAAAAAAATTATTATTCGTTCAAATAAATAAATTTATATAATTAATTTTGTAAATATAACTTTTATATATTATTATTTAATTATAATTAATTTTATATTTAAATATATATTTTTTTTTAAAATTGATTAGATGTAAAATACTTAATTATATATATAAATAATAATAATAATATATAACTAATATTTTTTCAAATTAAACTCTTACGATTTTTCGTCTTTGAATTTAACTTTTAAATTTCAAGAAAACTTTAAATTTTACGAGTTTACAACTAATTAATTATGCTAAATAAATAATAACTTTATTGTTACATATTTCATTATTAAAAAACTTTTTTTTTTTTTGTTTTTATTGGTTTTGTTGTTGTAGTACCAGCTATCTTAATATTATTTTGTGAATAAAATCCTTGCATTGGGCTTGAGCCCAGATCGCTTGATCTCAGGATCAGGCAAGAATACAAATAATTAATATAGGACTCACAAGATGATGGGTTGTGCACGCAAGTAGATCCGATTCGATTAAGATATATAATAATCCGATTCGATTAATATATTTAAATATATAGTTTGTAATATTAATTAATTGGCATTTACCCTATACTACTAACAGTTATATTTCAATGTAAATAAAAAAGAATGGGGTCATTCATAGGACATGCTTGGATAATAAGAGAAAAAAATATTATAAGAGTGGCAGAATAATTGTTATTTCCCTTTTCTTATGTCAAATTGAGATAATCGATAAATTAAAATAAATAATAAACAATAAAATCAAGCACATATATACATATCAATTTTAACATGAAAAATTCAAATTTAATGAAAAAATAATACAGAACCATGTAAAAATAATTATTAAAGGTTTAATAAATTGTTAATTAGTCAGTAACTAAAACTACTCATTAGTTGAAATAATTTGTTAGTTAGTTTTATTAATTATAATTAGTATTGAAACTGAGTGTATGGTAATTATTTGAATAAAAATTTGAATAACATTGTATTTTTAATACATTTTTTTCCATCAAGATTTTAACATGGTACCAGATTTTCAAGTTTAATTATTCTCGGAGAGTTTTCCCTGCCTTTACCAGTGGCCGAAGCAGCCTGAGACCGAATGAGCAGCCTGATACTGATACCGAATGAGGATAATGTATTAGCTGCTTGTATAGGGCTTTATTCTATATTATATTATTATTACAAAGAAGATGAACAATGATGGTGATGCATGATGATGATCATCAAGATCTATTTCTTGATCAAAGAATATCGAAATGGTGAATAAACTTGGGCTAACTTTCTTAGGGCATAAAAAAAAGCAAACTGCCGTTCTTAGATAACATGATAGTTTTTTTATTATCAGAGTATATTCTTTTGCAGAATTCATGGAGCAATGTTTGGTGGGTGATTCATCTGGAGATTTTGTTAATGTACTTGTTAGAGAAGCTGATTTTGAAACAAATCCTGTAGAGGTGTAGAGGTGCTGAGGATCTTGAGAAGAGGGACTTATCTTCTTTCTTTTTTCTTTGTTGGGTTTATGTATCTTGACAGATGAGTGAAGCTAGGCATGTTTTTCCCATTCTTCTTTCTTTCCTAAATGAGAAATGGATGCTCCATCGAAGCCAAAGAGGATCTTGATAACATTCTCTTGGATCTTTACAAAAGACGTTGAAGGTTGGTAGGAAGAAAACAGTACCGACACTTTACAAGGGGAGATCGGTATATATGATGCCAATGGTACGATTCAAGATCCTAGTGACTAGTGAGATTGAAGAAAAGGAATCTAGAGATGATGATGATGATGTGGAGGAAGAGATGAAGAAAGCTTGGAATCAATTAATCTTCTTCTCCATAAGGTGTATGTCCAGCAAAAAGCAACCCGATTGTTGGGCCTATGATGATTGCCCTATGTTGTGGCTGTAAAACCGAAAATTATTTTGAAAAATATGCGAGGACGGTTGTTTCGGATCAAGATAGATTTTGATAGTTTTCAAGCCGTATAGTAAGATTCCCTTATAATTGCCGGAAAAAAAATGAGTTTTGTCGATACGATTTGTCAATACAAACAAAAATGTTAAATTACTTCTTTAAAAAGAAAAAAAGGTTAAAAGCTGGTATCTGAATAAAATGGACTGATTACGTTGGATAACTAAAAAATGGTGTTTGCTGAATTGAGTTTGCTCGGCTGTCTAAATTGTATAGCTAAAAAACTGAATCTTGTTGAATTGGTCTTGCTGAAGACAATGTTTACATAATCGTAGTAGTTTGATTGTTTCATGTTGTATGATCGTAGTTTGATGTTTTATCTACTTATTTTGTGAAAATCTTCTTCAAAATTTTAAGTAGATCTCTTAAAAACAAATTCATTATAAAAAAATTTATAACACTAAAAGTTTATTAATGTAAAATTTTCAAAAATAAAAAAAAAATAATAATAAACTGTTTAGAACCCACCTCTCTTGCCCCTTTCCATTCTAACTTTAACTGTTAAAATATTTAACCAAATAATTTTTTTTTTCATTTAAATATAAAACTATTATATATATATATATATATATATATATATATATATTTCTAATAAGAATAATTTATTTATTTTTGATTTGGGCCAAAACTTCGGGCTGGGCTTTGTGTTAATTCCACTACTCTCTCTTCTAAAGCCGCTCCCACTGGCCTTCTGTATTAGCAGCTCAATATTGCTCTCACAGCCATTTTTCCTTGAATTAAAAATATTCTAATATATACTTAATTTTGGGATCTAAAGCTTGTAGAGGAAATCAAATGTGATCAAGTCAAACATGGTGAATGACTAAAAATGTGTTAAGTATGTAAAAAAAATATTATTTAATCTGGTTTTAACAATAAGAACTGAAAACTCAAAATAAATTATAGTTTTTTTAAACAAATATTTACTTGAGAAGAGGTCAACAATAAGTATACAATAAGAAAATTAGAACCAAGGTAGATAAAAATAGAACCAATGTAGATAAAAATAGGGTTAAATATTTAGAATTTTGACAAGACAAGGGGTAGTTAACATTATCGATTATGGCTTGAATTATAGGCAGAGCCGACCCTGAGTTTTGGGCTGCCCTAGCCCCCGATAGAAATAAAAATTTATTATTTTTATTGTCCCAGGTCTAGTATTAAAATTTGATAAAAAAAAATTGTTTTTGGTGAGTTTTGCACTCATAACCAAATGAAAATTTTAAGTTTCAATGTTGAGCCACTAAGCTACAAGATTTTATGTTCAAATATTTATAAATTTATTTAAATATTTATATATTTTATTAAATGGGCTGCCTGGAGAGTGGGCTGCCCTAGCCCGAGGGCTTGCCGGGCTTACCCAGGGATTATAGGTGATGAATCATTGCGATATTCTCTATAATTAATATGATCAGGCTATATATTTGTTTTAACTTCTCTTAAATTTTCGTTTGAGTATTCCACATCGATGAGATCTGTTTTTGTTATTAACCAACATTAACCGTTTATATTAGTGAACATCTATAGTACTGGAGAAGATTTTGGTGTAATTTATTATAATATAGTGAATGAACTATTTAGAAACTTACGAGTCTCGTGGTTTATTCTTGTTAGATTTCACGCTAAAATTGTCTCTATATGTTTGATTTTATTTATTACTATTTGGTTTTATTAATTAACTCAGTGTGACGTATGAAAAGAGAAAAAAAACAAATTATTATGCAATTGTTATTAAGTGATTTTTCTCAACAAAAATATATTTACATGTTAAAAGTGTGTTTAATGAGATTAAATTGGTCAAATACTTATTAAACGGGATAAAAATATGTTAAACAAGTTAAAAATGTGTTGAACGGGACAAAACGAGTAAATACATGTTAAATAAGTTAAAACGTGCTATATTATTCAAAATTGTGTTAAATAAGTCAAAAACGTATTAAATTGGACAAACACGTATAAAATAAAGTATAACGAATCAAATATTTATAAATGAGTTAAAAACGTGTTAATCGATAAAAATGTGTTAAACAAGTTGAAAACGTGTTAAATTAATGTAATAAATGTTAAATAAGTAAAAAAAAATATTAATTTGGATTACACAATTTATACCCGACTCAACTTATATCTCACCCTTATTAAAGAATAATATGGATTAGGTAACGAGTTAAATTAATTTAATTTAGATTGTCTGTGGTTTGAATAATACATATTTTACTATTTGATGACCAGACCATCTCCAACCTAAATACCTATTCTTAAACCAAAATGTAATAAACATCTAATCAAACAATAATTAATCTCCAACTCAAAAACTCAAACTCACTCAAAAGAATATTCTCAGAATATTCCTTTTTATAATAAATTTTAATTTTTTCAATATTATATATATATTTATCTAAAATTACAAATTGAACCCATAACTTTACAACAACTTATTAATTATTTTTAAATTTTAATTATAAATCAATTATTTATACAACTGTATAAAACAAATTAAACATTATTAAATAAACACAAATTATATTTCACAAAAAAAATCTTATTAAAACATACTTTCCACGCATAAAATAGACGATTTATCAATTCTCGGAATGTCTTTTTAAATGTCTTTTTTAATTTTTTAGTTATGTAATCGGAATGTCTTTTTCAATTTCTTAGTTATGTAATGTATTATTGTATTTTTTTGGTTTTTCTACGTGTTTTATTTTATTAAAATTGTTTTTATTATTTATTATTCTTTTATCAATATTGTTTATTATTATAAATTTATAATACTTAAAAAATATAAAATATAAATATAAACAAATTTAAATATAAGTTAATATTAGCTCTCCACTGGGGATCATTAAGAATCCCATGACTCTGTTATGGAAGCTACCTCGAAGATTCATGCCCAACGAGTGGCAGGTTACATGACAGGATTACTCTTTATTTTGAAGAAGGCGAAGTTTGGAACCGGATGACCTCCGGACTTTGGTGAAAGAGGGTCATCGGGGAGTCATGCCCCTGGTGTGATTGAAGGGATGGGGCCCACATGACGAAGGAGGAAAGATCGACTTAGCGATGGAATGGACCAGGCCTCCGTGGGCTGCTACGTATCATATAAACAAATTAAAATTATCATGAATTAAACATATAAATAAAGTAAAATATAAATAAATTAAAATATAAATAAATTATATAAATAAATAAAAATATGTAAATAAATTAAAATATAAATAAGTTAGATAAATTAATTAAAAACAAACTAAAAGGACTGAAATGAAAATTTTAAAAATTTTTGAGGATGTGAATAGTGTTCCTGCAAATTTGGGTTTGAATGAGATAAAATTTAAAAAAAAAAAAAAAAAAAACTCAAAATACAGTTGAGTTTACAGGTGGGTTGAAATGTTAAAATCTATTATGAAAATGAGTTTGCAGGTGGATTGGATATGATTTAAGAATTTGATAAAATTGAGGAAGTAAGAAATTTTAATAAAATGACTTTACTATCTTAAAACTTTGATGTGACTCCTTTACTATCCCCAACTAGTAACTTGGCATTGTTACCTAGTTTATGATATGCATTTTATGAGATTTTACTTTGTTTTAAAATTTTATTTTGTGTCATGTATCGATATCATTTAATTAAAGTAGTGATGAAACTGTCCTATTTGTGACATGTATATGTATATTATATATATAAAAAATTAAACAAGTACACTAAAAAGGGAGGGATAGATTCAAGAGTTGGAGGAGAGTAATTATAAATTATAGGAGTTGATAAATGTAGGTTTTATTATATTTTCTATAAATTAAAGAAATAAATAGTCAATTAAATTGTAAAATAATGATCGAGTTAAAAAACACATTTTTTTTTGTTGTTGTTGAATATAATGAATTAAATATATATAATAATAATTTATTTTTTAAGTTTATAAATATATAAATAAATAAAATACTCTACCTAAAAAATAAGTATTAATAATTTTTGTAATTAATTTTAAAATTCTCTAGAATAAGTCTTCACTGACTTATGAACTTATTCAAATTAAAATATTAAATTCTAATCATTAAAATATTTTTAATTTATCTTTAATAAATTTAAATTTTAAATAAAAATAATAATAATTAAACTCCAACAATTTTTTTTTATACTAAATTCATTATAAAAAAAACTCTCAAATAACCAACTTAAAAAATCGTAGTGAATGACTTTAAAAAAAAATTACATAAACTAATTTTTAAATATAGTATATTATAGAGAAATGATTGGAGATAAAATTTGGAATTTAAATATAGTATATTATAGAGAAATGATTGGAGATAAAATTTGAAAGATTAAATTTAAAAGAGAATGATTTTGATTTGTTTAAAAAATAACAATTTTTTTCTTTTCTCACCAATTATTTTTCTCAAATTCTCTCCCTTAACCCTCTTTTATATTATAATACATTAAATAATTATATTATTATACATAAATAAACTTAAAACTCGGAAAAACCACCCAAAATTTCAAAATTCTATTGGGTTCTTTGAACTTGTCATCATTACTTACATTTAAGTAACGGATTTTGATACCGCATTAAAAGTGTTCGTTGGTTTCGGATACCCATTAAAAGATATAATTTCCGGGTGGGTTCGGGTATTATAACAATGTATTAAATTTAATTTCCAGTTATACCCTTGACCGAGTTTACGTCTTGAATCTGAATCACAAAGCTTTCTTCGAAAGAAAGTGTGAGCTATGAACACAAAGACGCTTGAAAGAGCGCTCTCTATTCGCCGGTCGCCGCAATCCACCGACGAAGGCGATGAATCTTCATCCTTCGTTACCGTCTCCGACGACGGCGGCGATCACTCCAAGACCAGAAAGAACATATCTCTCCTCACCAAAGCCACCAATTACATTACTCGAACAGGTTACATCTGGCATTGTCTCCTCATCATTCTCGTCCTTTTCATCCTCTTCTCTCTCCTTTCTCACTCTCGCAATCTTGTTTGCGTCTCCGATCCACTCTCTCGCGCCAATTTCTTGGGATTTGGTGAATCCGATTCCAATTTTGGATCCCTCGGTGTTCCCTGGTGTAAGCATTCTCTCTTACCCTTTTGTTTTTCTTATTTAGGGTTTCATTCAGATCTCATTTATTTTTCTGGGTTTGTTTTGTAATTCGAAATTCAAATGCTTTATTACTTAATCTTGATTGTTGCATTAAACTCATTATCTGGACCAAGTTAAGTTCTTACTTTTGTGTATATTTAATTTTTATCCTTGGCAAAAGGCAGATCGAAACATGGAAAGACTGTTGAATGGACAACTAAGGATTTGAAGAATGCCCTTCAAGAGTTTGTTACAATCTATGAAACACGACCTATAAAAAACAATTTATATGGAATGGGTTTTGATCATAGTTTTGGACTATGGTTTATTACTAGATGGTTGAAACCACTATTGATGATTGAGAGTGGGGCTTTTAAGGGTCATTCGACATGGGTATTGAGACAAGCAATGCCGGATACACCTATTATATCTCTTTCGCCTCGTCATCCCGGGAAGTATCTGAAAAAGGGTCCTGCTTATGTTGATGGCAACTGCACATACTATGTTGGAAAAGACTTTGTCGATTTTGGTAGCCTTGACTGGAATGTTGTGATGAAAACACACGGAATTACTGATTTAAGTAGGGTTCTTGTTTTCTTCGACGACCATCAGAATGAATTGAAAAGGTAAATGTGAAATCTCTATCCTCAGTGTATCCTGGAACTTCAAAACAATCTGAAATTGGACGCTTGTGTTTTGTTTGCAGGCTGAAACAGGCGCTCAAAGCTGGCTTTAGGCATCTTGTTTTTGAAGACAACTATGATACTGGAACTGGAGATCATTACTCTTTCAGACAAATGTGTGATCAATTTTATATTAAAGGTATCCTTATATGGAATTTGAACATTAATTTAGAGCTTGTTTGATGTAGGGAGTAGATGACTTGTGTTTATTTATTACTTAAAATCTTATAAAGAAATAAGGTTTCAAATGGTCAAATGTGGCCTAACATTTTGTTTGAATCCAGGAGGAGGGCACAGTTGTTTTGAAGACAGTGATGAAGCTAGAATTAGGTCAAGGAGGAAGAAGGCGTGGGAAAAGGCTGTAGACATAGGGGAACTATGTGGACCGGGCGAAGCATGGTGGGGAGTAAAGGGTGAAATGCGAGACGAATTCAACCACAGCAACAAAGTGATCACTCACGCACAACATTTCCAAAACAGCCGGTTTGTGGAGTCTGTGTTGGATACGTATTGGGAACTCCCACCCGTTGCTGGGCCTTCGCTCACCCACCAAAGGAGGTATGACCCTGCTCGTGTTTCCACTCCTATTGTTGAAGATGGAAGTTATCGCTTGTTCCAGAAACTCGGCTTGAGTAGACTCGAATCATCTGTCTTTAATGGGTATACACAAATGGTTTATCTTCAAGTATCTGAACCACCAAGGCCTTCAAAATGATGATTTTTATCAGGGGGGGGATGTAAGGTTAGACTTAGATGTAATTTGTTTTTTTCTTTTCATAACATGTAGAGGAGTGAGTATCTACCAATGAAACCATAAATTCAAATGATGATTATTTACTACGTTTGCATCTTAACAAGATGTTGGTGGTTTGCATAAAGTTAATTAACCTTGATCATCATCACCATCATGTCTAGCTGTGGATTTTGACTTTCTTAATTTCTTTTGTCTTCTTCTTCTTGTTCTTATGTAATAGCACATGCAATTTTGGTGATGTAACTGTTGCAAATTTAACTATGTCGAGAAGCACCCAGGTTGCTTGCTCTCAAATCCACTCTTTCTCCCCAAATGCAATTTTTTTTTCTTTTCTAAAATGACTGTTTTACCCCCCTTCCTTCCTTGAAGAGGGAAAAGGGGAGCTCATCATGCTGTGGTGATGTAAGAAGAATTGAAAACCTAGATTGTCTGCTCCTAAATATCCTCTGCTCTTTGGATTCCCTCTTATATGAAGGGGTAAAAGAGTAATTATAATAATTATTTTTTTATAAAAGGACTGTTTTGTCCCTCAACATGTGATAAGGACAGAGGAGCCCAAAACTAATTAAACTTGAATGAACAATGCATCAAATTGAAAGAGGGTTTGAGCATGCATATGCATGAATGAAATAATTGATAATCAATACTGTTAACATCACGAAATGAATAAGAATAGTTAATGAGAATCAATCAATACTATGAATATGAATAATTGTGGTGTGAGAAAGTCAACAGACAACTGACAAGTCTACTTTTTATCTTATTGAATATTTGTCTCTCACACCATTCCTACTCTCCATGGCAGTATCGATCCTTCCTCCAACAGCAATTATTATGAATCAAATCAAATATACAAAATAACAATCCTGAATTTAAAATCATAATTTTATTTCTTATAATTTGTAAAATAAACAAGAGTCGATATGTCCGAGTGGTTAAGGAGACAGACTCGAAATCTGTTGGGCTTTGCCTGCGCAGGTTCGAATCCTGCTGTCGACGGTTTTTATTTTTTTTTTAAGTGTGTTTTTCTTACTTCATTTCACACCAGACATATATTAAAAACTAGTGTTCTTCTTCTTCCTAAAGTTGTCTATTTTAGATTTCCACATCATATGAAAAAGCAATTAAATCCTTTCTACAAAGCAACTTCATGCTTTATGTAAATGCCTAATTTGTTAATTATTTGGTTCTTAGATTCATGTTGACCCATTTAAATTCAACCCAATTCCTAGAAAATAACACTTCATGAGAAGTTCAATTAAAAATGTTGGGTTGTAATATCATTTCTAATAGTTTTTAGAGGTGACAGAAATAATATAACAAGGATAATGTTGACAAAAATAATGAGTCATTTTTTTTTTGTATTGAAATGAAATTCTGAAAATGTATCACTTCTATTAGATTTTCAAGAAATGACACATCATTCTGTCAAATTTATTCTTAGCGTCCGTCTATATAAGTCTAGACACATTATTCCTGTCAATTTATTTTGTTATATTATTTATGTCCGTCAAATTTGTTGTCATATTATTTCAGTTCCCTATATTTCTCATTTTTTGAAATATACCATGTATCACTTATATTAGATTTTCAAGAAATGACGCATCATTCCGTCAAACTTTTTCTTGTTTTTTCTTGTTATTGCCGTCCCCGACCTATTTAAGTACAGAGTCTAGACGCATCATTCCTGTCAATTTATTTTGTTATATAATTTCTGTCAATTTTTTGTCATATTATTTTCCGTCCCCTGTATTTCTCCTTATTTTAAATCTACCACGGGCCTAAGAACAAGTTGTTGTCCTATTATTATTATTGATTGGAAACCCTAATTATTAATCAAACCATTCTTCTTCCTTTCAAAATTGAGAAGAAAGATATATATATGTATTTATGGATATGGGTGTTGGAAAGTCACATTCTCTAGAAATTCTTTACAAGGAAAAAGAGAAAAAAGGATATTAATCTAACTTTGACCTTTATGACAGAGAATAGAAGATGGGGACAAAGATGAGCTAGTATGCACTCACTCTCACTAATCAAACACAAAATAAAAAAATAAAAGAAGAAAAAGGTTAGGAGTTTCAGGACAACAGCACGAGCTAGATGGGTCATATCCTCGGATGGGCTTTCAGATCTGGGCCCAACTTTACTCATGTGGGTCAGAGTATATTTGTCGCCTTACTTATAGCAGAATATAATCATTCCAGGCCCAATCCAATAATGTTATGGATAGAGACGCCCCTCCGCCATATGGGGCCCAACATCAATTTGCCTACTTTCTTTTTTAGATGTTCTGTCACATTACATTTCCACTCTTTACATTTTATTTATTTTTCAATTATTACATATAATTCAAACAAACAAACAATCACATTTTCATGTTAGGTTATATTTTCAATCAAATCTTAATTCTTATTACGTGTCTAAGTAATTCTCTAATTTATATAACATTTATTTTTAAAAAATAAAATAAATTTATTAATTAAATAAAATTAAATTAACAACTCACTCATTCACTCATCCAATCCCATGCCTTTTCTTTTCAGTCCAAGTTCCAACTCACACCACAAAATGGACAACACACTTATGAGCACTTTAAACCTAAGCTTTTTGAAAAAGAAACCTTATTTTTATTTATTTATTTTATATAATTATTTTATCTACAATCAAATTCAATAGTAGTGTGTTCTTATGAGAATGCACGTGCTCTTGTCATCCCATGTTTGCCAATTTCTAATTATTAATTATCACAGAGACAACTAATCCATTTCCAAATTCAATTCCCCCTTTTGCTTTAATATATAACAATTTGTATTAAATTTATGATCAATGATGATTAACAGCAACAAATACCTTTTTTCTTTTCTTTTAATCCATGGCCAAAAGTTCTATCATTATTATCTTAGTGATCATATGAGAATTGGTCGGAATGTTGCACAATATACCAAGTGTAAATATGCCTTGGTAATGTCAAACAATCTAGCCTTTTCGTGGTGTCTATATCATTATCGGACAATTCTTGTTCATATTGGTGGTAGAAGATGGGTGAACATTTTGTTTCTTTAAGATGAGTTAAGGACGATGAATTTATGTGTTAATCTATGTCAATTATACTACAATAATATCCAATGATTATATTACATTTTTTTTATTGTCATGAGATATGTTATGCAATACTTTGAAGATGGTTGAGAAATACCTAATGCAATAAGGGGTTAGATTGAATATGCAAAGAGGTGTCCATAAAAAATAAGTTTATTCTCATCATAATTATCTTCTTGTCGAACATCTAGTCCATCTCAATTGTAAGATTTTTTCAGAACTCATCTTGCGTGACATATTTATTGATAAATTTTGCCCCTTTTTTAAAATAACCCAACATAAGATTATTGTACGAAAGATGGTTATTAGGTGTAAATAATAAAAATAATAATTCAAGATTTGCTAAAAAAAAAAAAAATCAAACAAGTATATATGTAATGTGAATAGTTGATTTAAGATACCCAACCTAAAGATTTATTCATAATTTTTAATCTTTCCAAAACATAATATTATTGTACAAAAGTTGATTATTATGTGTAAATGATATTTTAAGATTTATTACAAAACAAAAATCAAAATCAAACAAGTCTATGGATTGTTCATAATCTTATGTTATGTTATTTAATTTATCATTACCCAAAAACATTATATTATTCTTCACTCTTCTATCTTCACAGTAATAAGAGGTGAATATCTCCAACTCTTCTAGCCTAACAATAATAAAAGATGAATATCTCTAACTTTTTTAAGATGTCCTGCATTATAGCCCGTCAAATGACAAGTTATGCGTTTGATTAAATGATTAAGTGTGTTTGCGGGTTATGTGTGCTTAACCCCTGTGTTTACATTTTTTTTTATTCTACTCTCTTAGATCACATCACTCAATTCTTCACCCAAAATATTCAAATACCAATTATTTTAAATTATTTTTTATTTTATCATTATATATTAATACCTTTAAATATTTTTAAAAAAATTTATAATCTAAATATTTTTAAATAACTTGACTATTTGAGTAACCATGTCAGACCAAACCCATATGTGTATATGTAATGGGAATAGTTGATTTAAGATTACATAAAATGAGCATGAAAAAGTTGAATTGAGCAGATATAAATTAGGAAGCATAGTTGTCCTCTAAAACTCCCTTCCTTCCCCCCTCCTTCTTATATATTATCTCTCTCTCTTTCTTTCTTTTTTCTAAGCTCTCTGCAAAGAAGGCTGACAGTGAACAGAGATACCCATTTCGATGATAATGGAGAATCACCCTGATCCGTCCGTATCTGACCCTCATCAGGAACTGGTTTCCCAAACAACAAAAAAGGGTGGCCTTATAACAATGCCTTTCATTATAGGTATTATAACTTATAACCCATCTTCTTCTTCTTCTTTGTTTCTATTCCTTATTTATAATTCAATTCATTCTTGTCAATCATCAGCAAATGAAGCTCTGGAGAGAGTGGCTAGCTATGGATTGTTAGCCAATATGATTCTGTATTTGATAGGAAGCTTCTACCTCGGAGTAGCCAAATCCTCTAATATTGTCTTTCTATGGTCAGCTGCTACCAATTTCATGCCTTTGATTGGGGCTTTCATCTCCGATTCTTATCTGGGTCGTTTCCTTACTATTGGTCTTGGCTCCATTACCACTTTCTTGGTAATTTTCTAACTGGTTTCATTGATTGGTCATGTGGGTTTTTGGTAATTTTGAATGCTTAGATGTCAGTTCATTATTAATAATTTAATAGACCTGTTTCTGTTAGCACATGATAGTGAACTGGAAAGTAAGGATAAAGAAAAGTGAGCGGAGAATGTGCAGAATTTCAGCTTTTTAAGTGGGAACCCCTTGTTTTGTTTTTTTATGACTTAATCTTGTATAATGATCCAATTTTACAGCTAGCTTTTGCCCTTCAAATTCAAACATCATCATTACAAACTTTGTCTACTTTGTCTTCAACCAATAATTAACAAATGGGTGTTATGTCAATTGACAGGGAATTGTGTTGATTTGGTTAACGGCTATGATTCCTCAAACAAGGCCACCGCCCTGTAATCCCTTCACTGAGAAATGCAAACCGCCAACTTCATCTCAGTATGCTCTGTTGTTAGCCAGTATGACTTTGATGTCAATTGGAGCAGGTGGAGTTAGACCGTGTTCATTGGCTTTTGGTGCAGACCAATTAGACAAAAGAACAGGAAACAATTCAAACAATCAGACTGTTTTGGAAACATTCTTTAGTTGGTATTATGCCTCAGCCGCTTTTGCCACTCTAGTTGCTTTCACGGGTATTGCTTACATTCAAGAAAACGCAGGATGGAAAATTGGTTTTGGAGTTCCTGCCATTCTCATGTTTCTATCCGCCCTTTTGTTTTTCCTTGCTTCCCCATTTTACATTAAGCAAAAACCCAACAAGAGTTTGTTCACCGGTTTGGCTCAAGTGATTGTCGCTGCTTATAAGAACAGAAAACTCGCATTCCCACCAGAAGATTCAGAAGGATGGTATCATCATGGAAAGGGTGTCACCCCAATGAAGCTTACCAAGAAACTCCGGTATTAAACATATGTTAATTTCACATATTTGTTATCAAATAAACCCAAAGGTTGTATATATATATATGTATATGTTTCAGGTTCTTAAACAAAGCCTGCATAATAAGGAGGCCAGAGGAGATCAAACCAGACGGATCTTCTCTACATCCATGGAGACTTTGTACCGTAGAACAAACCGAAGAACTAAAAGCATTGGTTCGAATCATTCCTCTATGGTCATCCAGCATTGCCATGTCTATTAACGTCAGCCAAGGCACGTTTCAAGTCCTCCAAGCGAAATCAATGAACAGACATATAACTTCTGGTTTCGTATTCCCAGCAGCTTCATTCTTCATGTTCCTAATCGTGAGTATAGTGATTTGGCTCATTGTGTATGATCGCGTTATAATTCCATTAGGATCGAAATTACGAGGGAAACCATTTAAGATTGACCCGAGAGTTAGAATGGGTATGGGCCTTGTATGCTCTGCAGTAGCCATGGCAGTTGCAGCTATAGTGGAACACATGCGAAAGAGAAGGGCGATAAATGAAGGTTACATAAACAACCCTGAAGCGATTGTGAACATGACAGCAATGTGGTTAGTACCTCAAAATATCTTAAATGGTATAGCTGAAGCCTTAAACGCGGTTGCGCAGAATGAGTTCTTCTATTCTGAACTACCTAAGAGCATGTCGAGTATAGCAGCCTCAATGAGCGGTCTTGGGCTGGCAGTTGGGAGTTTGTTAGCGAGTTTAATACTTAATATCGTGAGTGATATTACACGAAAAAACGGGGAACAAGGATGGATCACGGATGATATCAATAAGGGCAGCTTCGATAATTATTATTGGCTTCTAACAGTATTGAGCTTCATTAACATGTTCTACTTTCTGTACTGTAATTGGGCTTACGGCCATAGTTCCTCTGATCAGTCTGAGACATCGGCTGGTGGTTACGAAATTCATGATGCAATGGCGGAAACGAAGAAGAAGAATGAAGATGAATTGTTGGTTTATACTAATAATAAGATTGAAAATGGTGCAGGGAAAGAAGAAGAAGAAGTGCTTAAAGGTGGATTGATTAATCTTTAAAGTGTTAGTTTTGCTGACATTAATTTTGTATCATCTGATAAACAAGTAAGTATTCGACATGTTCTAGCGATTTTAAAAGATTTCGTTAGATAAATGTCGAGGTTTTTAAACAAGCAATTGCTCAAGAAGATGAAGGAAGATGCTGCTGCTGCTGCTAAAAAGAGGTTGTTTGTGTTCTATATATATAGATATTATTATTATTATATAATACAAATAGAGATAAATTAAGAAAATAGAGTGTTTATGTTTGTATGTGTGGTGGGTGTGTGAAATTGTATTATTATTATTATATATATTTAGATTGGGTTGGTTTTTCTTTCTTAATTTGTAAATTTGCTGGTTGGCATGTTCTATGTTATGTTCCTAAGTTTAATGTATGTGGCTCTTATTATTAACATTTGTTTCTCTCTCAAGTGAAAAAAGAAAGGGAACACTGATCTATCTTATAAAATACATAAAATTACTTCAAACAATTTTATAAAAAAAATGGTTATATTTCATTTGCAAATAGTCAAATTAATGATCTTGGATAACACTTTAAGACATTCTTTACATATTTTAAATGAGAATATTTTTTGACCTAGTAGTAAGATATGCTTTGATTATCACTACTTCTAAGGATATTTGTTTGTTGTAATATATATTATTAATTCAAATAAAAAGTTACATAATTGTATTAATATGTAATTTTAAAATATAATAATATTATTTCAGTAAATTATTCTATAATTTATATTAATAATTTATTGAAATATTTATATAATATTTATTTTATTTTATAATTTAAAATTATTTATCTTATTAAAATAAATATTGAACCAAACCATATAATTTAAAGCAATATTTTGAGATAATAATTTTATTTTAAAATATTTTAATAAGATTAATAATTTTAATTTTTATATAAAATAAATGTATATTTTAAATTATGATTATATAAATATTTATTCTAAATTAAATATATTATAAAAAACTATATATAAATAAAAACTTTTTAAAATTTTAAAAATAAAACTTGTATTTAAAAATAATTATAAACAGATTATATATATTAGAATTATTAATCTTATTAGAAAATATTTAATTTTAATTATTTATTATTTTAAAATAAATTATTAAGTTTAAACAGTAAAAAAAAATTAAGTTTTACGTTCATGATAAAATTTTACAAATTAATAAATATATCTTACACCTTTTTTTTTCTTCATAAAATTAGTTTTTAAAATAGGTTAGGCCCACTATGGTATGGGAGAAGTGTCCTAAGGGCTAAGACCTAACTCTAGTTGAGTTATTTAAATAGTGAAAATCGCATCCATCAATTTATTGGGCTTTAAGGAGATTGATTAATTTCCCACTTATTTAAAATAATTGTAAGCTATAATATTCATTTTTTTTTTCAACTCAATGCAAGACAATAATTCTAATATATAAAAAGAAAAAACCGTAGATACAAGATTATGTATATATAAGGTGGATGTGTCTAAATAGAAATGGAACATCATCATTAGAGTTTGGAAAAGTTCGGACTGAACTCCAACCACTTTGGACAAGGAATCAATAATAATTCATTAGTATGATAAACGGGTTATACAAATCTCAATACTCTAAGAGGTTGTTCGGTTGTGACTAAGATAGAGAAAAATTAAACGATGAGTGATGATTTTGAAGAGATAATGATTATTTTGGTCAAAAGACTTAAAATGTATTGATATATATAAATAAAATAAAAAATATTAATTTAAAATATAGGGTATTTTAGTATTTTAGTTAATGATTTGAGTATTGTTATTGATAAAAGATGAGTGAAGTGCTATTTAATTTTGTATGAGTTTTTTTAAAAACCCATACCGAACAAGGCCTAAGGGTGTATTTGGTAACCTTGAAATTGATAATTGAAAAGTTTGGTAACCTTTTAAAATATAAATTTATAATTGAAAAAAAATAATATAAGGGCGTGTTTGGTAACCTTGAAATTGATAATTAAAATATTAAAATTAGAATTCTAATAAAATTCAATTTAGTGTAATTTTACCGTTATCAATTTCACTATTTTTAGTTTGGAATTATATATATATATATATATATTATATTTTTTCAAACAAAACAACTTATTATTTATCATTTAAAACAAGAATTGAGTAAAAAAATAATAATTAAATTTAAGATTTTAAAATATTAAATCGATAATTCTTTTATTTTTTAATTTAGTAAGTTAACATTGAACCTATATATATATTTTTTAATTTAAGAAGATAACATGTTAAATCGATATTTTGTTTTTTAATTAAAAAAATTAAAATGTCGAAATATTTTTTTTTTAAATCTATGAAGTTAACATGTTGAACCTAGGGACAGATCTATGTATGTGCTCGTGTGGGACGAAGTCCACCCCAAAAAAGGAAAAAAAAATACTATTCAAATTTTACAACACCCGCTAATTTCTTAAAAAAATAAATATAACTCACTGTGTGTTTATCTTAAAATTTTATCTACTCGTTTTATTCAGAATTTTCTCGTCTACCCCAAATTTTTTAAGCACTCACTAACCCTAAATCATGGGTCTATCTCTAGTTGAACCGATATTTTTTATAAAAAAAATCTAAACTTAATTTTTTTTAACCATCTAGATATCCTAATTGATTATGTCAAATCAATATTTTAATAAAATAGATAATATATATTAAAATTATTTTTATTATATTATTTTTTTAATTATAAATTTGAGATTGAATTATAAACATAGAAATTGAATAATAAGTGAATGACAATTCTGATAAAAATTGAAATTAGAATTCAATATCAATATAAATTCTACAAATATTCTTGTACAAAAACTATCACAAAAAGATCTCACTGTACGTGCAAAACTTATACACTCAAGCCATAAGCAAAACAACAATTAAAAAATTAAAAAATTAAAAAAATATATCATTGAAGGAATAGACTCATTTGAGATTTTTCTAAATCTACTTTAAGTCAATTATTACAAGTTTGGCCTACTTTTACACCTCTTTCAAATCAAGGGCTTCATTGATTTTAATTTCTTTTTATGGTCATTATTTTGATTAATGATTAAAATATATTTATGTTCAATATTTTAAAATAATAAATAATTTAAGAAAATACAATTTCATGTTATAGTTAATATTTTGATTTTTGTTTTATCCTAAAGATGGATTTTTATCATATAAACTGTATAAATTCATTATGCCAATAAGCTTTAACTACTAGAAATATACACAGTGAAGAGCTCTAAGATTTTGGGACCTATCTAAATTTAAATTTTGGGCCCTAAAATAGTAAAAAAATAAATTAATTTTAATTAATAAAATAAAATATAAATAATTAATATATTATAATACGAGACTAAAAAGGAGAATTTTTATAATATATATTTAATATTAAAAGAGAAAAAAGAAAAAAAAAATAATATTAATTATATAATATTATTAAATAAAAAAAAATATAACCCTATAAAAGTGGGACTCTATACAAGTGCGTTAGTTGTCTTGAATATATATTTAGTATGGTAGTTAATGATTGGTTCATTATCCTATCTTATTAGACTTTAAGACACTTCATCAATCATTTAACTATACAATTAATGAAAACTTGACTTATTTTGAACATAAAATCTGCCTTTCATTCCTTAATTATTATTGGTGAGGAAGTTGACTTACTCTATTTTATAAAATAATTTTATTTTCTCAATAACTTCATACATTACTTGTTTTCTTCTACTTTTTTTAAATGAATTTTAATTTTAAATAAATTTTATTCAATTCTCATCAACATTAATCATCACATGAATAAAAAAAATGAGATAACGGATTAAGTATGTAATCCGCAAATACACTTAACCAAACATAAAATTTGTCGTCTGACGGACTCGAACTCAGGAACTTAGGGTTAATATTCATCTTTTATTGCTGCTAGACTAGAAGAGAGAATAGGGTATATATATTACTTATTTAGCTTAGGAGATCGATATATATTTTTTAATTCGAAAGATCTAGCATGACACCTCAGTCCTCACCGTCACGGTCATTTGCTTTCACTCAAAACGTTTATAGTAGGAATCGAATAATCTGAACTCTTTTCTCATTTAAAGCTTTAGAGGTATTTTTAATTAACTATAATATAATATAATCACAAGAGGGTGAATATTTCTTAAAAAGAAGAAGAAAAACATCAAATTACATATTTATTTATTTATCTAGATAACAATAATCTAACAACAGAAAACAAAAACAAAACAAAAAGGAGATGACATGAAATGATAAAATTCTGATGACAAATAGATTAATTAATCAAATTTTGTAATACATTAATATTTATAAATAACTAGTAATAATGCTTGCATTTAAGGATCAATAAAGTGATCCTCATAATTTTAATGAATTATTTCGTAGAAAAAACAAATAAAAAATATTTCCATTTTCAAAGAAACTTGTGATTAAATGAGGAAGAGAAGTATAACTTTAAGACGTTCTCTTCTTTTTATGGGCAATAGCGAAATGGGACCCACAAGACGCCGAAAGCATCGCATTATGGAGTTTGGACTTGTGCCAATTATTGATCCTAGCTAAACCTTGTTTGGCTTACATGTTGTGTACATAAAAAATAAAATTTATTTATTAATGGGAAACTAAGATTAAATATAATAAATGTGTTTATATCATTAATAGCGACGGATTCAGAAATAAACGTAAGTTTGGTCAAATTTTCATTAATTAGATAAAAAAATAATTAATTAAATTGATATTTTTAAAAAAAATTATGGGTATTGTTATATTTAATTTAATTTTTTTTAGAATGAATTTCAGCCCATCCGAGTTCTAACATAGATCCGCTATAAATATATATTTTCTATATTTTGTATTTAAATATATAACTTTTTAAAATGATCCATGTAATGATATTATTATGAAATTGATAATCGTTTAAACACAATGACAAAATATTATATTTGTGGAAAAAATCGTACAAATAATACAAAATTAACGTGTACGAAGATTTTCCAAAAGGGCAATGAGCTCTCTGGATGAATTTGTCGGCTTCCACAACTAATCTCATATAATGTTAGATGATAGTATTGTAAAGAATCCACAACGGTCGTTTGAGCTTATTGAAAGTTTTACGTTTTCTCTCAAACCAATATCCACTAGAAAATAATAGGGATATAACTTCATTATTTCATGCTCATAAATCTAGTTGTCTTAATCCACGATTCCCAACACGCAACAATAGTTCCTAGTATAACTCAATAAATACTAGTAATATTTTAAAGAAGACTCTAAATAGTAGTGACAATCTTACAATGTAAAAGGAGATGAGAGGTCGTCTCCACATTAGGGCTGCAAACGAGTTAAACTGCTCGCGAGTCGCTCGGTCAAAACTCGACTTGTGTTTGACTTTAACCAAGTTCGAGTTGAGCTCGAGCCGACTAGGTTAATATTCAAGTCAAGCTCATATAATTTTTTATTTTTTTTAAACTGCTTAATGCCATTTCATTAAAGAAATCCCAAACTGGGAGATAATCCAAAATGAGTCATGATCAAAGTTAGACAAACCATAACTTTGATTAAACAAAATGAGTAAAAGACATAAAATATACCAAACATACAACATTAAAAGTCTTATTCAAATGAGAAATTTCATATTTCATTAAGCTCCATTGCCTTGAAACGTTGTTATTCATTTTCTTATTTGACTAAGCTCATATAATACTTGTTTGATAGCTTATCGCAATTTTCGAATTTGATAATAAATAATATTTTTTTTTATTTTAATATTAAAACTTATAATTTAAAATAAAAAATTTATTCACAAATATTTAAAAATTTAATTTTAGTTCAAGTTTTCGAGTCGAACCGAACTATTAGATAAATAGTCGAGTCGATCTCGAGCTCAAATTTATAAACTCATTTGAGTTCAAGTTCAAGTTGAACTAATAAATCGAGTCGATCTCGAACTGATTTGAGCTCTGATTGACTCATTTACAGCCATACTCCACATCTTTAATACATAAACGACATCGACTAAATAATATAAAACCATTATACATCTATCATCATTTAAAATATCACTTTTAGATCGTACTATACCTAAAAAAAAAAATATCTTAATGAGAATTCTAAACTCCCATAATTTCTTCTAACACAATACAGCTGAAACAACCCTATCTAATAGATAATAACAATGTTCCACTTCCACGTCAAACCTATATAAACCTATCAATCGCATTATAACCATTTATTGACCACTAATTATAATAATATGTAAGAATTTTTCTCAAACATTTAAATATTTATAACGTAAATAATGATAGCCTTTCAAATAAATAATAAAATATTAGATCTCCATAGACAAAATAATCCAAGTTTTTAATAATCGCGTGGAACTCGCGATCATGTGCCTCTGGCAGAACCATAGAAAATTGGATCCATTTTTGTGTTCATACTTTGCCGGTCTACTGTGGGTCCCCTTATATATTTTTAAAGTCGGTTTGGTATTCTTATTTATTTAATAGCCAAAACTATGTTAATTATTTCCCATATATTATGTATATATAAATAAGTAGCTTCTTATAATTATATTTATATGCTATTTTTATTCAGGCTGTACATTTTTTTATATTAAAATATTATAAGAATTGAAAAAAATAATGACACAAGTAAAAAAAAAAATTATTAATAAATATTATAATAATAAGATTATGAATTATAAAATAAAACAATTACAATCATTAAAAATTTAACAAAAACAAAATTTCCAACTAGATAATATCATCATAAAATAATATAGATGATTACTCAAATATGTAGTAGGTCATATCATAACATTTTTCTCTTATTATAATAATATAAATAAATTTTATTGCATTACTCTTTTTAAATAAGTTTAAACACGTTTCAAATACACTAATCATAGCAAAACAATTAGCTCATTAAAAAAACAAACGTGAATATTGATCACCTAATACACATCTAATAAGTTGAATCAATATATTTATTTATTTATTTATTTATTTATTTGTGAGCCTATTATTTATATTTTTGTATTTAACATATTTAACAATTTAAAATTGAATGAAATTAATGAAATTTGTTTTCTTACCGAAAATATTTCTTTAGTTTAAATATTTGTTTACCTTTTTTAGTGATATTTTCAAAAGAGGGACCCTTTTTTAATGATATTTTCAAAAGAGATCGAGGATGAATTACCTCCACTAACATTAGAATAGTTTGATTCATTCAATTTTATTTGTATTTAACTTTGATGCAATTGATTTTTTGTTGCATACAACTTATGTTCTAATTTTAATGTTCTTTGTATTTATATACTTAATGCTATTTATGAGTACAAAGTCATTTCGCTGAACCCGAGGAGATTAGTTTTTATATTATTTGTAGCCGACCTATAAATCAAAATTTGTTTGGTTTCCTAACATATTCTAACCAAAACCCAAAGTTATCATGATTTTATTTTCTATCATGTGTTGGAATTATTTCCAATATTTGGGTACATATATTATTTAATAATTGTATATTAGTTGTTATCATAATAAAGATTAAAGCCCAATTAAAGTGATCTATTAAAGTATAAAGATTATGGGGCTTATTTAGACATCTATAATAAATGTGGGGATATATTTGTGTAGAAGCAAAAATACCTTGATGGGCCGAATAATAAATGAGTATATTAGGGCTAGGTCCCCAACCCATATAAATAGCCTACCTATTTGTTTCTCTCATCGAACAATAAGGTTTACGTTCATCTCTCAAGAACACTAAAGAAGAAGGCTATCGATATAGGGTTGGAAGACTTAAACCCCACCCACATCAAACATTCCGATCCAGGTCCAGATCCAGAACGAGAAGATCCACATTCAGATTCAGGTCCAGATCCAAGAACAAGAAGAAGAGAATAACGAAGAACGGCTTAATGAACCGTTCTTCATTAAAGATCCAGGTACGTTTCCGCAATTACAGTTTATCTCGATTTATTGACATAGAGAATTAAGAATATAGATTTAAGGATTAAAGATCTAGACTAAAGATTCTAACATCATGCACATATCCTATTATATTATCATAACTATGGTGGATTAACATATATTTTTTCTTTCACTTGAAGTTTTTAAATGAGAATAGAATTCTTGAGTTTAATTTGTTATCTTATATTTTTAGACACCCACAATTACCAATTGAACTATTGTATGTTAACATACATATAATAATATCTCTAATAATAATTAAGAGAAATTAAACTCAATAAGAGATAATTCAAATAATAAAAATAGTTTTTAAGATAAAATGGAAATTATGTCTATGAGAGTCATGCCAACTTTTAATATTATAAAATAAAAGTATTTATTTTTATAATAATTCAAAGAAATTAAAATTAACCAGATATGAATACATCACTAGTAATATCCAAACAAATCCGGATCCATGATATGAAAGTATCTATATTATCATCTCGATCATCAATATCTTTTTAGGGGAAAAGTGATAGAAACCACAAAGTAAAGCTTAATTTTCTTTATACTTTTTGTCATAATCAATACATGCTTTATTTTTATTCTCATTATTATTATTATTATTATTATTATTTTATTTTTTTTTAAAGAACACTGAGTTCCGCTTGTCTTTCGGAGTGTGATTAATCAACGCGGGTTAAGCACATTATCCGCAAATCTATTAAATAGACGAGCGAAACTTGTCGTCTGACGGGCTCGAACCCAAAACCTCGAGAGGCTGAGGGCCTGGGTATCCACATTTTTTTGTCGCTAGACTAGAAAAGGGATCCCTCATCTTTATAATTATAAGATCTTAGAATTTGTGATTTTCTAGATGATCTTAGAATTTGTGATTTTCTAGATGTGGATCAGTGTTATTCTCTTATTAATTATTTTTTAGTTGACATAGATGTTGCACTGGTTAATTATTCAAATGATAGATTTAGATCATGTTCAAACGTTTCTTCCCATCATCATGATCCTATTATATATTAATGAACAAGTCTGTTTGCCCAACTTTGGATCTCTTATTGGTTTTTGGATATCTTCATTGTTCTTTTCAGTTTTTAGTGGATTCCTTTACCATAATTTTAATTTTTTCAACACTAAATTTCTATGAGGGTGTATTTGATAACCCTGAAATTGGCATTAGAATTGGAGTTGGAGGGTCCAATTCCAATTCTTATGTTTGTTACACTTTAATATTAAGAATTAGAATCGGAATTCGAATTCCAATAGAATTCAATATAGTGTAATTTGATAGTTCTCAATTCCAATCTTTTTAGGTCGGAATTGTAATTCCAAATTAACCCGTTTTTCACGTTTTTGACATGTTTAACACGTTTTTCACACATTAAACACGTTTAACACGTTTTTAACACGTTTAAAAAAATTATGTTTTTGGCACGTTTAACACGTTTTTGACACATTTAACACGTTTTTTACTTTTTTTAACACGATTTTCACGTTTTTAACACGTTTAACACGATTTGGAGAGATATAACTTCAGATGGAAATACACTCATTCAATCCTGTAGAGGAATCGAAAAGAATGAAGAGAATAGAAAACTCTACCAGATATGAGATATTTCGTTTGAGAAGGTCACAAGTAGAATAAAAGTAAAAACGATATAGGCTCTAATTGATTATTGTTATTGTCTGTAATTCAATTATTGTTTCATTGTCAAATCTAGAAATTGTCTAGATCTGATCTTAAACTTTTATATTTTTTTTCCCTCTTTCGAGTTTTTTTTAATGAAATGACACTAAACTGTTTAAAAAAAAAACAAAAAAAAACACGATTTTCACGTTTTTAACACGTTTTGACACATTTTTCACGTTTTTGACACGTTTAACACGTTTTTTCATGTTCTGACACGTTTAACACGATTTTCACGTTTTTAACACGTTTTGACACGTTTTTCACTTTTTGACACGTTTCTGACACGTTTAACACGATTTTCACGTTTTAACATGTTTAACACGTTTTCACGTTTTTGACACGTTCAACACAATTTTCATGTTTTTAACACGTTTTTGACAAGTTTTGACACGTTTAACACGATTTTCACATTTCTAACACGTTTTTGACACGTTTAACACGATTTTCACATTTTTAACACATTTTTTACTTGTTTAACACGTTTTGGACACACTTAACACGATTTTCACATTTCTTAACACGTTTTTGACACATTTAACACTTTTTTTACGTTTTTAACATGTTTTGACACATTTAACACATTTTTAACACTTTAAACATGTTTTTGACACGTTTAACACGTTTAACACGTTTAACACGTTTAACACGTTTAACATGTTTTCATGTTTTTGGCACGTTTAATACGTTTTTGGCACGTTTAACACGTTTTTGACACATTTAACACGTTTTTCACGTCCTTGACACATTTAACACGTTTTTTACTTTTTTTAACACGATTTTCACGTTTTTAACACGTTTAACACGATTTGGAGAGATATAACTTCAGATGGAAATACACTCATTCAATCCTGTAGAGGAATCGAAATGAATGAAGAGAATAGAAAACTCTGCCAGATATGAGATATTTCGTTCGAGAAGGTCACAAGTAGAATAAAAGTAAAAACGATATAGGCTCTAATTGATTATTGTTATTGTCTGTAATTCAATTATTGTTTCATTGTCAAATCTAGAAATTGTCTAGATCTGATCTTAAACTTTTATATATTTTTCCCTTTTTTGAGTTTTTTTTAATGAAATGGCACTAAACTGTTTAAAAAAAAAAACAAAAAAACACGATTTTTCACGTTTTTAACACGTTTTGACACATTTTTCACGTTTTTGACACGTTTAACATGTTTTTTCATGTTCTAACTCGTTTAACACGATTTTCACGTTTTTAACACGTTTTGACACGTTTTTCACGTTTTGACACGTTTCTGACACGTTTAACACGATTTTCACGTTTTAACACGTTTTCACGGTTTTGACACGTTTAACACGATTTTCATGTTTTTAACACGTTTTTGACAAGTTTTGACACGTTTAACACGATTTTCACATTCTTAACATGTTTTTGACACGTTTAACACGATTTTCACATTTTAACACATTTTTTACTTGTGTAACACGTTTTGGACACGCGTAACACGATTTTCACATTTCTTAACACGTTTTTGACACATTTAACACATTTTTACGTTTTTAACATGTTTTGACACATTTAACACATTTTTAACACTTTAAACATGTTTTTAACACGTTTTAAACACGTTTAACACGTTTTTAACACGCTTAACACGTTTAACACGTTTTTTACTTTTTTACACGATTTTCACGTTTTTAACACGTTTTTGACACGTTTAACACATTTTTGACACATTTAGCACAATTTTACATTTTTAACACGTTTTGTCACGTTTTTCATGTTTTAGACACGTTTAACACGATTTTCACGTCTTTAACACGTTTTTGACTTGTTTAACACATTTTGACACTCTTAACACGATTTTCACGTTTTTAACACGTTTTCGACACGTTTAACAGGTTTTCACGTTTTTAACATGTTTTTGACACATTTGACATATTTTTTAACACTTTTAACATGCTTTTGACACATTTAACACGTTTTTTACGTTATGACACATTTAACAAGTTTTTCACTTATTTGGCATGTTTAACACATTTTTGATACGTTTAACACGTTTTTACGTTTTTGACACGTTTAGCACATTTTTAATATGTTTAACACGTTTTTACATTGTTGACACGTTTAACATGTTTTTAACACATTAAACACGTTTATCATGTTTTTGGCACATTAAATATGTTTTTGACACGTTTAACATGTTTTGATATGTTTAACAAATTTTTGGCACGTTTAATATGTTTGATAAATTTTGGCACATTTACCACATTTTGACATGTTTAATACGTTTTGGTCCGTTTAACACACTTGTGACATGTTTAAAATGTGTTAAATATGCCAAAAATGTGTTAAACATGTGAAAAACGTGTAAAACGTGTTAAATATGCCAAAAATGTGTTAAACTTGTCAAAATGTGTTAAACATGTTAAAAACGTGTTAAATGTGCCAAAAATGTGTTAAACTTGTCAAAATGTGTTAAACATGTTAAAAACGTGTTAAATGTGCCAAAATGTGTAAAACGTGCCAAAAAAGTGTTAAACGTGTTAAACATGCCAAAAATGTGAAACGTGTGAAAAACATGTTAAATGTATTAAAAATGTCAAAAACGTGTTAAATGTGCCAAAAAATGTGAAAAACGTGTTTAACATGAAAAACGTGAAAAATGTGCCAGAATGTGAAAAACATGTCAAAAATGTGTTAAACATGCCCAAAACGTGTTTAACGTGCCAAAACGTGAAAAACATATTAAATGTGTGAAAAACGTGTTAAACGTATTAAAAATGTCATAAACATGTTAAATGTGCCAAAACGTGAAAACGTGCCAAAACGTGTTAAACGTGTCAAAAATATGTGAAAAATGTGTTAAACATGTCAAAAACGTGTTTAACGAGCCAAAACGTGAAAAACATATTAAACGTGTGAAAATGTGTTAAACATGTTAAACGTATTAAAAATGTCAAAAACGTGTTAAATGTGTCAAAAACGTGAAAAACGTTGTTAAATATGAAAAACGTGTTAAACGTGAAAAACGTGCCAAAATGTGAAAAACATGTTAAACGTGTCAAAAATGTGTAAAACATGTGAAAAACGTATTAAACAAACGTGCCAAAAACGTGAAAAATAGGTTAAACGTGTGAAAAACGTGTTAAACATGTTAAACATGCCAAAAACGTGAAAATCTGTTAAACTTGTCAAAACGTGTGAAAAACATGTTACACGTATTAAAAATGTCAAAAACGTGTTAAATATATCAAAAACGTGAAAAAACATGTTAAACGTGTGAAAATGTGTTTTAAGTGTGAAAACGTGTTAAACATGTTAAAAACGAGTTTAAACGTGCCAAAAACGTGTTAAACGTGTTACACGTGTTAAGCATGTCAAAACGTGTTAAACATGTTAAAAACATGTTAAAAAATCAAAAACGTGTTAAACGTGTCAAAAACGTGTTAAAAATGTCAAAAACGTGTTAAACGTGTCAAAAACGTGAAAACATATTTAAGAAATTAACAATTTTTAACCGATATTTTATTTTACAAACATAGGAATTGAAATTGAATTACAAATCTTTCATCCTACCAAATATAGGAATTGAATTACAATTCTATAATTTTTCCAAACATAGAAATTGAATTATAATTCAATGTCAACTCTCATAAAATTGGAATTAGAATTTCAATGCCAATTCTAATTCCCTCGTCAAACAAACCCTTCAAGATATTAAAAACTCTTATTAATAGTTGGGCATGCATATTATTCATATGACATCTGTCATTAAGTAATTTTATATTTGAACACATAAACAAATTCAGTTCGATTAGGCCAGCAAGTTGTGAATTGGGCCAATTGTACGTGTCGTTATCTTACCTTGATGATTTACTTTTGCTCACAATTTCATCTTTAATTTGAGTATTTTTCTGTTTGACCATTCAAACTCATAATAAGTTAAATACAAAAATTATATAAAAAAATCAAATTAAATAGGTATGGGCTTAAAAAATTAGCAAAAATGAAAGATAATTGACCAGTATTGTTTCGTAACAAAAAAACAAAATTCACATGTTCAATTTCCAAAACGTTAATCAAAAGTAGTTCATGACCTATTTTACAATTTTAAAGAGATAATATTACTTTATGAAATGTTATTTATTTATTTATTTTTAAAAAGAACGGTGAATTTGTTTTTTAATGTGAAAACATAAAAAGATTAATACCACTAATTTAATTATCGAATTTCAAGGAGTATAGAGTTTGACTATCGAATTTTAGAAAATCGATAATAAAACCTCATTTCATTTAAATTCGATAATTAAATTAATAACATTTTTCTATTAATTTATAAATGTCATCTAGATAATAAGTTAACATCTAGATAATAAGTTAACGACACTAAAAACCGATAAAACAATCTTATTTTTGTATAATTTTATCAATAAGGAACTCCAAATTGTGAGGTTTAAAAGAAAATGTCCGAAATCTCAATTGATCAAAGAGTACAATTTAACCATTATTAAGAAATTATTATGAAAGAAAAATATAATTTGAGTATTCCTGTTCTCATGCACATTTGAAAAAATATAATATTAATGAAGTTTTCATAATAAAACTCAAAATCAAACCAGTCATTATTATACTCTTGTCTAAATAGTAAATACAAGCAATAAGACAAAACTAAATTTCCAAACCGAACCCAAAAGCAAATTGTTTTCTAAACATTTTATTTCACAAGAATCTTATCTAATATGCTAGAATAAATAGAAAGATTAAATTAAATAGTTTATTTAGTTAACATTAATAATGTTTAATACATAAACATTAATCTTAATATAATAATGATATTACCATAATATTATTATAATATCTTTAATATATACACATTAATCTTACTATAATAATGATATTACCATAATATTATTATAATATCTTATCAATATCTTATAACATATTAAAAGATTTTCTTTTCTTTTCTTTCCTAAATGAGGCTGGACGGTGAGATTTTGATGTGCATTTAATATGATCTCTTATCTTTCCACATCATGTCCTCTCCAATCATCCATTATAAATTGGGTTCAATAAAATGATTATGAGATTTCAGTCATCCTCTTTCTTTTCCATTTAAGTTGAAAATGGAAAATAAAGAGTATGATGATACAACAACAATGGAGAATCAGCAACTCGACAGACCAAAAAACAAAGCTGGTGGTATCAAAACCATGCCATTCATCATAGGTAAATATTTTTAAGATATTGAATCTGAATGAATCGATCTCTCATCCATTTTATCTGTGTTTTGATGATCAGCAAATGAGGCATTATCTACTGTGGCAAGCATTGGGTTATTGCCAAACATGGTTTTATATTTGATCGGAAGTTACAATTTATCAACAGCTAAAGCAACAAATATACTCTTTTATCAGTCGGCAGCCAACAATTTCTTTCCTTTGATCGGTGCTTTTCTGTCGGATTCTTATTTAGGACGGTTTTTAAGTATTGGGTTTGGTTCCATCTTCACTTTCCTGGTAAGCAAAACATTTAATTATGACAAATCAAAAAACAGATTTACTAAAATATGTGTGAATGATGCAGGGCATGCTGTTGATTTGGTTAACTGCTATGATTCCACAAGCAAGACCTCCCCATTGCGAAAATAACTGCAAATCAGCTACACCTGCCCAATTGGGTCTTCTTTTTTCTGCCTTTGGAATCATGGCTATTGGTTTAGGCGGTATAAAGCCATGTTCTTTAGCATTTGGTGCCGACCAATTTGACAAACGAGGATCCGATGCTGATGATGATGATGATTCCCCCAGCAACAACAATCAGAGAGTTCTTGAAACATTCTTTACCTGGTATTATGCATCCACTGCTGTTTCTGTCATAATAGCTTTTACAGGTATAGTTTACATCCAAGATCATGCCGGATGGAAGATTGGTTTTGGAATTCCTGCCATATTCATGTTCTTTGCTTGTCTTTTCTTCTTCCTTGCCTCTTCCCTCTATTACAAGGAAAAACCCACAACCAGTATTTTCTCAAGCTTGGCTAGAGTTGTTGTCAAGTCTTATAAGAACAGGAATTTACAAATTTCTGATTACAATTTTGGAAAAGATAAGCCTACAAACAAGCTTAGGTGTTTGAACAAGGCTTGCATTAGTAAAGATGGGTGCACCGTAGAACAAGTGGAGAATCTGAAATCACTGATTCGAATAATGCCTATTTGGTCAGCAGGGATAATGGTATCCATAACTCTTTCACAAGGCTCATTTCAAGTTCTCCAAGCTAGATCAATGGACCGACATATAACCAAGAATTTCATATTCCCATCCGGTTCATTTGCCATGTTCACTATAGCAAGCGCCATATTATGGTTAGGGACTTACGACCGCATCATCATACCATTTGTATCCAAGATTAAAGGGAAACCATTCACACTTAATCCCAAAATCAGGATGGGTTTAGGATTACTCTTTTCTATCTTGGCCATGTGCAATTCTGCAATCGTCGAGCATTTTAGAAGGAGAAGAGCCATAGACCATGGCTACCTTAACAACCCACAAGCTATTGTTCCCATGTCTGCCATGTGGCTGGTTCCACAACATTGCCTTGTTGGAATATCAGAGGCCTTGTTTGCAGTGGCCTGCAATGAGTTCTTCTACACCGAGCTTCCCAAGACCATGTCCAGCATTGCTGGGGCGATCGGGGGGCTGGCCAGTGCCATCGGGGGACTTATGGCCAGCTCCATACTCAACACCATCACCACTGTCACCAAAAGGAATGGAAAAGTTGGTTGGATAGCTGATAATATAAATCAAGGACATTTTGAGAGCTATTATTGGCTTTTGGCCATGTTGAGCTGCTTTAACTTGTTGTATTTCATGATATGTAGTTGGTTTTATGGGCCGTGTTCAAGTGGAGGGATGTTTGGTACTACTAGTAGTAAAGGTCCTAAAGGAGATGAAAAGATTATAGCGGTAAATGAACAAGAGTTATTAGTGAAATAGAAGAGAGGATGATCAATGATGATGGATTAAAGGAGGATTGTTACAATATTTTCAAAAGGAAATCCGAATCTTTGGGTGTAAGCTACTTATTAGTGAAGCATTTTGGGTGTTAATTGGATTATGATGTATATTAACAAAGGATGTTGTTTTGGTGAGTAGCGATTCGAGTAAGGCTTAAGCGCAAAATTTGAATATTGGAATATATGTAAATTTCTTTTAATAATGATGTAATATTGTAATTTTCTAGGTTCTCCACATTGTGAGAGGATGAGAAATAACAAAAAGACGAAAATTAAGATTGAGAAATAACAAAAAGACGAAAATTAATTAACATAACGAGTAGCATATTTCAAACTTACTTGCATTCCAATATAATTTTTAATTTTCTAACAATCCTTTGTATAGAGTTGCATTGTGTGGTAAAGAGTTTACAAATTCATTTTCGAATCTAGGAGACAGCACCAATAAACTATAACAACTTCCTTCTAAAAAATGTATGAAATAAAGACTTCTGAAACAATGAAAGAATAATTGCAGCTTCGTATAAGTGATAAAAATGATCCAATTTAAAATAGCTAAACGTTATATATAATTTATATGTACAGTTTTTTTTCTTTCAAATTATATTTGATTTCTTCTTTAAAATAAGTCTAATATTGATATATTTTTGATAATAACTTCATTTTTTTTAATTTATTATTATAGTTTGATTGTCTTGATTTTTTTAAACGTGTTGATCTTCTTTTTTTTTAAAATTTTTTAGTTTCATAAAATTTAATATAATAAATCTGATTTTATTATTTCATTTATTAAGAATTATTTTTTTTAATAATTTTTTTTGCCTAATCTAGTTTGAATTGTATATCTACACAATTAATTTGTTTTGAGATAGAAAAGTAAAATTTTATGTTATGTTTATTGGTTAGTGAACATTTTTTGTTTATGTTTTTTTTTTAAGAAAATTATTTATGTATTCATTATTGTTTTCAAATGATTAATCACGTTGTGGTGACAAAGAAAAACTCGTATTTTATAGTATTTTGTTTAAACGACTATCATTTATATTATATTACATTAAACTTAAAAATAATAATAATAATAATTGTTACATGTCAATTTAGTGAATTTATATTTGTTTTTGTTTATTTTGATGTGTCTAATTCATTGATACATTCTATTAACCTCCATTTTATTTAATTTTATTTTATTTTTTTAATAAAATTTTACAAAAGAAGAATAAACTATTTTAAAAGAAGTCGTTCAAAAACAGAAAGGACGTTTTCCCTTCTTTTTGTCATTGGACAAATTAAATTCATCCTAACATTCGTAATGATAATACCCATTTGCGGAACGTCTGCGCATAGTCAAATTACCAGATCGATTCCTAAGATGTCTCACTCTAAAATAAAGTTATCGGTTAAAAAAGAATTCCGATAAAAAAAATTCATAATTTCGTTCGATTATTTATCTACTCCACGAGGGCGATCTAGCTGACATCAATGACATAGGTCGCATCTGAACAGCAATGAGCACAAGCAGATTCATCAGTAGAGTAGGGACACTGCTATTCTATTGAAGGTTTAACTTCTTTTCACAAGCTTTCAGAGAAGAAAATTGTTCAATCTCTTACCCGGGCCAAAAAAAACTACCTACCTATAATAGTTCGAACTTGCTCGGGGATTTTACATTATGGAATTACTTGTATCTTTTTTGAGAATTCGAAATGTCTAGGGCCAAAGTTTAAATTTAAAAAAATCTCTTTATTTTTCCAACAAAAGAAAAAAGAAAAAAAAAATAGAGTGAAATATGAAAACAAAATTGAAATTTCAAATAAGATTTTTTATAAAAAAAAATTGCATGAACTTAGCTCAATCAAAAAATTATATTTCTTTGAAATGCTTTAAATTTTTTTCTAGCGATAAGCCCAACAAACCTTAGGCAGCCCAATTTTAAATAAAAATAAATCTTTGTGAACAGTTAATGAATATTATTGGATTTGTTCAGATACCTTAGTTTGTCATTAATAAAATTATCAATTAAAATATATATTTTTTTAAATAATTCATAAATTTTTATCAAACAAAATTATTTAAATAACTAAATAAGTTATTGAAATAACTTGAATCCAAACAATTATTAATAATATATTAATATTATTTTATAAGTTAATAATTAATATACTTATATCAAATATTTATTTATAAAATAATTAAAATTACATTTTGTAAAAAATTACAAAATAAGAAGATAGGGAGAGCAAAGTTGGGTCAGCGACCCAATGACGCCCCAACTGACTATCAGCAACCCCAACGACGATATAGTGAAAAAAAAATATGGTGGATGGGTGAGAGATAAAATTAAAATTAATTAATAAAAAAAATAAAAGAACGCACTCTTTTCAGTTTGATCAAATCATAGCCTTCTTCTATTGAAAATAGCTCAAAAGTACGAGTTTTAGATTTCTCAATTAATGAACAACCCATTTCGAATGTCTTTTGGGCGGATGGAAGATGTAGGGCTGCATACGAGTACTTCTCGGATGTCATCACATTTGACACAACATATTTGACAAACCGCTATGATATGTCATTTGCTCCTTTTGTCGGTGTTAAACATCATGGAAAATCAATTTTGTTAGGATGTGGCTTACAATCTAGTGAGGATTCATAGTCATTTATCTCACTTTTTAAAGCATGGTTGACATGTATGAACGAACGTGCTCCAAAGGGATAATCATTGACCAATGTCGATCAATGTCCATTGCAATTGAAAATGTATTTCTGAACACCCATCATCGATTTTGTCTTTGGCATATAATGAAGAAACTCTCCACCAAATTGTATGCACATGCTCATTATAAAAGTATAAAAAAAGACATTCAAGAACATTGTCTACAACTCAATCACAATCCAACAGTGTGAAAGTAGTTGGCTGAAAATGATTGATGAGTTTCAGTTGTAAGACAATAATTGGTTGAACTCCTTTCACGTAGAATTTAAAAAATGGATTCATGTGTTTGTTAAATGCTATTTTTGGGCATGCATGTCAACATCTTAAAGAAGCGAATCTATGAATGTTTTTTTTTACTTTTATTTTGTTCATTCTAAAACATCCATAAAACAATTTGTAGAGCAATATGAAAAGGTCCTTAAGAAGAACATAGAGAATGAAAAAAAATTGGATTTTCATTATTATAATTTGACTATTCCAATTGTGAGTGGGTATTCATTGGAAAAACAATTTTATAGTGTATATACAAACGACATTTTTAAGTTGTTCCAGAATGAGGTGAAATTGTTGATGTTCTGCGACACTGCCATACTTGAAGACGATGGGACAACAACTAAATTTGGAGTGGTGGAGACCATACAAGGTCACGAGGGAGAAAATTGGAGAGATATTTTTGTAAAGGTAAACTTCACATAGACGGAGGGTTATGTAAATTATCAATGTAAGCTCTTTGAGTTTAGAGGACTCCTGTGTAGACATATTTTGGCGGTTTTGAGAAGAATAAAGGTGAATATGGTGCCGACTAATTATATTTAGAACCGCTGATGCAATGATTTGAAAAGAGGTTATCAAAGTATCAATAACATTTATGATTCTGATATGGGTGACATTGAAATAAATCGGTATAACTATCTTACTTCAATGATGCAAGAACTCCAACAGATTGCAGCTCAATCTGATCATAATACTTCTTTTTTGGCTGAAGTGGTGAAAGAAGTGAAGGAAAAGTTCATTGCATATTCGACAACATCCGCTTCTACACTAACAGTTTCTGTACCTACACCTTCTACACCAACTCAGATAAGTAGTCAATAAATGAAATTGTTCTAAAATATTGGAGAGGTTACTTACCAGCTCAACCTTCTTTAAGTCTTCAAATGATATATGAAATAATTCCATTTCAGTTGTAATCATACCAACAAAATTATTGAGACGAGACCACAATGATGTGTAAACTGCAAATGAATATCATATTAAAAATTAGGGAATAATTGTTAGGGAGTTTTCATATAAAAAATAACTTATAGATACATAATTAGAAAAGCAAATTTTTTGGTTTCTCTTTTGAGCGATGATTTGGCTCCACGCATCAATTATTCCAGATTCCAAATATACATTAATTTTTAATGTGAGCATGTGATATCTGGTCAGTGTGACTTGGTCACTCTCGAATAATACTTCACTGCAAAGACAAATAAAGAAAACACATCCTAATAAGAGTTAAGAAAACATTAAAATGACAATGAAGAGTTGTAAAGATGTTACCTTAAGTCGGATTCTGCAAAAATTATGTCGGCAACATTGCGATCTGTATGTGAAATTCTGGAATACTTGAAGACATGGGATAATGTAAACGTAGTAAATGCCATGTAAGGAGACCAAATAGCCAACCCATATTTTTTTATTCCTCTTCAATCTCTGTGGGAGTGGGACATCCTCATGAGCTTCCACTTTTACAACCACTAGTTCATCCAAATGAGGTTTTATTAACTTCCTACTCTTCCTCTTCAGGAGTGGTACCACTTTGGTTTGATTAACTTCCTCCTCTTCCTCTTTGAGAGAAGTTTGAACTGCAGCTTCTACAGGATCATCCACATCATGCTCTTCCACATGAGGTTTGCTACTAAATAACTTCATGTGCTTATACATGTTCTTCCTCTTCCTCTTCCTCTTCGGTTGATCTTTCTTTTCATGTGATACCTCTTCGGGTGATACCACTTTGGGTGATATCACTTCGAGTGCTACATGTTCAGGTGGTGTTTCAAATAAAAAATCTACGGTTTCATTATCTTGAGCAACATCAACAACTTCAACAAGGGGTGTTTCAACTCGATCCTCTAATGGTTGAGGTTCTTCTACAGGGGTGCCTTTTTGAAATAATTTTGAATGGAATACTTGAGAAATTTATGAACATCCACATGATCATGATCATGATCATCATCCACATTATTATGAACATCCACATGATCATGATCATTATCATCCACCTACTTTCACACCCTATCTCGCACCTCATCTGGAAGTGGAAGGCGTCCAACATCCCTTCCATATCCGAATTATGTTCGATTCATTTCCATCTTAATCCTACTATGCAAATTATTGTCATTTTAATATGACAACATCGGAGATTATCGTTCGTAAGACAGTTGCAGTTTAAGGCCCACAACCATATCCATGTAGAACAACTGAAAAATAAACAATATATTAGAACATTTAAATTAAGATTTGAATAAACCATTGACAAAAATTACTTACAATGAGAAATGTTTGCGATCCAATGAAATGACGTGTTTCATTCTTCGTCCACTGCTGACAACCTTCAACTAAGCCTTTCATTACGAATTCACACCAATTTAAGTGTTGGATATTATCGACATCAAATAATGATTTTAGGATTTTAAACCTGCATGATGGATTATGTGAGATCCATAGAAAGATGCTGCCAACATAGACTATAAAGTCTATCTTAAAATTATTGTCAACAACTTTATTGTTTAGAATCATCTGTGGCATTGCAGTTGTTCTTGGACCGGAACTATTTTGTTGTATTCCCCGTTGTCTCCTGCCTCAACAATTGAGGTATAAAAACAGAAAAAACTAATTTTATTTAGACTCAAGCTAGTTTAGATATACAACAAGAAATTGGAACCTGAAGGTAATAAATATAAGGAGATCTCTACTACCTCATTCTCTTCTTCTTCCTCTATTTCTTCTTCTCTGTTTTTTTTTCTTCTTAGCATAATGTTCTCTCTCTAGTTGTGATAGAATGAGCAGAATTCTTAGAGTTTTCTTGTTTAATTAAATGCCTGATTGGGCTCCCCCTCCAGCCCACGGAGAGATGCACAGTAATCTTCAAGTCATCACTTGGTATTCATGCCGACAAGCTAACAACATAGCTCGAGCTTGTCTTTTGGAACAATCTTCGTAAACATGTCTAACGGGTTCTTATCCGTCTGGATTTTCTTCAGCTTCATTTGTTGGTTTTCTATTACATCTCTTAACCAATGAAACCTCACACCAATATGCTTAGTTCTGGAATGATATATAGCATTCTTGCTCAAATCTATGGCACTCTGGCTATCACAAAAAACAATTGCATCTTCTTGTTTCATACCAAGCTCTAAGAGAAATCTAATCATCCACAATAACTCATTACCAACTTCAGTTGCTGCAATGTATTTTACTTCTGTTGTTGAAAAAGCCACACATTTCTGCAACTTGGATTGCCATGACACGGCTCCTCTGTAAAAGTAAACACATAACCCGAAGTGGATTTTCTATGAACAAGATCTCCAGCCATATCAGGATCTGTGTAACCTTCTAACACAATTTTACCATTTCCAAAACTCAAATACAAATTAGAAGTGCCTCTTAGATATCTAAGAATCCACTTCACTGCTTCACAATGTTGTTTTCCTAGATTAGAGAGGAATTTACTTACCACACCGAATGCATGCTATATCTGGCCTAGTGTAAACCATTGTATACATCAAACTCCCTACAATTGAGGAGTATGGAACACTTGACATTTCATCATTTTCTTTCTCTATTGATGGATACATATTCTCGCTCAATTTAAAATGGCTAGGAAGTGAACAACTTACTTCCTTTGTTCCTTGCATGTTGAATCCTTCAAAAACCCTTTCAATGTACTTCTCATGTGACAACCAAATTCTCTTAGTCTTTCTGTCACGAGTAATAGGCATTCCCAATATCTGACGTGTTTGGCCCATGTTCTTCATGTCAAATTTCTTGGACATCTCCTTCTTCAACATTGCTATTATCTGAGTATCATGTCCTACAATTAATATATCATCAACATATATCAAAGGATTAGAAACTTTCCATTAGAAAATCTTTTGAAGTAAACACACGGATCTACCTTGGTTCGCCGATACCCATGACTCATTATAAAAGAGTCAAATTTCTTGTACCACCATCTCGGAGCTTGTTTCAAACCGAATAGACTCATCTTCAATTTGCAAACCATGTTCTCATTTTCTTTCACTTCAAATTCCTCTTATTGCACCATGTAGATCTCTTCTTCCAAGTTACCATGAAGAAATGCAATTTTTACATCAAGTTGATCAAGCTCAAGGTCTAAGTTTGCTACTAGACCTAACACTATACGAATGGAAATCATCTTTACCACTTGTGAGAAAATCTCCTCAAAGTCGATGCCCTATTTCTGTCCAAAACCCTTTACAACAATTCAAGCTTTGTACTTCATAATTTCTCCATTTTCATCTCTCTTTAGCTTGAACACCCATTTTTTTCAATGTCTTTCGGCCCTTAGGAAGTTCCACCAGCTCATATGTGCCCATTTCTTGCAATGACCTCATCTCATCTTTCATTGCATTCTGCCACTTAACTTTATCTTTATGAACTTGTGCCTCCTGAAAACATTTTGGCTCTCCTTTTCTTGTCAATAGAATATACTCTAAAGAAGAGTACCTTTTAGAAGTTTGGTGCTCTCTTAATGGGGGCTCTTCTAACTCCTCTTGATGATATTGCCCCCCTGCTCAGGAACATCATAAACGGTCTCATCATCATTACTATTATTCATGTTAGAAGTTTCCTCAATGACTTCTTCATTATATTCATCTTCATCTGTTACTGTTGACTGTACATATGAAGGAATTGGTATGAGTTCTATGGACTCATCAACTCTCTCTAACTTCTCGTTGATTTCTAAATTTATCCATTCTGACCCTCAAAGAACACAACATCTTTGCATCTAACAATTTTTTTCTTTTCTGGGTCTCATAATTTGTACCCAAATTCCTCATTTCCATATCCAAGGAAAATACATGAAATTGTTTTATCATCCAACTTGGATCTTTGCTCCTTTGAAATATGCACATTTACTTTGCATCCAAACACCCTTAGATTCGAGTATGAAATATTCTTCTTAGACCATACTCTTTCTGGTATTTCAAACTTCAAAGGAATAGAGGGTGACCTATTTATGAGATAACAAACTATACGAATTGCTTCTGCCAAAAACTGTTTTGGCAACTTTGTCATCTTCAGCATGCATCTCACATTTTCTACAATGGTGCGATTCATTTTCTCATCCACACAATTGTGTCGTGGAGTTTCAGGCACTGTTTTCTCATGTCGAATTCCATATTTTACACAATAAGCTTTAAACTCTTTGAAGGTATACTCTCCCCCGTTATCAGAGCGAAGATATTTCAGCTTATTGTCTGTCACTCTTTCTACCATGACATGAAACTCTTAAAAGTAATTAAATACATGGTTTTTCGTTCTCATGAAATAAACTCACACCTTTCTAGATGAATTATCAATAAATGTTAGAAAGTATCAATTGTCACCCAATGACTCCTCCAAAGGACCACGCACATCATAATAAACTAAGTCCAACACATTATGTTTCCTTTCTGATGTTTGACTAAAAGAGACTTTGTGTTGCTTACCAAATGGGAAGTAATCGCATAGATCCAGAACCTCGTCTTTGGTTGAGGGAATGTGAAGATTGTTCACCAAAATTCGCAACCCTTTCTCATTCATGTGGCCGAAATATTGATGCCACAAATTTAGAGAGTTTTCAGTTTATACTGCATTCAACCCATTCTTGAGTATCTTCACATGGGTTCGGTATAAGGAGTGCCACGACTTCCCTTTTGCTACAATCATTGATTCCTTGTTAAACTTCCATTCTTCACTACCAAGGTAATGCTTGAATCATCTTTGTCCAATGCATCACCTAATATCAAGTTTAAACGCACTATTTCAAATTCATTATATATATATATTTAAATTATTATTTATATAATCTAAATTATTTATATTTTGATATATATTTTAAATTATTATTTTTATAAATTTGATTATTTATATTTTGATATATAATTTAAATTTGATTATTTATATTGAATGTGTTGTCTTTTATTAAAATAGTTTTGACAACTTTTCATTGTGATATAATTTCATAACAAAATTTTATCAATTTTTAATGTGTTGTCTTCCTAACTTAAGGGGTTGTAAGAAATTATGTCTTACGTTATTGAGCCATTAAATATGGTGCTTGGTTAGTAGGAAGTTTAGTAAACCATTAAATGTGGTGGTTGTGTGCTATGTAATTAATGTAGTGCAGTGGAAATACTAAACCCGTGACATAAGGATACTAACAAGAAAGCAAGCAAACAAACAAACAAAGAGGTTCTTCTCTATAACTTTTAGTTGTTTTGGTGTTTTTAAATTTATTTAATACTTATTACTAATAATGATTATTATTGTATTTTTGTAGATGGAAAATTCATACAAAGGAGGCAATTACTCTAATTATGGTGATTATAATCTTTTCCAAACACAATATATTGATGTTGGTTCTAGTCAAACTAATGAAACAAAATTGATTTCTCCTCAAGTTTTCATGAGTCACGAAAAATTCAGATGAAAAAAATTATTAATAATGGAGTGACAAGATCTAATGCACTTTACAGTTTAAGTGAAGCTAATAGATTTAATTCAAACCCGGAGATGGAAAGCGATGAAAGTGATAGTGATTACGATGTAGAGGACTCGGATTTAACAAATAATAGTGACGGTGAAGAAGATAATATTCAGACTAATAACCCAACAAATATGGATGGACATATTCCTAATGTACCATAGTTTATAAAAGAGGAGATCATCAAAAACGTTGCCATGAATAATTCAGGTCATTTTCCTAATTTTAATCCGCTTAACAATGATCTTTTTGAAGGTCAATGTTTTATAGATAAACAAACTACAATAGATGCAATAAAATCAAGCCACATAAGAGAATCAAGAAATTATCATGTTTTAAAGAGCACTACAGTGCTTTATGAGGCAAAATATACTATAGTTACATGTCTGTGGAAAATTCGAGCTATAAAAAGTAAGCGATCTAGATACTTTCAAATCATTAAACTTCCTGCTCAACATAACTGTCTTTTGAGAACAATCCAAAAAGACCACAAGAAACAGTTCAAACTTGATTGAAAGTGTTATAAAGCAACAAGTAAGAATATTTTTGGTATTTCATATTGTTGATCTTTTACATATTTCTGAGTTGTTATTTATTATTTTAAATTTACATATTTAGATAATGGAGGGTTCGTACTTGAAAGTGAATAACATAAGTAATCAAATATTGGCAATGTATAGATATCATGTTAGCTACAAGAAGGCTTGGTTGGCAAAACAAAAGACAATATCGGAGGTGTATGGCGATTGGACGACCTCTTATTCTAAACTTCCTAAATTTTTAAGTGCTTTGATGCATTTTAATCCAGGCACGAGTGTTTTGAGTGAAGTTGTGGTCGATGTTACAAAACTCCACACGTCGGTGTTTAAGCGTGTATGGTGGGTATTCAAACCGATAGTTAATGGGTGGAAACATGCTCGGCCAGTTATCAATATTGATGGTACATTCTTGAAAGGAAGGTATAACGGGAAATTATTAATTTCAATGGGATCTGATTACAATAACCATCAATATCCACTTGCTTATGCTATAGTCAATGAAGAAACAACTGCTAATTGGTCATGGTTTTTATGTCGCCTTTGTAAATTTATATGTCAGTAGAACGGGAGTGTGCATAATTTCAGACCGTCATGCTGGAATCATTGAAGCAATGAAGAAAGAACAAAATGGCTTCATTAAAGACATAAGTATACATCGTTTTTGTCTCTACCATGTCCGTAGTAATTTTAGTTCAGCTTATTTTGGATCACATTGGAAGATGTTATGCTGGGTGGCCAGAAATAATAGTCAATTGAGAAAATTCGAAGATGCGTTGAGACAAATCAAAGAGAGCTTAATCCCGATGCTGAAAAATTGGTTACGAGATATTCCATTAGAGATGTGGACTATGTCTCACGATGGAGGATATCGTTACGGTCAAGCAACAATAAATATGGTCAAAAGTTTCAATGATATCTTAAGGTCTGCTCGTTTTCTTCTGATCACGTCAATGGTTGAATATTTATATTATCGCTCTGTAAAACTTGTTGCAGAAAGGCGTACTCAAACTTTGAATTATCTTCAAAATGGACATACTTATTTCAATGTGTCAAGAAAAATATTTGAAAATATCGAAAGCAAGGCATCAGCACACAGTTATTCCATATAATGAGCAAAGTGGAATCTTTGCGGTGACTACTACACATTACAGACGAATAATAGTTTTTGGAAAGGTGGCAACAAACATATCGTTGACCTATGTAAAGGTTTTTGTTCTTGTGAAAAATGGTGCCGATATCACTCTCTATGTTCACATATAGTTGTTGGTTGTATAGTGTGCAATCTCGATTGGGTTAAATACATCGATATACATTATCTGAGATGTGGTAGTATGATTTTCACCCATACCTAATTAATCATATTGGACGTTTCCAATAGCAAATGATTGAGAAAAATATAATAATCTTATTCCCAATAAAAATTTGAGAAAGAAAAAAACCCAACGAGGTCAAAGCCAACGTATTTGAAACGAAATGGATAACCCACAAAGAACTATCATTTGTGGGAGTTGTGGCTAAGAAAATCATACGAGACGTAGCGTTGTACTGACCAAAATTGTCAATAATTTAGATAAATAATGAGTGTAATAGTTTTTAAGAATATTTAATTATATTATTATGGTTAAATTATTTAAAATTTATTAATATTTAACAATTATTTATTAAAATGCTAAAAGAAATATTTATTAAATTATATAAATAATAATTGAAATGTAAATATATATATATATTAAAATATAAATAATTAAATTTATAAAAAAATAATAATTTAAATTATATATCAAAATATAAATAATCAAATTTATAAAAATAATAATTTAAAATATATATCAAAATATAAATAATCATTTAAATATATATATATATATATATATATATATATATATATATATATATATATATATATATATATATATATATATATAAGGAATTTGAAATGTAAAAAATAAAAAAAATAAAAAAAAAATTGAATTTATGGAACATACTTTTCTCACCTCTATTCAACTCCAAAATTATTTATTTATCCATATCACTTTTATATATTTATCTTTTTTATTTTATTTATTTTACTTAATTTTTAATATATATATTTTTTACTTTATTTATTTAATTAAAAATACAAAATATTATTATTTTTATATTATAATTGTGTGTATTTTAATTAAATAAAATATAAATATTTAATATTTTATTATATTAATTATATATATATATATTTTAAAATATTTATAAAAATAATAATTGAATGATTCAATTTTTTTTTATAAATAAAATTATAAAATAAGATAAGTCTTTAATATATTATATATTAATAATTAGTCAAATTAAATATAATAAATCTTTAATATATTATATATTAATAATTAGTCAAATTAAATATAATATTTTACTTAATAATACATACAATAACATTAGGAAATATTATAACTAATTATTAATATATAATATTTTAAAGACAATTATAATATTTTATTTATAAAAAAAATTGAATCATTCAATTAATATTTTTTATAAATATTTTAATATATATATATAATTAATATAATAACATGGGGCCAAATAGGAATATTAGAAGAAGTGTAAACAACAATTTGCATAAACAATTTTCATTAATATATATATATATATAATTAAACAATTTTCATTAATATATATATATATATAATTAATATAATAACATGGAGCCAAATAGGAATATCAGAACAAGTGGAAAAAGCAATTTGCATAAACAACAATTTGAAAATCCCTTAGTTTTGGATATCTTGACTATATCGTTCGACTTTTGTAATTCAAAAGACTAATGTTTTTAAGATTTTTCTCCTTGCCTTTGCCTGCAGCTTGACAATCCTAGAAACTTCCACCAACTTCTTATAGGTTGGATTGGATCTTAAGTCATGGATTGGTTTCATTAACAGGTAACAGGTTGAGCCTTCCAATTTCAATAGTCATGATGAAACTGCTAAATGTTAATTAGATTGAGATCTCTTGTGCTCCGTAAACATGAATTTTCCTTCTCATAGATTTTGTTTTTAAAAAATCTCTGAAGTCTGACATGTGAATTTAATCCGTGATTCATCACAGCACAGCAGAAGAGTAATTAAAAAAGATTAGATCAAATCAAAACAATGAATGAGATCAGAAGATTGGTATTCAAATTGTCGGTCACGGTTAAATCAGAACCACAGCCAAAGAGAATACTCATCATATCTCAAAAAATAAATCAATTAGGGTTTGTGAAAATTGACATGAACAAAAATGAAAAGGATCAGAGTATGGTATAAAAATGTCGGTCACGGTTAATCAGAAACACGGACCAAAAGAATACTCATCATATCTTAATTAAACGAATCATCAGAGACTTAAATATATAAATAAAAGTGAATCATGGAAAATTTTCCATCATATTGTTGCAGTTTTGTTTCATCATCACCTGATTCGAATTCTACCATGTACAAAATACAAACACAAAAAGAAGAGAAACTAAAGTGATGAAAAGAACCTGACCAAATACGTTTGACTGCTTCATGTGCTTAAGAAATCAGAAATGAGGTTGTTTAAATACAACAACGTCAAACCCTAATTTTCCTTGGGCCTATGGGCTTTTTCTTTCTATGGACTCAAATGATCTTTCACCTAAATCCTAATCAATACTTTGTATTATAAATCCAATGTCTTTCATTTTTAATGTTTAACTTATGTCATCACTCCATTAAAAGCTCTCCTGAAGATTTACTCGTGACATTTCAATCATTTAATTTACTGTTTTTCTTAAATTGTATAAACAAATTTAAAATAATGTTTGATTCTTAAATTCTATAAACCGGTTTAAAATAATGTTTAAAAATTTAATTCTATGCACAAGCATACAATAGTTTTTGTAAAAATAAATTGTTTGCAAGCAACAAAAGCGCTCAATTCCTCACGGTAGATTTGACTCCCTTTCATTCTTTCCTTCAATTTTAATTTTTATATTCATCATAAAACAATAACATTTACGTGTATCTATCCAATTATAATTAGGGTTGTAATTACAATTTTTAAGTTGAGTAGGTAATTTAGAATTAATAATTTAAATTTTATTAGAATTTTTATCGAATTCAAACCAATTTAATTTTATAATTTTATTAGTGTATTGTGGTGAGTAGTGGTGGAGAAAATTACCAATATTAAAGGTATATCGAAAAAATCGACTTTTAAAGTATACCGAAAAAAATGTAATGTATAATACCGATACCGTAATTATTGGTACGGTAAAGGTATGTGATTTTTAAAATTTTGGTATATCGATATATACCAAAATAGTATTTATAAGTTAATATATATATATATATATATATATATATATATATATATATATAATATTTATAAGGAAATAATTAAATAGATTTGAAATTAATTTAATTATAGAAATATAATTTTTGAATAATATTAAAATATAATTATACTGAAATATTAATCCATATATGCAATCTCTACCTTAACGATGGGATTGATTTTTTTTAAAATTAATATATTTTTTAGGTATCAAATGTATAATACCGATATCGAACCGAAAATAAGGTATACCGAAATTAAGGTAAGGTAAATGTATGAATTTTTTGTATACCGAAATTAAGGTATATCAAAACAAGGTAAACCGAAATCAAGATAAGGTAAAGGTATGCATTTTTTGCATACCGAAATTTTAGGTAAGGTATAATGTATGGATAAAATATTAATGTATACCATACCGACCCACCCCTAGTGGTGAGTCGTTGTAAAATGTGTCATAAATAGGCGGAGTCAACGTATCACTTGCTCTTACACTATGATGGAGTTGTTTAGATTTGGAGTTTATTATGGAACATGACTGATATTTAGTGAGTTATATTAGAATCAATCGTTAGTTGTTGGGAAGTGTAGATAGAGACAGTGAGCTCGGTTGGTCTGAGTCGTTGGGCCCCTATCCTACATATTTTATGGGTCACTTGAAAGGAACCGTAAGATGTTTAATGATCGTTGTCGACCGATGTGTTTAATAAATAATTATATTATTATGATAATCAATAATTTTTCATTAGGTAAACCGGATGAGGTGGATGGGGAAGTCATTGATCTTCTCGAGGACCTTTGTGCTCGTTACATTTGTTCTTTTTATTATTTCTTCTTTGACCATTGGTGAAAGTTTTTTTGTGTGTGATTTTATAAAATGTTTTTCTTCATTTTTTTAATGTTTTTTCGTCGAGTTTAAATGATTCTCGTTTATATCATTTTGTCTGGATCATTGAAAAAACATATGTTCTGAATTTTAACAATCAAAACGAGAGTCTGTGTGAGTAATATGTGGTGATTTTAATATCTCAAACATGCGGAAAACTCTTTTTTTCTCATTTTTAAGTAGCATTGGTATATCTCACATAATCGTTACATTTGCATTCTTATCTTTGGGAAATAAAGACAAGAGTTTAGATGAACACATAATGGTGATTTAAATGTCTAAAACTTGATGACTACTTTGATTAATTTATTTTTTCTCAAGCCTCAAGTTTTGAGTCATCTCCCATTCTTTTGAAAGATTTCCCTTTTTCTTTTAGGAAGTAACACAATGTTCTTTATTCACATGGTTTGAGCTTAGTCTTTGATTTTTTCCACGAACTTCCTTTTTCTATTCTTCTTTATTTTAGAATTAGTCACGAGTACATGATATGTTGCAATCGAATATCCTTTGTTCGAACTGTCAATGAAATTATCGAGTTCCTTTTGAAATGATCGTTGAATGAACACTCTCATCTTGACTCGCCTCGTTTACTAATATATTGTTTTTTCTTGTCTTTCTTTTTTACAGATGTATCTTAGTTACTTTTACTCATATTTTTTTTTGAAAAATGCATGGTTATAATCGGATCTCGATACAAGACTGTCTACGTATCCTCCTAAAGAGGAATAGGTTGAAATATAGTTTAACGTGTAATAGCGTCAATTTTATTTTAGAAATGCTGCCCTTAGTGTGAACTAGGGTTTTATTATGCTTTTTTTTCTTCTTCTTATTTTTCATTTTTGGAATGCCCCTTATGTAAACTTGTTTATTTTATTTTATTTGATTGGTTTAGAATTTGTTCTTTGCGGTAAACGACTTATGCTTCATGACCATTAATTTTTTTTAAATGTCTTAAAACGCGTTATCTAGAATATACGTCTTATATTGCATTTTAAAAAAAAAATTGGATGACTTAGAATGCGTTATTGGTGATATCCTCTTACATCGCATTTCTTTTTTTAGATGACTTAGAATGGGCTATCGGGGATAAACGTCTTACATCGCATCGTTTTATTTTTAATTATTTTTTATTTGTAAGGGTTATAAATTTTTTTTGTGTTTTCTAAAGAATGCTCCTAGTTTGAAATAAGGTCTTTGATTTGATATTTCTAAATCAATAATATCATCTTTTTTATTTCTTTTACAAAAGAGAAATGACGATTATGACCTGGCCTAGTAAATATGTTGTCTACGTATTTTTTTACAAAAGATTAGGACATTGACGTACTTCATGGTTATTAATTTACTTTTTATTTGTGTTTTAATTTTTTTCATTTGTTTTTATTTTTAAGATGTCAAAGTGTATGAACTAAGATTGCATTTTATTATAATATCACTTAAAATGATAACTAGAGTTACATCCTTTTTTTGTTGTTTTTGTTTTTTCATTTATTTTATATTTATGTCATATAGTGTAAAAAACTATGATTTTATTTGTGTTGATATTGTTATCACTTGCTCGAGCCGGTATGAGATGTCGTACGAATAACTTGTTAGGACCACGTCAAGACTATTATAGACCTCTCATTTATGGAGTTCATCATCTATCGGTTTTTTATATTGAGTTAGCATTTCTCATATTCTTGTTTATCCAAAATGCATTGCTCCATTACATGGTTGGATGTTCTAACTACCCTTTTGTTTGAATATAATAATTTTTTTCAAAAGGATATAACGAGGTCGTTTCAAGATTGTTGAACGTACCAAATGTATAAGACATTTAAGGAGTGTTGTTCATTCTTGTCCTTGTATAGTAGAAACTCGATAAATTAATACTCGATTATTTAATAAACTCTCTAAGATAATATTTTTGGTCGGTCCCGACTCGGGGATAGGGTGCTAAATTAATAATTCGCTAAAATTATAAGATAATACATTTTTGATAATTTTTTAGACCCCATATAAAATATAAATTAATAATTTCTTATATATAGCATATTACCTGAATGATTTATGAAGGTTTCTTGAAAAATGACTCAATTGACTTTTGTTTTTTGTTGAAATCAATTTCTCCTTGAATGTTGTCTCTAATTTTCCTTAGCATGGTAAGAACTTCTGGTATTATTTTCTCATAACTCAACAAAAAAATATTCAATGTGATTGCCGCTTTAATAGCTTCGTTTCGCGAAGGGGGCTCCATTGTAGAACTTTCATCATCTTCTTCATCGATATCATCTTTATTAATTCCAATAACGCTTTCAATCATTTCTTCTTCAGTCAACAACTGTGCAACTACATTTTGTTATGGGTAAGTCAGAACATCTTCGACATCCATTGCATTGCGATAACCCAACTCTTTGATCAAATTCTGGAGTTCTTGAGTGCTTTCACCACCTTCATCTGAGTTCTTAAAAGTCACGTTATCTGTTGATCGAAATTTACAATGACGAAAGAAGTTCGCAATTGTATGATTTGTTTGTGTTAACCTACAATATTTTGATCTTGTTTATATAGAAAATATTTTTAATGTCCATAAGTGATATATTGAACACAAGAAGCATAATAAAGTGGGAGATTGAATATTTTTTCAAATTGGGCCATTCATTTGATATACAGTACATGCATTGTATACAATAATTAAGTGGAAGCTTAAAGGTATTTGTAAACGAAGTATTTTACAATAAATTAATAAAATATTAATTAATATATAAATTAATAATTATTAATTTATCGATTGATTAATAACTCTTTTAATTAATAAAATTTGGTCGTCCCAAGTGTATTATTTTATAGAGTTTCTACTGTATTTGATATTCAATTGAGTTTAAAGATCTAAAGTCGTGGGTTATGATCAAGAGATCTTGTTATGAATTGAAGGTTGATGAATAGTCACGAAATCTTAAATCACGTATTTGTCCTTAAACTACACATTCTTCGCTTCGGTTATCACTAGTATAACATGGAACAAGAATGTGTAATTTATGTTAAGAATGTCACCAATGTCAAGTTTATGAAAACTTGAAGCACACTTCAACATCTTTGTTATACAATATGACGTTGCCATAGCCATATTCAACATGGGGGATATATATCATCGGGAAGATCTATCATCACGCTTCCAATGGACATAGGTTTATCCTTATAGTTATCGACTATTTCACAAAGTGAGCCGAAACTCGATTTTACAAGGTCCTGAAGTCATCACTCGTTTCTAAGTTCATACGTAACAACATCATCGCACGTTATGCAATTCCTCAAGCTTTGATCTAAAACAATAGTGGACACTTCCGGGGAGAAGTACTCAAAGTACTAGATGAATACCATATTGAAGATCACAAGTCATTTCCATATCGCCCTCAAACAAATAGTGCAATGAAGTCATCAAACAAGAATGTAGTCACAATCATCAAGAAGATGACACAAACATACAAAGTCTAACACTATTCAATTTTATGTTAAGTATTTTGCTAAATTGAGAAACGATACTTAAATTGATTAGTTCGCTAAACAAATGAGTGATATTAAATTCATATCAATTATTTTGTTAAATTAAGAAACAATATTCGAATCGAACATTCCACTAAATAGATGAGTGATGTTCCCCCAAATCTTTACTAAGTATTGTTAAACTAAAGAATGATACTCAAGTGAGTTAATTATCTTCATTATATTATTTTATTTCATTTTTTTATTTAATTTTTAAAGTTTAGGTTAAGAATTTAGAAGAAAAAAAAATAGAGATGTGAAGATGAGTCAAAATCCATCCAGAACAAGTTAAAGTTCATTAAGATTTTCCAAAAATGAAAGATCCATACAAAAAAAAAATAAGACAACTTATGCATGGCATAAAGCCCACATTTATAGGATCTTAATTTTTCATTATTATTAATTATATATTATATTATTAATCTTTTTTTCTCTTTAAATATTAGATATAGATATAAATATAAATATAAATATAAATATAAATATAAATATAAATATAAATATAAATATAAATATAAATATAAATATAAATATAAATATAAATATAAATATAAATATAAATATAAATATAAATATAAATATAAATATAAATATAAATATAAATATAAATATAAATATAAATATAAATATAAATATAAATATAAATATAAATATAAATATAAATATAAATATAAATATAAATATAAATATAAATATAAATATAAATATAAATATAAATATAAATATAAATATAAATATAAATATAAATATAAATATAATTTTTTTTATCACTTTTCCATATTATAATATATTACTCATTTTACGACACAATCGGCATGGTAGGCACATACGACATGATCGTAATAGGTGATACGATATTGTCTTCAGTCGGAAGTCATTAAATCGGCACCAAAATCATCATTTATCAAAGAAAGTGCGATTGGCACGGGCGACATGATTGACACAGGCGGCACAGCCCGATCTACACGGACGACACGATGTTGTTTTGCGTCATAAGTTTCCTACAATTACTCTATTTTTTTTCTCTGTTTCTGCCATTATGGGGAAGAGAAAGAACAAAAGTAATAAATTTAAAAAAATTAGGGATTTTGTGCTGGAAGAAATCAAGGAAGCAACCGTCATAAAATTGAAAGAATTGTTGAAAAAGTTATCAAAAAACAGCAGGATACTAACACTAGTAATCAATCTGCTCCAACTACTGGGAAAATTACTATTGAAAATGATACAGGAAAATAGGGGATAATAAAAAAGCTTGGAAGATACGCTATAATGAAAGAGATAATTTGTTTGGCTAAAGAATCAGATTACAAAGTTCTTTATGCATGCCAAAAGGGAGAATTTGTCATTAATAAGGAGAAAGCACAGTAGATTACAATTCAACTCAACATCCACTATCTTCAAGACTGGAATTTGCTGAAAAAAATAAGAATATCAAGAAATTGTTCAATGGTCAGTTACTACAATGAAGGAGCTGATGAAGACTACCAAAATTAAGTCATACTATCAGGAGCAACTCGACATGAAAAACTAATGAAGTCTGGAAGACAATAATGCAAAAAAGTCATAAATCATGTCTATAAAGGAAAAATCTACTTGGACAATACACAAACAAAAATGGACTTATTGATTTTCAATTTGAATTTAAATTGTCTACTGAAGTAGAGGAAAACTGTATAAAGGAATGGAAAAACGTATTTGTGAGAAACTACATAGAAAAAAACATAGTATTCTTCCTAATTACTAAAAATGCATTGTTGAAACAATGCGAAGGAAAAGGGCTGGGCTGGAGAAGATTTCAGCAAATCTCCATTATTTATATTTCTTTAAATTCAAGAAGGGATCTAATCTGGAGGAAATTCTAGAAAACGGGCATACATATATAGGATCCAACTGTATAAAATTAGAAAAATAGTCTGAAGACTTGAACATATTGAGTAAGCCAAAAAAAACGCACAGATATGGTTCAAACTCTGGAATATACATGTACATATGTACAATTTTGAAGCACTTAGTAATTTTGCAGGTTTATTGGGTAGACTATTATACATGGATCCAATTACTGAAGTAGGAGAGCACCTATCATTTGTTAGAATTAATATTAGAGTGCATCCTAGAAAGTAGACAGAAAAGTAAATCTACTGTAATGAAAATCACTTATGAGTGAAGACTAGACATATATTCTTTCTACAATATCATCCAACATGAAAGCCCAAAATCTAATTTGGCTAAGAAAGATGATGAGAAAATTCATAAAGGCCAGAAAATAAATATACAGATAAATGAAACAGAGATGCCTATTTTCAAAAACTAAATGTGGTTAAAGAACAGATATAGAAGATAAAGAAAATTTTGTAGAAAATATAATTTTAATGATCTTTGTATGTATATACTTAATGCTATTTATGAGTACAAAGTCATTTCGCTGAACCCGAGGAAATTAAATTTTATATTATTTGTAGCCGACCTATAAATCAAAATTTGTTTGGTTTTCTAACGTATTCTAACCTAAACCCAAAGTTATCAATCATGCACATATCCTATTTTGAATATATAACTAAGATCTAAAACCATAGTGGTCAAGTTTATTTTCCTCACCAACTATTACTGATTGAACTATGGTGGATTAACATATACTTTTCCTTTTCACTTAAAGTTTTTAAATGAGAATAAAATCCCTGAATTTTGTTATCTTAGATTTTTAGACACCGATAATTACCAATTGAACTATTGTAGGTTAGCATACATATAATAATATTGCTAATAATAATTCGCAGAAATTAAACCCACTAAGAAATAGTTCACATGATAAAAATAGTTTTTAAGGTAAAATGAAGATTATGTCGGCCAACTTCTAATATTATAAAACAAAAAATATTTATTTTCATAATAATTCAAAGAATTTAAAACTAACCAGATATGAATACATCACCAGTAATCCAAACAAATCCGGATCCATGATATGAAAGTATCTAATTATCATCTTCATCGTCAATATGTTTTAGGGGAAAAGTGATAGAAACTACAAAGTAAAGCTTAATTTTCTTTATACTTTTTGTCATGATCAATACCTACTTTATTTATTTTTGATTTTTTATTATTATTATTATTAGTTTTTTTTTAAGAACGCTGAGTTTCGTTTTTTTTTCGGAGGAGTGTGATTAATCAACGTGTGTTAAGCACATGATCCGCAAATCTACTCAATAGACGAGCGGAACTTGTCGTCTGACGGGCTCAAACCCAAAACCTTCAGAGAGGCTGAGGGCCTGGGGTATCCACATTCTTTTGTCATAGATTAGAAGAGGGATCCTTATCTTTATAATTATAAGATCTTAGAATTTGTGATTTTCTAGATGTGGATCAGTGTTATTCTCTTATTAATTAATTTTTAGTTGACACATATGTTGCACTGATTAATTATTCAAATGATAGATTTAGATCATGTTCAAACGTTTCTTCCCATCATCATGATCCTATTATATATTAATGAACAAGTGTGTTTGCCCAACTTTGGATCTCTTATTAGTTTTGGATATCTTCATGGTTCTTTTCAGTTTTTAGTGGATTCCTTTACCATAATTTTAATTTTTTCAAGACAAAATTTCTATTTAAAATATTAAAAAACTGTTATTAATAGTTGGGCATGCATATTATTCATATGACATCTGTCATTAAGTAATTTTATATTTGAACACATAAACAAATTCAGTTCGATTAGGCCAGCAAGTTGTGAATTGGCCCAATTGTACGTGTCGTTATCTTACCTTGATGATTTACTTAATTTGATCACAATTTCATGTTTAATTTGAGTATTGTTTCTGTTTGACCATTCAAACTCATAATAAGTTAAATACAAGAATTATATAAAAAAAATCAAATTAAATAGGTATGGGCTTAAAAAAATAGCAAAAATGAAAGATAATTGACCAAATTGTTCGTAACAAAAAAACAAAATTCACATGTTCAATTTCCAAAATTCACTTGTTCATGACTTATTTTACAATTTGAAAGGGATAATATTACTTTATGAAATGTTAATTTTTTTTAAACAGAATGGTCAAATTTGAGTTTTTTTAGGTCGAAACATAAAAAGATTAATGCTATTAATTTAATTATCGAACTTCAACGAGTTTAGAGTTTTGACTACCGAATTTTAAAAAATCGGTAATAAAACCTTATTTCACTTAAATTCGATAGTTAAATTAGTAACATTTTTCTTTTATTAATTTATAAATATCATCTAGATAATAAGTTAACGACACTGAAAACCGATAAAACAATACCTCAATTTTGTATAATTTTATCCATAAAGAGTTCCAAATTGTGAGGTTTAAAAGAAAATGTCTGAAATCTCAGTTGATCAAAGATTATAATTTAACTATTATTAAAAAATTATTATTAAAGAAAAATATAATTTGAGTATTTCTGTTTTCATGATCATTAAAAAAATATTAACGAAGTTTTCATAATAAAACTCAAAATCAAACAAGTCTTATTATACTGTTGACTAAATAGTAAATACAAGCAATAAGACAAATCTAAATTTACAAACCGAACCCAAAAGCAAATTGTTTTCTAAACATTTTATTTCAAAAGAATCTTATCTAATATGCTAGAATAAATAGAAAGATTAAATTAAATAGTTTATTTAGTTAACATTAATAATGTTTAATACATAGACATTAATCTTAATATAATAATAATATCACCATAATATTATTATAATATCTTATATTTAATATAAAATGAAATTGAAATTTACTTTATTTCTTTTCTTTCCTAAATGAGGCTGGGCGGTGAGTTTTTGATGTGCATTTAATATGATCTCTTATAAATTGGGTTCAATAAAAGATTTCAGTCATCCTCTTTCTTTTCCATTTAAGTTGAAAATGGAAAATAAAGAGTATGATGATACAACAACAATGGAGAATCAGCAACTCAACAGACCAAAAAACAAAGCTGGTGGTATCAAAACCATGCCATTCATCATAGGTAAATATTTTTAAGATATTGAATCTGAATGAATCGATCTCTCATCCATTTTATCTGTGTTTTGATGATCAGCAAATGAGGCATTATCTACTGTGGCAAGCATTGGGTTGATGCCAAACATGGTTTTATATTTGATCGGAAGTTACAATTTATCAACAGCTAAAGCTACAAATATACTCTTTTATCAGTCGGCAGCCAACAATTTCTTTCCTTTGATCGGTGCTTTTCTGTCGGATTCTTATTTAGGACGGTTTTTAAGTATTGGGTTCGGTTCCATCTTCACTTTCCTGGTAAGCAAAACATTTAATTATGACAAATCAAAAAACAGATTTACTAAAATATGTGTGAATGATGCAGGGCATGCTGTTGATTTGGTTAACTGCTATGATTCCACAAGCAAGACCTCCCCATTGCGAAAATAACTGCAAATCAGCTACACCTGCCCAATTGGGTCTTCTTTTTTCTGCATTTGGAATCATGGCTATTGGATTAGGCGGTATAAAACCATGTTCTTTAGCATTTGGTGCCGACCAATTTGACAAACGAGGATCCGATGCTGATGATGATGATGATTCCCCCAGCAACAACAATCAGAGAGTTCTTGAAACATTCTTTACCTGGTATTATGCATCCACTGCTGTTTCTGTCATAATAGCTTTTACAGGTATAGTTTACATCCAAGATCATGCCGGATGGAAGATTGGTTTTGGAATTCCTGCCATATTCATGTTCTTTGCTTGTCTTTTCTTCTTCCTTGCCTCTTCCCTCTATTACAAGGAAAAACCCACAACCAGTATTTTCTCAAGCTTGGCTAGAGTTGTTGTCAAGTCTTATAAGAACAGGAATTTACAAATTTCTGATTACAATTTTGGAAAAGATAAGCCTACAAACAAGCTTAGGTGTTTGAACAAGGCTTGCATTAGTAAAGATGGGTGCACCGTAGAACAAGTGGAGAATCTGAAATCACTGATTCGAATAATGCCTATTTGGTCAGCAGGGATAATGGTATCCATAACTCTTTCACAAGGCTCGTTTCAAGTTCTCCAAGCTAGATCAATGGACCGACATATAACCAAGAGTTTCATATTCCCATCCGGTTCATTCGCCATGTTCACAATAGCCAGCGCCATATTATGGTTAGGGACTTACGACCGCATCATTATACCATTTGTATCCAAGATTAAAGGGAAACCATTCACACTTAATCCCAAAATCAGGATGGGTTTAGGATTATTCTTTTCTATCTTGGCCATGTGCAATTCTGCAATCGTCGAGCATTTTAGGAGGAGAAGAGCCATAGACCATGGCTACCTTAACAACCCACAAGCCATTGTTCCCATGTCTGCCATGTGGCTGGTTCCACAACATTGCCTTGTTGGAATCTCAGAGGCCTTGTTTGCAGTGGCCTGCAATGAGTTCTTCTACACCGAGCTTCCCAAGACCATGTCCAGCATTGCTGGGGCGATCGGGGGGCTGGCCAGTGCCATCGGGGGACTTATGGCCAGCTCCATACTCAACACCGTCACCACTGTCACCAAAAGAAATGGAAAAGTTGGTTGGATAGCGGATAATATAAATCAAGGACATTTTGAGAGCTATTATTGGCTTTTGGCCATGTTGAGCTGCTTTAACTTGTTGTATTTCATGATATGTAGTTGGTTTTATGGGCCGTGTTCAAGTGGAGGGATGTTTGGTACTACTAGTAGTAAAGGTCCTAAAGGAGATGAAAAGATTATAGCGGTAAATGAACAAGAGTTATTAGTGAAATAGAAGAGAGGATGATCAATGATGATGGATTAAAGGAGGATTAATGTTACAATATTTTCAAAAGGAAATCCGAATCTTTGGGTGTAAGCTACTTATTAGTGAAGCATTTTGTGTGTTAATTGGATTATGATGTATATTAACAAAGGATGTTGTTTTGGTGAGCAGCGGTTCGAGTAAGGCTTAAGCGCAAAATTTGAATATTGGAATATATGTAAATTTCTTTTAATAATGATGTAATATTGTAATTTTCTAGGTTATCCGCATTGTGAGAGGACGAGAAATAACAAAAAGACGAAAATTAAGATTGAAAAATAACAAAAAAGACGAAAATTAATTAACATAACGAGTAGCATATTTCAAACTTACTTGCATTCCAATATAATTTTTAATTTTCTAACAATCCTTTGTATAGAGTTGCATTGTGTGGTAAAGAGTACAAATTCATTTATGAAATAAAGACTTCAACAATGAAAGAATAATTGCAGCTTCGTATAAGTGATAAAAAATATGTTATTCTTAGAGAAAAATGAGAAAATAAAATAATGACCCAATTTAAAATAGCTAAACGATATATATAATTTATATGTACAGTTTTTTTTCTTTCAAATTATATTTTCTTTCTTCTTTAAAATAAGTCTAATATTGATATATTTTTGATAATAACTTCATTTTTTTTTAATTTATTATTATAGTTTGATTGTCTTGATTTTTTTTAACGTGTTGATCTTCTTTTTTTTTTTTTAAATTTTTTAGTTTCATAAAATTTAATATAATAAATCTGATTTTTTTATTGCATTTATTAAGAATTATTTTTTTTATAATTTTTTTTTTGTCTAATCTAGTTTGAATTGTATATCTACACAATGAATTTGTTTTGAGATGGAAAAGTAAAATTTTATGTTATGTTTATTGGTTAGTGAACATTTTTTGTTTATGTTTTTTTTTTTTAGAAAATTATTTATGTATTCATTATTGTTTTCAAATGATTAATCACGTTGTGGTGACAAAGAAAAACTCGTATTTTATAGTATTTTGTTTAAACGACTATCATTTATATTATATTGTATTAAACTTAAAAATAATAATAATAATAATTGTTACATTTCAATTTTAGTGAATTTATATTTGTTTTTGTTTATTTTGATGTGTCTAATTCATTGATACATTCTATTAACCTCCATTTTATTTAATTTTTTTAATAAAATTTTACAAAAGAAGAATAAACTATTTTAAAAGAAATCATCCAAAAACAGAAAGGACGTTTTCCCTTCTTTTTGTCATTGGACTTCCCAAATTAAATTCATCCTAACATTCGTAATGATAATACCCATTTGCAGAACGTCTGCGCATAGTCAGATTACCAGATCGATTCCTAGGATGTCTCACTCTAAAATAAGGTTATCGGTTAAAAAAGAATTCCGATAAAAAAAATTCATAATTTCGTTCGATTATTTATCTACTCCACGAGGACGATCTAGCTGACATCAATGAGATAGGTCGCATCTGGACAGCAATGAGCACAAGCAGATTCATCAATAGAGTAGGGACACTGCTATTCTATTGAAGGTTTAATTTCTTTTCACAAGCTTTCAGAGAAGAAAATTGTTTAATCTCTTACCCGGGCCAAAATAAACTACCTACCTATAATAGTTCGAACTTGCCCGGGGATTTTACATTATGGAATTACTTGTATCTTTTTTGAGAATTCGAAATGTCTAGGGCCAAAGTTTAAATTTAAAAAAATCTCTTTATTTTTCCAACAAAAGAAAAAAGAAAAAAAAAATAGAGTGAAATATGAAAACAAAATTGAAATTTCAAATAAGTTTTTTTATAAAAAAAAATTGCATGAACTTAGCTCAATCAAAAAATTATATTTCTTTGAAATGCTTTAAATTTTTTTTCTAACGATAAGCCCAACAAACCTTAGGCAGCCCAATTTTAAATAAAAATAAATCTTTGTGAACAGTTAATGAATATTATTGGATTTGTTCAGACACCTTAGTTTGTCATTAATAAAATTATCAATTAAAATATTATTTTTTTTAAATAATTCATAAATTTTTATCAAACAAAATTATTTAAATAACTAAATAAGTTATTGAAATAACTTGAATCCAAACAATTATTAATATTATATTAATATTATTTTATAAGTTAATAATTAATATACTTATATCAAATATTTATTTATAAAATAATTAAAATTACATTTTGTAAAAAATTACAAAATAAAACAAGAAGATAGGGAGAGCAAAGTTGGGTCAGCCACCCTAATGACGCCACAACTGACTATCAGCGACCCAATGACGATATAGTGGAAAAAAAACATGGTGGATGGGTGAGAGATAAAATTAAAATTAATTAATAAAAAAAATAAAAGAACGCACTCTTTTCAGTTTGATCAAATCATAGCCTTCTTCTATTGAAAATAGCTCAAAAGTACGAGTTTTGGATTTCTCAATTAATGAGCAACCCATTTCGAATGTCTTTTGGACGGATGGAAGATGCAGGGCTGCATACGAGTACTTCTCGGATGTCATCACATTTGACACAACATATTTGACAAACCGCTATGATATGTCATTTGCTCCTTTTGTCGGTGTTAAACATCATGGACAATCAATTTTGTTAGGATGTGGCTTACAATCTAGTGAGGATTCATAGTCATTTATTTCACTTTTTAAAGCATGGTTGACATTTATGAACGAACGTGCTCCAAAGGGATAATCACTGACCAATGTCGATCAATGTCCATTGCAATTGAAAATGTATTTCTGAACACCCATCATTGATTTTGTCTTTGGCATATAATGAAGAAACTCTCCACCAAATTGTATGCACATGCTCATTATAAAAGTATAAAAAAAAACATTCAAGAACATTGTCTACAACTCAATCACAATCCAACAGTGTGAAAGTAGTTGGCTGAAAATGATTGATGAGTTTCAGTTGCAAGACAATAATTGGTTGAACTCCTTTCACGTAGAATTTAGAAAATGGATTCCTGTGTTTGTTAAATGCTATTTTTGGGCATGCATGTCAACATCTTAAAGAAGTGAATCTATGAATGTTTTTTTTTTAATTTTTATTTTGTTCATTCTAAAACATCCATAAAACAATTTGTAGAGCAATATGAAAAGGTCCTTAAGAAGAACATAGAGAATGAAAAAAAATTGGATTTTCATTATTATAATTTGACTATTCCAATTGTGAGTGGGTATTCATTGGAAAAGCAATTTTATAGTGTATATACAAACGACATTTTTAAGTTGTTCCAGAATGAGGTGAAATTGTTGATGTTCTGCGACACTGCCATACTTGAAGACGATGGGACAACAACTAAATTTGGAGTGGTGGAGACCATACAAGGTCATGAGGGAGAAAATTGGAGAAATATTTTTGTAAAGGTAAACTTCACATAGACGGAGGGTTATGTAAATTATCAATGTAAGCTCTTTGAGTTTAGAGGACTCCTGTGTAGACATATTTTGGCGGTTTTGAGAAGAATAAAGGTGAATATGGTGCCGACTAATTATATTTAGAACCGCTGACGCAATGATTTGAAAAGAGGTTATCAAAGTATCAATAACATTTATGATTCTGATATGGGTGACATTGAAAGAAATCGGTATAACTATCTTACTTCAATGATGCAAGAACTCCAACAGATTGCAGCTCAATCTGATCATAATACTTCTTTTTTGGCTGAAGTGGTGAAAGAAGTGAAGGAAAAGTTCATTGCATATTCGACAACATCCGCTTCTACACTAACAGTTTCTGTACATACACCTTCTACACCAACTCAGCCTTCTTTAAGTCTTCAAATGATATATGAAATAATTCCATTTCAGTTGTAATCATACCAAAAAATTATCGAGACGAGACCACAATGATGTGTAAACTGCAAATGAATATCATATTAAAAATTAGGGAATAATTGTTAGGGAGTTTTCATATAAAAAATAACTTACAGATACATAATTAAAGAAGCAAATTTTTCGGTTTCTCTTTTGAGCGATGATTTGGCTCCACGCATCAACTATTCCAGATTCCAAATATACATTAATTTTTAATGTGAGCATGTAATATCTAGTCAGTGTGACTTGGTCACTCTCGAATAATACTTCACTGCAAAGACAAATAAAGAAAACACATCCTAATAAGAGTTAAGAAAACATTAAAATGACTATGAAGAGTTGTAAAGATGTTACCTTAAGTCGGATTCTGCAAAAATTATGTTGGCAACATTGCGATATGTATGTGAAATTCTGGAATACTTGAAGACATGGGATAATGTAAACGTAGTAAATGCCATGTAAGGAGACCAAATAGCCAACCCAGATTTTTTTATTCCTCTTCAATCTCTGTGGGAGTGGGACATCCTCATGAGCTTCCACTTTTACAACCGCTGGCTCATCCAAATGAGGTTTTATTAACTTCCTACTCTTCCTCTTCGGGAGTGGTACCACTTCGGTTTGATTAACTTCCTCCTCTTCCTCTTTGAGAGAAGTTTGAACTGCAGCTTCTACAGGATCATCCACATCATGCTCTTCCACATGAGGTTTGCTACTAAATAACTTCATGTGCTTATACATGTTCTTCCTCTTCCTCTTCCTCTTCCTCTTCCTCTTCCTCTTCCTCTTCCTCTTCCTCTTCCTCTTCCTCTTCCTCTTCCTCTTCCTCTTCCTCTTCCTCTTCCTCTTCCTCTTCGGTTGATCTTTCTTTTCATGTGATACCTCTTTGGGTGATACCACTTTGGGTGATATCACTTCGAGTGCTACATGTTCAGGTGGTGTTTCAAATAAAAAATCTACGGTTTCATTATCTTGAGCAACATCAACAACTTCAACAAGGGGTGTTTCAACTCGATCCTCTAATGGTTGAGGTTCTTCTACAATGGTGCCTTTTTGAAATAATTTTGAATGGAATACTTGAGAAATTTATGAACATCCACATGATCATGATCATGATCATCATCCACATTATTATGAACATACACATGATCATGATCATTATCATCCACCTACTTTCACACCCTATCTCGCACCTCATCTGGAAGTGGAAGGCGTCCAACATCCCTTCCATATCCGAATTATGTTCGATTCATTTCCATCTTAATCCTACTATGCAAATTATTGTCATTTTAATATGACAACATCAGAGATTATCGTTCGTAAGACAGTTGCAGTTTAAGGCCCACAACCATATCCATGTAGAACAACTGAAAAATAAACAATATATTAGAACATTTAAATTAAGATTTGAATAAACCACTGACAAAAATTACTTACAATGAGAAATGTTTGCGATCCAATGAAATGACGTGTTTCATTCTTCGTCCACTACTGACAACCTTCAACTAAGCCTTTCATTACGAATTCGCACCAATTTAAGTGTTGGATATTATCGACATCAAATAATGATTTTAGGATTTTAAACCTGCATTATGGATTATGTGAGATCCATAGAAAGATGCTGACAACATAGACTATAAAGTCTATCTTAAAATTATTGTCAACAACTTTATTGTTTAGAATCATCTGTGGCATTGCAGTTGTTCTTGGACCGGAACTATTTTGTTGTATTCCCCGTTGTCTCCTGCCTCAACAATTGAGGTATAAAAACAGAAAAAACTAATTTCATTTAGACTCAATCTAGTTTAGATATACAACAAGAAATTGGAACCTGGAGGTGATAAATATAAGGAGATCTCTATTACCTCATTCTCTTCTTCTTCCTCTATTTCTTCTTCTCTGTTTTTTTTCTTCTTAGCATAATGTTCTCTCTCTAGTTGTGATAGAATGAACAGAATTCTTAGAGTTTTCTTGTTTAATTAAATGCCTGATTGGGCTCCCCCTCCAGTCCACGGAGAGAGGCACACTAATCTTCAAGTCATCACTTGGTATTCATGCCGACAAGCTAACAACATAGCTCGAACTTGTCTTTTGGAACAATCTTCGTAAACATGTCTAACGGGTTCTTATCCATCTGGATTTTCTTCAGCTTCATTTGTTGGTTTTCTATTACATCTCTTAACCATTGAAACATCACATCAATATGCTTAGTTCTGGAATGATATATAGCATTCTTGCTCAAATCTATGGCACTCTGGCTATCACAAAAAACAATTGCATCTTCTTGTTGCATACCAAGCTCTAAGAGAAATCTAATCATCCACAATAACTCATTACCAACTTCAGTTGCTGCAATGTATTCTATTTCTGTTGTTGAAAAAGCCACACATTTCTGCAACTTGGATTGCCATGACACGACTCCCCTGTAAAAGTAAACACATAACCCGAAGTGGATTTTCTATGAACAAGATCTCCAGCCATATCAGGATCTGTGTAACCTTCTAACACAATTTTACCATTTCCAAAACTCAAATACAAATTAGAAGTGCCTCTTAGATATCTAAGAATCCACTTCACTGCTTCGCAATGTTGTTTTCCTAGATTAGAGAGGAATTTACTTACCACACTGAATGCATGCTATATCTGGCCTAGTGTAAACCATTATATACATCAAACTCCCTACAATTGAGGAGTATGGAACACTTGACATTTCATAATTTTCTTTCTCTATTGATGGATACATATTCTTGCTCAATTTAAAATGTCTAGGAAGTGAACAACTTACTTCCTTTGTTCCTTGCATGTTGAATCCTTCAAAAACCCTTTCAATGTACTTCTCATGTGACAACCAAATTCTCTTAGTCTTTCTGTCACGAGTAATAGGCATTCCCAATATCTGACGTGTTTCGGCCCTTAGGAAGTTCCACCAGCTCATATGTGCCCATTTCTTGCAATGACTTCATCTCATCTTTCATTGCATTCTGCCACTTAACTTTATCTTTATGAACTTGTGCCTCCTGAAAACATTTTGGCTCTCCTTCTCTTATCAATAGAATATACTCTAAAGAAGAGTACCTTTTAGAAGTTTGGTGCTCTCTTAATGGGGGCTCTTCTAACTCCTCTTGATGATATTGCCCCCTGCTTAGGAACATCATAAACGGTTTCATCATCATTACTACTATTCATGTTAGAAGTTTCCTCAATGACTTCTTCATTATATTCATCTTCATCTGTTACTGTTGACTGTACATATGAAGGAATTGATATGAGTTCTATGGACTCATCAACTCTCTCTAACTTCTCGTTGATTTCTAAATTTATCCATTCTGACCTTCAAAGAACACAACATCTTTGCATCTAACAATTTTTTTCTTTTCTGGGTCTCATAATCTGTACCCAAATTCCTCATTTCCATATCCAAGGAAAATACATGAAATTGTTTTATCATCCAACTTGGATCTTTGCTCCTTTGAAATATGCACATTTACTTTGCATCCAAACACCCTTAGATTCGAGTATGAAATATTCTTCTTAGACCATACTCTTTCTGGTATTTCAAACTTCAAAGGAATAGAGGGTGACCTATTTATGAGATAACAAACTATACGAACTGCTTCTGCCAAAAACTATTTTGGCAACTTTGTCATCTTCAGCATGCATCTCACATTTTCTACAATGGTGCGATTCATTTTCTCATCCACACAATTGTGTCGTGGAGTTTCAAGCACTGTTTTCTCATGTCGAATTCCATATTTTACACAATATGCTTTAAACTTTTTGAAGGTATACTCTCCCCCGTTATCAGAGCGAAGATATTTCAGCTTATTGTCTGTCACTCTTTCTACCATGACATGAAACTCTTAAAAGTAATTAAATACATGGTTTTTCGTTCTCATGAAATAAACTCACACCTTTCTAGATGAATTATCAATAAATGTTAGAAAGTATCAATTGTCACCCAATGACTCCTCAAAAGGACCACGCACATCATAATAAACTAAGTCCAACACATTATGTTTCCTTTCTGATGTTTGACTAAAAGAGACTTTGTGTTGCTTACCAAATGGGAAGTAATCGCATAGATCCAGAACCTCGTCTTTGGTTGAGGGGATGTGAAGATTGTTCACCAAAATTCGCAACCCTTTCTCATTCATGTGGCCGAAATATTTATGCCACAAATTTAGAGAGTTTTCAGTTTATACTGCATTCAACCCTTTCTTGAGTATCTTCACATGGGTTCGGTATAAGGAGTGCCACGACTTCCCTTTTGCTACAATCATTGATTCCTTGTTAAACTTCCATTCTCCACTACCAAGGTAATGCTTGAATCATCTTTGTCCAATGCATCACCTAATATCAAGTTTAAACGCACTATTTCAAATTCATTATATATATATATATTTAAATTATTATTTATATAATCTAAATTATTTATATTTTGATATATATTTTAAATTATTATTTTTATAAATTTGATTATTTATATTTTGATATATAATTTAAATTTGATTATTTATATTGAATGTGTTGTCTTTTATTAAAATAGTTTTCACAACTTTTCATTGTGATATAATTTCATAACAAAATTTTATCAATTTTTAATGTGTTGTCTTCCTAACTTAAGGGGTTGTAAGAAATTATGTCTTACGTTATTGAGCCATTAAATATGGTGCTTGGTTAGTAGGAAGTTTAGTAAACCATTAAATGTGGTGGTTGTGTGCTATGTAATTAATGTAGTGCAGTGGAAATACTAAACCCGTGACATAAGGATACTAACAAGAAAGCAAGCAAACAAACAAACAAAGAGGTTCTTCTCTATAACTTTTAGTTGTTTTGGTGTTTTTAAATTTATTTAATACTTATTACTAATAATGATTATTATTGTATTTTTGTAGATGGAAAATTCAAACAAATGAGACAATTACTCTAATTATGGTGATTATAATCTTTTTCAAACACAATATACTGATGTTGGTTCTAGTCAAACTAATGAAACAAAATTGATTTCTCCTCAAGTTTTCATGAGTCACGAAAAATTCAGATGGAAAAAATTATTAATAATGGAGTGACAAGATCTAATGCATTTTACAGTTTAAGTGAAGCTAATGGATTTAATTCAAACCCGGAGATGGAAAGCGATGAAAGTGATAGTGATTACAATGTAGAGGACTCGGATTTAACAAATAATAGTGACGGTGAAGAAGATAATATTCAGACTAATAACCCAACAAATATGGATGGACATATTCCTAATGTACCATAGTTTATAAAAGAGGAGATCATTAACAACGTTGCCATGAATAATTCAGGTCATTTTCCTAATTTTAATCCGCTTAACAATGATCTTTTTGAAGGTCAATGTTTTATAGATAAACAAACTACAATAGATGCAATAAAATCAAGCCACATAAGAGAATCAAGAAATTATCATGTTTTAAAGAGCACTACAGTGTTTTATGAGGCAAAATATACTATAGTTACATGTCTGTGGAAAATTCGAGCTATAAAAAGTAAGCGATCTGGAGACTTTCAAATCATTAAACTTCCTGCTCAACATAACTGTCTTTTGAGAACAATCCAAAAAGACCACAAGAAACAGTTCAAACTTGATTGAAAGTGTTATAAAGCAACAAGTAAGAATATTTTTGGTATTTCATATTGATGATCTTTTACATTTTTCTGAGTTGTTATTTATTATTTTAAATTTACATATTTAGATAATGGAGGGTTCATACTTGAAAGTGAATAACATAAGTAATCAAATATTGGCAATGTATAGATATCATGTTAGCTACAAGAAGGCTTGGTTAGCAAAACAAAAGACAATATCGGAGGTGTATGACGATTGGACGACCTCTTATTCTAAACTTCCTAAATTTTTAAGTGCTTTGATGCATTTTAATCCAGGCACGAGTGTTTTGAGTGAAGTTGTGGTCGATGTTACAAAACTCCACACGTCGGTGTTTAAGCGTGTTTGGTGGGTATTCAAACCGATAGTTAATGGGTGGCAAAATGCTCGGCCAGTTATCAATATTGATGATACATTCTTGAAAGGAAGGTATAACGGGAAATTATTAATTTCAATGGGATCTGATTCCAATAACCATCAATATCCACTTGCTTATGCTATAATCAATGAAGAAACAACTGCTAATTGGTCATGGTTTTTATGTCGCCTTCGTAGATTTATATGTCAGTAGAACGGGAGTGTGCATAATTTCAGACCGTCATGCTGGAATCATTGAAGCAATGAAGAAAGAACAAAATGGCTTCATTAAAGACATAAGTATACATCGTTTTTGTCTCTACCATGTCCGTAGTAATTTTAGTTCAGCTTATTTTGGATCACATTTGAAGATGTTATGCTGGGTGGCCGAAAATAATAGTCAATTGAGAAAATTCGAAGATGCGTTGAGACAAATCAAAGAGAGCTTAATCCCGATGCTGAAAAATTGGTTACGAAATATTCCATTAGAGATGTGGACTATGTCTCACGATGGAGGATATCATTACGGTCAAGCAACAATAAATATGGTCAAAAGTTTCAATGATATCTTAAGGTCTGCTCGTTTTCTTCCGATCACGTCAATGGTTGAATATATATATTATCGCTCTGTAAAACTTGTTGCAGAAAGGCGTACTCAAACTTTGAATTATCTTCAAAATGGACATACTTATTGCAATGTGTCAAGAAAAATATTTGAAAATATCGAAAGCAAGGCATCAGCACACAATTATTCCACATAATGAGCAAAGTGGAATCTTTGCGGTGACTACTACACATTACAGACGAATAATGGTTTTTGGAAAGGTGGCAACAAACATATCGTTGACCTATGTAAAGGTTTTTGTTCTTGTGAAAAATGGTGCCGATATCACTCACTATGTTCACATATAGTTGTTGGTTGTATAGTGTGCAATCTCGATTGGGTTAAATACATCGATATACATTATCTGAGATGTGGTAGTATGATTTTCACCCATACCTAATGAATCATATTGGACGTTTCCAGGAGCAAATGATTGAGAAAAATATAATAATCTTGTTCCCAATAAAAATTTGAGAAAGAAAAAAAATCAACGAGGTCAAAGCCAACGTATTTGAAACGAAATGGATAACCCACAAAGAACTATCATTTGTGGGAGTTGTGGCTAAGAAAGTCATACGAGACGTAGCCAACGTTGTACTGACCAAAATTGTCAATAATTTAGATAAATGATGAGTGTAATAGTTTTTAAGAATATTTAATTATATTATTATGGTTAAATTATTTAAAATTTATTAATATTTAACAATTATTTATTAAAATGCTAAAAGAAATATTTATTAAATTATATAAATAATAATTGAAATATAAATATATATATATATATTAAAATATAAATAATTAAATTTATAAAAAAAATAATAATTTAAATTATATATCAAAATATAAATAATCAAATTTATAAAAATAATAATTTAAAACATATATCAAAATATAAATAATTTAATTTATATAAATAATCATTTAAATATATATATATATATATATATATATATATATATATATATATATATATATATATATATATATATATATATATATATATATATATATATATATATATATATATATATATATATATATAATGAATTTGAAATGTAAAAAATAAAAAAAAAATAAAAAAAAAAACTGAGTTTACGGAACATGCTTTTCTCACCTCTATTCAACTCCAAAATTACTTATTTATCTATATCACTTTTATATATTTATCTTTTTTATTTTATTTATTTTACTTAATTTTTATTATATATTTTTTTTACTTTATTTATTTAATTAAAAATACAAAATATTATTATTTTTATATTATAATTGTGTGTATTTTAATTTAATAAAATATAAATATTTAATATTTTATTATATTAATTATATATATATATATATTTTAAAATATTTATAAAAATAATAATTGAATGATTCAATTTTTTTATAAATAAAATTATAAAATAAGATAAATCTTTAATATATTATATATTAATAATTAGTCAAATTAAATATAATATTTTACTTAATAATATATACAATAACATAAGGAAATATTATAACTAATTATTAATATATAATATTTTAAAGACAATTATAATATTTTATTTATAAAAAAAAATTGAATCATTCAATTAATATTTTTTATAAATATTTTAATATATATATATATAATTAATATAATAACATGGGGCCAAATAGGAATATTAGAAGAAGTGTAAACAACAATTTGCATAAACAACAATTTTCATTAATATATATATATATATATATAATTAATATAATAACTTGGAGACAAATAGGAATATCAGAACAAGTGGAAAAAGCAATTTGCATAAACAACAATTTGAAAATACCTTAGTTTTGGATATCTTGACTTTATCGAATTTTATAATTCAAAAGACTAATGTTTTTAAGATTTTTCTCCTTGCCTGCAGCTTGAAAATCCTAGAAACTTCCACCAACTTCTTATAGGTTGGATTGGATCTTAAGTCATGGATTGGTTTCATTAACAGGTAACAGGTTGAGCCTTCCAATTTCAATAGTCATGATGAAACTGCTAAATGTAACTATTTGTTACTCGGATTGAAATCTCTTGTGCTCTGCTCAGTAAACATGAATTTTCCTTCTCATAGATTTTAATTTTCAAAAATCTCTGAAGTCTGACATGTGAATTTAATCCGTGATTCATCACAGCACAGCAGAAGAGTAATTAAAAAAGATTAGATCAAAAACAATGAATGAGATCAGAAGATTGGTATTCAAATTGTCGGTCGTCACGGTTAAATCAGAACCACAGCCAAAGAGAATACTCATCATATCTCAAAAAATAAATCAATTAGGGTTTGTGAAAATTGACATGAACAAAAATGAAAAGGATCAGAGTATGATATAAAAATGTCGGTCACGGTTAATCAGAAACACGGACCAAAGAATACTCATTGCAGTCTAATTAATTAAACGAATCATCAGAGACTTAAATAAAAATGAATCATGGAAAATTTTCAATCATATTGTTGCAGTTTTGTTTCATCATCACCTGATTCGAATTTTCGACCATGTACAAAATACAAACACAAAAAGAAAGAGAAACTAAAGTGATGAAAAGAACCTGACCAAATACGTTTGACTGCTTCATGTGCTTAAGAAAACAGAAATGAGGTTGTTTAAATACAACAACGTCAAACCCTAATTTTCCTTGGGCCTATGGGCTTTTTCTTTCTATGGACTCAAATGATCTTTCACCTAAATCCTAATCAATACTTTGTATTATAAATCCAATGTCTTTCATTTTTAATGTTTAACTTATGTCATCACTCCATTAAAAGCTCTCCTGAAGATTTACTCGTGACATTTCAATCATTTAATTTACTGTTTTTCTTAAATTGTATAAACAAATTTAAAATAATGTTTGATTCTTAAATTCTATAAACCGGTTTAAAATAATGTTTAAAAATTTAATTCTATGCACAAGCATACAATAGTTTTTGTAAAAATAAATTGTTTGCAAGCAACAAAAGCGCTCAATTCCTCACGGTAGATTTGACTCTCTTTCATTCTTACCTTCAATTTTAATTTTTATATTCATCATAAAACAATAACATTTACGTGTATCCATCCAATTATAATTAGGGTTGTAATTACAATTTTTAAGTTGAGTAGGTAATTTAGAATTAAGAATTTAAATTTTATTAGAATTTTTATCGAATTCAAACCAATTTAATTTTACAATTTTATTAGTGTATTGTGGTGAGTTGTGGTGGGAAAATTAACAATATTAAAGGTATATCGAAAAAATCGACTTTTAAAGTATACCGAAAAAAATGTAATGTATGATACCGATACCGTAATTATTGGTACAGTAAAGGTATGTGATTTTTAAAATTTTGGTATATCGATATATACCAAAATAGTATTTATAAGTTAATATATATATATATATATATATAATATTTATAAGGAAATAATTAAATAGATTTGAAATTAATTTAATTATAGAAATATAATTTTTGAATAATATCAAAATATAATTATACTGAAATATTAATCCATATATGCAATCTCTACCTTAACGATGGGATTGATTTTTTTTAAAATTAATATATTTTTTAGGTATCAAATGTATAATACCGATATCGAACCGAAAATAAGGTATACCGAAATTAAGGTAAGGTAAATGTATGAATTTTTTGTATACCGAAATTAAGGTATATCAAAACAAGGTAAACCGAAATCAAGATAAGGTAAAGGTATGCATTTTTTGCATACCGAAATTTTAGGTAAGGTATAATGTATGGATAAAATATTAATGTATACCATACCGACCCACCCCTAGTGGTGAGTCGTTGTAAAATGTGTCATAAATAGGCGGAGTCAACGTATCACTTGCTCTTACACTATGATGGAGTTGTTTAGATTTGGAGTTTATTATGGAACATGACTGATATTTAGTGAGTTATATTAGAATCAATCGTTAGTTGTTGGGAAGTGTAGATAGAGACAGTGAGCTCGGTTGGTCTGAGTCGTTGGGCCCCTATCCTACATATCTTATGGGTCACTTGAAAGGAACCGTAAGATGTTTAATGATCGTTGTCGACCGATGTGTTTAATAAATAATTATATTATTATGATAATCAATAATTTTTCATTAGGTAAACCGGATGAGGTGGATGGGGAAGTCATTGATCTTCTCGAGGACCTTTGTGCTCGTTACATTTGTTCTTTTTATTATTTCTTCTTTGACCATTGGTGAAAGTTTTTTTGTGTGTGATTTTATAAAATGTTTTTCTTCATTTTTTTAATGTTTTTTCGTCGAGTTTAAATGATTCTCGTTTATATCATTTTGTCTGGATCATTAAAAAAACATATGTTCTGAATTTTAACAATCAAAACGAGAGTCTGTGTGAGTAATATGTGGTGATTTTAATATCTCAAACATGCGGAAAACTCTTTTTTTCTCATTTTTAAGTAGCATTGGTATATCTCACATAATCGTTACATTTGCATTCTTATCTTTGGGAAATAAAGACAAGAGTTTAGATGAACACATAATGGTGATTTAAATGTCTAAAACTTGATGACTACTTTGATTAATTTATTTTTTCTCAAGCCTCAAGTTTTGAGTCATCTCCCATTCTTTTGAAAGATTTCCCTTTTTCTTTTAGGAAGTAACACAATGTTCTTTATTCACATGGTTTGAGCTTAGTCTTTGATTTTTTCCACGAACTTCCTTTTTCTATTCTTCTTTATTTTAGAATTAGTCACGAGTACATGATATGTTGCAATCGAATATCCTTTGTTCGAACTGTCAATGAAATTATCGAGTTCCTTTTGAAATGATCGTTGAATGAACACTCTCATCTTGACTCGCCTCGTTTACTAATATATTGTTTTTTCTTGTCTTTCTTTTTTTAGAGATGTATCTTAGTTACTTTTACTCATATTTTTTTTGAAAAATGCATGGTTATAATTGGATCTCGATACAAGACTGTCTACGTATCCTCCTAAAGAGGAATAGGTTGAAATATAGTTTAACGTGTAAAAGCGTCAATTTTATTTTAGAAATGCTGCCCTTAGTGTGAACTAGGGTTTTATTATGTTTTTTTTCTTCTTATTTTTCATTTTTGGAATGCCCCTTATGTAAACTTGTTTATTTTATTTTATTTGATTGGTTTAGAATTTGTTCTTTGCGGTAAACGACTTATGCTTCATGACCATTGATTTTTTTTAAATGTCTTAAAACGCGTTATCTGGAATATACGTCTTATATTGCATTTAAAAAAAATTGGATGACTTAGAATGCGTTATTGGTGATATCCTCTTACATCGCATTTCTTTTTTTAGATGACTTAGAATGGGCTATCGGGGATAAACGTCTTACATCGCATCGTTTTATTTTTAATTATTTTTTATTTGTAAGGGTTATAAATTTTTTTTGTGTTTTCTAAAGAATGCTCCTAGTTTGAAATAAGGTCTTTGATTTGATTTTTCTAAATCAATAATATCATCTTTTTTATTTCTTTTACAAAAGAGAAATGACGATTATGACCTGGCCTAGTGAATATGTTGTCTACGTATTTTTTTACAAAAGATTAAGACATTGACGTACTTCATGGTCATTAATTTACTTTTTATTTGTGTTTTAATTTTTTTCATTTGTTTTTATTTTTAAGATGTCAAAGTGTATGAACTAAGATTGCATTTTATTATAATATCACTTAGAATGATAACTAGAGTTACATCCTTTTTTTGTTGTTTTTGTTTTTTCATTTATTTTATATTTATGTCATATAGTGTAAAAAACTATGATTTTATTTGTGTTGATATTGTTATCACTTGCTCGAGCCGGTATGAGATGTCGTACGAATAACTTGTTAGGACCACGTCAAGACTATTATAGACCTCTCATTTATGGAGTTCATCATCTATCGGTTTTTATATTGAGTTAGCATTTCTCATATTCTTGTTTATCCAAAATGCATTGCCCCATTACATGGTTGGATGTTCTAACTACCCTTTTGTTTGAATATAATAATTTTTTTCAAAAGGATATAACGAGGTCGTTTCAAGATTGTTGAATGTACCAAATGTATAAGACATTTAAGGAGTGTTGTTCATTCTTGTCCTTGTATAGTAGAAACTCGATAAATTAATACTCGATTATTTAATAAACTCTCTAAGATAATATTTTTGGTCGGTCCCGACTCGGGGATAGGGTGCTAAATTAATAATTCGCTAAAATTATAAGATAATACATTTTTGATAATTTTTTAGACCCCATATAAAATATAAATTAATAATTTCTTATATATAGCATATTACCTGAATGATTTATGAAGGTTTCTTGAAAAATTACTCAATTGACTTTTGTTTTTTGTTGAAATCAATTTCTCCTTGAATGTTGTCTCTAATTTTCCTTAGCATGGTAAGAACTCCTGGTATTATTTTCTCATAACTCAACAAAAAATTATTCAATGTGATTGCCGCTTTAATAGTTTCGTTTCGCGAAGGGGGCTCCATTGTAGAACTTTCATCATCTTCTTCATCGATATCATCTTTATTAATTCCAATAACGCTTTCAATCATTTCTTCTTCAGTCAACAACTGTGCAACTACATTTTCTTATGGGTAAGTCAGAACATCTTCGACATCCATTGCATTGCAATAACCCAACTCTTTGATCAAATTCTGGAGTTCTTGAGTGCTTTCACCACCTTCATCTGAGTTCTCAAAAGTCACGTTATCTGTTGATCGAAGTTTACAATGACGAAAGAAGTTCGCAATTGTATGATTTGTTTGTGTTAACCTACAATATTTTGATCTTGTTTATATAGAAAATATTTTTAATGTCCATAAGTGATATATTGAACACAAGAAGCATAATAAAGTGGGAGATTGAATATTTCTTTCAAATTGGGTCATTCATTTGATATACAGTACATGCATTGTATACAATAATTAAGTGGAAGCTTAAAGGTATTTGTAAACAAAGTATTTTACAATAAATTAATAAAATATTAATTAATATATAAATTAATAATTATTAATTTATCGATTGATTAATAACTCTTTTAATTAATAAAATTTGGTCGTCCCAAGTGTATTATTTTATAGAGTTTCTACTGTATTTGATATTCAATTGAGTTTAAAGATCTAAAGTCGTGGGTTATGATCAAGAGATCTTGTTATGAATTGAAGGTTGATGAATAGTCACGAAATCTTAAATCATGTATTTGTCCTTAAACTACACATTCTTCGCTTCGGTTATCACTAGTATAACATGGAACAAGAATGTGTAATTTATGTTAAGAATGTCACCAATGTCAAGTTTATGCAAACTTGAAGCACACTTCAACATCTTTGTTATACAATATGACGTTGCCATAGCCATATTCAACATGGGGGATATATATCATCGGGAAGATCTATCATCACGCTTCCAATGGACATAGGTTTATCCTTATAATTATCGACTATTTCACAAAGTGAGCCGAAACTCGATTTTACAAGGTCCTGAAGTCATCACTCGTTTCTAAGGGCAACTCCAACCCAACTGCAAAATGACCCCCAAAATGAGTTTTTCTCCTCCAACCCACCCCTAAAACAAAACCCAAAATGGGTTTATACCCATTTTCTCTCAGATAAAAACCCAAATTTGAGTATTCACTGTTCACATACTCAAAATTTTTTAAAAAAACAAAATGGTCCTCTAACTATATTATTATGTTAATCTTATATATTTCATATTTTATATAATTATTGATATATTTTTTATGATTTATTTTTATCTTTTTCTTTTTATTAATATTTTTTAAATATCATAAATTTAATAATAAATAACATTGATAAAAAAAACTAAAAAATAACAAAATAATTTAATAATATTTGTTTTGATATCATTTTTTTTGTTTATGTAGTGTAATTGAGTTTATTTAATAATATTTAATTTGTTTTTTAATAATATTTGCTTTGATATAATTTTATTGTTAGTATAGTATAATTTGTGTTTGTTTATTTAATGAGGTTTAATTTGTTTTACTATGTATATGAATTATTGATTTATAATTCATTTTATTTAATGGGTGTGATTTTGAAAAATATTGGCGTTTAATTTGTAAAGTTGATAAATATATAGGTATAATTGAAAAAGTGTGTAAAGGGAATATTCTAAAAATATTCTTTTGAGTTTGAAAATGAGTTTTTGGGTTGGAGATGAATTACTGTTTGATGGGACACTTACTGCATTTTGAGTTTGAGAATGAGTTTTTGGGTTGGAGATGGTCTAAGTTCATACGTAACAACATCATCGCACGCTATGCAATTCCTCAAGCTTTGATCTAAAACAATAGTGGACACTTCCGGGGAGAAGTACTCAAAGTACTAGATGAATACCATATTGAAGATCACAAGTCATTGCCCTATCGCCCTCAAACAAATGGTGCAATGAAGTCATCAAACAAGAATGTAGTCACAATCATCAAGAAGATGACGCAAACATACAAAGTCTAACACTATTCAATTTTATGTTAAGTATTTTGTTAAATTGAGAAACGATACTTAAATTGATTAGTTCGCTAAACAAATGAGCGATATTAAATTCATATCAATTATTTTGCTAAATTAAGAAACAATATTCGAATCGAACATTCCACTAAATAGATGAGTGATGTTCACCCAAATCTTTACTAAGTATTGTTAAACTAAAGAATGATACTCAAGTGAGTTAATTATCTTCATTATATTATTTTATTTCATTTTTTTATTTAATTTTTAAAGTTTAGGTTAAGAATTTAGAAGAAAAAAAAAATAGAGATGTGAAGATGAGTCAAAATCCATCCAGAACAAGTTAAAGTTCATTAAGATTTTCCAAAAATAAAAGATCCATACAAAAAAAAAAATAAGACAACTTATGCATGGCATAAAGCCCACATTTATAGGATCTTAATTTTTCATTATTATTAATTATATATTATATTATTAATCTTTTTTTTTCTCTTTAAATATATATATAAATATATATATAAATATATATATAAATATATATATAAATATATATATAAATATAAATATATAAATATAAATATATATAATATAAATATATATATAACAAATATAAATATATATATAATATAAATATAAATATAAATATATATAACAAATATAAATATAAATATAAATATAAATATAAATATAAATATAAATATAAATATAAATATAAATATAAATATAAATATAAATATAAATATAAATATAAATATAAATATAAATATAATTTTTTTTATCACTTTTCCATATTATAATATATTACTCATTTTACGGCACAATCGGCATGGTAGGCACATACGACATGATCGTAATAGGTGATACGATATTGTCTTCAATCGGAAGTCATTAAATCGGTACCAAAATCATCATTTATCAAAGAAAGTGCGATTGGCACGGGCGACATGATTGACACAGGCGGCACAGCCCGATTTACACGGACGACACGATGTTGTTTTGCGTCATAAGTTTCCTATAATTACTCTATTCTTTTTCTCTGTTTCTGCCATTATGGGGAAGAGAAATAACAAAAGTAATAAATTTAAAAAAAATTAGGGATTTTGTGCTGGAATAAATCAAGGAAGCAACCGTCAAAAAATTGAAAGAATTGTTGAAAAAGTTATCAAAAAACAGCAGGATACTAACACTAGTAATCAATCTGCTCCAACTACTGGGAAAATTACTATTGAAAATGATACAGGAAAATAGGAGATAATAAAAAAGCTTGGAAGATACGCTATAATGAAAGAGATAATTTGTTTGGCTAAAGAATCAGATTACAAAGTTCTTTATGCATGCCAAAAGGGAGAATTTGTCATTAATAAGGAGAAAGCACAGTAGATTACAATTCAACTCAACATCCACTATCTTCAAGACTGGAATCTGCTGAAAAAATAAGAATATGAAGAAATTGTTCAATGGTCAGTTACTACAATGAAGGAGCTGATGAAGACTACCAAAATTAAGTCATACTATCAGGAGCAACTCGACATGAAAAACTAATGAAGTCTGGAAGACAATAATGCAAAAAAGTCATAAATCATGTCTATAAAGGAAAAATCTACTTGGACAATACACAAACAAAAATGGACTTATTGATTTTCAATTTGAATTTAAATTGTCTACTGAAGTAGAGGAAAACTGTATAAAGGAATGGGAAAACGTATTTGTGAGAAACTACATAGAAAAAAACATAGTATTCTTCCTAATTACTAAAAATGCATTGTTGAAACAATGCGAAGAAAAAGGGCTGGGCTGGAGAAGATTTCAGCAAATCGATCTCCATTATTTATATTTCTTTAAATTCAAGAAGGGATCTAATCTGGAAGAAATTCTAGAAAACGGGCATACATATATAGGATCCAACTGTATAAAATTAGAAAAATAGTCTGAAAACTTGAACATATTGAGTAAGCCAAAAAAAACGCACAGATATGGTTCAAACTCTGGAATATACATGTACATATGTACAATTTTGTAGCACTTAGTAATTTTGCAGGTTTATTGGGTAGACTATTATACATGGATCCAATTACTGAAGTAGGAGAGCACCTATCATTTGTTAGAATTAACATTAGAGTGCATCCTAGAAAGTAGACAGAAAAAGAAATCTACAGTCATGAAAATCACTTATGAGTGGAGACTAGACATATGCTCTTTCTACAATATCATCCAACATGAAAGCCCAAAATGTGATTTAGCTAAGAAAGATGATGAGAAAATTCATAAAGGCCAGAAAATAAATATACAGATAAATGAAACAGAGATGCCTATTTTCAAAAACTAAATGTGGTTAAAGAACAGATATAGAAGATAAAGAAAATTTTGTACAAAATGTAATTTTAATGATCTTTGTATGTATATACTTAATGCTATTTATGAGTACAAAGTCATTTCGCTGAACCCGAGGAAATTAAATTTTATATTATTTGTAGCCGACCTATAAATCAAAATTTGTTTGGTTTTCTAACGTATTCTAACCTAAACCCAAAGTTATCAATCATGCACATATCCTATTTTGAATATATAACTAAGATCTAAAACCATAGTGGTCAAGTTTATTTTCCTCACCAACTATTACTGATTGAACTATGGTGGATTAACATATACTTTTCCTTTTCACTTAAAGTTTTTAAATGAGAAAAAAATCCCTGAATTTTGTTATCTTAGATTTTTAGACACCGATAATTACCAATTGAACTATTGTAGGTTAGCATACATATAATAATATTGCTAATAATAATTCGCAGAAATTAAACCCACTAAGAGATAGTTCACATGATAAAAATAGTTTTTAAGGTAAAATGAAGATTATGTCGGCCAACTTCTAATATTATAAAACAAAAAATATTTATTTTCATAATAATTCAAAGAATTTAAAACTAACCAGATATGAATACATCACCAGTAAGATCCATGATATGAAAGTATCTAATTATCATCTTCATCGTCAATATGTTTTAGGGGAAAAGTGATAGAAACTACAAAGTAAAGCTTAATTTTCTTTATACTTTTTTTCATGATCAATACCTACTTTATTTATTTTTGATTTTTTATTATTATTATTATTTTTTTTAAGAACGCTGAGTTTCGTTTTTTTTTCGGAGGAGTGTGATTAATTAACGTGGGTTAAGCACATGATCCGCAAATCTACTCAATAGACGAGCGGAACTTGTCGTCTGACGGGCTCAAACCCAAAACCTTCAGAGAGGCTGAGGGCCTGGGGTATCCACATTCTTTTGTCATAGATTAGAAGAGGGATCCTTATCTTTATAATTATAAGATCTTAGAATTTGTGATTTTCTAGATGTGGATCAGTGTTATTCTCTTATTAATTAATTTTTAGTTGACACAGATGTTGCACTGATTAATTATTCAAATGATAGATTTAGATCATGTTCAAACGTTTCTTCCCATCATCATGATCCTATTATATATTAATGAACAAGTGTGTTTGCCCAACTTTGGATCTCTTATTAGTTTTGGATATCTTCATGGTTCTTTTCAGTTTTTAGTGGATTCCTTTACCATAATTTTAATTTTTTCAAGACAAAATTTCTATTTAAAATATTAAAAAACTGTTATTAATAGTTGGGCATGCATATTATTCATATGACATCTGTCATTAAGTAATTTTATATTTGAACACATAAACAAATTCAGTTCGATTAGGCCAGCAAGTTGTGAATTGGCCCAATTGTACGTGTCGTAATCTTACCTTGATGATTTACTTAATTTGATCACAATTTCATGTTTAATTTGAGTATTGTTTCTGTTTGACCATTCAAACTCATAATAAGTTAAATACAAGAATTATATAAAAAAAAATCAAATTAAATAGGTATGGGCTTAAAAAAATAGCAAAAATGAAAGATAATTGACCAAATTGTTCGTAACAAAAAAACAAAATTCACATGTTCAATTTCCAAAATTCACTTGTTCATGACTTATTTTACAATTTGAAAGGGATAATATTACTTTATGAAATGTTAATTTTTTTTAAACAGAATGGTCAAATTTGAGTTTTTTTTAGGTCGAAACATAAAAAGATTAATGCTATTAATTTAATTATCGAACTTCAACGAGTTTAGAGTTTTGACTACCGAATTTTAAAAAATCGGTAATAAAACCTTATTTCACTTAAATTCGATAGTTAAATTAGTAACATTTTTCTTTTATTAATTTATAAATGTCATCTAGATAATAAATTAACGACACTGAAAATCGATAAAATAATACTTCATTTTTGTATAATTTTATCAATAAGAAATTCCAAATTGTGAGATTTAAAAAAAAATGTCTGAAATCTGAATTGATCAACGAGTACAATTTAACCATTATTAAGAAATTATTCTAAAAGGAAAATATAATTTGAGTTTTCATGTTCTCATGCCCATTTAAAAAAAAAAATATTAATGAAGTTTTCATAATAAAACTCAAAATCAAACCAGTCATTATACTCTTGTCTAAATAGTAAATACAAGCAATAAGACAAAACTAAATTTCCAAACCGAACCCAAAAGCAAATTGTTTTCTAAACATTTTATTTCACAAGAATCTTATCTAATATGCTAGAATAAATAGAAATATTAAATTAAATAATTTATTTAGTTAACATTAATAATGTTTAATACATAAACATTAATCTTAATATAATAATGATATTACCATAATATTATTATAATATCTTTAATATATACACATTAATCTTACTATAATAATGATATTACCATAATATTATTATAATATCTTATAAATATCTTATAACATATTAAAAGATTTTCTTTTCTTTCCTAAATGAGGCTGGACGGTGAGTTTTTGATGTGCATTTAATATGATCTCTTATCTTTCCACATCATGTCCTCTCCAATCATCCATTATAAATTGGGTTCAATAAAATGATTATGAGATTTCAGTCATCCTCTTTCTTTTCCATTTAAGTTGAAAATGGAAAATAAAGAGTATGATGATACAACAACAATGGAGAATCAGCAACTCAACAGACCAAAAAACAAAGCTGGTGGTATCAAAACCATGCCATTCATCATAGGTAAATATTTTTAAGATATTGAATCTGAATGAATCGATCTCTCATCCATTTTATCTGTGTTTTGATGATCAGCAAATGAGGCATTATCTACTGTGGCAAGCATTGGGTTGATGCCAAACATGGTTTTATATTTGATCGGAAGTTACAATTTATCAACAGCTAAAGCTACAAATATACTCTTTTATCAGTCGGCAGCCAACAATTTCTTTCCTTTGATCGGTGCTTTTCTGTCGGATTCTTATTTAGGACGGTTTTTAAGCATTGGGTTCGGTTCCATCTTCACTTTCCTGGTAAGCAAAACATTTAATTATGACAAATCAAAAAACAGATTTACTAAAATATGTCTGAATGATGCAGGGCATGTTGTTGATTTGGTTAACTGCTATGATTCCACAAGCAAGACCTCCTCATTGCGAAAATAACTGCAAATCAGCCACACCTGCTCAATTGGGTCTTCTTTTTTCTGCCTTTGGAATCATGGCTATTGGTTTAGGCGGTATAAAACCATGTTCTTTAGCATTTGGTGCCGACCAATTTGACAAACGAGGATCCGATGCTGATGATGATGATGATTCCCCCAGCAACAACAATCAGAGAGTTCTTGAAACATTCTTTACATGGTACTATGCATCCACTGCTGTTTCTGTCATAATAGCTTTTACAGGTATAGTTTACATCCAAGATCATGCCGGATGGAAGATTGGTTTTGGAATTCCTGCCATATTCATGTTCTTTGCTTGTCTTTTCTTCTTCCTTGCCTCTTCCCTCTATTACAAGGAAAAACCCACAACCAGTATTTTCTCAAGCTTGGCTAGAGTTGTTGTCAAGTCTTATAAGAACAGGAATTTACAAATTTCTGATTACAATTTTGGAAAAGATAAGCCTACAAACAAGCTTAGGTGTTTGAACAAGGCTTGCATTAGTAAAGATGGGTGCACCGTAGAACAAGTGGAGAATCTGAAATCACTGATTCGAATAATGCCTATATGGTCAGCAGGGATAATGGTATCCATAACTCTTTCACAAGGCTCGTTTCAAGTTCTCCAAGCTAGATCAATGGACCGACATATAACCAAGAGTTTCATATTCCCATCCGGTTCATTCGCCATGTTCACAATAGCCAGCGCCATATTATGGCTAGGGACTTACGACCGCATCATCATACCATTTGTATCCAAAATTAAAGGGAAACCATTCACACTTAATCCCAAAATCAGGATGGGTTTAGGATTATTCTTTTCTATCTTGGCCATGTGCAATTCTGCAATCGTCGAGCATTTTAGAAGGAGAAGAGCCATAGACCAAGGCTACCTTAACAACCCACAAGCCATTGTTCCCATGTCTGCCATGTGGCTGGTTCCACAACATTGCCTTGTTGGAATCTCAGAGGCCTTGTTTGCAGTGGCCTGCAATGAGTTCTTCTACACCGAGCTTCCCAAGACCATGTCCAGCATTGCTGGGGCGATCGGGGGGCTGGCCAGTGCCATCGGGGGACTTATGGCCAGCTCCATACTCAACACCGTCACCACTGTCACCAAAAGAAATGGAAAAGTTGGTTGGATAGCTGATAATATAAATCAAGGACATTTTGAGAGCTATTATTGGCTTTTGGCCATGTTGAGCTGCTTTAACTTGTTGTATTTCATGATATGTAGTTGGTTTTATGGGCCGTGTTCAAGTGGAGGGATGTTTGGTACTACTAGTAGTAAGGGTCCTAAAGGAGATGAAAAGATTATAGCGGTAAATGAACAAGAGTTATTAGTGAAATAGAAGAGAGGATGATCAATGATGATGGATTAAAGGAGGATTGTTACAATATTTTCAAAAGGAAATCCGAATCTTTGGGTATAAGCTACTTATTAGTGAAGCATTTTGGGTGTTAATTGGATTATGATGTATATTAACAAAGGATGTTGTTTTGGTGAGTAGCTATTCGAATAAGGCTTAAGCGCAAAATTTGAATATTGGAATATATGTAAATTTCTTTTAATAATGATGTAATATTGTAATTTTCTAGGTTCTCCACATTGTGAGAGGATGAGAAATAACAAAAAGACAGAGAAAATTAAGATTGAAAAATAACAAAAAGACGATAATTAATTAACATAATGAGTAACATATTTCAAACTTACTTGCATTCCAATATCATTTTTAATTTTCTAACAATCCTTTGTATAGAGTTGCATTGTGTGGTAAAGAGTTTACAAATTCATTTTCGAATCCTTCGTAAGAAATATAATTATTATCTAAAAAAATGTATGAAATAAAGACTTCTGAAACAATGAAAGAATAATTGCAGCTTCGTATAAGTGATAAAAAATATGTTATTCTTAAAGAAAAATGAGAAAATAAAATAATGACCCAATTTAAAATAGCTAAACGTTATATATAATTTATATGTACAGTTTTTTTTTCTTTCAAATTATATTTTTTTTCTTCTTTAAAATAAGTCTAATATTGATATATTTTTTTGATAATAACTTCATTTTTCTTAATTTATTATTATATTTTGATTGTCTTGATTTTTTTTAACGTGTTGATTTTTTTTTTTTTTAATTTTTTTAGTTTCATAAAATTTAATATAATAAATCTGATTTTTTTATTGCATTTATTAAGAATTATTTTTTTTATAATTTTTTTTTTTGTCTAATCTAGTTTGAATTGTATATCTACACAATTAACTTGTTTTGAGATGGAACTTATTAATGTAAAATTTTATGTTATATTTATTAGTTAGTGAACATTTTTTGTTTATGTTTTTTTTTTAGAAAATTATTTATGTTTTCATTATTGTTCTCAAATGATTAGTCACGTTGTGGTGACAAAGAAAAACTCGTATTTTATAGTATTTTGTTTAAACGACTATCATTTATATTATATTGCATTAAATTTAAAAATAATAATAATAATAATTGTTACATGTCAATTTTAGTGATTTATATTTGTTTTTGTTTATTTTGATGTGTCTAATTCATTGATACATTCTATTAACCTCCATTTTATTTTATTTTATTTTATTTAATAAAATTTTACAAAAGAAGAATAAACTATTTTAAAAGAATCATTCAAAATCAGAAGGGACGTTTTCCCTTCTTTTTGTCATTGGACTCCCCAATTAAATTCATCCTAACATTCATAATGATAATACCCATTTGCGGAAGTCTGCGCATAGTCAGATTACCAAATCGATTCCTAGGATGTCTCACTCTAAAGTAGGGTTATCGGTTAAAAAAGAATTCCGATGAAAAAAAAATCATAATTTCGTTCGATTATTTATCTACTCCACGAGGGCGATCTAGCTGACATCAATGACATAGGTCACATCTGGACAACAATGAGCACAAGCAGATTCATCAGTAGAGTAGGGGCACTGCTATTCTATTGAAGGTTTAATTTCTTTTCACAAGCTTTAGAGAAGAAAATTGTTCAATCTCTTAGCTGGGCCAAAAAAAACTACCTACCTATATTAGTTTGAACTTGCCTGGAGATTTTACTTTATCTCCCCTATTATGGAATTACTTGTATCTTTTTTGAGAATTCGGAATGTCTAGGGCCAAAGTTTAAATTTGAAAAAATTCCTTTATTTTTTCAACAAAAGAAAAAAGAAAAAAAAAATAGAGTAAGTTTTTTTATAAAAAAAATTGCATGAACTTAGCTCAATCAAAAAATTATATTTCTTTGAAATGCTTTAAATTTTTTTCTAGCGATAAGCCCAACAAACTTTAGGCAGCCAATTTTAAATAAAAATAAATCTTTGTGAACAGTTAATGAATATTATTGGATTTGTTCAGATACCTTAGTTTGTCATTAATAAAATTATCAATTAAAATATATATATTTTTTAAATAATTCATAAATTTTTATCAAATAAAATTATTTAAATAACTAAATAAGTTATTGAAATAACTTGAATCCAAACAATTATTAATATTATATTAATATTATTTTATAAGTTAATAATTAATATACTTATATCATAATATTTATTTATAAAATAATTAAAATTACATTTTGTGAAAAGATTACAAAATAAGAAGATAGGGAGAGCAAAGTTGGGTCAGCGACCCCAATGACGCCCCAACCGACTATCAGCGACCCCCAATGACGCTACAATGAAAAAAAAAATCACCGTGGATGGGTGAGAGATAAAATTAAAATTAATTAATAAAAAAAATAAAAGAATGCACTCTTTTCAGTTTGATCAAATCATAGCCTTCTTCTATTGAAAATAGCTTAAAAGTACAAGTTTTAGATTTCTCAATTAATGAGCAACCCATTTCGAATGTCTTTTGGGCGGATGGAAGATGCAGGGCTGCATACAAGTACTTCTCGGATGTCATCACATTTGACACAACATATTTGACAAACCTCTATGATATGTCATTTGCTCCTTTTGTCGGTGTTAAACATCATGGACAATCAATTTTGTTAGGATGTGGCTTACTATCTAGTGAGGATTCATAATCATTTATCTGACTTTTTAAAGCATGGTTGACATGTATAAACGAACGTGCTCCAAAGGGATAATCACTGACCAATGTCGATCAATGTCCATTGCAATTGAAAATGTATTTCTGAACACCCATCATCAATTTTGTCTTTGGCATATAATGAAGAAACTCCCCACCAAATTGTCTGCACATGCTCATTATAAAAGTATAAAAAAAATACATTCAAGAACATTGTCTACAACTCAATCACAATCCAACAGTGTGAAAGTAGTTGGCTGAAAATGATTGATGAGTTTCAGTTGCAAGACAATAATTGGTTGAACTCCTTTCACGTAGAATTTAGAAAATGGATTTCTGTGTTTGTTAAATGCTATTTTTGGGCATGCATGTCAACATCTTAAAGAAGTGAATCTATGAATACTTTTTTTATTTTTATTTTGTTCATTCTAAAACATCCATAAAACAATTTGTAGAGCAATATGACAAGGTCCTTAAGAGGAACATAGAGAATGAAAAAAATTGGATTTTCATTATTATAATTTGACTATTCCAATTGTGAGTGGGTATTCATTGGAAAAGCAATTTTAGAGTGTATATACAAACGACATTTTTAAGTTTTTCCAGAATTAGGTGAGATTGTTGATGTTCTGCGACACTGCCATACTTGAAGACGATGAGACAACAACTAAATTTGGAGTGGTGGAAACCATACAAGGTCATGATGGAGAAAATTGGAGAGATATTTTTGTAAAGGTAAACTTCACACAGACGGAGGGTTATGTAAATTATCAATGTAAGCTCTTTGAGTTTAGAGGACTCCTGTGTAGACATATTTTGGCGGTTTTGAGAAGAATAAAGGTGAATATGGTGCCGACTAATTATATTTAGAACCGCTGACGCAATGATTTGAAAAGAGGTTATCAAAGTATCAATAACATTTATGATTCTGATATGGGTGACATTGAAAGAAATAGGTATAACTATCTTACTCCAATGATGCAAGAGCTCCAACAGATTGCAGCTCAATCTGATCATAATACTTCTTTTTTGGCTGAAGTGGTGAAAGAAGTGAAGGAAAAGTTCATTGTATATTCGACAACATCCGCTTCTACACTAACAGTTTCTGTATATACACCTTCTACACCAACTCAGATAAGTAGTCAATAAATGAGATTGTTCTAAAATATTGGAGAGGTTACTTACCAGCTCAGCCTTCTTTAAATCTTCAAATGATATATGAAATAATTCCATTTCAGTTGTAATCATACCAACAAAATTATCGAAACGAGACCACAATGATGTGTAAACTGCAAATGAATATCATATTAAAAATTAGGGAATAATTGTTAGGGAGTTTTCATATAAAAAATAACTTACAGATACATAATTAGAGAAGCAAATTTTTCAGTTTCTCTTTTGAGCGATGATTTGGCTCCACGCATCAACTATTCTAGATTCCAAATATACATTAATTTTTAATGTGAGCATGTGATATCTGGTCAGTGTGACTCGGTCACTCTCGAATAACACTTCACTGCAAAGAAAAATAAAGAAAACACATCCTAATAAGAGTTAAGAAAATATTAAAATGACTATGAAGAGTTGTAAAAATGTTACCTTAAGTCGGATTCTGCAAAAATTATGTCGGCAACATTGCGATCTGTATGTGAAATTTTGGATTACTTGAAGACATGGGATAATGTAAACGTAGTAAATGCCATGTAAGGAGACCAAATAGCCGACCCAGGTTTTTTTATTCCTCTTCAATCTCTGTGGGAGTGGGGCATCCTCATGAGCTTCCACTTTTACAACACAACCGCTGACTCATCCAAATGAGATTTGATTACAAAACTCCACACGTCGGTGTTTAAGCGTGTATGGTGGGTATTCAAACCGATAGTTGATGGGTGGCAACATGCTCGACCAATTATCAGTATTGATGGTACATTCTTAAAAGGAAGGTATAACGGGAAATTATTAATTTCAATGGGATCTGATTCTAATAACCATCAATATCCACTTGCTTATGCTATAGTCAATGAAGAAAAAAATGCTAATTGGTCATGGTTTCTATGTCGCCTTCGTAGATTTATATGTCGAAGTAGAACGGGAGTGTGCATAATTTCAGACCGTCATGCTGGAATCATTGAAGCAATGAAGAAAGAACAAAATGGCTTCATTAAAGACACAAGTATACATCGTTTTTGTATCTACCATGCCCTAGTAATTTTAGTTCATCTTATTCTAGATCACATTTGAAGATGTTATGCTGGGTGGCGGAAATAATAGTCAAGTGAGAAAATTCGATGCGATGAGACAAATCAAAGAGAGCTTAATCCCGATGCTGAAAATTGGTTACGAAATATTCCATTAGAGATGTGGACTATGTCTCACAATGGAGGATATCGTTACGGTCAAGCAACAATAAATATGGTCAAAAGTTTCAATGGTATTTTAAGGTCTGCTCGTTTTCTTCCGATCACTTCAATGGTTGAATATATATATTATCGCTCTGTAAAACTTATTGCAGAAAAGCGTACACAAACGTTGAATTATCTTCAAAATGGACATACTTATTACAATGTGTCAAGAAAATTATTTGTAAATATCGAAAGCAAGGCATCAGCACACAGTTATTCCATACAATGAGCGGAATCTTTGAGGTGACTACTACACATTACTGACGAATAATGGTTTTTGGAAAGGTAACAACAAACATATCGTTGACCTATGTAAATATTTTTGATCTTGTGAAAAATGGTGTCGATATCACTCTCTATGTTCACATATAGTTGTTGGTTGTATTGTGTACAATCTCGATTGGGTTAAATATATCGATACATATCATCTGAGATATGGTAGTATGATTTTCACCCATACCTAATTAATCATATTGGACGTTCCCAATAACAAATGATTGAGAAAAATATAATAATTTTGTTCCCAATAAAAATTTGAGAAAGAAAAAAATCAACGAGGTCAAAGCTAGCGTATTCGAAGCGAAATGGATAACCCATAAAGAATTATCATTTGTGGGAGTTGTGGCTAAGAAAGTCATACGAGACGTAACCAACGTTGTCCTGAGCAAAATCGTCCTAATTTAGATAAATGATGAGTGTAATAGTTTTTAAGAATATTTAATTATATTATTATGGTTAAATTATTTTAAATTTATTAATATTTGTCAATTATTTATTAAAATGCTAAAAGAAATATTTATTAAATTATATAAATAATAATTGAAATGTAAATATATATATATATATATTAAAATATAAATAATTAAATTTATAAAAAATAATAATTTAAATTATATGTCAAAATATAGATAATCAAATTTATAAAAATAATAATTTAAAATATATATCAAAATATAAATAATTTAGTTTATATAAATAATTATTTAAATATATATATATATATATATAATGAATTTGAAATGTAAAAAAATGAGTTTCGATAGTAAATTAAGTTAGTTTGGAAATTAATAAAAAAACTATGTTAATTTGAAAAATTGAACCTCAAACATCAAGGTTAGGTCCTTATAAATAGGCATGGATTAGTAGCTATTCTTATATAAACAACGGGAATTATTTATTTATTTATATCACTTTTATATATTTATCTTTCTTATTTTATTTATTTTACTTAATTTTTAATATATCTTTTCTATTTTATTTATTTAATTAAAAATACATTTATATTATAATTGTGTATCCTAATTTAATAAAATATAAATATTTAATATTTTATTTTATTATATATATTAATTATATATATATATATATATATATATATGAATAATGATAGGGAATGCAAATCTGGACCAAAAATAGAATATTCATTTTTAAACACTGAATATTCTCTCTCCTCTTATTAACTACAGATTAATTTATCCCTATTATCACGATTAATTATTTCATTAATTTTTTTTTATTATCTCTCATTAAAATAACTCAATACTTTACAATAAACTCTTACATTAAATATTTTAATAATATATTTAAATAAAACATAATATGTTGGATTTATTAATTAATTTCTTTTTTTATTAAACCTAAACTCTAATCTCTAAATCCTAAACCTTAAATTCTAAACCCTAAATCTTAAATATGCTAAATCCTAATTAATATTAGTTGAATTATGAATTTATCTCTTTTGTTTTTTTTATATTTTTATGACTTTTTAATTCATTTATTTATTAAATATTTTTTATTTATTCTTTGAGGTATGATAAACTCAACGAAGGGTTAGCGAAAGTAAGGCCACGAATCTACTTGGCCTTGCCAGCTAAGAGAGAGAAAAAAAAAACAAAATAAAAAAATTAAATATTTCAGTTTCCCCCTCTTTCTTCTTTCCTCTCTTTCTTCTTTCCCCTCTTTCTTATTTTCATTTATCACTTTCGGCGAACCCCGATTTCTTCTCTGGCGATTTTTCTCTCTGGCATCCCCGACTTCTTCTACTTTCTTCATCTTCTTTCGATCGAAAATGGTAAGAGAACTCTTTCGTGTATGTTCACTTCATTGGCTGCCTTCGTGTTCACTTCATACTATCTTTTCAGGCTGGTGGTCCAGGTACATCTCCATACAAGACTTCAAAATCTCCCAGATCTCAAAAGACAAGGTAAATAACATTTTCTCTTTTAGAATCGTAGATCATTTTAAAGATTTGAAGATCGTTTAGCTTTTTGCGGTTAGGGTTAGGGATTTTAATGATTTTAATGATTTTAACGATAAAAAACTATGATTATTGTGTATTTGCTGCATTATGAGTCCGGAAATGGATGGTTTAGAGACCCGAAAGTATGATTGTATAATGTTTGGCTGTTATGGGTCCCAAAAATGTGATTTCGGGACCCGAAAGTATGATTATATAATGTTTGGCTGTTGTTATGGGTTTAGTTGCAGAACTAATTTCAATTAGGTTGTAAGAAAAACCATTTCTGGTCCCGAAATCACTCATTTCTGGTCCCGAAACCACTCATTTCGGGTCCCGAAACCACTCATTTCCAAAAAAAAAAAAAAAAAAAAATTTTTTTTTTTTTGCCGTTTCGGGTCCCGAAACTACTCATTTCGGGTCCCGAAACCAGCTTTTCTGGTCCCGAAACCAGCTTTTCTGGTCCCGAAACTAGCATTTTTTGTCCCGAAATCACCATTTTAGGGTGATTTCAAACTCCGAAATGGTTTCTATACGATCTTTTATGGCTATTTTATTTTTTTATAAACCAATAATCTTATTGTAATGTTAATTTGATTTGTAGGTCATGTATGAAGATCCAAATCTTCTTATTGATCAAGTTAATGAAGAAATGAGATTATTTGAGATCTCTCAAATTGTAGGTTGTATTTTAAATGTGATATAAATGACAGATTGTAACATTGTAAATAAATGTTTAATTATGTAAATTTCTAGTATAATAACATTATCTTCAATTATTTTTGATTTTCTAAGATTCATTATAATGTTTCAGATTAAAAAAAAATTAAAAAAAAGTGTCCCAAAATCACTCATTTCTGGTCCCGAAACCACTCATTTCGGGTCCCGAAACCACTAATTTCCAAAAAAAAAAAAAAAAAAAAAAAAAAAAAATTTTTGCCGTTTCGGGTCCTGAAACCAGCATTTTTGGTCCCGAAATCACCATTTTAGGGTGATTTCAAACTCCGAAATGGTTTCTATACGATCTTTTATTGCTATTTTATTTTTTTATAAACCAATAATCTTATTGTAATGTTAATTTGATTTGTAGGTCATGTATGAAGATCCAAATCTTCTTATTGATCAAGTTAATGAAAAAATGAGATTATTTGAGATCTCTCAAATTGTAGGTTGTATTTTAAATGTGATATAAATGACAGATTGTAACATTGTAAATAAATGTTTAATTATGTAAATTTCTAGTATAATAACATTATCTTCAATTATTTTTGATTTTCTAAGATTCATTATAATGTTTCAGATTAAAAAAAATTAAAAAAAAGTATCCCGAAATCACTCATTTCTGGTCCCGAAACCACTCATTTCGAGTCCCGAAACCACTCATTTCCAAAAAAAAAAAAAATTTTTTTTTTTTTTTTGGCCGTTTCGGGTCCCGAAACTACTCATTTCGGTTCCCGAAACCAGCTTTTCTGGTCCCGAAACCAGCTTTTCTGGTCCCGAAACCAGCTTTTCTTGTCAATAATCTTATTGTAATGTATGAAGATCCAGATCTTTTAGAACTCTAATCTAAATCGATTCCGCAGCTAAACCATAAACGTTAAACATAAATATTGATATGACAATCATTTCGAACGGAAGATAAACGAAAGAAAGAAAAAAGACTTTATATTTCAATCGATCGGAAGATAAGAAGTCGATGAAACGTTTCAGTAAGATCGACAGTGGGTTGGGTTTTGGGAAATGGAAACGAAAAATAAAGAGAGATTGTCGTGGGGGTTTTGGTTTTGGGAAAAAATAAAACGTTTCATTAACAGAAGAAGTCTTACCATTTCGATCGATCGGAAGAGAAGTCGGTGAAAATGAAAGAAGAGAATCGCCGGTGGGTTTAGGAAAAATGAAACAAAAGAGAAAGAGAGAGAATGAAACAAAAGAGATAGAAAGAATAAGATTTTGGTTTTGGGGGAAATAGAAATATAGAAATAATATGATTTTTGGTTTTGGGGGGAAATAGAAAATTTTAATTTTTTTTAATTTTTTTTCTCTCTCCAAGCTGGCAAGGCCACGTAGGATTCGTGGCCTTACTTTCGCTATCTTGTCGTTGAGAATATTATTTCTCTTATTCTTTATGCCCTCTTTTTTTTTCTTCTTATTTTTTTTATTGACTTATTAATATTTTTTTTTTTTTGTAATTTTATTATATAAATATTTATCTAATATTTCTATTCGGTTAATTATTTTCTCTCCACACAATTGGTGACTAATTATTAATAAATTAATTTTTTTCACTTATTTCTTTGATAAATTCATAATTCAACTAAACTAACCTTAATATTAATTAATATTAATAGAGATATTAATTAGAATTTAAAGTTTAAGGTTTAAAATTTAGGGTTTAAATAAATTAATTAGTGAAATAAATTAATTGATTAGTGAGAGAGGAAGAAAGATAAATTAATTAATTCGACATAGAAAATTAATTAATAAGATAGAGAGAATATTTCGTGTTTAAATTAATTAATAAGATAGAGAGAATATTTCATGTTTAAATAAATATTTTTTTTCCCGGATCCAGATTCACGTTACCTATCATTACTCTTTATATATATTTTAAAATATTTATAAAAATAATAATAGAATGATTCAATTTTGTTTTATAAATAAAATTATAAATAAGATAAAGTCTTTAATATATTATATATTAATAATTAGTCAAATTAAATATAATGTTTTCCTTAATAATATATACAGTAAACATTATAACTAATTATTAATATATAATATTTTAAATTATTAATATATAATATTTTAAAGATAATTATAATATTTTATTTTATAAAAAAAAATTGAATTATACAACTAATATTTTTTATAAATATTTAAATATTCTGTATTTTTAATTAAATAAATAAAGTAGAAAAAAAACATTAAAAATTAATTAATTATATTTAATGATAAAAAAATTTAATAAATAAATAAAATAAAATAAATATATAAAAGTGATAGATAAATAAATAATTTTAAAAATAAGTGAGAATGAGGGTCAAATAGGAATATCAGAAAAAGTGAAAAAAACAATTTGCATAACAATTTGAAAATCCCTTAGATTTGGATATCTTGACTTTATCGAATTTTGTAATTCAAAAGACTAATGTTTTTAAGATTTTTCTCCTTGCCTGCAGCTTGAAAATCCTAGAAACTTCCACCAACTTCTTATAGGTTGGATTGGATCTTAAGTCAGGATTGGTTCATTAACAGGTAACAGGTTGAGCCCTTCGACGGGACTCAGTTCATGGACAAGTAACAGGTTGAGCCTTCCAATTTCAATAGTCATGATGAAACTGCTAAATGTTAATTAGATTGAAATCTCTTGTGCTCTGCTCAGTAAACATGAATTTTCCTTCTCATAGATTTTGTTTTTCAAAAATCTCTGAAGTCTGACATGTGAATTTAATCCGTGATTCATCACAGCAGAAGAGTAATTAAAAAAGATTAGATCAAAAACAATGAATGAGATCAGAAGATTGGTATTCAAATTGTCGGACACGGTTAAATCAGAACCACAGCCAAAGAGAATACTCATCATATCTCGAAAATAAAGAATAATTAGGGTTTGTGAAAATTGACATGAACAAAAATGAAAAAGATCAGAGTATGGTATAGAATTGTCGGTCACGGTTAATCAGAAACACGGACCAAAAGAATACTCATCATATCTGAAGTCTAAATAAACGAATCATCAGAGACTTAAATATATAAATAAAAGTGAATCATGGAAAATTTTCCATCATATTGTTGCAGTTTTGTTTCATCATCACCTGATTCGAATTCGACCATGTACAAAATACAAACACAAAAAGAAAGAGAAACTAAAGTGATGAAAAGAACCTGACCAAATACGTTTGACTGCTTCATGTGCTTAAGAAATCAGAAATGAGGTTGTTTAAATACAGCAACGTCAAACCCTAATTTTCCTTGGGCCTATGGGCTTTTACTTTCTATGGACTCAAATGATCTTTCACCTAAATCCTAATCAATACTTTGTATTATAAATCCAATGTCTTTCATTTTTAATGTTTAACTTATGTCATCACTCCATTAAAAGCTCTCCTGAAGATTTACTTGTGACATTTCAATTATTTAATTTACTGTTTTTCTTAAATTGTATAAACTAATTTAAAATAATGTTTGATTCTTAAATTCTATAAACCGGTTTAAAATAATGTTTAAAAATTTAATTCTATGCACAAGCATACAATAGTTTTTGTAAAAATAAATTGTTTGCAAGCAACAAAAGCGCTCAATTCCTCACGGTAGATTTGACTCCCTTTCATTCTTACCTTCAATTTTAATTTTTATATTCATCATAAAACAATGACATTTACGTGTATCCATCCAATTATAATTAGGGTTGTAATTACAATTTTTAAGTTGAGTAGGTAATTTAGAATTAAGAATTTAAATTTTATTAGAATTTTTATCGAATTCAAACCAATTTAATTTTACAATTTTATTAGTGTATTGTGGTGAGTAGTGGTGGGAAAATTATCAATATTAAAGGTATATCGAAAATACTGTATCGTAATATATCGAAAAAATCGACTTTTAAAGTATACCGAAAAAATGTAATGTATGATACCGATACCGTAATTATTGGTACGGTAAAGGTATGTGATTTTTAAAATTTTGGTATATCGAGATATACCAAAATAGTATTTATAAGTTAATATATATATATATATATATATATATATATATATATATATATATATAATACTTATAAGGAAATAATTAAATAGATTTGAAATTAATTTAATTATAGAAATATAATTTTTGAATAATATCAAAATATAATTATACTAAAATATTAATCCATATATGCAATCTCTACCTTAACGATGGGATTGATTTTTTTTAAAATTAATATATTTTTTAGGTATCAAATGTATAATACCGATATCGAACCGAAAATAAGGTATACCGAAATTAAGGTAAGGTAAATGTATGAATTTTTTGTATACCGAAATTAAGGTATATCAAAATAAGGTAAACCGAAATCAAGATAAGGTAAAGGTATGCATTTTTTGCATACCGAAATTTTAGGTAAGGTATAATGTATGGATAAAATATTAATGTATACCATACCGACCCACCCCTAGTGGTGAGTCGTTGTAAAATGTGTCATAAATAGGCGGAGTCAACGTATCACTTGCTATTACACTATGATGGAGTTGTTTTGATTTGGAGTTTATTATGGAACATGACTGATATTTAGTGAGTTATATTAGAATCAATCGTTAGTTGTTGGGAAGTGTAGATAGAGACAGTGAGCTCGGTTGGTCTGAGTCGTTGGACCCCTATCCTACATATCTTATGGGTCACTTGAAAGGAACCGTAAGATGTTTAATGATCGTTGTCGACCGATGTGTTTAATAAATAATTATATTATTATGATAATCAATAATTTTTCATTAGGTAAACCGGATGAGGTGGATGGGGAAGTCATTGATCTTCTCGAGGACCTTTGTGCTCGTTACATTTGTTCTTTTTATTATTTCTTCTTTGACCATTGGTGAAAGTTTTTTTGTGTGTGATTTTATAAAATGTTTTTCTTCATTTTTTTAATGTTTTTTCGTCGAGTTTAAATGATTCTCGTTTATATCATTTTGTCTGGATCATTAAAAAAACATATGTTCTGAATTTTAACAATCAAAACGAGAGTCTGTGTGAGTAATATGTGGTGATTTTAATATCTCAAACATGCGGAAAACTCTTTTTTTCTCATTTTTAAGTAGCATTGGTATATCTCACATAATCGTTACATTTGCATTCTTATCTTTGGGAAATAAAGACAAGAGTTTAGATGAACACATAATGGTGATTTAAATGTCTAAAACTTGATGACTACTTTGATTAATTTATTTTTTCTCAAGCCTCAAGTTTTGAGTCATCTCCCATTCTTTTGAAAGATTTCCCTTTTTCTTTTAGGAAGTAACACAATGTTCTTTATTCACATGGTTTGAGCTTAGTCTTTGATTTTTTCCACGAACTTCCTTTTTCTATTCTTCTTTATTTTAGAATTAGTCACGAGTACATGATATGTTGCAATCGAATATCCTTTGTTCGAACTGTCAATGAAATTATCGAGTTCCTTTTGAAATGATCGTTGAATGAACACTCTCATCTTGACTCGCCTCGTTTACTAATATATTGTTTTTTCTTGTCTTTCTTTTTTTAGAGATGTATCTTAGTTACTTTTACTCATATTTTTTTTGAAAAATGCATGGTTATAACTAGAGTTACATCCTTTTTTTTTGTTTTTGTTTTTTCATTTATTTTATATTTATGTCATATAGTGTAAAAAACTATGATTTTATTTGTGTTGATATTGTTATCACTTGCTCGAGCCGGTATGAGATGTCGTACGAATAACTTGTTAGGACCACGTCAAGATTATTATAGACCTCTCATTTATGGAGTTCATCATCTATCGGTTTTTATATTGAGTTAGCATTTCTCATATTCTTGTTTATCCAAAATGCATTGCTCCATTACATGGTTGGATGTTCTAACTACCCTTTTGTTTGAATATAATAATTTTTTTCAAAAGGATATAACGAGGTCGTTTCAAGATTGTTGAACGTACCAAATGTATAAGACATTTAAGGAGTGTTGTTCATTCTTGTCCTTGTATAGTAGAAACTCGATAAATTAATACTCGATTATTTAATAAACTCTCTAAGATAATATTTTTGGTCGGTCCCGACTCAGGGATAGGGTGCTAAATTAATAATTCGCTAAAATTATAAGATAATACATTTTTGATAATTTTTTAGACCCCATATAAAATATAAATTAATAATTTCTTATATATAGCATATTACCTGAATGATTTATGAAGGTTTCTTGAAAAAATACTCAATTGACTTTTGTTTTTTGTTGAAATCAATTTCTCCTTGAATGTTGTCTATAATTTTCCTTAGCATGGTAAGAACTCCTGGTATTATTTTCTCATAACTCAACAAAAAATTATTCAATGTGATTGCCGCTTTAATAGCTTCGTTTCGCGAAGGGGGCTCCATTGTAGAACTTTCATCATCTTCTTCATCAATATCATCTTTATTAATTCCAATAACGCTTTCAATCATTTCTTCTTCAGTCAACAACTGTGCAACTACATTTTCTTATGGGTAAGTCAGAACATCTTCGACATCCATTGCATTGCAATAACCCAACTCTTTGATCAAATTCTGGAGTTCTTGAGTGCTTTCACCACCTTCATCTGAGTTCTCAAAAGTCACGTTATCTGTTGATCGAAGTTTACAATGACGAAAGAAGTTCGCAATTGTATGATTTGTTTGTGTTAACCTACAATATTTTGATCTTGTTTATATAGAAAATATTTTTAATGTCCATAAGTGATATATTGAACACAAGAAGCATAATAAAGTGGGAGATTGAATATTTCTTTCAAATTGGGTCATTCATTTGATATACAGTACATGCATTGTATACAATAATTAAGTGGAAGCTTAAAGGTATTTGTAAACAAAGTATTTTACAATAAATTAATAAAATATTAATTAATATATAAATTAATAATTATTAATTTATCGATTGATTAATAACTCTTTTAATTAATAAAATTTGGTCGTCCCAAGTGTATTATTTTATAGAGTTTCTACTGTATTTGATATTCAATTGAGTTTAAAGATCTAAAGTCGTGGGTTATGATCAAGAGATCTTGTTATGAATTGAAGGTTGATGAATAGTCACGAAATCTTAAATCATGTATTTGTCCTTAAACTACACATTCTTCGCTTCGGTTATCACTAGTATAACATGGAACAAGAATGTGTAATTTATGTTAAGAATGTCACCAATGTCAAGTTTATACAAACTTGAAGCACACTTCAACATCTTTGTTATACAATATGACGTTGCCATAGCCATATTCAACATGGGGGATATATATCATCGGGAAGATCTATCATCACGCTTCCAATGGACATAGGTTTATCCTTATAATTATCGACTATTTCACAAAGTGAGCCGAAACTCGATTTTACAAGGTCCTGAAGTCATCACTCGTTTCTAAGGGCAACTCCAACCCAACTGCAAAATGACCCCCAAAATGAGTTTTTCTCCTCCAACCCACCCCTAAAACAAAACCCAAAATGGGTTTATACCCATTTTCTCTCAGATAAAAACCCAAATTTGAGTATTCACTGTTCACATACTCAAAATTTTTTTAAAAAACAAAATGGTCCTCTAACTATATTATTATGTTAATCTTATATATTTCATATTTTATATAATTATTGATATATTTTTTATGTTTTATTTTTATCTTTTTCTTTTTATTAATATTTTTAAATATCATAAATTTAATAATAAATAACATTGATAAAAAAAACTAAAAAATAACAAAATAATTTAATAATATTTGTTTTGATATCATTTTTGTTTATGTAGTCTAATTGAGTTTATTTAATAATATTTAATTTGTTTTTTAATAATATTTGCTTTGATATAATTTTATTGTTAGTATAGTATAATTTGTGTTTGTTTATTTAATGAGGTTTAATTTGTTTTACTATGTATATGAATTATTGATTTATATATCATTTTATTTAATGGGTGTGATTTTGAAAAATATTGGCGTTTAATTTGTAAAGTTGATAAATATATAGGTATAATTGAAAAAGTGTGTAAAGGGAATATTCTAAAAATATTCTTTTGAGTTTGAAAATGAGTTTTTGGGTTGGAGATGAATTACTGTTTGATGGGACACTTACTGCATTTTGAGTTTGAGAATGAGTTTTTGGGTTGAAGATGGTCTAAGTTCATACGTAACAACATCATCGCACGCTATGCAATTCCTCAAGCTTTGATCTAAAACAATAGTGGACACTTCCGGGGAGAAGTACTCAAAGTACTAGATGAATACCATATTGAAGATCACAAGTCATTGCCCTATCGCCCTCAAACAAATGGTGCAATGAAGTCATCAAACAAGAATGTAGTCACAATCATCAAGAAGATGACGCAAACATACAAAGTCTAACACTATTCAATTTTATGTTAAGTATTTTGCTAAATTGAGAAACGATACTTAAATTGATTAGTTCGCTAAACAAATGAGCGATATTAAATTCATATCAATTATTTTACTAAATTAAGAATCAATATTCGAATCGAACATTCCACTGAATAGATGAGTGATGTTCACCCAAATCTTTACTAAGTATTGTTAAATTAAAGAATGATACTCAAAAGAGTTAATTATCTTCATTATATTATTTTATTTCATTTTTTTATTTAATTTTTAAAGTTTAGGTTAAGAATTTAGAAGAAAAAAAAAATAGAGATGTGAAGATGAGTCAAAATCCATCCAGAACAAGTTAAAGTTCATTAAGATTTTCCAAAAATGAAAGATCCATACAAAAAAAAAAAATAAGACAACTTATGCATGGCATAAAGCCCACATTTATAGGATCTTAATTTTTCATTATTATTAATTATATATTATATTATTAATCTTTTTTTTTTCTCTTTAAATATAAATATAAATATAAATATAAATATAAATATAAATATAAATATAAATATAAATATAAATATAAATATAAATATAAATATAAATATAAATATAAATATAAATATAAATATAAATATAAATATAAATATAATTATAAATATAAATATAAATATAAATATAAATATAAATATAAATATAAATATAAATATAAATATAAATATAAATATAAATATAAATATAAATATAAATATAAATATAAATATAAATATATATATAAATATATAAATATAAATATATATAATATAAATATATATATAACAAATATAAATATATATATATAATATAAATATAAATATAAATATAAATATATATAACAAATATAAATATAAATATAATTTTTTTTTATCACTTTTCCATATTATAATATATTACTCATTTTACGGCACAATCGGCATGGTAGGCACATACGACATGATCGTAATAGGTGATACGATATTGTCTTCAGTCGGAAGTCATTAAATCGGTACCAAAATCATCATTTATCAAAGAAAGTGCGATTGGCACGGGCGACATGATTGACACAGGCGGCACAGCCCGATCTACACGGACGACACGATGTTGTTTTGCGTCATAAGTTTCCTACAATTACTCTATTCTTTTTCTCTATTTCTGCCATTATGGGGAAGAGAAATAACAAAAGTAATAAATTTAAAAAAAATTAGGGATTTTGTGCTGGAATAAATCAAGGAAGCAACCGTCAAAAAATTGAAAGAATTGTTGAAAAAGTTATCAAAAAACAGCAGGATACTAACACTAGTAATCAATCTGCTCCAACTACTGGGAAAATTACTATTGAAAATGATACAGGAAAATAGGGGATAATAAAAAAGCTTGGAAGATACGCTATAATGAAAGAGATAATTTGTTTGGCTAAAGAATCAGATTACAAAGTTCTTTATGCATGCCAAAAGGGAGAATTTGTCATTAATAAGGAGAAAGCACAGTAGATTACAATTCAACTCAACATCCACTATCTTCAAGACTGGAATCTGCTGAAAAAATAAGAATATGAAGAAATTGTTCAATGGTCAGTTACTACAATGAAGGAGCTGATGAAGACTACCAAAATTAAGTCATACTATCAGGAGCAACTCGACATGAAAAACTAATGAAGTCTGGAAGACAATAATGCAAAAAAGTCATAAATCATGTCTATAAAGGAAAAATCTACTTGGACAATACACAAACAAAAATGGACTTATTGATTTTCAATTTGAATTTAAATTGTGTACTGAAGTAGAGGAAAACTGTATAAAGGAATGGGAAAATGTATTTGTGAGAAACTACATAGAAAAAAACATAGTATTTTTCCTAATTACTAAAAATGCATTGTTGAAACAATGCGAAGGAAAATGGCTGGGCTGGAGAAGATTTCAGCAAATCTCCATTATTTATATTTCTTTAAATTCAAGAAGGGATCTAATCTGGAGGAAATTCTAGAAAACGGGCATACATATATAGGATCCAACTGTATAAAATTAGAAAAATAGTCTGAAGACTTGAACATATTGAGTAAGCCAAAAAAAACGCACAGATATGGTTCAAACTCTGGAATATACATGTACATATGTACAATTTTGTAGCACTTAGTAATTTTGCAGGTTTATTGGGTAGACTATTATACATGGATCCAATTACTGAAGTAGGAGAGCACCTATCATTTGTTAGAATTAACATTAGAGTGCATCTTAGAAAGTAGACAGAAAAGGAAATCTACTGTCATGGAAATCACTTATGAGTGAAGACTAGACATATGCTCTTTCTACAATATCATCCAACATGAAAGCCCAAAATGTGATTTGGCTAAGAAAGATGATGAGAAAATTCATAAAGGCCAGAAAATAAATATACAGATAAATGAAACAGAGATGCCTATTTTCAAAAACTAAATGTGGTTAAAAAACAGATATAGAAGATAAAGAAAATTTTGTACAAAATGTAATTTTAATGATCTTTGTATGTATATACTTAATGCTATTTATGAGTACAAAGTCATTTCGCTGAACCCAAGGAAATTAAATTTTATATTATTTGTAGCCGACCTATAAATCAAAATTTGTTTGGTTTTCTAACGTATTCTAACCTAAACCCAAAGTTATCAATCATGCACATATCCTATTTTGAATATATAACTAAGATCTAAAACCATAGTGGTCAAGTTTATTTTCCTCACCAACTATTACTGATTGAACTATGGTGGATTAACATATACTTTTCCTTTTCACTTAAAGTTTTTAAATGAGAATAAAATCCCTGAATTTTGTTATCTTAGATTTTTAGACACCGATAATTACCAATTGAACTATTGTAGGTTAGCATACATATAATAATATTGCTAATAATAATTCGCAGAAATTAAACCCACTAAGAGATAGTTCACATGATAAAAATAGTTTTTAAGGTAAAATGAAGATTATGTCGGCCAACTTCTAATATTATAAAACAAAAAATATTTATTTTCATAATAATTCAAAGAATTTAAAACTAACCAGATATGAATACATCACCAGTAATCCAAACAAATCCGGATCCATGATATGAAAGTATCTAATTATCATCTTCATCGTCAATATGTTTTAGGGGAAAAGTGATAGAAACTACAAAGTAAAGCTTAATTTTCTTTATACTTTTTGTCATGATCAATACCTACTTTATTTATTTTTGATTTTTTATTATTATTATTATTAGTTTTTTTTAGGAACGCTGAGTTTCGTTTTTTTTTTCGGAGGAGTGTGATTAATCAACGTGGGTTAAGCACATGATCCGCAAATCTACTCAATAGACGAGCGGAACTTGTCGTCTGACGGGCTCAAACCCAAAACCTTCAGAGAGGCTGAGGGCCTGGGGTATCCACATTCTTTTGTCATAGATTAGAAGAGGGATCCTTATCTTTATAATTATAAGATCTTAGAATTTGTGATTTTCTAGATGTGGATCAGTGTTATTCTCTTATTAATTAATTTTTAGTTGACACATATGTTGCACTGATTAATTATTCAAATGATAGATTTAGATCATGTTCAAACGTTTCTTCCCATCATCATGATCCTATTATATATTAATGAACAAGTGTGTTTGCCCAACTTTGGATCTCTTATTAGTTTTGGATATCTTCATGGTTCTTTTCAGTTTTTAGTGGATTCCTTTACCATAATTTTAATTTTTTCAAGACAAAATTTCTATTTAAAATATTAAAAAACTGTTATTAATAGTTGGGCATGCATATTATTCATATGACATCTGTGATTAAGTAATTTTATATTTGAACACATAAACAAATTCAGTTCGATTAGGCCAGCAAGTTGTGAATTGGGCCAATTGTACGTGTCGTAATCTTACCTTGATGATTTACTTAATTTGATCACAATTTCATGTTTAATTTGAGTATTGTTTCTGTTTGACCATTCAAACTCATAATAAGTTAAATACAAGAATTATATAAAAAAAAATCAAATTAAATAGGTATGGGCTTAAAAAAATAGCAAAAATGAAAGATAATTGACCAAATTGTTCTTAACAAAAAAACAAAATTCACATGTTCAATTTCCAAAATTCACTTGTTCATGACTTATTTTACAATTTGAAAGGGATAATATTACTTTATGAAATGTTAATTTTTTTTAAACAGAATGGTCAAATTTGAGTTTTTTAGGTCGAAACATAAAAAGATTAATTCCATTAATTTAATTATCGAACTTCAACGAGTTTAGAGTTTTGACTACCGAATTTTAAAAAATAGGTAATAAAACCTTATTTCACTTAAATTCGATAGTTAAATTAGTAACATTTTTCTTTTATTAATTTATAAATGTCATCTAGATAATAAGTTAACGACACTGAAAACCGATAAAACAATACCTCAATTTTGTATAATTTTATCCATAAAGAGCTCCAAATTGTGAGGTTTAAAAGAAAATGTCTGAAATCTCAGTTGATCAAAGATTATAATTTAACTATTATTAAAAAATTATTATTAAAGAAAAATATAATTTGAGTATTTCTGTTTTCATGATCATTAAAAAAAATATTAACGAAGTTTTCATAATAAAACTCAAAATCAAACAAGTCTTATTATACTGTTGTCTAAATAGTAAATACAAGCAATAAGACAAATCTAAATTTACAAACCGAACCCAAAAGCAAATTGTTTTCTAAACATTTTATTTCAAAATAATCTTATCTAATATGCTAGAATAAATAGAAAGATTAAATTAAATAGTTTATTTAGTTAACATTAATAATGTTTAATACATAGACATTAATCTTAATATAATAATAATATCACCATAATATTATTATAATATCTTATAAATATCTTATATTTAATATAAAATGAAATTGAAATTTACTTTATTTCTTTTCTTTCCTAAATGAGGCTGGGCGGTGAGTTTTTGATGTGCATTTAATATGATCTCTTATAAATTGGGTTCAATAAAATGAAAATGAGATTTCAGTCATCCTCTTTCTTTTCCATTTAAGTTGAAAATGGAAAATAAAGAGTATGATGATACAACAACAATGGAGAATCAGCAACTCAACAGACCAAAAAACAAAGCTGGTGGTATCAAAACCATGCCATTCATCATAGGTAAATATTTTTAAGATATTGAATCTGAATGAATCGATCTCTCATCCATTTTATCTGTGTTTTGATGATCAGCAAACGAGGCATTATCTACTGTGGCAAGCATTGGGTTGATGCCAAACATGGTTTTATATTTGATTGGAAGTTACAATTTATCAACAGCTAAAGCAACAAATATACTCTTTTATCAGTCGGCAGCCAACAATTTCTTTCCTTTGATCGGTGCTTTTCTGTCGGATTCTTATATAGGACGGTTTTTAAGTATTGGGTTTGGTTCCATCTTCACTTTCCTGGTAAGCAAAACATTTAATTATGACAAATCAAAAAACAGATTTACTAAAATATGTCTGAATGATGCAGGGCATGCTGTTGATTTGGTTAACTGCTATGATTCCACAAGCAAGACCTCCCCATTGCGAAAATAACTGCAAATCAGCTACACCTGCCCAATTGGGTCTTCTTTTTTCTGCATTTGGAATCATGGCTATTGGATTAGGCGGTATAAAGCCATGTTCTTTAGCATTTGGTGCCGACCAATTTGACAAACGAGGATCCGATGCTGATGATGATGATGATTCCCCCAGCAACAACAATCAGAGAGTTCTTGAAACATTCTTTACCTGGTATTATGCATCCACTGCTGTTTCTGTCATAATAGCTTTTACAGGTATAGTTTACATCCAAGATCATGCCGGATGGAAGATTGGTTTTGGAATTCCTGCCATATTCATGTTCTTTGCTTGTCTTTTCTTCTTCCTTGCCTCTTCCCTCTATTACAAGGAAAAACCCACAACCAGTATTTTCTCAAGCTTGGCTAGAGTTGTTGTCAAGTCTTATAAGAACAGGAATTTACAAATTTCTGATTACAATTTTGGAAAAGATAAGCCTACAAACAAGCTTAGGTGTTTGAACAAGGCTTGCATTAGTAAAGATGGGTGCACCGTAGAACAAGTGGAGAATCTGAAATCACTGATTCGAATAATGCCTATTTGGTCAGCAGGGATAATGGTATCCATAACTCTTTCACAAGGCTCGTTTCAAGTTCTCCAAGCTAGATCAATGGACCGACATATAACCAAGAATTTCATATTCCCATCCGGTTCATTTGCCATGTTCACAATAGCCAGCGCCATATTATGGTTAGGGACTTACGACCGCATCATCATACCATTTGTATCCAAGATTAAAGGGAAACCATTCACACTTAATCCCAAAATCAGGATGGGTTTAGGATTATTCTTTTCTATCTTGGCCATGTGCAATTCTGCAATCGTCGAGCATTTTAGAAGGAGAAGAGCCATAGACCATGGCTACCTTAACAACCCAAAAGCTATTGTTCCCATGTCTGCCATGTGGCTGGTTCCACAACATTGCCTTGTTGGAATATCAGAGGCCTTGTTTGCAGTGGCCTGCAATGAGTTCTTCTACACCGAGCTTCCCAAGACCATGTCCAGCATTGCTGGGGCAATCGGGGGGCTGGCCGGTGCCATCGGGGGACTTATGGCCAGCTCCATACTCAACACCGTCACCACTGTCAACAAAAGGAATGGAAAAGTTGGTTGGATAGCTGATAATATAAATCAAGGACATTTTGAGAGCTATTATTGGCTTTTGGCCATGTTGAGCTGCTTTAACTTGTTGTATTTCATGATATGTAGTTGGTTTTATGGGCCGTGTTCAAGTGGAGGGATGTTTGGTACTACTAGTAGTAAAGGTCCTAAAGGAGATGAAAAGATTATAGCGGTAAATGAACAAGACTTATTAGTGAAATAGAAGAGAGGATGATCAATGATGATGGATTAAAGGAGGACTGTTACAATATTTTCAAAAGGAATTCCGAATCTTTGGGTGTAAGCTACTTATTAGTGGAGCATTTTGGGTGTTAATTGGATTATGATCTATATTAACAAAGGATGTCGTTTTGGTGTTTTGGTGAGTAGTGGTTCAGGGAAGGCTTAAGCGCAAAATTTGAATATTTGAAAATATATAAATTTCTTTTAATAAATAATGTAATATTGTAATTTTCTAGGTTCTCCGCGTTGTAAGAGGGTAAATAACCGAAGACGAAAATTAAGATTAAAAAATAACAGAAGACGAAAATTAATTAACATAAAGAGTAACATATTTCAATCTCACTTACATTCCAATATAATTTTTAATTTTCTAACAATCCTTTGTATAGAATTTGCTTTGTGTGGTAAAGAGTTTACAAATTTATTTTCGATTATAAGAGACAGCACCAATAAACATATAACAACTTTTAAAAAATATATGAAATAAAGACTTCTGAAACAACAAAAGAATAATTGCACATTCTTCGTATAAGTGATAAAAATATGTTGTTCTATAGAGAAAAATGAGAAAATAAAATAATGACTCAATTTAAAACAGCTAAACGTTATATATAATTTATATGTACATATTTTTTTTCTTTCAAATTATATATATTTTTTTCTTTCTTTTAAAATAAGTCTAATATTGATATATTTTTTTTTATAATAACTTCATTTTTTTTTTAATTTATAATTATAGTTTGATTGTCTTGATTTTTTTTAACGTGTTGATCTTTTTTTTATTTTTTTATTTTTTAGTTTCATAAAATTTAATATAATAAATCTGATTTTTTTTATTTCATTTATTAAGAATTATTTTTTTTTTAATTTGTTTTGTCTAATCTAATTTGAATTGTTTATCTACACAATTAACTTGTTTTATGATGGAACTTGTTAATGTAAAATTTTATATTATGTTTATTGGTTAGTGAACATTTTTTTTGTTTATGTTTTTTTTTAGAAAATTATTTAAGTTTTCATTATTGTTCTCAAATGACTAATCACGTTGTTGTGGTGACAAAGAAAAACTCGTATTTTATAGTATTTTGTTTAAATGACTATCATTTATATTATATTGCATTAAACTTAAAAATAATAACAATAATAATAATTGTTACATGTCAATTTTAGTGAATTTATATTTCTTTTTGTTTATTTTGATGTGTCTAATTCATTGATAAATTCTATTAACCTCCATTTTATTTTATTTTATTTTATTTTATTTTTTTAATAAAATTTTACAAAAGAAGAATAAATTATTTTAAAAGTAGTCATTAAAAACAGAAGGGACGTTTTCCCTTCTTTTTGTCATTGGACTCCCCAATTAAATTCATCCTAACATTCGTAATGATAATACTCATTTGCGGAACGTCTGTGCATAGTCAGATTACCGGACCGATTCCTAGGATGTCTCACTCTAAAGTAGGGTTATCGGTTAAAAAATAATTTCGATGGAAAAAAAATCATAATTTCGTTCGATTATTTATCTACTCCAGCAATCTAGGTGACATCAATGACTTCATCAGTAGAGTAGGGGCACTGCTATTCTGTTAAAGGTTTAATTTCTTTTCACAAGCTTCCAGAGAAGAAAATTGTTAATCTCTTACCTGGGCCAAAAAACACTACCTATATTAGTTCGAACTTGCCTGGGGATTTTACTTTATCTCCCCTATTATGGAATTACTTGTATCTTTTTTGAGAATTCGGAATGTCTAGGGCCAAAGTTTAAATTTGAAAAAATCTCTTTATTTTTTCAACAAAAGAAAAAAGTAAAAAAAATAGAGTGAAATATGAAAACAAAATTGAAATTTCAAATAAGTTTTTTTATAAAAAAAAAATTGCATGAACTTAGCTCAATCAAAAAATTATATTTCTTTGAAATGCTTTAAATTTTTTTCTAGCGATAAGCCCAACAAACCTTAGGCAGCTCTATTTTTTAGTCAATATAAGTGTATGGTATGATTCATGTGATCCTCAATGTATGTAATACACATTTTTATGCTTTCCAGGTAAATTAACACGTGAAGGCGTGAGTTCTATACATAACACAATGAATAGTGACGAGAGTTTTCTAAATGAATTTTTGAATGGAAGCGATGATGACGATACAATTGAAATTTTAGCCTTGAGACGTGCAAGAAAAAAGCAAAACGAACAAAGTGCAAGCTCAAGGAAATCACGGAGCTATATTGACCGGGCCACTCTAGAAGGGCATAACCGCTTATTCAAAGATTATTTTGCAACGATACCAGTTTATTCATCTCAAATGTTTCGTAGGAGATTTCGAATGAGTCGTGAGCTATTTATGAGGATTCACTCGAGAGTGGAAGCACATGAGCCTTACTTTCAACAAAAAAGAAATTCTGCTGGAAAATTAGGTTTATCATCACTTCAGAAAATCACTGTAGCACTACGAATTTTGTGTTATGGGGTAGCAGCTGATTTCATGGATGAATATATACGAATTGGAGAAACCACAACTATAAAAAGTCTAAGGTATTTTTTTCAATCAATCATTGATATTTTTGGTCCCGTGTATCTACGAAAACCAAACTCAGAGGATATTGCAAGATTACTTCAAATTGGCAAAGTTCGTGGTTTTCCAGGAATGTTGGGCAGCATCGATTGTATGCATTGGAGGTGGAAAAATTGTCCAACCGCATGTAAAGGTATGTTCACTGGTCATTGTCACGAACCTACAATTATATTGGAAACAGTGGCATCGTATGATTTGTGGATTTGGCATGCATTCTTTGGGCTACCAGGGTCACATAATGATATTAATGTCCTAGAACGATCTCATGTATTTTCTAAAATAATAAGTGGTGAGGGTTATCCCGTTGACTACTCTATCAATGGTCATAACTACAATATGGGGTATTATCTAGCTGATGGTATATATCCCCCATGGGCAACATTTGTCAAATCAATTCCTTTACCTATGAATCGAAAGACCAAACATTTTACTGCTGCTCAAGAATCTGCAAGAAAAGACGTTGAACGCGCATTTGGTGTGCTCCATGCTAGATTTGCAATTGTCCGTGGTCCAACACGATATTTTGATCGTGACACACTTAATAAGATAATGATGGCATGTATTATTATGCACAATGTGATCGTGTAGGACGAACGTGAACTTCATCCACAACCAGATATCTCTGAATATGAACAAATCTCTACAAGTCCTCTTGTTGCAGTCGTATCACGCACTCAAACTCCAAAACTTATGAATTTTATTCAATCGCTTCACAAAATCAGAGATAGAGCAGTGCATAACCAACTTCAAGAAGATCTAGTGGAACATCTATGGAATACATACAGCGAGTCATAAAAACTTCAAGAAGATCTAGTGGAGCATTTCAATTCTATTTCAAATTTTATTTCAGGCTTTCTTTCTATTGTTGTCATTTTCTCTCTTTTCTACTTCTTGAATTGATAGTCTTGGATTCACAACAAAGCTTACAACTAAGAGATGATAGAATTGAATAGACATAAGAGGATAGAATTGAATAGACATAACCATACTGCAAGAATTCCATAAACTTAAGTGGATGCAAACCTATAAATTTGATACTCTAAATAAGTCTTTTAAAATTCTACTACAACTAGAAGAGACAATAATTACTTTTATCACTACCCAAACCAGCCATATTACTTCATCCTTGCTAGTTTACAAAATGCATCCAAAAGTTAGGGTAGCTTAGATTTCATCAAAAGGCTATAAAATACACATCAATATAAAATAACAAAAAGTACTAGTTTAATTTTCTGGCTAGAATATCAGCTTGTAGTCTTGTAAAATATTCTCGTTGAACAACATTCTCCATCTTGCTTACATCAATCATCATAGTAGCAATATCTGATTTTTCTTGATCAGCGTCCATTTTAGCCTTTTGTATCTTTAAGTGTTGTTTGGCAATTTCCACTTTGATTTCTTCATTCTTCATTTTTTCCTCTGTCCATTTGATAATAGCATTATCAAATTCAGATATATCAGCAGATTTACCTTTACCTCTTTTAGCTTCTTTCTTTGCTTTCTTTTGTCCCATTGGTCTCTCCAAATCAATAAAATCATTACTAGTATTCTCTTCATCATCGCAATTAATTGTGTCACCCGAAGATACTTTTCTTTTTGTTGGTCCTTGTCGTATGTATTCGATCCACTTAGCATTAAATCTCAACTTATTCCAGCAGTTTTCTAATCGAAATTGAGTTTTTTGGATCTCATGGTAGATCTTTTTAGCCTCTTGAAGCTGAAAGATAAAAGAACACGATTCAAATAGATAAATAGAAATAATTTATACATTTAAAGAGCTAAGAATATTTCATGAACTGCCAAAATTATATACCACGTCTATGCCGGTATCACCAGATTTACGGAGACTTCCTTCTCGTTGTGTGTAATAGCCGCAAAACTTGTTTAGAGCTTGTTGGATTGTACTCCATCGATTTGTAAGAGATTTGTCTGTCCGTGGCCCATACTTTGTATTTTCTATGGCTGCCTTATAATATGACCCTACTTTTCTCCAATATTGAATATTTGTTTGATCTGTCCCAATAATTGGATCAATACTTGTGTTAAGCCAAGCTGAAACCAACACAAGGTCCTCCTCCGGAGAAAATTTTTTAGTTCGAATGGATTTTTTGCAAGGATCATCCGTCTCTAACTCTTTCAACTCAATAGGGATAATTTGACTATATGATGGCATAAGTTGAGAGTAATGATCATCACTAATCTGGGATTGGTAGGATTCACCATACACTTCACCATCTAGTCCTTTTGCCATATTTATAATTGGGGAAATACCATAAATATTGTTATTCATACCTAAATGTCAAAAGTAAATGATTTCATAAAGGAAATCAAACATTTTATAAACATTTAGAATCCAATTTTAAGTCAAACACAATAATATTAACAAAACTCATGAATTAACAAAACTCATGAATCTTCTTGTTTGTAAACCATTCTAGTACACTATGACACAAACAGGTGGTCAAACACAACAATCTCAAAAATACTCAATAATCTTTTTGTTCTTAATCGTTCTAGCACTATGAGAGATGAATCAAATTAAACAGATAAAATAAAAGTGAATGAAACAGAGAACAACGCAACCAATAACAATAATAAATGAAGAGTATAAGAAAAATTGTTAGAGAAAGGAAGATGAAATATTATGATGATGGAAGATGAATCAACATGGAGATAAAATATTACCTGTGAGAGAACGGAAGATGAATTAATTTTTTGATAGATAATGTTAAACATTAGTTATTGAGAGTTAATGTTGATGGCATTTTAGCGGGAGAAGGAACTCATTTGGCGGGATAGGAAGAGATGAAAGAGAAATAATAATATTTTATGTCTTGCCGATGCTACAATATAAATTAAATATGGAGAAAGACTGTTCATCATCTCCAAAATGATTTGAGGATACAGAACCTGATAAAGTCTAAATTCATTCATTGGTATTCTATCTTTATTTTAAAGATAGTGAATGATATACAGAATCTGGTACAACTGCCCTTATATCATAAATAGAATATTTATTTATAAAATAATTAAAATTACATTTTGTAAAAAAATTACAAAATAGGAATATAGTGAGAGCAACGCTGGGTCAGCGACCCTCAATGACGCCCCAACTGACTATCAGCAACCCCCCAATGACGCTATAGTGAAAAAAAAAACTACGGATGGGTGAGAGATAAAATTAAAATTAATTAATAAAAAAAAAAGAACGTACGCACTCTTTTCAGTTTGATCAAATCATAGCCTTCTTCTATTGAAAAGAGCTCAAAAGTACGAGTTTTAGATTTCTCAATTAATGAGCAACCGCGAATGTCTTTTGAGCGGATGGAAGATGCAGGGCTACATACGAGTACTTCTCGGATGTCATCACATTTGACACAACATATTTGACAAACCTCTATGATATGTCATTTGCTCCTTTTGTCGGTGTTAAACATCATGGACAATCAATTTTGTTAGGATGTGGCTTACTATCTAGTGAGGATTCATAGTCATCTATCTGACTTTTTATAGCATGGTTGACATGTATGAACGAACGTGCTCCAAAGGGATAATCACTGACCAATGTCGATCAATGTTCATTGAAATTGAAAATGTATTTCTGAACACCCATCATCGATTTTGTTTTTGGCATATAATGAAGAAACTCCCCACCAAATTGTCTGCACATGCTCATTATAAAAGTATAAAAAAAGACATTCAAGAACATTGTCTACAACTCAATCACAATCCAATAGTGTGAAAGTAGTTGGCTGAAAATGATTGATGAGTTTCAGTTGCAAGACAATAATTGGTTGAACTCCTTTCACGTGGAATTTAGAAAATGAATTCCTGTGTTTGTTAAATGTTATTTTTGGTCATGCATGTCAACATCTTAAAGAAGTGAATCTATGAATGCTTTTTTTATTTTATTTTGTTCATTCTAAAACATCTATAAAACAATTTGTAGAGCAATATGACAAGGTCCTTAAGAGGAACATAGAGAATGAAAAAAAATAGATTTTCATTATTATAATTTGACTATTCCAATTGTGAGTGTGTATTCATTGGAAAAGCAATTTTAGAGTGTATATACAAACGACATTTTTAAGTTGTTCCAGAATGAGGTGAAATTGTTGATGTTCTGCGACACTGCCATACTTGAAGACGATGGGACAACAACTAAATTTGGAGTGGTGGAAACCATACAAGGTCATGATGGAGAAAATTGGAGAGATATTTTTATAAAGGTGAACTTCACACAGACGGAGGGTTCTTTAAACTATCAATGTAATCTGTTTGAGTTTAGAGGACTCCTGTGTAGACATATTTTGGCGATTTTGAGAAGAATAAAGGTGAATATGGTGCCGACTAATTATATTTAGAACCGCTGGCGCAATGATTTGAAAAAAGGTTATCAAAGTATCAATAACATTTATGATTCTGATATGGGTGACATTGAAAGAAATCGATATAATTATCTTACTCCAATGATGCAAGAGCTCCAACAGATTGCAGCTCAATCTGATCATAATACTTCTTTTTTGGCTGAAGTAGTGAAAGAAGTGAAAGAAAAGTTCATTGCATATTCGACAATATCCGCTTCTACACTAACAGTTTCTGTACATACACCTTCTACACCAACTCAGATAAGTAGTCAATAAATGAGATTGTTCTAAAATATTGGAGAGATTACTTACCAGTTCAGCCTTCTTTAAGTCTTCAAATGATATATGAAATAATTCCATTTCAGTTGTAATCATACCAACAAAATTATCGAGACGAGACCACAATGATGTGTAAACTGCAAATGAATATCATATTAAAAATTAGGGAATAATTGTTAGGGAGTTTTCATATAAAAAAATAACTTACAGATACATAATTAGAGAAGCAAATTTTCCGATTTCTCTTTTGAGTGATGATTTGGCTCAACGCATCAACTATTCCAGATTCCAAATATACATTAATTTTTAATGTGAGCATGTGATATCTGGTCAGTGTGACTCGGTCACTCTCGAATAACACTTCACTGCAAAGACAAATAAAGAAAACACATCCTAATAAGAGTTAAGAAAGCATTAAAATGACTATGAAGAGTTGTAAAGATGTTACCTTAAGTCGGATTCTGCAAAAATTATGTCGGCAGCATTGCGATCTGTATGTGAAATTCTGGAATACTTGAAGACATGGGATAATGTAAACGTAGTAAATGCCATGTAAGGAGACCAAATAGCCGACCCAGGTTTTTTTATTCCTCTTCAATCTCTGTAGGAGTAGGGCATCCTCATGAGCTTCCACTTTTACAACCGCTGGCTCATCCAAATGAGGTTTGATTAACTTCTTAATCTTCCTCTTCGGGAGTGGTACTACTTCAGTTTGATTAACTTCCTCCTCTACCTATTTGAGAGAAGTTTGAACTACAGCTTCTACAGGCTCATCCACATCAGGCTCTTCCACATGAAGCTCTTCCACATGAGGTTTGCTACTAAATAACTTCATGTGCTTGTACATGTTCTTCTTCCTCTTCCTCTTCGTGTGATACCTCTTCAGGTGATACCACTTTGGGTGATACCACTTCGAGTGCTACATGTTCGGGTGGTGTTTCAAATAAAAAATCTACGGTTTCATTATCTTGAGCAACATCAACAGCTTCAACAAGGGGTGTTTCAACTCGATCCTCTAATGGTTTTTTGAAATAATTTTGAATGGAATACTTGAGAAATTTATGAACATCCACATGATCATGATCATGATCATCATTCACATTATTATGAACATCCACATGATCATTATCATCCACCTGATTTGACATCCTATCTCGCACCTCATCTGGAAGTGGAAGGCGTCCAACATCCCTTCCATATCCGAATTATGTTCGATTCATTTCCATCTTAATCCTACTATGCAGATTATTGTCATTCTAACATGACAATATCGGAAATTGTCGTTCGTAAGACAGTTACAGTTTAAGGTCCACAACCATATCCATGTAGAACGACTGAAAAATAAACAATATATTAGAACATTTAAATTAAGATTTGAATAAACCACTGACAAAAATTACTTACAATGAGAAATGTTTGCGATCCAATGAAATGACGTGTTTCATTCTTCGTCCACTACTGACAGCCTTCAACTAAGCCTTTCATTACGAATTCGCACCAATTTAAGTGTTGGATATTATCGACATCAAATAATGATTTTAGGATTTTAAACCTGCACTATAGATTATGTGAGGTCCATAGAAAGATGCTGACAACATAGACTATAAAGTCTATCTTAAAATTATTGTCAACAACTTTGTTGTTTAGAATCATCTGTGGCATTGCAGTTGTTCTTGGACCGGAACTATTTTGTTGTATTCCCCATTGTCTCTTGCCTCAACAGTTGAAGTATACATACAGAGAAAACTAATTTCATTTAGACTCAAGCTAGTCTAGATATACAACAAGAATTTGAAACTTGAAGGTGATAAATGTAAGGAGATCTCTACTACCTCCTTCTCTTCTTCTTCCTCTATTTCTTCTTCTTTGTTTTTTTTCTTCTTAGCATAATGTTCTCTCTCTAGTTGTGATAGAATGAGCAGCATTTTTAGAGTTTGCTTGTTTAATTAAATGCCTAATTGGGCTTCCCCTCTAGCCCACGGAGAGAGGCACATTAATCTTCAAGTCATCACTTGGTATTCATGCCGACAAGCTAACAACATAGCTCGAGCTTGTCTTTTGGAACAATCTTCGTAAACATGTCTAACGGGTTCTTATCCGTCTGGATTTTCTTCAGCTTTATCTGTTAGTTTTCTATTACATCTCTTAACCAATGAAACCTCACATCAATATGCTTAGTTCTGGAATGATATGTAGTATTCTTGCTCAAATCTATGGCACTCTGACTATCACAAAAAACAATTGCATTTTCTTGTTGCATACCAAGCTCTAGGAGAAATCTAATCATCCACAATAACTCCTTACCAGCTTCAGTTGCTGTAATGTATTCTACTTCTGTTGTTGATAAAGGCACACATTTCTGCAATTTGGATTGCCATGACACAGCTCCCCTATAAAAGTAAACACATAACCTGAAGTTGATTTTCTATGAACAAGATCTCCAGCCATATCAGCATCTGTGTAACCTTCTAACACAATTTTATCATTTCCAAAACTAAAATACAAATTAGAAGTGCCTCTTAGATATCTAAGAATCCACTTCACTACTTCCCAATGTTGTTTTCCTAGATTAAAGAGGAACCTACTTACCACACCGAATGCATGCTATATCTGGCCTAGTGTAAACCATTATATACATCAAACTCCCTACAATTGAGGAGTATGAAACACTTGATATTTCATCATTTTCTTTCTCTATTGATGGATACATATTCTTGCTCAATTTAAAATGGCTAGGAAGTGAACAACTTACTTCCTTTGTTCCTTGCATGTTAAATCTTTCAAAAACCCTTTCAATGTACTTCTCATGTGACAACCAAATTCTCTTAGCCTTTCTATCACGAGTAATATGCATTCCCAATATCTTACGTGTTTGGCCCATATTCTTCATGTCAAATGTCTTGGACATCTCCTTCTTCAACATTGCTATTATCTGAGCATCATGTCCTACAATTAATATATCATCAACATAAAGTAAAAGGATTAGAAACTTTCTATTAGAAAATCTTTTGAAGTAAACACACGGATCTGCCTTGGTTCGCTGATACCCATGACTCATTATAAAGGAGTCAAATTTCTTGTACCACCATCTCGGAGCTTGTTTCAGACCGAATAGACTCATCTTTAATTTGCAAACAATGTTCATTTTCTTTCACTTCAAATTCCTCTTATTGTACCATGTAGATCTCTTCTTCCAAGTTACCATGAAGAAATACAATGTTTACATCAAGTTGTTCAAGCTCAAGGTCTAAGTTTACTAATAGACCTAACACTATATGAATGGAAGTCATCTTTACCACTTGTGAGAAAATCTCCTCAAAGTCGATGCCCTACTTCTGTCCAAAACCCTTTACAACAATTCAAGCTTTGTACTTCATAATTTCTTCGTTTTCATCTCTCTTTAGCTTGAACACCCATTTGTTTTTCAATGTCTTTTAGCCCTTAGGAAGTTCCACCAGCTCATATGTGTCCATTTCTTGCAATGACTTCATCTCATCTTTCATTGCATTCTGTCACTTAACTTTGTCTTTATGAACTTGTGCCTCCTGAAAACATTTTGGCTCTCCTTCTCCTGTCAATAGAATATACTCTGAAGAAGGGTACCATTTAGAAGTTTGATGCTCTCTTACAGACCTTCTTAATGGGGGATCTTCTAACTCCTCTTGATGATATTGCCCCCTGCTCAGGAACATCATAAACAGTCTCATCATCATCATTACTATTCATGTTAGAGGTTTCCTCAATGGCTTTTTCATTATATTCATCTTCATCTGTTACTATTGACTGTACATGTGAAGGAATTGGTATGAGTTCTATGACTCATCAACTCTCTCTGACTTCTCGTTGATTTCTAAATTTATCCATTATGACCGTCAAAGAATACAACATCTCTACATCTAACAATTCTTTTCTTTTCTAGGTCCCATAATCTGTACCCAAATTCCTCATTTCCATATCCAAGGAAAATACATGAAATTGTTTTATCATCCAACTTGAATCTTTGCTCCTTTGAAATATGCACATTTGTTTTGTATCCAAACACCCTTAGATTCGAGTATGAAATATTCTTCTTAGACCATACTCTTTCTGGTATTTCAAACTTCAAAGGAATAGAGGGTGACCTATTTATGAGATAACAAGATGTACGAACTGCTTCTGCCAAAAACTATTTTGGCAACTTTGTCATCTTTAGCATGCATCTCACATTTTCTACAATGGTGTGATTCATTTTCTCAGCCACACCATTGTGTTGTGGAGTTTCAGGCACTGTTTTCTCATGTCGAATTCCATATTTTACACAATATGCTTTAAACTCTTTGAAGGTATACTCTCCCCCATTATCAGAGCAAAGACATTTCAACTTATTGTCTATCTCTCTTTCTACCATGACATGAAACTCTTAAAAGTAATTAAATACCTGGTATTTCGTTCTCATGAAATAAACTCACAACTTTCTAGATGAATTATCAATAAATGTTAGAACGTATCGATTGTCACCCAATGACTCCTCCTCAAAAGTACCACACATCAGAATAAACTAAGTCCAACACATTATGTTTCTTTTCTGATGTTTGACTAAAAGAGACTCTGCGTTGCTTACCAAATAGGCAGTAATCGCATAGATCCAGAACCTCATCTTTGGTTGAGGGGATGTGAAGATTGCTCACCAAAATTCGCAACCCTTTCTCACTCATGTGGCCGAAATGTTGATGCCACAAATTTAGAGAGTTTTCAGTTTGTATTGCATTCAACTCAATCTTGAGTATCTTCACATGGATTCAGTATAGGGAGTTCCATGACTTCCCTTTTGCTATAATCATTGATTCCTTGTTGAACTTCCATTCTCCATTACCAAGGTAATGCTTGAATCCATCTTTGTCCAATGCATCACCTAATATCAAGTTTAGATGCAAATAGGGAATATGTCACACATCTTTTAGTGTTAACTAATGTCCCAGCTCTGTCTGTAAACAAATATCACCAATACTCACAATGCTCGAGTGACTAGTATTACCCATCTTCATTGTACCAAGATCTCCAGCCTTGTAAGTAGTGAAGAACTCTCTATTTGGTGTAGCATGATAGCAAGCACCTGTATCAATTATTCACTCAATTCCTTGATGACTTTCTACATGTAGATATTGTTCTTTTTCACAAGAAAGAATCACTACATCATCTGCAGTTACTGTGGTTGGGGTATTTTGATTTCATCATCTTTCTTCTGATTTTTTTCTTCATTCTGTAGTCTTTTCCAGTCTCTACATTTTTTTTATTCATGTGACCTTCTTTACCACAATGATAACCCTGTCTTCCCTTAGGTTTTGATCTACCTCTAGACTTGTTATGGCCTCTTGATTGTTGTCGGTATTCAGTTCTTCCTTTGTTCTCTGTGACTAGGGATTGTGCACTATTTATATTAGTTGACTTCTTTCTTGTCTCCTCATTGAACAAGCTGCTAGTAACTATGCTCATAGTCAGAACACCATTCAGAGTTGCATTACTGACTGTCACAACTAATGTCTCCCAACTATCGGGCAATGATCCCAAGAGCAATAAGGCTTGTAGCTCATCTTCTAAGGTCATCTCCATCACTGAAAATTTATTAATTAATCTCGGAGTATCAGATTTACTAACTTTAGAATTAGAAATGCTTTGTTACTTGTTGTTTTCTACTAATACAATGACTCCAGCTTCTTCCACAACTCATGTGCACTCTTCTCACTTGCTACATGGTGGTACACGCTATCATCATGCCACTGTCTAATTGTGCCGACTGCTTTCCGGTTCAATTTTGTCCAATTACCGTTAGACATATCTTTTGGCTTCGCACTATTTCAAATTCATTATATATATATTTAATTTATTATTTATATAATCTAAATTATTTATGTTTGGATATATATTTTAAATTATTATTTTTATAAATTTGATTATTTATATTTTGATATATAATTTAAATTTGATTATTTAAATTTTGATATATAATTTAAATTTGATTATTTATATTGAATGTGTTGTCTTTTATTAAAATAGTTTTGACAACTTTTCATTGTGATATAATTTCACAACAAAATTTTATCAATTTTTAATGTGTTGTCTTCCTAACTTAAGGGGTTGTAAGAAATTATGTCTTACGTTAATGAGCCATTAAATATGGTGCTTGGTTAGTAGGAAGTTTAGTAAACCATTAAATGTGGTGGTTGGGTGCTATGTAATGCATTGGAAATACTAAACCCGTGACATAAGGATAGTAACAAGAAAGCAATCAAACAAACAAAGATGTTATTCTCTATACCTTTTAGTTGTTTTGGTGTTTTTAAATTTATTTAATACTTATTACTAATAATGATTATTATTGTATTTTTGTAGATAGAAAATTCAAACAAAGAAGGCAAGTACTCTAATTATGGTGATTATAATCTTTTCCAAACACAATATACTGATGTTGGTTCTAGTCAAACTAATGAAAAAGAATTGATTTCTCGTCAAGTTTTCATGTGTCACGACAAATTCAGATGGAAGAAATTATTAATAATGGAGTGACAAGATCTAATGCACTTTACGGTTTAAGTGAAGCTAATGGATTTAATTCAAACCCGGAGATGGAAAGTGATGAAAGTGATAGTGATTACAATGTAGAGGACTCGGATTCAACAAGTAATAGTGACGATGAAGAAGATAATATTCAGACTAATAACCCAACAAATATGGATGGACATATTTCAAATGTACCATGATTTACAATAGAGGAGATCCTCAACAACGTTGCCATGAATAATTCAGGTCATTTTCCTAATTTTAATCCGCTTAACAATGATCTTTTTGAAGGTCAATGTTTTGTAGATAAACAAACTACAATAAATGAAATAAAATCAAGCCACATAAGAGAATCGAGAAATTATCATGTTTTAAAGAGCACTACAGTGCTTTATGAGGCAAAATGTACTATAGTTACATGTCCGTGGAAAATTCGAGCTATAAAAAGTATGCGATGTGGATACTTTCAAATTATTAAACTTCCTGCTCAACATAACTTTCTTTTGAGAACAATCCAAAGAGACCACAAGAAACTTAGTTCAAAATTGATTGGAAGTGTTATAAAACACAAGTAAGAATATTTTTGGTATTTCATATTGTTGATCTTTTACATATTTCTGAGTTGTTAATTATTATTTAAAATTTACATATTTAGATAATGAAGGGTTCATACTTGAAAGTGAATAACATAATGAATCAAATACTGGCAATGTATAGATATCATGTTAGCTATAAGAATGCTTGGTTGGCAAAACAAAAGACAATATTGGAGGTGTATGGCGATTGGACGACCTCTTATTTTAAACTTCCTAAATTTTTAAGTGCTTTGATGCACTTTAATCCAAGCACGAGTTCTTTGAGTGAAGTTGTGGTCGATGTTAAAAAACACCACACGTCGGTGTTTAAGCGTGTATGGTGGGTATTCAAACCGATAGCTGATGGGTGGCAACATGCTCGGCCAATTATCAGTATTGATGGTACATTCTTGAAAGGAAGGTATAACGGGAAATTATTAATTTCAATGGGATCTGATTCTAATAACCATCAATATCCACTTGCTTATGCTATAGTCAATGAAGAAACAACTGCTAATTGGTCATGGTTTCTATGTCGCTTTCGTAGATTTATATGTCGAAGTAGAACGGGAGTGTGCATAATTTCAGACCGTCGTGCTGGAATCATTGAAGCAATGAAGAAAGAACAAAATGGCTTCATTAAAGACATAAGTATACATTTCTTTTGTCTCTACCATGTCCGTAGTAATTTTAGTTCGGTGGCCGGAAATAATAGTCAAGTGAGAAAATTCGAAGATGCGATGAGACAAATCAAAGAGAGCTTAATCCCGATGCTGAAAATTGGTTACGAAATATTCCATTAGAGATATGGACTATGTCTCACGATGGAGGATATCGTTACGGTCAAGCAACAATAAATATGGTCAAAAGTTTCAATGATATCTTAAGGTCTGCTTGTTTTCTTCCGATCACGTCAATGGTTGAATATATATATTATCGCTCTGTAAAACTTGTTGTAGAAAGACGTACTCAAACTTTGAATTATCTTTAAAATGGACATACTTATTGCAATGTGTCAAGAAAATTATTTGAAAATATCGAAAGCAAGGCATCAACACACGATTATTCCATACAGGGGCGGAGCCACACATGGGCTAGGGTGGGCTCCAACCCCACCTAAAATAAATCTTAAAACAAAAATTTTATAGTGAAGTTGAGGTCAGGTGATCAAACCTTGGCCTCACTTTTAATTTTAAAATATTAATTTTATCTAAAAATTAATTCATAATTATTTTATTTTATACCAACAATATTTTCTAATATACATAAAATTTAATTAATATATAAATAAGATTTATTTATATAAATAACTTTAATTTATTATATTTTAAAATATAATTTTTATCTATAAATTAATTCATAATTATTTTATTTTATAATAACAATATTTTCTAATATACAAATATTTATAATAATCCATAAATTTTAATTAATATATAAATAAGATTTATTTATATAAATAAAGTATAAAAAATTATATATAAAATAATGTAAATCATATAATAATATTATTTATTTTAAAATTATATTTATATAATAATTATACATTATTTTTTATTAATTTTAATATAATTAATAATACAAATTATTTATAAGGGTAAAATATAAAAATTAAAATAATAATAGCGTTTTATATTTTTTAATTTTAAACTATTTCAAAAATTTATAAGAAAATATAAATTAATATTAATAAACAAGTTAAAATAGTTACATTGGTTTGATTCGGTATTTAAATAAAAAATTTGATATCCCTGCTCAAAAACCTAATAAATCTCCTAGAATTGATGTTGATGTAAGTTCTCTTAAACTTGATCTAACATTACGCATTCTTATATGGAAATATCCTTTTAATAAAATGGATGAAATTAAACGAGCTTATATAAGATGGGGTCATATCAACCTATTAAGGATGAATACCCGCCGACCAAATTTGGAAATCAAAATCGATGATTCCAAAGTCATTAGTTTAAGAAATTTACTTGGTTAGAATACTCTCCTTTGAAAGATGCTATTTTTTGTTTCCATGTTTCTTGTTTGAACATAAGCAACCCCAAAAACCTACATTTACAATAGATGAATTCAAATATTGAAAGCGAGTTAATGATGGGGATAGATGCTCTTTTATTATGCATATAGGATGTAATATTTCACCACATAATAGGGCAGTTGACTATTTGATAATCTAATGAATATCCTTGTCATATTGACAAAGTACTGAATGCATAGTATTCAGATGAAAAACAAAATAACAAATTACAGCTTACAACAACTATTGAAAGCACTCGGTGGCTCACTTTGCAAGCGTGCGCATTGAGAGGGCATGACGAGTCTCCATCTTTGAATAATCGTGAAAATTTTATTGAAAAAAAAGCGGAGTATAGAAAGTTGGAGTCAGCCCCATGTAATTTTTTATCCTGGCTCCGCCCTTGATTCCATACAATGAGCAAAGTGGAATCTTTGAGGTGACTACTACACATTACAGACGAATAATAGTTTTTGGAAAGGTGGCAACAAATATATCGTTGACCTATGTAAAAGGTTTTTGTTCTTGTGAAAAATGGTACCGATATCACTCTCTATGTTCACATATAGTTGTTGGTTGTATTGTGTGCAATCTCGATTGGGTTAAATACATCGATATATAACACATACCTAATGAATCATATTAGACGTTCCCAATAGCAAATGATTGAGAAAAATATAATAATCTTGTTCCCAATGAAAATTTGAGAAAGAAGAAAAACCAACGAGGTCAAAGCCAGTATATTCGAAACAAAATGGATAACCCACAAAAAACTATCATTTGTGGGAGTTGTGGCTAAGAAAGTCATACGAGATGTAGTCAACGATGTCCTGAGCAAAATGGTCAATAATTTAAATAAATGATGAGTGTAATAGTTTTAAGAATATTTAATTATATTATTATGGTTAAATTATTTTAAATTTATTAATATTTATCAATTATTTTTTAAAATGCTAAAAGAAATATTTATTAAATTATATAAATAATAATTAAAATGTAAATATATATATATATATTAAAATATAAATAATTAAATTTATAAAAAATAATAATTTAAATTATATATCAAAATATAAAAATAGTTTAAAATATATATCAAAATATAAATAATTTAGTTTATATAAATTATTATTATATATATATATATAATGAATTTGAAAGTAAAAAAAAACTAGTTTAAATATTAAATTAAGTTAATTTGGGAATGAATGAAAAAACTAGGTTAATTAAAAAAATTGAAACATCAAGGTCTTCGTAGCTATTCTTATATAAACAATTATTTATTTATTCATATCATTTTTATATATTTATCTTTCTTATTTTATTTATTTTACTTCATTTTTAATATATTTTTTTATGTTATTTATTTAATTAAAAATACAAAATATTATTTTTTTTTATTATAATTGTGTATCCTAATTTAATAAAATATAAATATTTTATATTTTATTATATTAATTATATATATATATATATTAAAATATTTATAAAAATAATAATTGAATTATTCATTTTTTTATAAATAAAATTATAAATAAGATAAAATCTTTAATATATTATATATTAGTAATTAGTCAAATTAAATATAATATTTTACTTAATAATATATACGATAACATAAGTAAACATTATAACTAATTATTAATATATAATATTTTAAGGTTAATTATAATATTTTATTTATAAAAATAAATAAATCATTTAACTAATATTTTTTATAAATAATTAAAATATATATATATAATTAATATAATAAAATATTAAATATTTATATTTTATTAAATTAAGACATATTTTAATATTTTATATATTTTAAACAATTATAATATAAAAATAATAATATTTTTAATATTCTATGGACTCAAATGATCTTTCACCTAAATCCTAATCAATACTTTATATTATAAATCCAATGTGTGGTGGTCAGTGTCTTTCATTTTTAATGTTTAACTTATGTCATCACTCCATTAAAAGCTCTCCTGAAGATTTACTCGTGACATTTCAATCATTTAATTTACTGATTTTCTTAAATTATATAAACTAATTTAAAATAATGTTTGATTCTTAAATTCTATAAACCTGTTTAAAATAATGTTTAAAAATTTAATTCTATGCACAATCATACAATAGTTTTTGTAAAAATAAATTGTTTACAAGCAACAAAAGCGCTCAATTCCTCACGGTAGATTTGACTCCCTTTCATTCTTACCTTCAATTTTAATTTTCTTCTTTTAGCAAATAAATAAAGTATGTTGATCATAAAACAATAACATTTAGGTGTATCCATCAAATTATAATTAGGGTTGTAATTCCAATTTTTGAAGTTGAGTAGGTAATTTAGAATTAAGAATTTAAATTTTATTAGAATTTTTTATCGAATTCAAACCAATTTAATTTTACAATTTTTAATTCCATTTTTTAGTTCGATTTGTAATTTTATTATTTATTTTATATTTATCAAACAGAATTTTTTGTTATTTTATCATTTACACAATGATTAAACGTTGTTGAACCGATATTTTATTTTAAATTTTATAAAGTTAAAATGTTCGACCGATATATTTTTTATTCTAGTAAGATAACATGTCGAATTGACATTTTATTTTTTTAATTTTAGAAAGTTAACATTTCGAACTGATATTTTATTTTGTAATGATAATCGAGTCAGTCATGGACAAAATTCTTAATTTTGAGATATCTCTAATAAGTTGTATAAAACAAATATGTTAATAATATAAAATTTAGGCATAGACACAATATAATAAAAAAAAATATCATAATTATTTATATTTGGGGTCCATTAGATTTGTTATGTGACATATGGATATACGATCTTAATTAGGTTTTAATACCCATAATATTTATCATTATTTTTCTTTATCTTTTTGAGTTGTCGTTTTTTTGTCCCTAGTGATTTTTTTTTTTTTTTGGGTTTTGTTGTTGTGTGTTTTTCGTCTTTAGTTTATACGTAAATCTTGTATTATTTATTGTGTTTACTTTGTTGATTAATAATTAAATAAATTGTCTTATTTTATTTTAAATATGAACTATTTTATGAAGCAGAATGAAGAATGATGAATTTGAGATTTTTGCTAAATGCTACTGGTGCAAGTTCTCGTAAACCCTCTTTCTTCTTCTTGTGTTTTTTTTTGTTCTTTGGTGCTGAAATCTCGAAGTGCGTTAGTATTTAGATAGTCATTATATTTGTTGATTCCTATTTTGTTTTCTGTTATAACTACTCATTTTTCTTGCCAATTTATATCAGTTGAAATATATTTTATATCTAATTAAGGATCTTTTTCTAAAACCCTGTTAACTAGCTAAATTTTGATATTAACATGTTTCGAGATTAAATCAAAGTACAGATACACTTGAATCAAACCTAAAATTATCAAAGCTCCCCTGGAGGGACTGACCATAGGCCACCTAGCACCTAAAAGTCTAATTTATTTCTCTTATAATTAGTGGTATTATTTTATAATCTTCGTCAGAGTACGATTTTAGAAGTAAAATGTGGATAAAAGACGATGTTTACATTTACTAGATTATGTTAGAGATGTTAACTAGAATGAAGATTGATTTGGCTTGCCCCAAAACATGATGAGCATGACTCATATTGTATGGGAGTTGTAATTGATCAAGGAAGTCATGTTCAAGTAAAAAATAGTAAAAGTGTTACAAAAATGTGTTGAATGTGATGAATATTAGGGGAAAATCATGTTATTAGTTTTTCCTTCGATTATAGGTTATTTGGAAATTGTAAGTTAGGATAGATAGATCTTGCTTATAATTATAGGTTATTTGGTTATATTTACATTATTAATTATTAATATTACAAAGAGAGAAGGTGGAAATGAAAGAGGGAATGGAAGGAGATGTATATATGGTGTTAAAATTTTAAAATTGAGTTTTTTTTGGTCAAACAAAAGTTATTTGAAAAAAAAACTACATAAAACTCAAACTAACTCATTTATTAAACGAAAATAACTCACTCATTAAATGAGTTCTTTGTCTTTTGAATTAAAAAATTCAAATGAAAAAGTCATAATATCCAAACCAAGGGATTCTTTAATCCCATTGGCCGAAATTGACATGTTACTTAATTTAATGACAAGATTGTTCAATTTAAACATTTTAGTATGTTAAAACAGAGAATTATTCCCCAAAACTTGTTGGTAGTTGTATATAGCTTTGGACCAGTGTCGGCCCCGAGTTTTGTTATTTTTTTTTGTTGCCCTAGATTTAGTAATAAAAATTGTTAAAAGAAATTATTGTTTTGGTGGGATTTGAACTTCTAACTTAAGCAAAATTTTAAGTTTGTATCTTGAACCACTTTGCTACAATAATGTATTCTTAAAGATCATATATTTATCTATATATCTTATATATTTATCTATATATAAATTATATATTTTATTAAATGGGCTGCCCTAGCCCGAGGGCTTGCCGAGCTTACCCCGGGCCGGCCCTGCCTTGAACTCTAAGGTTTCCATAAATATGGCCACTTTCACACCTTAAGTAAACACCAACTATTGTTAAGTTATGTCTCAAACTTTTGTTAAGAGTTTCGGTTAGCCTATTTTGTAAGCCAAGAACGCTGATTCATGTAAGGCTTCTTGAGTCCACCTTATTTGATTTGATTTTGTTTTTTTCTTTAATAAAGTTATTGTCTTTACCTTTTCTTTCGTATCATGTTTGCATGATCTTGGTCAGTTTTAAGTTAAGTTTTTGTATTTTAATTATGGAAATATGTAACATATGTGCCATGTAAATAAATATAAAACAAAACAAAAAAACAGAAGACTTAAAAAAAACATGAACATCAATTGGAAACCGAGAATGGGCTAAGAATGATCTATTTTGGTCATTTTTTTATCAAACATTCCTAGCCCAGTTTTGATCGGAAAAGTTTTAGGGCTCAATACTGTTAATAAGGTTTTTGAACGAAATATTTTGGATTAATGATGGGGAACATCTTTTGACCGAAGATGATTGAAAAATGGACAAACTGGATGAATTTCAGTTATTTCAATCGTAAATGAATTAAAATTGATTTATTTATTGCACTCGTATTCATTATTCTGTAAATATATTACTTTCAGTCCAAGGGCTGGTTTGAGGGAAAAAGAATTTGGATTTTAGAGTTTTATTCTATAAACTCTGATAAAAAATAGGAAAATATTGGTTTTTAAAATTAGAAGACTAATTTGACTTTTGATATTAGAGGATATGGTGTAACTGAGAGAATGATGATTTATAAAGATATGATAAAATTAGAGGGCAATTTTGATATTTATATGATAAAATTATTTGATTTGATAGTTTATAAGATGGTTGGGTTTGGGATAAAAACTGGATTTTATCCAAAAAACTTTTTCATCAAACGAGACCTAAATGTAGATAACTACTATTAGTCTCCCGTACACCATATCCTTCAAAGTCAAAGGGCAAATTAGTCTTCAAATTTTAAAACCAATTTTTTCTTTATTTTTATCAAACAAGGGTTTTAGGATAAAACAAAGGTAAAATCCAAAATAACTCTTTTCTCAAACAAACTCTTAATGTAAACGCACTTTCAAGTCTTACAAAAAAAAAAAAAAAAAAAATAGGAATAACTAGAAATTATTTGGCTAGCCCATTTCCTTTCTAACTCGATTCAACAATTTCAGACTCAGTCGCTCTTGTGCCTTACCACACTATAGGCGGACTCGCAGTATTGTTTGGGGTGGTGCTTCAGGATTCCAATGTACTGCGCCAAGGAAATCCCCTCTTCACGTCAAGAAGGGTAAAATGAACTTGATTTAAATTCGGTGAAGTGTATGGTTTTCTTGAATGATTCTGTTTATTTATGTGCTATTGATATTTATATGAATTTACATGTGAGTTTGGGGTCGATCGTGGCCACCATTAAACTATATTAGCAGGGTTTAGGTCGTAAAAGGGAAGTATGTACTTTGATGTAGCGATTATTCTTCAATGGTTACTAATGAATCTTCAAAGCCTCCAGCACTTGTAGTGACGTTTCCAGCGCTTTTTTGCTGCTGTCTCCGCGATCGACCGAGGAAGCTAGATCTCGTGCCTGGTTAGTTTTTGCCGACACATCAGACCGAGGGAACAGATTAATGGTTCTCTGATGGTTTCCACCCGACCGAAGAAAGTTTTTTTCCCCTTTACCGACCCATACGACTGAATGAATATACATGCTGATGTTGTTTTCTACCTGATCGACCGAAAGAAACCTCTTAGGTTCTTTACTTTCCACACGATAGTTGATCCCCTTTCTGCTGGCTACGTTTACCATCCCTTACGACCGAAGGAAGGCTGTCTTGTTGTTGATTTCTACACTCAATAACCGCATCCAACCAAGAGTTGAAGGCACCTATGGGCTAGCTTTCTACACCCGATTGAGAACTAAAGGCAATGGTAGTTAAAATCTGAAAAGGAGAAGTATAAGCTGAAATTGTATTATTGAAAGTTGTTTTCAAACAATTACATATCTCCTTTATATAAGAGTTCAATACTAACTAATTAACGAAACTTACTAACTAATTAACGGTTTAATAAACCGTTAGTTATTATTTTAACCGTTGTTAGCTGTTTACCTATTACAGCATGCGATTGAGGGGAGAAATCTACTAATTGTTGTCAACCGAGGAAAAACACCCGATGATACATCAGACTGTGGTGGCGACTGAGGAATTTGAAGTTGTTATTATTGTACCCGACCGAGAGGAGGAACTTTTGCTTGCTGTCGACCGAGAGAATTAGCCCGATGTGCGTTGTTGTTGCATCCAACTGATGTTTGCTACGGTTGTTTGTTATCCGACTATGGGAGGAAGACTACGACCAAGGAATGCTTCTGCCTGACCGAGAACAAGCCAGAGACCGACGCTTTGCACACGATAGGAGGCTATTGCACGTTGTTAACCGAACAATCGCACCATGTTGTTGCTGCTTGACTTGTCTACCTTTTCCCTTTTATTTTATGAAGTTTTAGATTTTATTTATTTATGTTTAAGATTTTTGTTGATTTTTTAAATGTTGTAATTTTGTGATTAGTTTTATCCTTAGTTAGAAAATCGTAAAAAAATCTAAAGCGTAAATAATTTAAAATGGTAAGATTAAATAGTAGAGACCCTTTGAGAATCTCTTAAACGATATTTATACCTCTAGCTTTTTACTCATTTTATAAAAATATGTAGCGACTCTCATGAGTTTTAATTGAAACAAAATTTGAAAAAAATCTAAAAAATAACCTATGACGACTTCACATTCAATATCATAATCTCTCCCAGACTTTTGGGATGGTAAGCTACATAATTGTTTATAAAACCTCATTTTTTACATTAATTTCGATTATCATTAAAACTAATTCTCCTCACTTCTTTCTAAATATCTTAAATCGACGTAATATCAAAGTTTCATCTTTACGTAAAAATAGCACACACTTTAAATTATATTGTCATAAAATTTTAGTTTTTTACTTATTATTATTAAATTTATTATTATTATTTAATAATTATGATCATATATATATATATATAATTGATATAATTAATTATTAATAAATTTATATATTTATAAAAAAAATATTAATTATAATTTAAATTTAATAAATATTATTTAGAAATTATATAAACTATCTCATTAACATTTATAATATATATTATGATTAATGATAAAAAAAAATATGAATTTTATATTTCTTTTAATCTCTAATTTCTTTTTAACATTTATAATATATATTATGATTAATGATAGATTCTCTAATCTCTTTGCTTATTAATTTTTTTCTTTACATAGTAAATTTTAATTTTAGCCTATTATTAATATTTTATTTTTTTAAACCTTAAATAGAAAGAAAAATCATTATTAGTGTATATTCTCCTTTTCATTTCTATTGGTTCATTACGTGAAAAAAAAAACTCAAAAAATACAAATATATTCTTATAATAATATATATTAAATAATTATAATAAATATAATAAAATATATAAATAAATATTAATTTAATTTAAATTTAATATTTTTTTATAAATATAATAATTAATAAATTATTAACTAAAATTTTAATTTAAAAAATATATATATAAAAATTCAATATCAATCTTTTTAAAATTATATCTATATTGCCTCTCTATATTTTCTTAAAATTATATTACCATACTATATTAACGATTTTTAAAGCGATATACTAACTATTTTTAAACCGGTCCATATTTTCAACATGGAGAATATATATCATCGAAAAGATCTATCTTTGACAAGAGTTCATCCTTATAGTTATCAACTATTTCACCACCAAGTAAGTTGAAGATTAATTTTACAAAGTCTTGAAGTTATCACAAGTTGCTAAGTTATACGCAACAACATCATCACACGATATAGAGTTCAATGATGCAAACATATAAAGACACTATTCAACTTTATGTTAAATATTTCGCTAAACTGAGGAACGATATTTAATCAAATATTCCGTTAAACAAAAAAGCAATATTAATTGCATGTCTCAAATCGAACATTTTGCTAAGAAGATGAGCAATTCACCCAAATCTAGTATTTGTTAAAAACATGTCAAGATCAATGTCATTTCAAGTCAAAAATCTCGAACGAGGAGTTTGACAAAACCCATTACCCTAACATTTAACCAAAAAAAGTCATAATATCAAAACTATATGATTCTTTAATCCAATTAGCCAAAATTGACATGTCATTTTGATATGTTAAAAAAGAGAATTATTCACCAAAACTTGTATCTAGGTTTTGGGTCTAATTTCCTAAGATATTCCTATATAACCAACCCAAGGAAACACTAAGACCCAAGACCCATCTATAAGGAGAATAATTGCCCTCTTAAACAAGTCAAAATGTTTAAAATGAACAATTTTCAACTCACATCTCATTAAATTAAATGAATTGGCATTTCATTAAATTAAATGACATCAATTTAGGACAATGGACTTAATTCAACTCAAATGAATTAAGGTTTTTGAGCTTTTACTCCTTGCCCACAGCTAGAAAAAAATAGATATTTTAAAATTTTTATTAGAATTACTGCCTTCACAAAATTCAAAAGTGGAACTGCAGATTAAAAAAATTGTTACTTAGATTGAAATCTCTTGTGCTCAGTAAACATGAATTTTCCTTCTCATAGATTTTATTTTTCAAAAATCTCTGAAGTCTGACATGTGAATTTAATCCGTGATTCATCACAGCGCAGCAGAAGAGTAATTCAAATAATAATAATTATATATAGGTCAAATCAAAACAATGAAGGAGATCAGAAGATTGGTATAAAATTGTCTGTCACGGTTAAATCAGAACCACAGCCAAAGAGAATAATCATCATATCTCAAAAACAACTCAGTAGTTAGGGTTTGTGAAAATTGACATAAACCAAAATGAATAAAGATCAGAGTATGGTATAAAATTGTCGGTCACGGTTAATCAGAAACACGGACCAAAAGAATACTCATCATATCTGAAGTCTAAATAAACGAATCATCAGAGACTTAAATATATAAAAAAAAATGAATCATGGAAATATTCCATCATATTGTTGCAGTTTTGTTTCATCATCACTTGATTCGAATTCGACCATGTACAAAATACAAGAAGAATATTCAAACACAAAAAATAAGACAAGCGGAAGAGAAACTAACCTGAGCAAATACGTTTGACGGCTTTCTGTGTTTAAGAAAAATTAGAAATGGGGTTGTTTAAATACAACAACGTCAAACCCTAATTTTCCTTGGGCCTATGGGCTTTTACTTTCTATGGACTCAAATGATCTTTGATTCGATCTAAATTTTAGAACATAAATTCAATTTATTTTCATATACGGAAAGTTTCGTTTTTATTTGAGTTTATCACAAAAATCAATTATCACATCATTCTCTCATCTATCAAATCAATTTATTTATTAATTAAAACAATAAAATATTATATATTTTAAATTATTATTATTTATTTTATTTATATATAAATACACTTTAACTCTTTTATAAAAAAACATGATCATTTTTTTAAAATCATCATCCATAACTATTATTTTCTCTCAAATTATTTAACAACACAACACAAAGCCCAATAAAAAAAATCACAAAATAATATAAACAACATTATATTATTTAATTGATTCTTCAACTTGTAAATTTTCCAAAGATAACCATTAATTTTAAGATTTCTATTTATTTTAATTTGTATAGAATAGTCTAGAATAATGTTTGAAATTTTAATTTAATTTTAATTTTCTTTTTTAGCAAATAAATAAAATATATTGATCATATATCATTAACATCATTTAGGTGTAACCATCCCATTATAATTATAATTATAATTATAATTATAATTATAATTATAATTATAATTGAGTGTAATTCCAAATTTTAAATTTAATAGATCATTTAAAATTAAGAATTTAAATTTTATTAGAATTCCAATTCAATTCAAACTAATGTAATTTTATAATTTTTAATTTTTTTTTTTGTTTGGAATTATAATATTTATTTTATATTTTTTAAATAAAATATCTAATTATTTTATCATTTAAATTTTTATTTTTTAGTTTTTAGTCTGGGGTGTTCACGTAAATTTTGTATTATTTATCATGTTTAATTAATATTACATCTATTATTTATCTTGATTAATCTTGTATCTATATTTTTTTAACGGTAACTAAATTAATAATAATTAAATAAATTGATTTTTTATTTCAACTATGAACAATTTTATGAAGCATGGTGGCAAAATTTGAAATTTTTGTAAATGCTACTCAAGATAACTTCTCGTCAATCATTTTCTTAGGCCTTGTTCGGTTATAGGGTTTTCTAAAAATTAAGAGAGAAAAAAAAATGGATGATGGACGATGATTTTGAGGAGAAAATGATTAATTTTGGTAAAAAAATTTAAAGGTATTATATATATAAATAAAATATAAAATAATAATTTAAATTAGAGGGTATTTTAGTATTTTAGTTAATGAATTGAGTAATGTGATTGTTGAGAAGTGATTCATTAGAAAAGTGATTTGGTAAAGATTAAATTAAAAACTTGGAGAGAACATGGCCTTAACCATGATGACTAGCTAAGTTTTGATATTAGAGATTAATTTAAAGTACGAATACACCTTAATCAAACCTAAAATTATGAAAGCTCTTGGGGAGGGCCAGCCCTAGGCCACTTAACTGGCCTGGTCCTAGGGCCAACCTTTAGTCTAATATGCAACACAAGTAGGTTAGTCGATATCAGAACAAATATTTTTTTTGTCTAATTTATTCCCTTATAATTAATGGTATTATTTTATAATATTCATCAGAATACAGTCCTCCTGAAGGTAAAATGTTAATAAAAGGCCATGTTTATATTTATATGTTGCTAAAGATGTTAATAAAAAAAAAGATGGTCTCAACATCATGTGTAACTTTGCTAGTGAAACCTTGACAGAAAACGTTGTTAAGATGGTTACGAATCTAACAATTTAAAAAAAGTGACGTTACTATTGGTGAGAGGAACAGTTGTTTAATAATTGTGGTGAATACTGATATGGCTTGCTCGGAAGAACTTCCGAAAACCAGGATGAGCATTTGTGAGGGAGCTGCAATTGATCAAGGAAGCCATATTCAAGTAAAAAAAATAAAAGTTGTACAAAAATTTGTTGAATGTGATGATTATTATAAAAATTCAGGTTAATAGTTTTCCTTTAGATTTTCTGTCCATAAATGAATATAAAGCAATGTTTAATCGACCAACATGAGTTTTCAATTTAAATTTAATTCATTTATGTAAAATCAAAAATTAAAATCATTTATAAACTCATAAAATTTCAAAACCGTAAATTTAAAATTGTAAAAGTTTAATTAATTTAAAAATTATTTAAAATTAAAATCGTTTAACTACTACTATAAAATCTTAAAGATGTAAGAGTTAAATAAGGATTTTAACCATTACTTTTTATTATTATTTTGTAACAAGTGTAAAAAACTCTGTATTAAAGTTTTTCTTAATAGATTATTTAATAATGACACAATAATATAATGGTAATTAAGTTTGATTCTTATTTCAATGATCATTTGCTCTCCCACTCTAAGAAATGTGCACCTTGGACTTAGGAAACCTCCTTTTATTAATGCGTCTCAACGTTTATTAAATTTACTTTAATTTAAGATTTAAGGGGTTTTTAATAATAAAAAAAAAAATCAATTAGGTGTGATTTTGATCTATTAATGACTCTTGTCACTTGAAATATTTATTGGATTATCAGTAAATTATTTTATTCTAAAATTGCTTTTTAGTAGGTTCTTTTGAAGATTGAACCAAAATTTTTTTTTTTTTTTTTTTGATAGTTTCGTTAAAGTAAAACTAGATTATTTTATAAGCACATTCTCTTTATTAATTCACCTTCCTAAGTTAAAGTGGTTCATTCGAATTAGATGATTCACATTGTTGATTTACTGTATTTGTCAAGTTCGTATTTTTCGGCTATTATGGTGCTTAATCGATTTCGCTGTATTTTATAAAATAAACACAAAAAATATAAAGTCGATGACCAGAGTAAGTGAATCTGTTTTAAAAGCTTTGATCATATGCTTAGAAATTAATGGGATTTATTTATTTTTTCATTTATGTTATAAGTAATATTTTATATTTGAATTTTTTTTATTTATTTAAAAATCAGATGTTATCCCAAAGTTAAAAAAGTCAAGTCTCCCACCATGGTAGGCTTTTATTTAGCAAACAAAAAAAATCTCCCTGGCTTGTATTTGTGAGAAATGATTAGGTGAGGGAATTTGGTGAGGGAATTTGGTGAGGGAATGACGTGGCATAATTTTATTCGCTGAAAAAATCAAATAATTTCTCTCTTTTCTCTCTTTCCTTTTATTTTTACCCTTTCCAACCAATGAAGGTGATGCCACGTCATTCCCTCACTAAATTCCCTCACTCTATCACTCCTCTGTATTTATTACCATAGTATGTTGATATGTGATGCTTCATGTATAGTTTTACTCAGTAATACAATTCCGAAAATGAGGTTTTGGTTGGTGCTACAACAATTGATACTCATCTTTACTACTGTTGCTCTTAATAATAACGAGACTGATCATTCTGCACTATTAATTGGCTATGAAGTCAAAGATCCAGGACCCTTTTGGTGTGTGGACTTTGAGTTCATGGAATGTGTCTTTCCATTTCTGCAATTGGGAAGGTGTGGTCTGCGGTAAAAGACACAAGAGGGTCACCTCATTGATCTAAGCTCTTGCGGTTTGTCGGGCACCTTGTCTCCTCATGTAGGAAATCTCACATTTCTTAGACAACTGTTGCTATACAACAATACTTTCCGTGGTGAAATCCCAAATGAAATTGGTGGCTTGTACAGGCTCAAAGTATTGGTGCTCGAGATGAACAATTTCCAGGGAAGGATTCCAGTCTACCTGTAGCGCTGCTCGAACCTCGCGTATCTATTTAGTGCTAACAATAATCTTGTGGGAATCATCCTTGAAGAATTTAGCTCCTTGTCAATGCCCAAGGTGATCTCTATACATGAAAACAATTTAACTGGAACAATTCCAAAATTTGTGGGCAATATCACTTCTCTTCAGGTCTTTTCTGCTAGAGGTAATCTGTTTGGTGGAACTATTCCAAATAACTTGGGGCAATCAAAGAATCTCGAAATACTTGAATTGGGTGATAATCAGATCTGTGGTGTGATCCCTTCATCATTGTATAACCTCTCCACACATAATGCTCCAAGGATTTATTCCCACGTCCATGGAATTCTTGAGAGGACTTGAAATTCTTGACCTGTCAAGAAATAATCTATCGGGGCAAATCCCAACATTCCTGGAGAAACTTTCCTTGATCAACCTTAACTTGTCCTTCAATGATTCCAATGGGGAAATGCCTTTACATGGTCTTTTGCAAACTCAACTTCAGTATCCGTGTATGGGAGCGATAAGTTATGCGGTGGAATACCTTCTTTAGAATTTCCAACATGTCCTGTCAAGAAACTGAATCATAACTTCTTCTTCTCATCCAAACGCATCTATGCAATGCATCTATGCAATGCATCTATGCAATGCATCTATGCAATGCATCTATGCAATGCATCTATGCAATGCATCTATGCAATAGTGGGTGCTTCAATACTGGAATATTAATCATACTTTCAAGCTTGTTGTTTTACTTTTGGAAAAGGAAAAGGGAATCCACGACTTTGGAATTGGTGCCCAAGGAGTCTTTCGTGCAAGTCTCCTACGAAGAGCTCCTCAAAGCAACAGATGGGTTCTCTACTTCTCTTCTAGCAATTTGATTGGTGCTGACAGTTTTGGCTTCGCCTACAGAGGAGTTCTTGATCAGATCGGAGATGTTACGATTAAAGTACTTAATCTTGTAAACCCAGGTGCGAGGAGGAGCTTCATGGCAGAATGTAAAGTGTTAAAAACATTAGACACAGGAACCTCATCAAGATTGTAACTTGTTGCTCAAGCATTAATTTTGAAGGTAACGAATTCAAAGCTCTAGTTTACGAACTCACATGATGAATGAGAATCTAGTAAAATAGCTACATCCATCTCAAGAAATTACTAGCGGCCTGAGTTCAATCTCCTGCAACGTTTAAGAGTGGTGATTAACGTGACTTCTGTACTCAATTACCTTCATTGATTTATTCATTGTGATCATCTCAAGTCAAGTAACATTCTTCTTGACCAACAAATGGTTGCACATGTTGGAGATTTCAGAGACTTTATCATCCAGAAATGGGTATTTCCCATCACAGTAGTTCGGTGGGAGTGATGGGCACAATTGGATATGCAGCACCAGTTAGGTTAGCCGTTAGCCATAAATTCTGTTTTCTTGTTTCTATATAAGTAATGGTATAATTTTCTTATCTTTATCAGAGTATGGAAGTGGAAGTGAAATGTCCATGAAAGGTGATGTTTACAGTTACGGGATTTTGTTACTAGAGATGTTAACCGGAAAGAAGCCTACTGATGCGGTGCGAGTCGAAGAGGCGTTTATGCGAAAGTTGCAGCATCCGAAAATATCTCGCAAGTGTCAGATTTCGACGATTGCCTAGTGTTTTTCGGGCGGAAACGTTTAGGGGCTCAAAATCGCATTTTTTATTAGTTTCGGGTGTTTTTTGCAATTTATTAAAAGTTGTTTATTTCTTTTGCAAGCTAGGGTTTGAGTATTTAAAAGAATCTTAAAACACTTTGTTAGAGGAAGATTATTAATTAGAAAACGAGGTTTCCTCAATATCTATCAACTTTCGGTATTCGTAAGAATCAACGAATCTTGATAAAGGTTCATCCTAGCCACGCACGCTGCATCAGTTGGTATCAGTTTCCAGTCGACCCTGAGGTATGCCGCCCCGAAGACAGCCGTGCAACCCTACCCCTGGTGCTGATGATGGTGACCTTGCTGAGTTGCGACGTGAAAACGCTGAGTTTCGCCGTGATAACGACGATTTGAGGCGGCAGGTTGAATGGTTGACGCAACGGATGGATGCATCTATGCACATGCACCACCCTGAAGATGATGTTACGATGACAGATGAAAACCCTCTCGGTGGTCTTCGGAATCGATCCCCTGAACGCCCCAATCATCGCTGGGAGCAGGCTTTCAGGGTGGAAATCCCTAAGTTCGATGGTAGTCTACCACCGGAAGAGTTTATTGATTGGCTTTCTCAGGTTGAAGAGATTCTGGATTTCAAGGAAGTTCCTGCAGATCGTCGTGTACCCCTTGTTACGATCCGCTTACATGGTCGTGCACAAGCATGGTGGCAGCAGTTGAAACAGACACGTGTTCGTCATGGTAAGGCAAAGCTCACGAATTGGGACAAATTCAGGAAGCATATTAGGGCTGCGTTTCTACCATATAATTACGAACGTAACCTGTACCAGCGGTTCCAGAATCTTCGTCAGGGTTCTCGTTCCGTGGATGACTATTCCACTGAGTTTTACACCTTTGTGGCTCGTGTTGACCTGTCTGAGTCCCCTCTCCAGTTGGTTTCTCGCTATATTGGTGGCCTTCGCCTCCAGTTGCAGGATATTTTGAATATGTTTGATCCCTTGACTGTTTCTGAGGCACATCAGCGTGCTTCACAGGCTGAGAAACAACTAGCCAGGCGCGGTTCAGGTAGCTTTGGAAAACAGGTTGTCCCCACTAGTGGCATTGGTTCTTCTTCCCAGCCGGCCCATCCCACCCCAGCCCCCCCTCGCAGCACTACAGCCCCCCCGCAGGGACGTCCCGGTGGCTTGCGTTGTTTCAATTGTGGTGAAGTTGGCCATCGCCAAGCAGAGTGTCGCAACCCAAAGTCCACCAATCGTGGTCTTTTTACTGAGGTGGATGATCCTGACTCTGCTCTTCCTTCAGATTCAGCCCCAGTGTATGATGTTTATGATGATGAGGCAGCGGAGGAGTATGTTTCTGGTGATGTTGGCCCCCTTTTGGTGATTCGTCGATCATGTTTAACTCCTCGTGCTCCTGACAACGAGTGGTTACGCAATAATCTGTTCCATTCCACTTGTACCATCGGTGGCAAAGTTTGCACCTTCATCATTGATGCTGGGAGTTGTGAGAATGTGATTTCTGAGGTTGCAGTTTCGAAGCTAGGTCTGTCCACTGAACCTCACCCCAAGCCTTATCGCCTGTCCTGGCTGAGTCAAGGTACGGATGTTACAGTTTCCAAGCGCGTACTTGTTAATTTTTCCATTGGTTCCCATTATCGTGATGCTGTATATTGTGATGTGGTTCCTATGGATGCTTGTCACCTTTTACTTGGTCGCCCTTGGCAGTTTGATCATTCAGTTATACATGATGGGCGTGCTAATACCTACACGTTCTTATTTCATGGTACCAAGATTGTGTTGATGCCAAATCAGCCCAAGAAGGGTGCTGCCCCCACTCATCATGCGTCCCCCCTGCCACCTTGTTGTCTTGGGGTCCTTTTCAGACCGCCATGGTCGAATCTGGCATGGTGTTTGCTCTATTTTGTTCGCTGATTACCTGTGGTGCTAGTTCTGAGGTGCCTATTCCAGTGCAGCCGCTGTTACAGGAGTTTGCAGATGTTTTTCCTGAGAATCTGCCTTGTGCCTTGCCTCCTTTGCGTGATATCCAGCATCACATTGACTTGGTTCCAGGTGCTGCCCTACCCAACCGTCCTCATTACCGCATGAGTCCCAAAGAACATGAAGAGTTGCGTAGACAGGTGGAGGACTTGCTGGCTAAGGGACACATTCGAGAGAGCCTTAGTCCCTGTGCTGTCCCGGCCCTTCTTACCCCAAAAAAGGATGGGTCTTGGCGTATGTGCATTAATAGTCGTGCTATCAACAAGATTACAGTGCGTTATCGGTTTCCTATTCCCCGGTTGGATGACTTGTTGGATCAGTTGGGTGGTGCTTCTGTGTTTAGCAAACTGGATCTCAAGAGTGGATACCATCAGATTCGTATTCGCATGGGTGATGAGTGGAAGACTGCCTTTAAGACTCGTGAGGGCTTATATGAGTGGCTGGTTATGCCGTTTGGTCTGTCGAATGCTCCTAGCACCTTTATGCGTGTGATGAACCAGGCTCTTCGCCCTTTCATTGGGAAGTTTGCTCACAATCATGTTGTTAATCGCTCCACTGGTTTCAGTCCTTTCCATGTGATTTACGGGCTGTCTCCGCGTGCTCCTCTTGATTTGTTAGCGCTGCCCAGCAAGGTGCGTCCTCATTCCACTGCTGCGGATTTTGTTGGTCAGTTGGCTCAGGTTCATCAGACCACTCATGACCGTTTGGTTGCTGCTACTGCCAAGTACAAGGAGAAGGCTGATTTGAGAAGGCGTGCTGTTGATTTTGAAGTTGGTGACTTTGTGTGGGCTATTCTGACTAAGGATCGTTTTCCAGCTCATGAATATAGCAAGCTTGCTGCTAAGAAGATTGGTCCTGTTGAGATTGTGGAGAAGATCAACCCCAATGCTTATCGTTTACGCCTTCCCAGCCATGTGCGTACCTCTAATGTGTTCAATGTGAAGCATCTTGTTCCTTTTGTGGGTGAGTCTTCTTCTGATGAGGATGATGCGGTTCCAGATTCGAGGACGAATCTTTTCTACCCTGGGGGGAATGATGCGGTGCGAGTCGAAGAGGCGTTTATGCGAAAGTTGCAGCATCCGAAAATATCTCGCAAGTGTCAGATTTCGACGATTGCCTAGTGTTTTTCGGGCGGAAACGTTTAGGGGCTCAAAATCGCATTTTTATTAGTTTCGGGTGTTTTTTGCAATTTATTAAAAGTTGTTTATTTCTTTTGCAAGCTAGGGTTTGAGTATTTAAAAGAATCTTAAAACACTTTGTTAGGGGAAGATTATTAATTAGAAAACGAGGTTTCATCAATATCTATCAACTTTCGGTATTCGTAAGAATCAACGAATCTTGATAAAGGTTCATCCTAGCCACGCACGCTGCATCACCTACTGATTTTATGTTTGCAGTTGCTCTTGGAAATTAAGGCCGATGAGATTGTTATGGATCCTACAATTTTTTTAAAGTAACACTGATATTGGTTTGTTTGATCGCTATATTGAAGATTGGTTTGGCTTGCTCTGATGAGCTGCCCCCAAAACAATATAAGCATGACCGATGTTGTGAGGCAGCTGCAATTATTAATCAAGGAGACTATGTTCATGCAAAAAAAATAAAAGTGGTATAAACTGTGTTGAATGTGATGATTAATGAAAACAAATCCATGTTAATAGTTTTCCTTTTGATTTCCTGTTCCAGAAATGAATACGAAGCAATCGGGGAGGCTGCGGGTGGATATACATACCCATTTGGTTCTTAGCCATAATTTTCCCAATTTTCTGGCCAATAAATTCAAAATAAAATCTTTAAATTTGTATAATATTTATTTAAATTAAAGAAAAATAATAATGATGTTAACTTTTGTATTGTAAATTTTTTAATATAATTTTTTATATTTAAATAATTTGTTAATCTATTAAAATTTATAAATTAAATAATTAATTTAAAATATATATTTTCAAACTTAAATCATATTAACTGACTAATTTAAGTGAATAGGTGATGAGTAAAGGTAATAATTATGAGATTATGTTAAGTTTTTATATTAAAAAAGTTAAAAATTATATATATTATTTTAAAATTTTAATATATATTATTTTAATGATAAAAAAGTAATTTATTTTATTTGTATAAATATAATACAAATACATAAAATTGAATAAATTTATTTTAATGACAATATTGGTACTTTTAGTTTGATGGTTATTCACCATGTTTTGAAAACCGTTTTAGTTATTGATTCAGAATTTTGGACGAACTTTGGTTTGAATCGGTAGGACCATTTTTTATATTTTACATGTATTAATTAATTGTTTAATTATGGAAAAAACCATGAATAAGAAAAAATGAAAAAAAAATTATCAACATATTGACAACTGAACAATAAATACATTTTCTCCCTCTACTCCATATTTACAAATTGACAGCTACTATTATTATTATTATTATTATTATTTATCTTGATATTTTTCTTACTAATATATTTAGTAGAGCAATAGAATAGAATGACGAATTAAAAAGTTTTCAGGACTTATAGAATGACGAATTAAAAAGTTTTCAGGGCTTATGGTTAAGAATAACGAATTACTATTCTCATTAATAGCATTTAACCAACCTGACATTCATATGCTTCGATCAACATTGAATGTCGGGCCACTCGTTGAAGATAAAAGTACATCAAATTCATATGAAGTTTTACCATGAGCAGATTGTATCCAATGAACAAATATAGGTTTAATCAAGATTTGTTTCTCTAAAGTACTAAAAGCAAGCATGACATCATTATGAATATAAAGCCCCAATGTATGGAATCCCAGAAAGAGACTAGTCCATTCTTTTCTCTCATTTATTTCAATCCAACAAGGCCGTCGACTGAAACTGCAAGATAGTCGGACTATTAAGGGAGAATGGTCGCACGCTTGGAATCATTGACTTTTATTATAAAAGGTCACACTCATTCAGAAGAATGGCCGATTGTTTGGAGTAATTTTTTAACGTGACATGAATATTTGAAAATATCTATGTCTTATTCTTTTCATTCTTTTCAATAATCCATACTTGTAGCAATAAACTTGTATTGGTCCTACACTAAGTGGTAAAAAATTGATTACCAAAATTTAGGATATCTTCTCCATAAAGGCCCAAAAATACTCTATTTACGTATCAGTGGAAAGTGCATTGACATGAAAACAGCATTAAGAAGATGCAATGAGCCATTCGGATCGGCGCTGCAAATGGGCATAGTCATTGGGGGATAATGGTCTCCCTATTTGGAACCAACCGGACCGGAGCGGCAAAGTCATCGAGGAGAGAAAGAGAATTAATGCATATGTAGGAGATAACCTTTCGAACCGGAAAATTTCGGTTCGGATTTTCAATCGAATCATCTGGTCAAACCAAATTTTGACTAGTTCGTAAGGTAATCATGTTGAAGTTTGAAATCTACCCAGGCTAATTTTTTATCAAAAAATATATCCGGGTTAGTTTGATAATAATATCAAGTAAACAAACAAAATAAATCAAGTTAACTATCACTAGTACCTTTTGGCGACGAGAAATCATCAATAACGACTGTAATTTACCGTCGTTATTGTCAAATACATACAAAATATTTTGGACTACCGGGCAGCCTTGTACTTGGATCCGCCCTTGGTTGGACCGCTGGTTCGACCCCGCGTATTTTAAAACTATGGTTACTCACTCATCATTTAAGCTTGTTTATTGCTTATTCACTAAAAATTCCAAAAAAGTATTGAATTTGTTTGATTTCGATGTGATATTATTATTATTATTGACATTAGTCATTTGTAGGTTAGTTCGATGCTATCAGTACAGGTAGTGCATGTATCCATTAAAAAATCGCTACATGTACAAAGAAAAAAAAATTAACAAATAAGGAAGGTGATACTTCACTTTTGTATATAAGTGTCACTTAATGAGTAAGATACATGTAATGCATGTATTAGTAGTATCGAATTAACCGTAATTTGTATGCGTTAAATGTAAATTCTGGAGGGAAGAAATGATGATGGTGCAGAATGCAGTGGAGAAGCAACTAGTGTTCTTTTTGGTGATTTGGATTTGGGTTATTTAAAAAAAATGGAGAGATAAAAAAAATTGTAATAATTGATGATGACATTGTGGAGGTAAAAAAAATTAATTAAATAATTTAAAATATATTAATATAAAATAATAATTTAAAACAAAAAATATTTTAATAATTTAATTAATGAATTAAATTATATAACGGATAAGAGAAAAATAAAATAATATTTTATTTGTTTAAGTTATTTAAATAACAGAAATCGGAACAAAGGACTATAAAAGATAAGAGTGTGAAACAATATCAATGGAACAATTATAATGCTTTATAAAGTTATAAAAATGTGTTGGTCTGTAGAGGGAAAAAAATAAGAAGAAAGAAGAACCATTCACTAAATTACCAAATAAATTTCACAAAATCTAATAGAAAAAGATGATTTTGAGACTGAATATATATATATATATCACCTTTTTTTTTCTTCTTTTTTTAGAACTATACATATACTAAGTCAACAATATAACATTTTTTTGAAAAAAAAGCAAGCACAACAACTATTTTCAAAAACAAAATTTATCAATGCATAACGTTAGGTTTAGACGAAACACTTGTTTACCGAAGGTTCGAAATTTTGTTACGAGAAAACTCTTTTAAATGTTTAAATCTTTTTTTTATATCTATTTCAACTATAAAAACCATTATACTAATTATCAAAAATATATTCTTAATCGTGACATCATATTATAAAAAATTAATTACTTAACCAGAGTTTTAGTTAATAAATGGTTTGGTTAGTTGACTTAAATGCATAAAACATGAGTTAAAAAAAAAGAAAGAAAAAAAAAAGTAAGTTTTATAATATATATGTCTAAGTATTAAAATAATAGAACATATATTTTTAAAATGTATATATACAAATAGAATATTATATTTTCAATACATAATTAAACTAATATATATTTTTTTATCAATTTTATAACTAAATGTGATATTTTAAAATATAATATACTAATATTTAATGTTAAAAAATGAAATAATTAAAGTCTTCTGTGAAATTTTAGAAGGAAAATAATAAATGCATGGACTGCTTAAAAAACTGTAAAGAGGAAAGCGACAATCTGGAGATTATGAATCCCATTAAAGCGGCTTTGTCTTCATAGACTCTCTTTCTTTCTCTTAACATCTCGTTGAAGTCAGCTCATTTATACGTTTGTTTGGTTTGAATTATTTAATAAAAAATTATAATTTAATTCTTTTATTATTAATTAAATTATTAATTAAAATATTAAAATATATTATATTTTAATTATTATTTTTTATTTTAACATTATATATTAATACACCTTAAAATAAAAATCACATTCTTAAAATTATCAACCATTACAAAAAAAAATAAAAAAATAAATAATTAATATGTTTTTTTAAATCTCAATCCATAGAAGACCTACCTCTCAACGTCAAAGCTTTCAAACTTTGGTCTGACCGACTAAATAATTCACTTTAAATATTGTATGTTAGGGGTATTGTTATTAATGGTATGTCATATCATTTTCTTTTAAAAAAACTTGAGAGTTAAAAAGATTTTATTTCAGATCTAGTTCTTTGAATAAAGTGTTATTCATGATGGAATTTTGACAGATCATGATATATGTATGAAAAAATGTTGTATTATGATTAGTCGTTGTCGTATGTTTCACGAAAATATTGAATCAACAATTCATTTACTTTTGCATTGTCTAGGGTAACTAGTATTTGAAATGTTTTGTGGAATATTACTGAGATTTATTGGGTGATGTCCGAGTTTTTATATAGTTTATAATTAAGAAGTTTGGATTGACGTGTCTAACATGACATACCTATATATTTGAGTTACTATCATGGGCGGAGTCAGAATTTGAAACTTACCCGGGATAATTTTTTATCAAAAAATATACCCGGACTAGTTTTATAATAATATCAAATAAACAAACAAAATAAACTAAGTTTACTGTCACTAGCGCCTTTTAGCGACGAGAAATATTCAATAACGACGATGATTTACCGTCATTATTGATAAACACATACATGATATTTAGGGCTACCCGGTCTACCGTTCGTGCCGACTTGTACTTGGTTCCGCTCCTGGTTACTATCCTAATTATTTTTTGGTAGACTTTCTAGTTTAAGAGATCGTTGAATTTCAATGATTATAGATGTGTATCATTAATAATATTATTATTATGATTCTTTTTGAGATTCGTTCAGAAATACGATAAAGTCTGTGAGGGAGTTAATTGTTCTTTTCGAGAATTTACGAACTCGATAACTTATTTAGTATCGTTTTTATTTATTTTTTCATGTCATGATTTATCGTTTACTTAACCGATTTTTTCATTTTTAATCTTTTAAAAAAAATTTAAAAAATTATATTTTTCCCAATAAATATTTTAATAGTGTTTTTATTGAATATATTTAAGGTAGTATTTGAAGCTGAAAATGCTGTTGGATTGAGTCTTGATAAAGTTAGTTGAGTCTCTCTCTTTCTTTCTATCTCTCTAATAAATCTAACGGTCAACCTCTACCAGTCCGTACTTTCGACTAATAAGTAAACTTGTTTTGTTTTTATGTCATTAACTCTCACTCTCTCTCTAGCTCTCTCTTTCTATTTCTCTGCATAAATTAAAAGGTCAAGCTTTTACCCATGGGAGTAGTAAACATGGCGAATCCTTTTCATGTCAACGATTTCTTTTCTAATTCTCCTGCTCTATCTCTAACCCTAGTAAATATTCTCAATTTCTAGCTAATTAACTTTTCTAAATCTTTAATATCATTTTATTCTTCATTAACTTTATAAAGATTTCTCTGAAAAAAAACAGGCAGGTATTTTCCGGCAGGGAACAGTTGCGGAAAAGGTTGATTTGTGCAATGGAGAGGAGCAGGCGGTTGAGATTATAAGCAGCGAGAATTCAGCGCCGGCTAGAACTCGGTCGGATGAGGATCCCGACGATAATGTCGACGGCGGCGACCAAACCAAGAACAAGAACAAGAGGAGGAAAAAGTATCATCGTCACACCGCCGACCAAATAAGAGAAATGGAAACGTAAGATAAGCTTTCTCTTCTCTTTCTTAAACTAAGATTTAAATAACTAATTATCTAATTGAAAATCATTTCTTTTCTTTATTAATTAAAATATTTTATATTTTATTATTATCAATATCCTTTTAATTTTTAAGTCATCCTATAAAAAAAAATCTCCATCTTCAAAATCATCCCAAATAGTCATTTTTTAAAGAAACATAATTATAGACCGAGTTGAACTGGACTTGACTCGGTTGAGTTATATTTGAATAAGTTCATGTGATATATTGTACTAGTTCCTAGATTAAGCCTTATCTATTTTTATAAGGAGGGATAGAGAGAACGACAATGAAACAACGATCGAAAAATAAGTTAAGATGGAAAAAGAAATTATAATCTAAAATGTTAGAAAAAAAGTAATGTTTGAATCAGAATAGACTCAATGTGGCCATGTTTAGGACATCATTTTATTTCTTTTAACTTTTTACAATTATATCTTCTCCGTAACATTTTAAATAAAAATATTAAATTTTTCTACTGGGCTTATATTTCCACAACTGTAGGTCATTATTCTTTTCTAAAGTAACTGCAGCCATATAAAATAATAAAATAAAATGAGATAATTATTAATAAATGTTCATCATGAGTCATGAGTCACTGTATTGTGGGCAAGAATCAAGATCCTCTGTGTTTGGTCCAACCGTAGGGTAGGGATCCTCTGCATTTGGTCCCACCGTAGGGTTGGGGGTGTCTATATAGTAGCTACATGAATGAAATTAATTATGAAGATTTGTTTTGTAGTATTGCTAATAAATAAATAAATAATAAATAAATTGATTTTTTACATAAAATTTGGTTGACAACAGGCTGTACAAAGAATCTCCTCATCCTGACGATAATCAGAGACAGCAACTGAGCAAGCAATTGGGCCTTTCTCCACAACAAGTCAAATTTTGGTTCCAAAATCGCAGAACCCAAATTAAGGTAATTTTTTTATATTTCATTTAATTTAATTAATTCAATTACAAAAAATAAATATATACATTCCTTGACAGTCCATACAGGAACGCAATGAGAATTCAATATTGAAAACTGAAATGGAAAAAATAAGGAAAGAAAACAATAGCCTTAGAGAAGCCATTAAAAAAGTTTGTTGCCCTAATTGTGGATTTGCTAAGGAGAAGGAGAAAAAGGAAGACCATCTAATTAGAATTGAAAATGCCCAACTCACAGCCGAGGTCCGTTACCGTTACAATTAAATAAATTAAACTTTCGTATCGAATTACCAACATTTTTCTTACTTTTATTTTCAGATTCAAAAGCTTCAAGCCGTTATTCAAAACGATATATCGGGCATGAATGATAGGTCGAGAGTTGTGAAACTTGTAAGCCAAGCAACGGAAGAGCTTATCACAATGGCAACCTTAGGAGAACCTCTATGGATGCGTAGCGTGGAAACAGGACGCGAAATACTAAATTATGATGAATACAAAATGAGGTTTCCTCCACCTTCCACTAAAACTCGTCATATTGAGGTTTCAAGGGAGACCGGAGTTGTATTCGCTGACATTACAATGTTGCTTAAATGTTTTCTCGACGTGGTGAGTCATTTAAACCTTTACATTTATTTCTTTTTTATTACTTTATATCATTTTTATTCATTCATTTCTCTATATATAGAATCATTGGAAAGAAATGTTTCCTTGCATAATATCAAAGGCAGACACTATTGATGTTGTTGAATTAGGACATCACAGGAATAATGGTGTTGTTCAGTTGGTAAGTGTACTATTGATTAAATATATGACAAGTTTGTTTGTTTCCGACATAATCTCATCTCTATATTATCCAGATGTTTGCAGAATTGCAAATGTTAACGCCGATAGTTCCAACAAGAGACACTGGTAAAAAAATGGTCAAAACCGAGAGTTAAAACTCTCGGTTTTGAGCCCATAACTTTCGGGATAGACTAAAATCCGAGAGTTAAGGTGACTGTCGCCATCCCTCGGTATTGACTCCGTCGTTAAAAAGAATAGTGTATTTACCGAAAGATGTCCTCTAGTTCTCGGGTTTTCTTCAATGAGAAAAACCGAGAGTTATTAGCATAACCTTCGGTTTTTCCTTCGAAGAAAAACCGAGAGTTAATGGCATAACCTTCGGTTTTTCCTTCGAAGAAAAACCGAGAGTTAATGGCATAACCTTCGGTTTTTCCTTTGAAGAAAAACCGAGGGTTATTAGCATAACCTTCGGTTTTTCCTTTGAAGAAAAACCGAGGGTTATTAGCATAACCTTCGGTTTTTCCTTTGAAGAAAAACCGAGGGTTATTAGCATAACCTTCGGTTTTTCCTTTGAAGAAAAACCGAGAGTAATGAGCTTAACCTTCGGTTTTTTCCTTTGAAGAAAAACCGATAGTTATTATCATAACCTTCGGTTTTTCCCTTTAAAGAAAAACCGAGAGTTATTAGCTTAACCTTCGCTTTTTCCTTTAAAGAAAAACCGAAAGCTTCCATTTAACTTTCGGTTTTTCTTTTAAAAATTTACAAAATAGCCGTACTGATTTGTGCTAAATCGAAACCGCATACCGAAACCAAAACCTGTTCAGCCAGCCAAACCAATCAATTCATAAAACAAAATCATCATTCCAAAATTCTCCAATCAATCATCCCAAAAACAAGTTTTACATTAAACCATTAAACATATTCAATCAATTCATATAGTCGAAACGTCTTAGAACTAGCTAGCTGGTGGGGGAGGCGGCGGTTTATATTGCCGCATAAACACTTCAAAATTCTCTAATCTTGCATTCAATTCTAACCTTTCCTTCTCCTGTTTTGCACTTTCTCTATCCATTCGTGAAATCAATTCTACCTTTTCTCTTTGGATTTGATCAATCTTTTGTGTTTTTTCTTCATCCCTTTTCTTCAATTCCTCAAGCTCTATCGCCATTCTTTGATTCTCCTCAAACAATCGATCAGTGGCTCGTTGAGAATTGTTAGAACTCCGTCGATCCTGACGAAAGTGTGTGGGTCGGACGCCTGATCCCATACCGAATACTCCCCCGTGTTTTTGGGGTCCGAATACTCTCTCCGTCAACTCAAAGTCTGATATTTCTGGTTCGTTACTTAGAACTTCCTCCATCTCAACCTGCAAATTTGAAATAATTTGTCAATTATATAATAATTTATAAACTAGTTATAAGTAATTTAATTTAATTCAATTCACTTACAATTTTCTCTTGAACGCGGTCGTCCGGGACGGGAGTTGGGTTTTCTTTTGTCGGTTTTGGGGTACGGGTCCTCTTGAACACTTCAACGACCGATGGAGCCCGTCCCATTTCAATCGCCTGTTGAAAAAAAAATTATATAACTCGTAACAATGTTTATATTAAGTTATTATATAACTCATAACAATCTTACCAACTCTTCTTCAATTTGAGCAAACGGTCTACTTCCCGTATGATGCGGGAATTTCAGCTGCTGTCTGTTAGCCATATTTGTGCTACTATTTTTCTGAAATTCATATAAAAAAAATTGAAGTTAGAATAACTAATATCATATTTTATTTGAATTATGAAACCGTACCTTAAATTTCTCCGTAAAGAAATGGTTGCGACACACAAACTCCCAATCATCTCGATCGTAGTCTGGTGGAGGATTGGCAAGTACCGCGGCCTCGTCTCCTTTATGGATGCGGATATATTCCGTGTGCAAATCCGAGCGCCATCTATCCCATATCTGTCTGACGTGTCCCATTGCGGTCTTTCGAAAAGAATCAATAGGACCATTAGTAGCCTCGAACGGATCCTGAAAATAAAAACATTCAAATGTTTTAAAATAATTATTGAATGATCAATGTAGAATTATTTAATCTTTACCTTCGCAGCATTCCAAATGTAATCCAATTGGTCAGCACTTAATGCCTTCCACTTCAAAAGACGGTGCGAGACGGCTGAGGGATCCCGCACAACCGACCCCACATGTCTGGACCACCTTGTTCTTCCAACGTCAACACCTCCCGGCCTCCCATCTACCTCTCTAAAAGTGAGAGGAATCCTTGTCCCCGCTGGTCTCTTAGATAACGCAATATTCTTGTTTTTCCCTCGTCTCTTGCGGGCACAAGATTCTTCAAAATAGATTAAATTCATAATCAGATATGCGAATCAATTCAAACTATAACTAATAGTAAACAAGTTACCTGTCGATGATGGGTCGGGAGTCGATCCATGCTCCTCCTCTTCATCCACGTCCTGAGGGTCCTCGTGACCCTCGTCGTCAGCCTCATCGTACTCATCCCCCACATTAGCAAACGTACTCTCTACAAACTCTTCTGCCTCAGCAGCCTCAACATCCTCGTCTGCTGGGGGAGCAGTAGCTATCGGGACTACAGCAATAGGTGGTGCATCTCTAGTAGACGATTCTCGGAGCCTCAAGTTTTCTGATTGTGCAATGAGGTTCTGGTAGGGCTTTAAGAGTTTGCTGGGTGTTTTCCTCATACTCCACCAAGGTTCTTTACTACCTTTAGACATTCTTAATGCATACACCATTAATAAATGAGCGACTAATTGAAATAAAGTAGTAATAAGAAATAATATATAGTAAAAAACCGATAAGATAATCTACCTAATTAATCTGATCTATATATTTGTAAACCGCGGTTTTATTTTTGTCACAATCTTCCAACCGGGTCGGGCTGACATATCAAGGGCGTAGAAGACTTGTTTTGCTTGACTCGCCAATATATACGGGTCTTGACTTTGGGTTTTTAAAAATCGGTTTACATTTATACTTACGAAGCCATATTTATCCACTTTCACTCCTAGTTCCCCCGAGTGTGTATCAAACCACTTACACTTGAATAAAACAACTCGTTTGTGAGAAAAATATTGCACTTCGATTATATCTGTTAAAACTCCGTAGTATGACATAGTTTCGGAACCATTGAACCCTTCAACAACCACCCCACTATTTTGAGTTGTCAAACCTTCGTCGTGTTTTTCTGTACAGAATTTGTATCCGTTTACTTTACACCAAACATACATAGACGAGTACATACTTGGACCTTCTCCTAAGATCTTGAGGTCTCTTGATATGTCGTTAAATTCGGTTAATTGAGCAACCTATACATACATTTACCCGACATGTAGTTGTTAAAATAAATATAAAGAGTTAGAATATATGGTTTATAATGAACTCACTCTATGTTTGAAATATGCGGCAAACGTTTCTCCACGAGAGTCGTTGTTATTGCAATACTGCATGTAATCTCTGCAAATAGATCGAATATTAAATAGCATACTTTTTAATGCTAATTAATAACAGCAACATAGAATCTTACATGTAAAAAGGTTCAGCTTCGGGGCAATTTTTCAAAATGTATGAATGAGCTGTCACTCGATCGATATAATCCAAGTTGTATATTTTTCCGTTAGAAAGGTCTTCCAACGATGAAAATATAGAAATGCCCGAGATTTCAGTTTGTGCATTTTCTTGCTCTTCTTCCTCCATATACCTTGCACATAAACTAATACTCTCATTTACAAGATAGCTCTCGCTTATAGAGGCTTCTGGGTGGTTATTATTCCGCAAATATCTTTTCATTGTACCCATGTAATGTTCAAACGGATACATCCATCGATACTGAACAGGTCCCCCAAGCAAAGCCTCAAATGACAAGTGAACCGGGAGATGCATCATGATGTCGAAAATTGACGGCGGAAAAATCATTTCAAATTTGCAGAGTGTCAATGTAATATCCATGTACAATTGTTCGAGGTCCGCTTGAATCAACTCTTTGAAACACAACAACCGAAAGAACCGAGACAAATTTACTAACGCATCATACACATTATCTGGAAGTAATCCACGGGTTGCTAAAGGAATAAGATATTCCAACAAAATGTGACAATCATGACTCTTTAATCCCGAAATCTTTTTCTCTTCTAAATTTACACAACCACTGATATTTGAGCAAAAACCATCAGGCAACTTGAGATCTTTCAAGAATTTCCAAAAACGTTTTTTATTATCGGATGTCAAAGTGAAAGGCGCTTCTGGATAATGAACCACTCCTTCATCATTTATAGGATGTAACCATGACTTTATGCCTAATAGTTGTAAGTCTTTTCGTGCTTTAGGACCATCCTTCGTCTTCTCTTTCACATTCATTATTGTTCCCAACACGCTATCACAAATATTTTTCTCAATATGCATCACATCCAAATTATGTCTCAATAATAATGATTTCCAATAAGGCAAGCGGAAGAAAATGCTCAATTTGTTCCAATTGTCTCCCCGCGTTTCATGATATATCTTGGTTTTCTTGCTTAGATCCGTACTAAGAATTATGTCTTCTAGGTCTCGTGCTTGCTCGTAACTTTCTTGACCCGTTAACAATCTAGGGGGCTCTCCATAATCAGTTCGACCATCAAACGACTCTTTATCCCTTCTGTATTTGTGCTTCGGTGGAAGGAAGCGTCTATGACCCATGTAACATTGTTTGGAACCATGAACCAATCGAAGAGATACTGTGTCGTTGTTACAACAAGGACAAGCAAATTTACCTTTCGTACTCCAGCCCGATAAATTTGCGTATGCTGGAAAGTCGTTAATGGTCCACAACAATGCCGCTCGCATGTTAAAGTATTGCGAGGTGTGTGCATCAAACGTTCTCACACCAGTTTCCCATAGTTCAGTCAACTCGTCGATCAATGGCTGGAGAAATATGTCAATCGCATCTCCCGGACTCTTTGGACCCGGAATTAACATAGATAAAATAAAATTGCTAGAATCCATGCAAGTAGAGGGTGACACATTATAAGGAACGAGAATAACCGGCCAAACACTATATGACTTTTTTCCATTTGCAAATGGTTGAAACCCATCGCTTGATAAACCTAGTCTTACGTTTCGAGATTCAGACGCAAAATCTTTATAATTTTCATCGAACGTTTTCCAGGTTAAGGAATCAGCGGGATGTCTCAACGTATCACTATCAACTCTTCCTTCTTTATGCCATCTCATCATTGGAGCCGTTTTTGAGGACATGTATAGTCTTTGCAGTCTTGGTATTAGAGGGAAATATCTCAACACCTTCTTTGGAATGAATTTTCCATTTTGCTTCTCTCGAACTGTCCCACTTGTTTGGTCGACTTTCCATCTTGAAAGACCACAAACTCTACAAGAATCTTCATTTATGTCGTCTTTCCAAAATAGCATACAGTTGTTCCTACATGCGTCTATCTTGTCATACTTAAGCCCGATATCAGTAATGAATTTTTTACTTTCGTAGTAGGAGTTTGGCAATTGAGCGTCAATCGGTAATATGTAGTCTTTAAGTAGACGCAACAACATATCGAACGAAGAATTTGTCCATTGACAGACATTCTTTATGTGAAGTAGTTTCAACAGTGCCGATGATTTCGTTATTCGAGCACCTTCATACAATGGTCGTTTGGAATCATCAAGCAATTTATAAAATCTCTGCGCATCTTCGACTGGTTCATGGTTGTTCGGGACATCATTAACGTTAGAGAACATATCGTTTATGAAATTGTGCATATAACGTTCTTCATTGACCTCTTCGTTAACTGTATTATTCGTTTCCGTTCTCGGATCGTTGAATTCTGGTACGTCATCCTCTGACCGATCATCATCATCATCATCATCATCGTAGTCATCGCCATCTTCATCGACATCTTCATTAACCACTTGAGTAGTACGTCTTTTTTCTCCATGACAATACCAGTACTCATAATGCACATTTATTCCATAAATGATGAGGTGAGTCTTCACTTCGTCTATTTCCATAAACGGGGTGTTCAAACATTTCACGCAAGGACATTTCACTTTTTGTCGGGATGTACTCCTAACAGCAAACTCGAGGAATTTGTCAACACCTTCCTCGTAATCTGGATGATCTCGACGTAAGGTCATCCAGCTTTTATCGGGTACTTCCATATTTCTAATAAAATGGAAAAAAACCCGCATTATTAATTACTTAAATTTGTCTAAATTAATTAGGCTTACATAATGTTAACATAATCGCTACCTAATCTATCATTATTCCAAAAGAATTCAACATTAATCTAACATTTTCTAACTAAAATTTCACCTAAACAAACAATAATAATCAAATCATTCAAATAATGGCACTAACCTAAATCAACAGTAATCAATTCATTCACAAACCTAAATCTAACAAAATATAACATAAATCAAACCTAACATAAATCAAAATTAAATCTAACCTAAATCTAACATGAAAATCCAACATAATTCTGACCAAATCTAACCTCAATCTAACATACATAAACCTAAATTGAACTAATCAAAATTAACCTAAAATCCAAATAAAACCTAAATCAAACTCAAATTAAACAAATATCAAATCAAACCTAAATGAAACTCAAACCAATCCAATCTCATATCAAACTTAAAATCAATTTAATTCATACCAAACTCAAATCAAACTCAAACCAATTCAATCTCAAGTCAAACCTAAATAAAACTCAAACCAATCCAATCTCAAATCAAACTGAAATCAAACTAAACTCAATAAAACCTAAAATCAAATTCATCAAACCAAAATCTAACCTAAATCAAACCTAAAACTAACCTAAATCAAACTCCAATCAAAACAAAAAATCATCATATCTAACAAATTAGATAAATCAAACTATATAAATCAACCTAACCAAATATTCATTAAATTAACCTAAATCAAACCTAAAATCCAACAAAAATCATACCAAATCTAACATAAATCTACATATATTCATCTAATTCATACCTAATCTAACATATAAATCATACCTAATTTAACAAAATCACAATATATTCATCTAATTCATATCTAATCTAACATATAAAACATACTTAATCTAACATATATTATTATAAATCAAACATATAAACCCTAAACGAATTTCAACTAACCTTGTAGGCGGCTGTAGGTGGAGGATCGACGGTGAGACGACGAGTTGACGGCTGGAAGAGAAGGATGAGGCGCAACGGCGATCTATCTGGATCTTCAATCGGCGTCGTCGTCTTCAAACGGCTGGGAGGCGTTGACGTCGGTCTTCAATCGGCGTGGGAGGAGGCGTCTTCAATCGATGGAGGCTTGGCCGGCGTCGTCTTCAATCGGGGGAGGCTTGGGCGGCGTCGTCGTCAGAAGCTCCGTCGGACGGCTAAATGCGGGAGGCGGCGCGGGCGAAATAAGGGGAAAGAAAGAAATCGGGGGAAAGAAAGCGGGGAAAAGAAGAAGAGAAAAAAGAGGGCTTTATTTTTTTAATAAGGTAATTACCGAAAGTTTATATAAGAACTTTCGGTTTTGGTCATTACCGAAAGTTTTATGATTAAACTTTCGGTTTTTGATCAATTGATTAATTCCGAGAGTTAATCATAAAACTCTCGGTTTTTTATTTCCCTATTTCCGAGAGATTTGTATATCTCTCTCGGTTTTAATGGTTGTTTCCGAAAGATATATATTTAACTTTCGGTTTTACAAACTCACAATTTGTTAATTTTTTTGGTTTTCACTTTCTAATAAGCTCGAACAACATTAATTTAACAAATTTTAAATCCCCAAAACATTTCTCAATCCATATAATCAAACATTACACAATTACATAGAATAATCAAACATAAACATTCATATACACTTCTCTATATGATCAACCACATTCATTAACATTTTAACATTAAACACAAACTAAAATTTTAAAATAAAACACACACTTGATAATATTAGTTAGGAGTCTAGATTAAAAAGTAAAAAACCAATTAATCTAACAAATTGTGAAATTGTAATTCCGAGAGTTAATGCTATAACTTTCGGTTTTGATGGGTATTTCCGAAAGTTATACCATTAACTCTCGGAATTACCATTTCACAAATTGTTAGATTAATTGATTTATAATCTTCTAATGACCTTTAACATCATAAATTGAACACATTTGATAACCTTAAAACATTAGACAATCCATATGATCAAACGTTATACACATTAATGTGATCATCAAACACAAACATATATATATATATATGCACACTTCTTTATATAATCAAACACAATCATAAACATTTTAACATTAACACATAATCTAAAATTTTCAAACACAACACACAATTGATTAGATTATTTAGGAGTCTAGATTAGTAGGTGAAAAACCAATTAAAATAACAAATTATGAAGTGATAACACCGAAAGTTTTCTATATAACTTTCGGTTTTGAAGTGTATTTCCGAAAGTTCTATATAAACCTCTCGGTCCTAACCTTCGGTTTTTACCCTTCCCCATACTTAGAAAAAAATCTGATTTTTTTAATGTAGGGTCAAAACCGAAGGTTTATTTGAAAACCTTCGGTTTTTACCCTTCCCCATACTTAGAAAAAATTCTGATTTTTTTAATGTAGGGTCAAAACCGAAGGTTTATTTGAAAACCTTCGGTTTTTACCCTCCCCCATACTTAGAAAAAATTCTGATTTTTTTAATGTAGGGTAAAAACCGAAGGTTTATTTGAAAACCTTCGGTTTTTACCCTTCCCCATACTTAGAAAAAAATCTGATTTTTTTAATGTAGGGTCAAAACCGAAGGTTTATTTGAAAACCTTCGGTTTTTACCCTTCCCCATACTTAGAAAAAATTCTGATTTTTTTAATGTAGGGTCAAAACCGAAGGTTTATTTGAAAACCTTCGGTTTTTACCCTCCCCCATACTTAGAAAAAATTCTGATTTTTTTAATGTAGGGTTAAAACCGAAGGTTTTCAAATAAACCTTCGGTTTTTACCCTATCTGATTTTTTTAATGTAGGGTAAAAACCGAAGGTTTATTTGAAAACCTTCGGTTTTTACCCTCCCCATACTTAGAAAAAAATCTGATTTTTTTAATGTAGGGTCAAAACCGAAGGTTTATTTGAAAACCTTCGGTTTGTACCTCAATATTTTTAAAACAAATGGGTCAAAACCGAAGGTTTTCAAATAAACTTTCGGTTTTGGCGATGCCGTTTTTTTTAAAAAAATATGAAAAGTCAACAAAAACATAATTAATTAATAAAACATATTAAACCAAATCAAACAAACATAATAACAATAATTCATAAATATTAAAACATAACTGTCATAAACCCATAATAAATCCATAATAAATCTACAAATTAATTATTAGATGGGGTGGAAGGAGCGGGTGGTTGATTCAGTCGACTCCTCAACAAGACAAGTTCTTGTTCGAGATTCTCTAATCTCTGAGACATTTCGGCCCGGTCCGCTTTGATTTCACTCAGCAAACGACCTCTTTCGGCATCCCTTAGTCGGATTTGTTCCATTTCCAGCGTCATCTTTCTGACCTCTTCCTCACGTGCCGCAATTTCTGATTGTGTTATCAGATTCTGGTAACACGGATGCAGTTTCTCCGGTGATGTACGCCAAAGTCTCTTCCATGTCGAATCATCACCCATATCCTAAATGCATTTCAGATATATGTATATATATATATATATTTTCATCAAACAAAATAACGTAAACTAACATAAATCTAGATCTATAATATATATATACAAACTTAAGAAAAATCGAAATCTTACAATAAACAAAACAAAAAAACCAAATCAAACAAATTACCTGAAGAGAGGAGAAGAACCCGCGGCTTGGAGGAGGCAGGCGGCGGCGGAGGCGGAAGAGAGAGAAAGGAGAGAAGCCGAATGAAAAAGAGAAGGGTTAGGGTTTGTATTTATAGAGGTTGAGGCCGAAGGTTTTCATAAAACTTTCGGTTTTGATATAAGTCAAAACCGAGGGTTTATTATAAAACCTTCGGAAAAACCAATTTCAAAAATTTGATTTTTTTTTAATGAGCAAAACCGAAGGTTCTTTGTAAAACTTTCGGAAATGAAATTATCAAAAAAGGCAAAACCGAAGGGTCTTTGAATAACCTTCGCAATTAAAAAACCAAGGGATTTCAAAACCGAAGGTTTTTCCTAAAACTTTCGCAAATAACCCACACCCAACACTTAGAAATTTTTTGGGTTTTTTGGGAAGGTAAAAACCGAAAGTTCTTTGTAGAACTTTCGGTAATAATGAATAAACCCGAAGGTTTTACACCCCTCTCGGAATCTATTTTTAATAGCGAAAGATTTATTCCTCTCGGGAGTATTTAGGAGAGGTTTACAAAACCTTCGGGAAAAACCGTCGGTAAAGGTCCTTTTTTTACTAGTGAGAAGTGCGCTTTGTTAGACATTGCAAACAACTTAGTGCTGAGAAGTGGGTAATTGTCGATGTATCTATTGACAATACAATCGAGGACAATAATATTAATGATATTGCATCAGTTGTTAAATTTATTAAACGTCCATCCGGTTGCATTATTGAGGATAAATCTAATGGTTGTTGTAAGGTACGTATATATTCTAACATTTTGATTGCTCGCGAAATCTTTGTTTGAATTGTGTTACTTAATTTCTCCAAAAGAGAAACTAATACTTGTTGGCCGAACTAACAATATATATATAATGTTATTTTTTTTAATTAGGTGACTTGGGTAGAACATTTGGAATATTGCCAAAACATGTCGGTTCCTACAATGTATCGCCAAATAATTAACGACGGGACAGCTTTCGGTGCTAAGCGTTGGTTATCAACACTACAACAACAATGTGAGCGGCTCATTTATTTCATGGCCACTAACGTTCCCTCAAAAGATTCAAATGGTATATAATATTGCTTAATTATTTTTCTACCTTTAAAATTGACTTGATGATGATCAAGTCATGAGTTGAGGTTTAAACTAATAGGCATGGTTTAATGTTTTGAAACATATAGAAATTGCGACATTGACGGGTAGGAAAAGTATACTTAGATTGGCACATAGAATGTCACAAAAATTCTGTCGGGAGATTGGGGCATCAAATCTTCATAAATGGACCAAGTTGCCAAACACAAAAGAGGGAGACGAGATAAGGGTTTCTTATAGAAAGAACCTTAATGATCCCGAAGAACCTATAGGAGTGATCCTTTGCGCGGTTTCATCCGTATGGTTAAATGTTTCTCACATTGTTTTGGCTGATTTTCTAACAGATGCAAGCAGAAGACATGAGGTTAGTTTGTAATTTGTTTGGATTTCTTATTTGGGCAAACATAATATGACCTAAAATTGTATAATTTTGTTTAAAAGTGGGACATGATGTCAAATGGAAATCCAGCACAATCCTTAGCAAACTTGGCCAAGGGACAGGACCGAGGCAACTCGGTGACAATCCAAGTGAGTTCAAAACAAGATTCGATTAGATCCGATTTGAATAAATTAATAATAATTATGATATATTAATTGTAATATTGGCATGCATGCAGAAATTAATAAGATCAGAAAAAGGAAAGGAGAAAAGGATACTACAAGATAGGTCATCCAACGCGTGTGAATCCCTGGTGGTATACGCTGCGTTGGACGTGGCCACCCTGCAATCGGCGATGCAGCAGGGTGGCGAAGAGTCTGGGGCGGGCGTGGCGATGCTGCCGTGTGGTTTTTGTATTCATCCGGATGGGATGGAATCAAGGCCGATGGTGATTACAAGATCCAAAGTAGAAGCTGGGGGGTGTTTTTTGACTCTGGCTTTCCAAGTTCTTGCCAGCAGTTGTCCAACAGATGAACTCAGTATAGAATCAGCTGTTGAATCTGTTACCGATCTTGTTTCATGTACCTTAACAAACATTAAGACAATCTTCAACTACTCTCAACCTCATGGATCATCACCACCTAATCTTCTATTTTTGTAAAACATTAATGAATCATCTTCTAATCTTTAAGGACCAGATGATGGGCTCTCTTTTTTTTTCTATTTAAAATGTATGATTATATATTAACCCTTAATGTAAGATACTAGTTAGACTAAAGAAGGTTCATATAAATAGGGATCATTGACTAGGGTGTCATGTTTTCTAAAACATAGAAGAAGAAAAAAAAAAGGTATTATTATACAGGATAATTAATAGTGTTTGGATTTAATTTTGGTTTGAAAAATGAATTAATTATTAATAATTGAAATAAGGAATTTCTTATAGAAAATTAAATTACAAAATAATATCAATAAAAAAAGAATAAATGAAAATCTAAATGTTAAATAATATAACAATTTGCAATAATGAACATTTGAATTAAAAAAATTTAACAATTTTATAAAAAATTTAGAGTAACTTCAAAGATTAATAAATTGATGAAGTAGAGTAAGACGAACTAACCAATAAAATTGTGTCGTAAGAATTTCTATCATACAAAATATTTTGAGGCACATTGAAATTTGTTTTTAACCGATAGTTGATAAGTAACGCATAAAATGTCTTATCAATTGATAATTCACCATTTCCAGTGTTACTTATGTAATATTGGTTAAATAAATTGTTATTTCACCTCATTATGGTTTGAATGTATATGAGAGAAATTAAAAAAAATTATGGAATATACATGGATGATGGCTTATGACAACCTGAAATATCAGTTTGAGTGTCTCTTTAATAAAATAAAATAAAATAAAATAAAAATTACCTTCAAATTTTGTAACTTCATTTCATTTACGGTTAAAAATGGGATAACAAAGACTCGAGAAATTTGATAAAATGGGATAACAAAGACTCGAGAAATTTTATCACAACAGACCATTAGAGAGTATTAACAACAAATGATCCATCAACACCTTATAATATTATTCGGAATATAAAAATTGGGATAAAAAATATGATTCGAGTAAATAAGATGCCGCATCAAATAAAACACGACACCAACTAAAATTTGAGTGCTGAAAAAAAAACGAAAATCTCTAATAAAAGTAATTGTAAAAAGAAAAATATATTTTTACAGATTTTTTAAAAGAAAATCTTAATTAGTTGATGAGGTTAATAATTAAGAATAGAATGTAAGATCAATTTTAAGTTTGTAACATATAATATATATAGGTTGTGTTTGTTAGATAGTATTAAACTGTAGGTATAGAAAATAATAATACCAATAGTAAATTTAGTTAATTGTTTGGTTAATTATTTTATATAAACAGTGTTGGAAAGTCATATAATTTATACTTCAAACTTGTACCTAGTAGAACCTGTTACAAGCCTATATAAACAAATATATTCCATATTTACCCTTATACTTTTACTTTTATTATTTTCTTTATTTGAAAGCCCTATTTTTATATTTACCCTTATATTTTAATTATGTTTTTTTTCTTCCTATTTGATATGTTATTTACATTTTTGTAATTACAGTTTGGTGAATATATATAAAAAAAGTTAATATACTGATCATTTACTCCCTCAATTTCAAAAATGTTAAATTTTTGAAAAAAAAGTATTATATATAGATTCTATTAAAATATATATAATATTAAATAATTAAAAATTTAAATAAATTATTGGTGCTATAAAATATATAAAATAATTTAATATATTATGGTAATCTTATTAATGATGTGAGTAGTGTGAATAGTTTGATTCTCAATCATTTTCTTTATTAATTAAATATATTCTTAAATTAGGTAAATTAAAAATACTTATTACTAAGGTCTGATTTAATATATTGGTAAGAAAGTTGATTATTAAATAAGATTTAAAGAGTTTAAAAAATTTTCTTGAACAAAGAAATAAGAAAATTATAAATAATAAACAAAGTTTCAATATATTCAACATAAACAAAAGATGTACATTTATTAGCAACATTTTATAACATAACATAAAATATGTTTAAATAAAATAAAAAATAAAAAAACACATGAATGAAAAAAATAATAAAAAAATTAAAATTAAATAAATATTAATTTAAAAATTAAATTAAATATATATAAATATAAATGGTAAAATTGTCTTTTACATTTTATACAACATTTTTATACTACCAACCAAACACAAAATTATAAAATCTATACAATTTATAACTCTCTTATACTTTCAACCAAATACAAATAACATATATAATTTATACCTCTTAATACCCTTTTACAACTTAAACCCCTTACAATTAATACCTATATAATTAATATCATATAAAAAACGCTAACATAGTATATAACAAATTTAAAAAACATATAAAAAATTGGGGGTGCATTCAAATAGCTGCCATTGAATTGCAATCAAGTACAATTAATGGGCTGCAATTAATTGTTTCTACTCGTACGATTTCAAGACATTAAATTTGGTTTAAAAAAAGAAAAAAAAAGACATTAAGGCCTTTTTGATCTTTGGGTTATAAGGATATTATTTGGTTTTTTCTAAAAAAAACTGACCAAATTAGGATTGCTTATTTCAAGTTTTTTTTTTTTTTCAATTTTACCCTTTTAATTGTTTACTTATTTCTATCTTATCATCTCTCAAATCTCATTTTTCAACTAATTTATTATCAAATATCAGGGTTTTGTTTGATTTATGAGTTATTTGGATAAATTCTGGTTTTTTTACATAAAATTAATGTTATAAATATTTTTATTTAAATATATGTCACTTTATTTTTTAATATAATTATTTATTTAAACTATTTAAAATTTAAATGATATATTAGATAATATAGAATGTTATAATTTTATTTATATTTTAAACTTATTTATATTTAATATAGTTTTTTAAAATAAAATAATTTATTAATTTAATTTATATGAAAATAAATTTTATAATGTAATAAAATAATATAAGATATATATATATATATATTATTTTTTATAAATATAAAATAAAATATTTAAATAGGGATAATTTGAGTATTTTAATTAATAAAAGGTTGATTTAATGGATGATGGGATTGTTGGGTTTTGGGATAAAACCTGAGTTTTATTCCAAAGATCAAAAGAGGTCTTAGGTATTAAATGTGGTATTAAATGTGGTTTTGTGAGAGACAAAGTTTATTGAACTAATTTTTATAAGTCTAATAATTGATTTTCAAATATAACTTAATATTTTTATACTATAAAAATGAAAAACAAATTTTGCCATTTGTTGCTTTGCAAACATGTGAGACAAAGAGGACACACGAGAAATAATCCGTAGAAGTGACAACAAAGCAAATAATACTAGCTAAAGATTATTTATTAATACAATATATAATAGAATAAATTATTTGAAAACAACTTTAAAAAAAATTATATATTAAATTTTACTTGAAAATATATACAATGGTTAGTATCTGTCGTGACTTGTGAGGACAATACAATTTTTAATAACAAAAATATTTGTTGAAAACTGTGAGTATCTAAAATAGTACTAATACCTAATCTATTCTCAAATATAAATTTAAAATCTTATTAAATGATTATTATTATATAGTTTTAATAGTATGGATATTAATAATATTTATAATAAATTATTTATTAATCTTAACTTGATCTCTTAGTATTATTTCAATTTTCTTTTTATTTCCATCACTTTCAGTTTAGGAATATTTGTGTACACTATTATACCTACTCTCTAAAAAAAAAATCTTAATAAATTATATAAACAAATATTTTAATATAATATATATATATATATATATTGTAAAATATTAAAAATTTATATTATTACAAATAAATAAACTTAAAATATTTATAAAAATATAAAAAATAAATAAATATATTTAGTTAAATTTATTAATGTTCTAAACAAAATCGCAATGAAATTAAGAATCAAGACAGGAGACACAAATATTATATCTCATCATTTTTTATTAACTACCAACCAAACCTTAAAAACATTGTGTAACAAAACAATTCAAATAAAAAATCACGTGAATTGTTGTTCTCTCCCTAACAAGTGTTACTAAAATAATAAATACATTGGAATGGGAAAATAAGTTTATTTATAAATACGTTTAAACTACGACTATTTTTAATATTTAATAATTTATTTATATAGTTTATAGATAAGCTTATCAACTCTCTACACGTGGCGTCAATTTTATGGATCTCCAAATCGTCTCCAATTCAGAATCATAACCGTCTTGCCACGTGGCACTAAAAAATCCGACATTCAAAACTGCACAAAAATGATCTGATATCAGTTTATCAGTTGGTAAAGAGAAAAAGATCATGGCTTCTCTTGCAACATTCGCCGCCATTCAACCCGCCGCCGTCAAAGGCCTCGCCGGTAGCTCCATCGCCGGAACTAAACTCCATCTCAAGCCATGCCGCCAGACTGTTAGAACCACCAGCAAAAGGTATTTTGATTCTAGGGTTTCTTCTATTCTACTGATTTATGTTGAAAAAACAAACTTTAATCTTTTCAATTGATGAATTTGAAGGGCTGGAGCTGTTGTTGTAGCTAAGTATGGTGAGAAAAGTGTTTACTTTGATTTGGAAGATTTGGCAAACACCACTGGCCAATGGGATGTATATGGGTCAGATGCACCATCACCATATAACCCACTTCAGGTGAACTTTCAAAATCTTAAACCAAATTGATTTCCATTAGAACAGAGTATATAAGAATTTCGATTTGTCATTTGATTGCAGAGCAAATTCTTTGAGACATTTGCAGCTCCTTTCACAAAGAGAGGATTGTTATTGAAATTCTTGATCATTGGAGGCGGTTCCACGCTAGCTTATGTTAGCGCTACCGCATCCCCGGATGATTTGCCAATCAAGAAGGGTCCTCAACTCCCTCCTAAGCTTGGACCTCGTGGAAAAATCTAAGCCATTTATCTTGGTATTTTCCTTCTCTTGATCCATCATGTTTGATGTTCTTGTTAATTTGTATCTTATTGTGTTGAATTACATGTACTTATGAATGATATGCTGTTAACTATTGAGCAAAGTATATATAAACTTGTTTGGTTGTTGATTATCTCAATTTCTTCTGTTTATTTAAATTCTATTTTCATAAATAGCATCAACAAACAAAACTAGGAATTACTTGCAATAATCAGCAGATTTTCTTGCGTTTAGCTGAATAAACACATCCCGACACAAGAAAACTTCTTCAATGCAGTTGTGCGCAAATTTTGATTGATGTAAAAAGTATCTTATTATGTTGAATTACATTATGTTAACTATTGAACAAAATATATAAACTTGTTTGGTTGTTTGATTGTCTTACTTTTCTTCTGTTTATTTAAATTCTATTTCATAAATAGCATCAACAAACAAAACTAGGTATTTTCTTGCAATAATCAGCAGATTTCCTTGTGTTTAGCTTAATAAACACATCCCGAGTGCGATTATGTGCAATTTTATACAGGAAATTTTGATTGATGTATAAATTATCTATGGGTCAGTCTGAAAATCAAAATCAAGTCCATCCTAGCGGCCAGTTTCTTGATGGTTTCATTCGCTTTTAGTTTCTGTTAACTGGTTATTATGTCAATGGCGTGCGGTTGGGCTTCTCAAGACGCCCAAATTTTCTGCATAGGAGAATCTCCGGTTTGTGTCGATATTAGCCAATTTGACCATCAACTTGACTTCATCGGTTAAGTCGACTCTGTCTCCTAGACTTCCTTTATTCTCTTGCCAATCTGCAAACTCTACAAGTGTCATGGATTTTGGAGTAGCCATCATATTGAGCTTTTCTAATTCCTCTTTAGCATTTGGAAATTTGCTCAATCCTTTTGCATGAGGAATTGTCGCCCTCTTTTTCTCCCCGACTGATGGGTCTCTTGCGACTGAATCAGCGTGAAGAACATCTTCTATCCTTGACAAAACCGTGAAGGCCAGACTCTCTATTATTCTAGAATAGCTTTCAAGAATTGATTGTCCCACATCCTGTTTCAAATACATTTTGGAAACAAAAACTTTGTCAAATGAATGAAACTGAAAGAAGCTGTGTTTCTGTTTGTTTTGTTGTACCTTATTGTACTGGATCTTGCTGACTTCTAACGCAGACTGTGCAACTCCGGGAAACCTGTGTTTGATAATGAGCAAGATCGTTTCAGCTCGTTCTTCAAAGAGTTCTCGCTTCTCCAAACTTACGGCCGAACCCCACCCAGACTTTCCTTCTTTAGCATTCATCTTTCTTTTCCATATTATTATGGATGCTTCTATCCTGTTCTTGAGGTCGAGTATCTTATGATCTGCTGACAAGTCCATCGTTGAAAGAAGATTATCAGGGTCGAAGGAATCAACCGTTATACTCTTATAGATAGATTCTCCCAGGCTTGATCTTCCATTCTGCATTCATTTCATTCCATTTCATTCATTAATTAGGAAATCGAAACTAATAATTAATCAATCAATTTACCTTTGGGAGAGAATCAAGGTAGTTTTCTGGTATCTCCATTTCTGATATAACTTGAGCATTGATTGCCATGGCTGCTTTCAGTGCTTGGTTAACCGAATCCTTCTGGTACAAAAGCCATTTTCTCGTAACATCAGGCAACCCGTTTGGCGGAACCTTGGGTGTCGGTATCCACCATTTATCAACTTTCCTCTTGCTGTCGTCTGAATCTTTCGATACATAAGTGAATTCGTTTTGATCCTTGAAATTATCCAAACAGTCCTGTTCCCATTCCAACAACAATAACATTTGAGGAATTTGAATTTTTCTTAAACAGAAAGAAAGAAAGAAGAAACACTCACAATAAGCATAGCGTCCAGCTTGCGTAGCGCAGGGATGTTAACGAGAAGATCCTTTCTTTTTCTCGTCGTCATGATCTGATACGAATGGAGAAGATGAGGATTCAAGAATGAAAAGGTTTTCATGAAAAAATAATAAATAGTAAGTTACCTCCATATTAGTCCCATCTTTACCAATCTGTCTGCTTGGAACCATCTCAACAACTTGATCTGTTACAGACAATAGCCAATCGATCTCTTTTCTCCATCTTGCTTTGGTATCGGCCGCCATTGGCTCTAAACGCCTCTGTTCTCCGAAAACAGAGGCTGCAAGATTCGTTATTGCATTTGATAATGCCAAGGCTGATGAAACACCCTTTCCTCCACCAGACATATCTTCTCCTAATAGAAGCTTAGAAAATTTCTCCTTCATCAGCTCCATACCTATAACATCCCAATCAGAATTGAAAGGAAAGAAATGGAAAATGATTATAAAGAAGATCAAAGATATATACTTTTTATGAGATGTTCAATGGTTTCTTCATTAGTGGGTGAACGAGACTTTGAACCCTTGTTATCCTCTGAAGCTTGAACCATCATGAAAACGATAATGGAAAAAGGAGATGAAGATGAAGATGATGCAATTAGAACGTGGGGAGCATTAGCTGTTGAAGAAGAATGAATAAAATTAAAGAAGAAATTGAGGGTGGGGGGCTTTCTTTCTTTCTTTATATAAATTTGAATTCCCTTATTTGAAAGCTTTTGTTTTTGGCTTTCTTAAAAGAAAGGAAAAGGAAAAGGAAAGAAAAAGAAGAAGAAGTTGGTTGGGGGGCAATTGCTTTTCTCGTTTTGGTCAAATGCCAGCCAAAAATTTGAAAACACCCTATCCTGCTTAATTAACCATTACACCCACCTTTCTCTCTCATTATCCTAACTAAACAACACACAACCGTCCATTCTTTTTTATTTGTTTATACTCACCATTCAATTTTATTATTACTTTTCAAAATGGTCTTTCTATTTATGTGTTTTCAAATTATTCCATTGAAAAGAGTTTCATGTATAAATTTGATTTAGTCTAAAGGTTTAGTACCTTAATTGAAAATATATTATATATATTGTTTTATTTTTTTGAGAAATAACAGAAAAATATTGAGAAAAAAGTATAAATTTGAAAATTATCACTCTTATTCAATTTTTAATCCAAGTGATGTCATTTCATATACTTTTCTTCTAAATATTTTCTATCATTTCATATACTTTTTTCTAAATATTTTCTCTCATTTCTTATACTTTTCTTTTAAATATTTTTTTTTTATCATTTTTAATTGTTTTATTTACTTTAACTACAACTTAACTTAAGGGTTATAGGTGAGAATTGACATTTAGTCTTTTAAAACTATGAATGACAATTTGAAATCTCTCCTCATAATTGAACTGAATTTCCTCATTTTGACAATGACTATGAATGGGGTGAGGATAGTATTTGTGTCCCTAATCTACCCGATTTCACCTTAATTCTACCTCAAACGAACTGAATTTTCTCGTTTGGACCAGCTAGGGTTATCTGTTCCCACCTTCTCTATGGAGTGGTAAAAGTTGAATAAATATTTTTTTGTAAAAAGACAGTTTTACCCCTTCCATGTGAGAGGGAACAAGAGGAACATGAAGGTATTGGGAGCAGAGGATCTTGATCTCGTTTGGACGGTTTTTCACCAGAGTACCGGGGATGAAGCGAGAATGGTATATGTATCCCCGACCCACCTCGATATTACCCTAATTCTGCCTTAAACGAACTAAATTTCCCCGTTTGGGCAATTTTTCACTAGTTGACCGGGGATGGAACGAGGATGGTATTTTTGTCTCCGACCCACCTCGATCTAACCCTAATTCTGTCTCAAACGAACTGAATTTTCCCGTTTGGGCAATTTTTCACCAGGTTACCGGGGATGGGACGGGACGAGGATGGTATTTTTGTCTCCGACCCACCTCGATCTGACCCTAATTCTGTCTCAAACGAACTGAATTTTCCCGTTTGGGCGATTTTTCACTAGTTGACCGGGGATGGGACGGGACGGGGATGGTATTTTTGTCTCCGACCCACCTCGATCTGACCCTAATTCTGTCTCAAACGAACTGAATTTTCCCGTTTGGGCGATTTTTCACTAGTTGATTGGGGATGGGACATGAATGATATTTTTGTCTCCAACCCACCTCGATCTGACCCTAACTCTATCTCAAACGAACTGAATTTTCCCATTTGGGCGTTTTTTCACCAGTTAACCAGGGATAGGGCGATGATGGTATATGTGTCCCCGACCCACCTCAATCTCACCATGTTTCTGCCTCAAACATTATAAACATAATTAAATATGTAAAATTATCAATATATTTATTTATTTATTATATTTTATAAAAATTTTAATTTTTTTTATAATAATATGAAATTTTAATATATTACTATATATATTATATTAAAAAAAATATTTATAAAAAATTATTATATAAATATATTTTTTTAAAAATATGGTATAAATGATATCTATTGAATTCCCTGAAACCTAAGTGGTGAGATTAATGAAAATTGTAGTAAAAATAAATCCCATCAAACAATGCAGAGATAATAAATATATTCTCCACTCCAAAACACCTCATTATTATCCATACATAAAAACACTTTGATTTCATTTTTTTAATTTCAAATTTCTATCCAAATTCGAATAATTTGTTAATATAATTTAATTATATGTAGTAAGTAGAATATTCGGTGTAGACAAAATGCAATCAAATTATTAATTGAAAATATATTACTCATTAATCTAATAATAATAAATTCTTATTTATTTACTAGTACTTTCTCAAGGCAGCCGACCATCCATCTGATTCATTCAGCAAACACAATCATGGCGAAATCGATTGGAGTTTTGATGGTGTTCCCTTGCGATTCGTATCTTGAACAGGAGCTTCATAATCGGTTTAATCTTATCCGATATTGGAACTTTCCAGATAAAGCGGAGTTCTTCAAGGAAAACTCCGGCTTAATCCGCGCTGTAGTTGGCAGTGGACACGCAGGAGCCGACGCCAAACTTATCGAAGCCCTACCCAAACTTGAGATCATCTCCAGTTTTAGCGTCGGTCTGGACAAGGTTGACCTAACGAAATGCCAAGAGAAGGGAATTAGGGTTACCAACACTCCAGACGTCTTGACTGATGACGTTGCAGACCTCGCTATCGGTTTGATGATCACGACCCTCCGCCGAATTCCAGCGTCTGATCGGTATGTTAGGAGTGGACTGTGGAAGAAAGGTGACTTCAAGTTGACTACAAAGGTTTGAACTTTGAATCATTCTCTTCTTCTTCACTACAAATTGAGATTTAGGGTTTTGAAATTTGTTGTTTTTGTTGTTGTTGGTTGCAGTTCAGTGGGAAATCAGTTGGCATAATTGGACTAGGCAGGATTGGTCAAGCAATTGGTAAGAGAGCAGAGGCATTTGGGTGTCCAATTAGCTATTACTCAAGATCAATAAAGCCTGATTCAAACTACAAGTATTTCCCAACTGTGATAGAACTGGCTGCAAACTGTCAAATACTTGTGGTGGCTTGTGCCCTAACTTCTGAGACTCGTCATATCGTTAACCGAGAGGTTATTGATGCATTGGGTCCAAAGGGTTTCGTGATCAACATAGGGAGAGGTCCACATATAGATGAAGGTGAGCTGATTTCGGCTCTGGTTGAAGGGAGATTAGCTGGGGCTGGGCTTGATGTGTTTGAGAATGAACCCAATGTACCTAAAGAGCTTGCTGAGCTTGAGAACGTTGTTCTGACTCCTCATGTGGGAAGTGGGACTGTGGAAACTCGAAAGGCTATGGCGGATTTGGTTATTGGGAACTTGGAAGCACATTTCTCAAATAAACCACTCTTGACTCCTGTTGTTTAGACCCATCTATATATTTTGTTATGCCATAATAATAAGGCAAATTGGTTGTCTGACTTTTACTACACATTGTTGCCATTTGGATAAATTGAGTTTGATATTTGTTAGACTTTTTACTAATCATGATTTATATAATCTAGTTATGAGTGTTGGACAAGTCATACATACATACATAGAAAATAGGGTTGTAGAAGAAAAACCCAATTCAAGGAGAAGAAGAACCTTTGAAGATGAGGAAGTTGAGTGTCTCTAATGTGAAGTAGATAAAAGTGCCTTTTGTGTGAGTGAAGAAACAACCAAAATTTGATCCAACCACACATTGCCAACCGCCTCCATATCTCTTGTCGAATTCCTGAATTAGAACAAACAAAAGACTTTGTTTTTATCAATCTTTTACAAATGAAAGAGAAATAGAGATAGTTGTTAGTTTGCCTTTTTGATGTGGGCAGCAATGGATTTGCAGTGAACAACATCGTAGAGATCTAAAGCTTGGGAAGCGGCAGCCATGGCTTGAATCTGCATCTTAACAGGCATGTCTGTGTCTTCTATCAAACCCTTTCCCTCCAACATCTCTCTCTTTCTCTCTAAGAATTGAAGAACATTAATCTTTCTTTTCTCTCTCTCTGTGTGTTTGTGTTTGTGTTTAAACTTTAAAGTTTAAAAGCTTGAGCGGTTGTTTGTTTAGAAGTTGATGTTGATCCTGTTCTTAGGTAGCTGCTGTTGGATGAGTCATCTTTTTTCCATTAGTGCTGGCACAGTATCCAACTCTTGTCGTTTTGTTCTCCTCTGCCTTTGAAAATTCAAACGGTCCTTTCTAGAGAATATTTCACTCTGAACTAAAATAAATCAAGACTTTTTTTTAAGGTTTTTATCACTATATAATTATGGTGCAATACTTAGTTAAAAAATGTTTATATATATAAGTGTGATATGTTTTGTCATTGAGTTATAAGTATAAATTAGAATCCAAGATTACAGGAGGAGTTCAAAATCTTGAAATTGTTTCAAAATTTAACTTATTGTACAAACTTAATTCACTTGATCTAAAACCTCTATTTGTTTGATTTATTTAAGATTAATTATAAATGACATTCAATTTTTCAACAACTTATTAATCAAGAAGTTTGGATTCAAACTATGAGCTCAATTGGATTTCGAGATAAACTTAGTTGTTAATCCTTGTTTGGTGGTACATTTGGCTCAAAAGGAACCTTAGAAGTAGGGATGATAATGAGGCGGTTTGGTTAGAGGATTAGCATTACGATCCTCGTCCCGAATCTACCAAGCTCGCCTGACGAAGATTTTATATATAAACTATTTCTGTCCCGATCGGGGACGGGATTTCCACCTTAAAACAAAAATACCGTTGTCAAGTGAAAAGAAAAAAAAAACTCTACTTAAGAGAAAAGATATGATGTCAGTGTTGTTTATATTAAGAGTAATGATACATAGTGAGAATTTAGTGTCATGAATGATGTGTCAACACGACACGTGATTGAATTTGAAAAATATAATTTTTTTCTCTCTAATTAAATTTAAATTCAATCACGTGTTGACACATCATTCCCCACACCATTCATGATACCAAATTTTTGTTCTCTGTCATTATTCTTATATTAATTAGTAAGAAAAATATTAAAATTTTATAAAAAAAAATATTAACAAAGAGTTAAACAGACCTCCAACCTAAAATGTCCTCAAACTCAAGATTAAATGGAGATGTAGCAAAAAAAAAAAAAAATAGAATTGAAATATTGTCAATAAAAAACAAAATAGAAGATGTAACCAAAATTATAAGTAGTTTTAGAGATAGGAAGAGAAAATATAACTATAAGAATATAAGGATAATGAGGTAAAGAGAAGAATAAGAAATAATGTGAATGTTAGAAGAAAAAAAGCTTTTTTTTTTAGTGAAAAAAGAAAAGGTAATAATTGAATTTGTTACCGTTTGGGGTTCGGGGAAATGTGTGGGCATGTAAATATCATCCCGTCTCAAATCCTAGTCAACATATTTTAGGTTTTCCTCGATACCCATTTAAAATAGAGAAAAACCACATCAATTGGTTCAGTTCGAAACAATTACGACAGAGCGGTTTTAAATTGTCATCTTTACGTAAAATATTTAGTGATCGTGGTTCACTGTTTCGTTTACTTCATAATGCTATTATTATTATGACATCGATGAGGTTTTTCGGAAAAATCGATAAGCTATGTAAGTGAACTCATTGATCTTCTCAAAAATTTCGAACTCGTTAACACTAATTTTTTTTTATGTTGAATTGTTCTCCTAATAGTTAATTTTATTGTGTTTTCGAGAATATGTTTTGTTGGTATGTTTTATGATACTTTATACTTTTTTATTGATATATTTAAATTACTCTAGTTTACATAATATTGCATGCATGAATCTTTTTCTTCTAAATTACATCTATCCATTTATTAACTAAATATTCTATATTCTTAGTTATTTTCATCCAAATAAACTTCAATTTCAATACATAACTTCTTTGGAATGCAACAAATTCATAATCTTTCTTGTAATATGACACAAAACATAATCTCTCTATATACTAGGAAAATAAGCAAAAGGGCAAAATTAGCAGTAAGCATATAAACATGGGTGTCGGCTGCAACCCATTTCCCTGAATCTATTAATTTGGACTGTCCATTCTCCATCTTCTTCTTCTCATTCTCCTGCAGATCCAATTCCAACCAGACAGATGATCATGGTTAACCCTAAACCAAGTTCAAGATTCATCTTTTTTACTCTAACCCTCTTTCTCATTCTAACCCTTTTCATCACCTCCGCGATCACATCTGTAAATGCCCAACTTGATAACGAAGATTTGGAAGCTGATTTTGACGAACTGATAGCATTGGATGAGGAAGTAGATTCAGAACGAAAGTCAGAAGAGAAGAATGGAAACAACATTAAGCAATCCGAAGCAGAGCTTTTGAGCAAGGCCCAGAGGATTGTAATTGAACTTAATAGTGATAACACAAAAAGGGTAATTGACGAAAATGAATTCATTCTTGTTCTGGGTTATGCTCCTTGGTGTCCTAGAAGTGCTGAGCTTATGCCTCGTTTCGCTGAGGCCGCTACGGCATTGAAGGATCTTGGAAGCTCTCTTTTAATGGCCAAGATCGACATCGATCGTCATACAAAATCTGCATCATCTCTTGAAATCAAAGGGGTTCCCACTCTTCTTCTCTTTGTTAATGGCACATCTCAGCCTTATTCTGGTGGATTCACTTCGTAAGTTCAGTTAACCCTTTTCAATTTCAGTATCAAATCCTTTAATTTTGGTTTATCTGGCATGGGCAGGGAAGAAATTGTGGTTTGGTCAATGAAGAAGACAGGTGTACCTATCCAAAGAATTGGATCAGTTAGTGATGCAAATCAGTTTCTAAACAAGCATTCCATTTTTGTTGTTGGGTTCTTTGATAAATTTCAGGTATATGCTAAATTCTATATTTTGATTATTTCATGCCCAATTATTGACATACATACTCATATGATCTATCTATATAGGGATCTGAATACGAAGAGTTTGTGAAAGCTGCAGCAGCAGAAAATGAAATCCAATTTATAGAAACAAGCAACTTAGATGTCGCCAACATTCTATTCCCGGATGTTAAAATTGACAATCTTTTCATTGGTCTTGTAAAAAACGAGGCAGAAAAATTCACTTCTTTCAGTAAGTAAAGCCTTGTCTCTTTCGGGTTATGCTGGATGTGGTTTTAAATTTTTCTGTGTTTTGGTTATTGGTACAGATGGAATCGTCACTGTTGATGGAATATTGCAGTTTGTGAACTATAACAAGTTCCCATTAGTCACAATACTGACTGAATTGAACTCTGCTAAAGTTTACTCTAGTTTGATCAAACTCCAGCTTTATGTTTTTGCAAATGAGGATGATTTTAAGAGCTTAGTTGAACCCCTTAGAGAGATTGCAAGAAAGTTCAGATCAAAGGTATGTAGTTTTTCAGTAAAAAACGATCACGATTAGAGATTAGAGAGGTTTTCAATATCGTTTGGTTTGGTTTTGGTTGCAGATAATGTTTATTTATATTGATATAAATGAGGACAATCTTGCTAAGCCCTTCCTTACTATGCTTGGGATAGAAGGCTCAGATGAGACTGTCGTAAGTTTCCAGTTTCCACAAATTTCAGAAACTTTTGATATCGATTTTTTCTGTGAACAAGTTCTATCTTTACTGAAATACAGGTGGCTGCTTTTAATAATGAAATTAGCTCAAAATATTTATTAGAGGCAGATCCAACACCAAGCGAAATAGAAGTAAGTTGAAGAACCATATTTACTTACTCTTGTTCTTCTTTTCAATTTTCTCAATCAATTGGCTTTTTTCTTGCAGGAATTTTGTGCGAGGCTTGCGAAAGGTACACAGCCGCATTATTACAAGTCCCAGCCAATACCAAGCAATGTGAGTATCTCTCAACTATATTGGTGTAGAAGTCGGATTGAATATGTGGTGACGAGAGTTGTCTATGAAATATGTATATGACAGGAAGGAGAAACCGAAAACATTCATGTCATCGTTGGAAAGACTTTTACTGAATTGGTTCTAAGCAGTCCAAACAACATTGTTCTTGAGGTTTGGTTAATTCATGTGATTCAACAAATCTCTAATGCAAAACCAAATTACACATTTTCTCTTATAATAATATTTTTTTTAGGTACACACGCCTTGGTGCATGAATGGTGATGTTGTAAAGAAGAATGTTGAAAAGTTAGCAAAGCATTTCAAAGGATTGGACACACTAATTTTCGCGAGAATAGATGCTTCTGTCAATGAACATCCAAAACTAGAGGTTGGCTCCTTATTTTCAAACATAGCCAATAGATAACATCATTTGTCGGATTTATAGTTACCCATTCTTGTTGCAGGTGGAAGATTACCCAACGATCCTATTTTACCCAGCAACAGACAAATCCAATCCGGTAAATTATTACCCAATAAATATACATTAACAAAACTTAGTATATACCTTTTTCCCCCTAATATAACTAGGTTTGTTGCGTGCAGATCAAATTGTCCACAAAATCTAGCTTGAAAGAATTGGCAGTAGTTATCAACAAGAATCTCAAAAACCAGCAGAAGAATGATGAACTATAACAACATTTTTGTTAAAGCACAAAAACTAATATCACCTTTACAGTATTTGAATCAAGTTATTTTACTTATGCGTGTTGAAATGTGAGCCTTCCTTGTAGATTAAAGGATATGATTTTGAAATACTATAGAATTAATAACTTACAATGCCATAAAGTTTTCTCAATCCTTTCTCAGTTTTTCCTTTGTGACTTACAAAGAATGCAATGCATGAAGAAGCATAGAATTTCGACAAAGAAACAATATAGTATTGTTCAGCTTAATAAACCACAAACTGAAAGAATACACTCTGAAATCGAAAATCAAACTAGGAGCAAGCGCTAATTTAGCATTCACAACCGGTGGATCTTTGCTGCCTGCCTCCGCCACCTCCAACATCAATCGTATCAGGCAAATATCTATCATGCAACAATATGAAACGTAAAACAGTTGAGACTTTTTCGCATATTATGGCATTTCAAAGCAATAGCTAATGTTGTCAAGAGCCATATAATATCAGCACCAGAAGACATTTGTTTTAGTATTGCTTAATTGCAAGTACTTCATCTCGATCAAACAAAGATGCTTCAATTAATTGCAAGATTTGAACCCATACCCTTCCCTAGCTAGAAGACAATCCCATGTGGAAACACTTATTTTATATCTTGTTTGAAAGCATACTAGACAGTAGACACATATTAAAAAATGTATGGGTGGTTTCTCATCTGGATCTGAATTTAGATTAAAAAAAACCAGAAAGTGTTTCCAAAAGGGTTGTCTACTAGCTAAATATTATACCTCCAGATAGAATGTTTTACCACTCAAAACTGAGTTTTCTTTTCCTTCAGGACTTCAATCAACTATTTTGAAATAGTCTTCGATATAGAACTCAATTTGCAAAACCAATGTTTCATATAAAGTAGGCAATCATGAATAAAATGTAACAAACAATTCCAATGAATTTTATCAGAAACTCACAGTTCTTCTTCAGGTTCATTTTTCAGGGCATTTTTGGCTATACACTCAAATGCAGCTTCAACATTCAAGCCTTCTTTTGCAGAAGTCTCAAAATAAGGTATGTTACCCTTAGAAGCGCACCATGCCCTTGCTTTCTTCTCTGAAACCTGAAATTCAGAGAGCAGTATGTATACAGTGGTCAGTAGCCAAAATAAGTCAGGAAATATTTTAAGTTATTTTCTGATGTCAAAAAATGATTCAAACATACCACCCTGTTGTTGCCACCATCAACATCTACCTTGTTCCCTAGGACCACAAATGGAAAGTTCTCAGGGTCATGTGGGCTAGCCTAAAAGACCCCAAAAAACGAACAAAATAGTTAGTTCAGTAAATTTATGAATTTTTAACCAAAATAGTTAGTACCTGAAGCAAAAATTCTTCCCTCCAGTTGTTAAGATTCTCAAACGACTTCATCACATTAACATCATAGACAAGAACACAGCAATCAGCCCCTCGATAAAAAGCCACACCAAGGCTTTGAAACCTTTCTTGTCCTGCTGTGTCCCATATCTGCAGGGATGGATTACTATACTAAGAATACTGAAAAGTCCAATGTATAACAACTTGTGTAATGAAAATTGAAAGTAGAAGTGAGGCATTTAGTCCATCACCAAACTGACATTTCCACATGAATAGAATTTATTATATCTAGCCATTACATCTCAAGCATATAGGACCGACCATATACAACAGAAACATTTAGTTCACTGCAAATCATCAAGTGTTTGCATCTAGTTGTTAAACCCTAAAGAAAATGGCACGAAATTTAACCTCATTATCCTTTTGTGTCAAACAATAACACTCAATGGGTCACCAAATACATTCTCTTAATGTGTTTTTAAGGATCTTTAAGAAAAGAATCTAGTGCTGACATTACATACCAATTAAATAATCCAATCAAAATCTAACTAAAGGAAGCTCACCTGCAAAGTGAAAGCTCTGTCTTCAAACTGAACTTCTTTAGTAAGGAAATCAGCTCCAATAGTAGCCTTATACTGATTGCTAAACTTACGATTCACATACCTACAGAGTAATAAATATCAAGCAATAAATAAAACAATACATCCAAGAACTCCAACAAAAGAAATGTAGGGCTCCACATGATACTTACTGATTCATCAATGACGTCTTCCCGACCCTACCAGAAGAAGATGAAAGATATATCCATGTCAGCAAATCAAACCTCAAACCTTAAAATACAAACGAAATCAAAGCTTGAAATTCTACAGACAGACATGTTTTGACCAAATTCAGAAAGTAACATAAATAATCTAGATTCTTAGTTAACAAAATGTTTCAGATCTACGACGACCAGACAACATCATTGGAATGGTTGAAATTGAAGGTGTTTTTAAGTCTTACCCGCTGTCGCCGAGAATTATAACCTTGAGAAGCATACGCCTACGAGAAGCCATAGATTGGATTGGTATGAGTTTGGATCGATGAACTAGAGACAGTCAAACGAGGAGAGCTCTGAGAAAGGAACCAGATGACAGAACTTTTACACCATCAACCCCCGTATTCCCCTTCTGGTTCCAGCTTAGCTTGGACAGGCCAGCTATGATACATACATATATACTTTTTTATTTTTATTTTTTATTATTATTTTGGTTAAACATATATTATTTTTTATTTTTATTTTTATTTTTATTAATATATACGATAAATTATGTGAATATTTTAATTTGAAATTTGAAAATGAGAAAATAGTAATTTGTATAGACTTTATACAATGAAAAGAGAAGTAGCATAAAAGTACTGTCAATAATAAGGTTGATGGAATATTCTTTTCTATATTTTGAATGATGCTTTCATAAATTGTAAAAAGTTTCTATAGGATATTTCCCCCCTAATTTATTTGGATTTTGATAATATTAAAATTCATATATATATATATATATATATATATATATGATATGATATAGGAGGGGATATAGATGGTTCGTTTCGGTCGTTTTTTTATCGAAAAATTAATCCTAATAGTTGATGTTGGTATTTCAATTTTTTATTCGTCGGTTGACAGTTAAACGTCAATTCGATTTAGTCGGTTATAATATTGATTTGGTCGATTTATCGGTTTAATCGTTAAAAAATTACAAATATAAATATATATATATATTATATATATATAATAAATTAAATAATAAAAATTTTAATTAAGTATTGTAATAAAATAAATTTAATAAATTAAATAATAAAATAACTATTTAACTTAAAAGAAAATATAATAAAATATTAATTAAACAATAATGAGTTTAAAAAAAAAATCAAATATAAAAAATAAAAAAATTCATGTGAGTTAAGATTTGAACCCAAAAATTATATTCATCATTTTTATCACTAGGTTAAAAGAATATAAATTTTAAAAAATATATATAAGAACGTATATATACGGTTTGTTTATTTTTAAAACCAATCAAATCAGTCATGATTACAATTATGAAATTATGAACTAGAACTTGGCTTGGTAAATTTTTCATGGGTTCAATTTATTTTACTTTACTTTTTTTGTTTTGCTCATCCCTAATGTGATCTCATTATTTAGTTCAAACTTTGTTACATATTATTGTAAAATGTCGTTTTAGTTTTTCTTATTAAGGCCAGCTAGGATAAGAAAAAAATAGCATCAACAAGTTTTGTTCTTATACCACCAGATGTTTTAACATTTAATTTAATTAAATAAATTAGGTTACATTGTTTAAATTTAATCAAAATTATTATATATATTAAATAAAACATAAAATATAACTATTTAAACTCTGAAAAATAAGATTTTTTTTTTTATCTAAGGCACCCAATTCTAAGGAATGCATATGTTTATTTGAGATTCACATCAAAAGACTAACAATAAGTTTGAATGAGATTGCTTTTCTAAATGAATGGATCTAGAATGTGAATGAATCTAGTGTTGGAAAATTCAATCCATATGGATGACAGACAGCTAATTAAAAATAAACAACATGTATATTAAAAATGATAAGTAGACATGAGAAAATAAAAATAATAAAATCACCAAATATGAAAATAAGAATGAAAAAATATAAACACGTTACTAACCCGTTATCGAGCTCGTAGACTCTTAAGAACGACGATTAACTCCCCACCGAACTAAAAGGGAAAAGGTGAATTGTGCTTCTAATCATATATGTTGTATTGGTTTCTTGATGATGTGTCATGTGTGTAAAGTATTTCATGAATCATTGTGAATTGTAAGATTAAATTGGTGATGTGTGTAAAGTATTATCTTACTTGACTTGTAATTGTACTATTTAATCTACATGTTATGCAATTAATAAATGACTGAAGTTTAGATTTCACTTCAATCATATACTCCCTTCTTCTTCTTATGCCCTATTATGATGTCTGCAATTTATTTGAATCTTACAAAAAGGAAAATTGATCATTGTATTGTAGTATTAGAAAGGATCACAACTACATGCACCTAAACTAGGCAGGCTAAGATCATTACACCACTAAATGATGAGGAATGAATGGGTAAAAGCAAAGAAGTTTCACTTAACCTTTGAGCAATTAGTCCTTATCTGGCCCATTGATGCAGTCAATACCCTAAGATTTGATAGCTTCATCATTGCTTGAGCAAAGTCCTTCCTGAAAAGGGATACATCAGAAGCATATGCTCTTACCCAAGTCTCAGTTTCTTCTCCTGCTGTTAGCTGCTGATCAACAAACAGGATACCTCTTCCTTGCAGTAGCCTGCGGTAATATTGTGTCCCAAATCCCATTTTATGGCTTTCGTATTCCATCGACATCACTGCATCCATCATTGATGGAGAAGGTGAACTTGAGCCACCCACAAACATTTGCTGTTCTACTGGGGGAGAAGCACTTTCAGCTGATGGTGCCAATGAAGGAGTTGAAGTGAATGAGTTGTGGTGAATGTTTTGGTTGTGGCTGCCATTGCATGTTGTTTTCAATATATTGAGGAACTCAGGATTCACAGATGGATCAGATGTATTGGTTCCTTGAAAGTTGAAGAGTCTATCGAGGAAGAAACTACAGTGGATTCTTCCAATGCTGTGAGACCCTTCACATATAACAAACAATCTCAAAGAAAGTGTCCTTTGCATACAAATATTAGTATAGACTATAGATATAAAAATTAATGAATATTCACCTAAGAGGCTGACAGTTTCTCGTTCATCAAATCCTCTAGATGCAAATGTTGCAACAGCTTTTGGAAGATCATCTTGAGGTCTAGGAAGCTCGAAAGTTGCAATATCTGCGAAAGACAATAAACTATCTCTTCTTCCCGTTTGCAGAGGATAGAATGGTCCTCCTGATAAGACTACACTTTCTCTTGCAGACAAAACAAGAATATCAGCACAAGAAACCACTCCTGGACAAGCTTCTTCAACTTCAGATTTGATTATGTCAATCACATCAAATCCTTTCAATGATTCATTCGGCGGTGACTCTTTCTCACTTTCGATTCCATCTGAAGGATCCAACAAAACAGATGCATCACATCCCTGTTATAAGTCATCAAATATACTCAATCAATACATTTTGCAAAATCAGTGATTATGATGATCCAACAGGATAGGTAGATCAATATCATGAGATCTATCAGCTATAACGACAATACATTAAGAATTAACATCGCTCCATAAAACAATCATGAAAACACCAATCGCATCAGATCTATCATACAAAGGAGAGATTCGATGAAGAACTAACCTCAACAAAACAGTCGTGAAACACTAATCGCAATAGAGCTGGAGCAACACCAGATCTTTCAGCGTTGAGATTCTGGACACCAGCACGAATGATCTTCTCGGCAAGAGGACAGGATTCACGGTAGAAATCGTATTCCAGCGATCCAGATTCCAAGGTCATAGGCTTAGAGGAAATGAAATTAATGGAAGAAGTCGGTGGTTCTTCATCGATCATTGGAGTATCAGAAATAAACTGTGTTACAGCCATAGGATTCTTCTTCGTTTCGGCGTTTTCTCTCTTCAGAGAGATCAAAACGCAGAGAAGAAACACCATGAAACTCAGTTTCCTGAAGAAGTCCATTTCAAACCTGCTCTCAATCTCTCTCTCTATCTCTCTTTGTGATTGTATAAATGAATCTGACGGTTATAATTGGGCGGGAAAAGCTACTTAAAAAGATATTTCAGAGAGTTTAGTTCGTTATGATGCTAACTAATCTTCTGATAAACTCTTTTGTTACTTCTATAACAATAATTATAATAAAGTAATTGTTTTTTAATAAACAGAAAAGAAAATATTTTTGTTATTATTATTATTATTATTATTATTATAAAATATATTAATAAGATTAAACAAAACAATATTAATGATATTATGGAAAAAACGAAATAATAGTAATTTTTGAGAAGTGTTTTGGGACTATAGAATTAAAGGTTTTATTCATTAAACTTTTGCATAATCAAGAAAAAGGGGGTGTGCATCGGATGAGATTATCTCGAGCTTATCGAAAATTTAACTTTGATGTATTTTTGTTTTCTTCTCTTTATTGCAAACTGTTTTGGAACGTTTTTCGTTCACTCTCGATTTCAAAAAAAAAGTTAACATTTTATTAAAAAATAATTAAACAAAACAATAAAAAAAATTTTTTGGTAAGAGACAATTTTATTAATACGAACGTAAGATGTGTTCAAACGTTATAAAGAAAAAAAGAAAAAAATTAATAAAGAAGAAAACAATTTAACAATTTTATAATAAGATCGAAAAATTCTAATTCCATTCCGTACAAGCTCTTTTTTCAAACCGAAACGAACGCGTGTAATATTAATCTTGTGAGATGATCGTACCCTTAATTTTTCCCTTTAAAAATGTTCTTTTATTTATTTTTTTTCAAATCGTCCACCACATGATGATGAGAATTGGTTTATAGTTGCCCGCAATGTTGTTAGAATTTCCTTCAATTCATTTGACCTAAACATTGACCATGAGCATCAAAATTAAATATTTAAATATTTGTTTTTATGAGCTTAATCACACATTTGTTGCACGTGTTTAATCACGTTAGGGAACCTTTGATTGTATCTTAAAGAGTTGGTCATTTACATAAGTTTAAAATAGATATTGTAGGTAGATCAGCCAAACATTAATTTGGAATCAAACAGAGACAAACAGTTTACATAGAAAAATTGACATTACAAAGATGGCCTAAAAAAGTTCAACCCAATAAGAAACCACAATCTAATATACAGCTTAGTAGGTATCATTCCAATTACAACCATATTATCTTTAGAGTATAACTACAACACTATAAATGATAATATTACAGAGTTAATAATACAATACATTTCAAAGGCCGCAACATAGTGCAAATCAAATAAATGACTATGATGATTTCGTAATAATGGAATCGAGGTGAAATCCTTTACTTAAGACCTAGTTCCCAGAAGAAAACAGAACATTATGCTCCTTCAAACGTCTTTGAAAACGCGCCAACTGTGTTTGTAATTGTACAATGCCAGCAGCCTTTTGCGATAAAATCGAGTTTAGTTTTGATATGTAGTCGTCCAAATGGTTTCCGGGTTGATCTGCTTCCACCAATAGGTTCATTTCCTGCAAGAATAATCGGAGCAAATAAATAACTTTGTTTTTTCAAATAAGAAAACGATTGAAAATGTGAATTATTCTCCTCTTTTGATGGTACAAACCTCTTTAACTATATCCATTGTCTCCTCCACTTGTCTGCGATGTGCATTCACAAGATCCTCCTCTTCCTGATCCATAAAACACAATGCATAAGACTTCATTATGTAAATAAATTATTCTAGCAAAATTCACTTACCTTTAATAGGGTATTCAAATCAGCGTCATCATCGTTGTCATCATAAGATTTCTTAGCTTCAAATTTTGGCAGGTCCTTCGGTTTTGTCTGGATGTTGTTGGTTTTCCTCATCCTATTATCTTCTATATTTGATACATTTGATGATTCAATTTTCGCACTTTTCTTCCAGATCGGTTTTTCAGGCTCTTGGAAATCTTCAGAAGCATTATATGTTTCTCTACCAACTTGTTCAGGCCACGAATCATGAATATCGTCATAGGTTGAAACAGCTGTGGTTGATTCCTTAACATTCATCGTTGGGATGGACGATACTGCCTCTTTCTTGGAATTATTACCACCTTTCGAAAGACTCTTCACCCTAAACGATACACGCACAAAAAACTAAGAAAAAAGTATTTCATCTGCAAAAAATACATTATGTTGGTGTGAAAGAGGAACAAAGAATTACCGATCAGCATATCTTAACGTGTTGAGAGTATGTTCACAGGAACCCGAGTTCGGAGAGATACAAGATATCATGACAGTTCTAGAATCTCCAACAAATGAATCCCTCAAGACTTCAGTTAGTTTACTTCCTCTGAAAGGGATGTGATTTTGATCATTGTCAAGTGCTCTAATACATTCCTTCAGTGCAAGCAAGCTTTTATTGATCTCTGCACCTTCCAATCTGCAATAAGTAACCAAATTCGACTAAAGCCCACTAGAGACTATGACTTTCGATCAGCTTTTTTTCCCCTCACCATAAACCTCCTACTTCAATCAAGGTCTCTTAGTTCAAAATCTTACCACTTTAACTATACACTGAGTGGGTTTCTGAGACCAAAGTCTCCAATCAAGATGTGTTCAGTGAGAATTTAGAATGAGTTTCTTAGTTCAACACTCTTACGCAAGTGAAATAAATATACAAACCTTGTTTGTTTGTCATTGTCAGTTGTATCAGCACCGCGTTCACTTCCAGCGAGATCAATGAAGGACAGCTTTCCAACCACTCTAGGTGGTTTAGACTCATTGCCTTCAACAGACCTCTTAACTGCAAGCTGAAGTATGGCATGGGATCTAGATGACTCCTCGTTTGCACCTGTTGTGCCAGTACTTCTAGTTGCATTTCCTATCTCGATGAGATCCTTGATTGTCTCAACATCAGATACTTTGTGCTCTTGCAAACCAACAATGCAAACTTGTTGTTTTCCGTCCTCCCTCATGCAAAGTTTTCTGCATAGGGGATTCTATTCATAAGAAACATACAAATCTCAAGAGTCGGTAGGAAAATAAAGTTGACAAATGTGTTAGTAGAACTAACTTTCTCTCATTAAGGAGATCATAAAGTTTTCCTCCATATATTTCAAAGAAGCTGAAATATAGATGAAAGCCTTGATTCCTGTATGTATGATGCATAAGCCTCAGAATATCGCGAGATGCTTTAAGAGGTAAAGGCTTCATGGTGAAGGTCTTTCCGCTACCTGAAAGCAAGAAAAGTGGTGTAATTTCTTGAACTAAATTACATAAACATTTCACATTTACAATGAAAGTTTCCAATTGGTCTTACAGGCTGTTTTGATATGCTTTTTTTTTTCATTTTTGTTATGTTTGTAAATAACAAACAAAATCATCCAAAAAAATAAATTGGATCCTGAGGTAGAAAATATTAACCCATATAAAAAACCTCTATACCCAAATGAAGACAAAAAACACACTCTAATCGAGACCATTATCCAAAATTAGTCTTTATACCAAATGATGCCAAAAAAATCACAAAATAATATGGACCATGATACATAAAACAATTTGCATCACAATCTAGGAAATTTTTTATACAAAACCACAAAAAGATTGTGACGAAATAGCATTTTCCAAATACACTGAATATGCAAGATTCAACAAATCTCGTTCGGAACCTTTCTTCTCCCTAACCAAATTTGGGTTAAAGTCCTAGCCGTAAACTATAGATACTATGTGGTGCTCAATAAGTTCACAAATAACTATCTCATCAGCCTGAACATCAATTAGGAAGAGAAAATGTTAGGCAATGATACAATCCTTGAGTAATGTTGAATTTCTCATTTCTACAAATCCCTTTATTGGAAGAATTGGAACCATTGATCAAAACATTATATATGGATGGTATGAACAATGAACTGCCTAAAGTTATCATTAAAGGTTGGAAGGAGGCTAAGTAAGAAACAGATTTTTCACCAAAAGGGAAGAAACAAAGAAACAAAGAAACAAGGGTATTGTTAAAAATGTTTGTAATTGATTAGCTTCAAATGAATATTGAGAATACCTGTTTGGCCATATGCAAAGCAAGTTGCTTTTGTTCGCTGAAAAATTATAGGCACTATTGGCTCCACAGTTTCACGATAAACCTGATAAGAATAAATGAAGTTTATAAGAATTCTCTACATGGTAAACTAAAGTAATAGTCTTTTGATTTTCATCCCCATTTTAGTTCAATCCCGCACTCACTTCATCATTTGAAACCTCTTCATTCAGCACAGCATCAAATACAAACCCGTGTTTCTCCTCATACTCAGTTAGGTCAACCTGAAGCAATCGGTAACATAAACAAGAAGTTAAAGTATAGAAAGAAAATCTAGCATAACAAACTTTGAGTTTGAGCCAATCAACCTTCAGCTTAGTCTCGTGAACAGTCAAAGAATTAGAACGTGACTCTATTGTTACTATATCCTCATCATTCTTCGCAAGCTCCTTCTTGTTTAATGGCCTTTTCCGCACCTGCAATAGCCATTAGATTGATTCTTTCAGGGAAGATAATATCATCTCTGAAAACAGTAAATGCCAATCAATTGATAAACATACCACAACTTTAATCTTGGCTACATTACTTCCTTTATCTTTATCAACAGCAAAACTTTTCAAGACAATGTTTTCTGGTGCAGCATGAGCCTTACTCGTCTGTTTGTTATTTACAATATATGGCTCAGCATCATCAAAGCTTCGGCCACGAATAGATCGATATAGAGGTGGAACAACATCATAATTGCCCAATGAAGGCATCTACAGATCAGAAATTAACTAATATCAGAAGATCTAAATAAGAAATGCATCTCAATTCAAATCAAATCACACCTCAGGAAGCAATTCAGTATCAAATGAGTGTAGATCTAACAATCCAGGACTAAATTCATTCGGAGATTCCGGATCCTCTCTACTCTGTCTCTGACTCGATGGTGTGGAAGGTTCCTGAAAAAAATCACTTCCTCCACTGAAAGTCCTTTGAAGATTCCTATACGTTCTGGAACCACCAGGCAATCCGCCGTAGTAACCCAAGTCCTGAAAAGTGAAAACAATGTAAGCGTTGGATCTATGTTTACTAATGATATAAACTATATTGTGAGATGAGATTGGAACCTGAAGGGAACCCATAGATGCATTTGAAGATTGGAGATGTTGAAGACCTGCCGATTGGAGCCATCGTCCGTTGGAAGAGTCTAGGAAGTTATCGGAGTATTGACGCTGGTGATGAGCATTTGATGAACTGGATCTTTGATGCTGCCTTCCCATTGCGTTCATCTGTTTGTTGAAAACTTTGTTGGGGTTTATAAAGTATAGATCTTTGGTCTAGAATCCTTGAGATGTCACTGTCTATTGATTAAATTAATTGAAAAAACTTGAATCGAGTCCAAAATGAGTCAAGTTTTTGTGTGTGAGAGAGAAAAGCAATATGTGAAGGAAAGGAATCGGATTTCTAATCGATTTGTGACATTGAAGTAGCTTCACGAATATTCAATGGATGCGACTCACTCGGTCGGATCATTCATTATTCACAGCAATAGTGAAAAACAATTCAAACTGGGGGACCTGCTGCGTCCTCTCTCTCCTTCTAGATTTTGAATTCTATCGACAAGAGGTAAAAGAGTAGGGACCATGGAAGCATGTTTGGTTCAAAATTATGTCCCTTCTTCAAGTTAGGTAATTTCTTTTACTTTCAATTTTATTTTTATTAAAAATATAAATGAGTTTTTTTTTTTTTCAAATAAGAGAAAAAATATAGCAAGTTAAACAAACTAATAATGCGTTTAGGGGTGTTCAATATTTGGTCTGAACCGAATATCTGACAGAATTTATATTCACCGAATTCGAATTACATTTTCGGTTTTCGAATCGAATTCTAAACTAATTCGAATTCAAATATGGTTTTTGGTTTGATTTTCGAGTTTAAGTTTCAACTCGAAAACCAAACAGAAAACCAAATTCAATTTTTATTATATAATTTATTGCATATTATATATTAAATTATTATGGGTCTCCTATTAAATCCCTAATATCTAGTCCAATAATTTAATAAATTCATAATCCCTTAATTCATTTTCCAATTTTCTAGTCGTCCACCTTCGTAGCCTTTGTGGTCCTTCTAGTTACCCACCTCATCTCTAACTTTAAGAATATCTAAATTTTTTACTTATCTAGTTATTTCACTAGTAATATCACCAATGTCATCAACACCTCTCCACCACCATATATTGTCGTCGTTCAATTGTTGAATATTGACGGCAAGTCACTAAGCTTAGTTTGCGTGATTTATATTTTTTTTATAATTTAAATAGATAAAAAAAAATTTAAAACTTATTTATTTTGTTAACTCTTTTAAGAAAAAGTCTTTTTTCTTATAGATAGGGATGTTCAATATATGGTCTAAACTGAATATTCGACCGAATTCGAACCGAATTCGAATTCACCAAATTTGAATAAACCGAATTCAAATTTATTCAAATCGGGTCGGTTTCGAATTTGCTTAAAAAATAAAAATTCGAAAAACCCGAACCGAAAACTCGAATAACTTGAAAATCGAACCATTACACATCTAAATGTGGTGTTAGAAAATCTCTATCAAATATTCTGAGTAGCACTGAAATTTGTCATTATTCATTGATTGATAAACAACGCTTTAAGAAGTCCAGTCATTGATAACTAACTATCAAAATAATGAAAACCTCGTAAAATCAATGAATAATACTTGTTAGAGGGTCTCCAAATGAAATATCAACTTAAAAAATTCTTCATTAAAAAAAGAGAAACAATTCTAGATCTGATAATTTTATCTCTTTTACTATTAAAAAAGCGGGTATGAACAGTAAACGACCCACCAAAAGTTAAGAATATTATTCGAATTATAAAAATACGGGACAAAAAATCTAATCCGACTAAACAAATGTCAAACATAACAAAATAAAAAAACCAACTCAAATTGAAATGTTGAAAAGAAAAAATGAAACATCATCTTATCTTATTCTAAAAATTAGTTAAAAGAGTAAAAAAAATGATTCGAATTTAAAGGGTGAAATAAGAAATTTTAAATCAATTAACTTAATATACAAATTGATAATGAAATTTTGTATATTTCTAACCCCGAAAACTTTTGTCTTTGAACAAAATTTAAGATTCGAGAAATTTCAACTTTAATTTGTGTGACAAGAATCTTTGTAAATTACTTTTAAAAAATTTATAAAAAAATATATCCCCACTTTTCGAAATTATTTATGAAAATAATTAATTTATAATTAAATTTCTAATAATCTTTTATATTTGAAATAATCAAATTAAAATTTGTTTTTTAGAAATCAATATTTAAATTAATTAAAAATAATAATTAATTTAAAAGGTTATTTATTTGATAAAGAGTCGCGAGTTGATTTTTAGTTTAAAATCAATAAAAAAAGTATATGTATAAAAACATATTTTAACAAGAGTTTTTTTTTGTTCGTAGTTTGGTGATACTCGAGAAAAGGCTTTCGCTCTATATCCTCCATACCCGTTAAAAACGGTATCTACTTTATAAAATCTTGACTTTTCGAAAATTTGTTGTATAACGTTTTATTTTACCAATTATTCTTCTAGTTCTAGATATGCATAAATTTTCGTGTATTTAAAAATTGTAACAATAATATTTAAATGATGGTATTTGTAACTGATTACGAATGAGGAGGAACGTACCTGAAGAATAACAGTTTTAAATGCATTAGGGTTTAAAAGTAAATCTCAAACGAACCCTTATCAAAACATTTTTTGTGAAAATATTTCAAAGATATTTTGAAATCATTTTATAATTTCTCAATATTTTTAGAAAATAATTTGTGTTTCTAAAATTATAAAAATAATTTTGAAAATTAAAAGTGGAACCAAATAGGCCTTAAGACCGGTGTTATTGGTCCTAAGTGCGAATTACATCGGTCCAGGGTTAAAACCCTCAGTCTTGGGTTGGAACCCCTTGGTCGAGGTGCAAAGATTATTGGTCGGGTTCTGAAGTCCTCGGACGAGGTGTTGAAGATCTTGGTCGAGGTGTATAAGTTCTTACGTCAGATGCGAGAATCCTATCAGATGCGGGGATTCTCGGTCGGGTGTGGGAATCCTCGGTCGGACTCCCTTAGTCGAGGCTTGGCGATCGGACCCCCTCGATCGAGGTTCGAAGATTCTCAATCGATGTGCTAGAATCCTTGGTCGGACCCCATCAATTAAGGCTAAATCTGAGTTAGGTTTCTCGGTCCTCAAGAACATCAAACTGTATGTTTGGTGATTTGTTTGAAGCTCAGATACTTTGCTCCAAGGGCATGAGAATCTTTACAAAGTTCTCAGGATCATTTTGAACATCATTCCGATATGTCATTCAATTGGGAAGAGGTTCCATTTAAACCAAATGGTTTTTGTACAAAAAACGTGTGTTTGGTTTTGAGGATTGAATTAAGTGTAAGGAGTTTATCCATAACTTTCTTATTCTTCATATGGTTGAATGAAACAAAAACATGAACACTAGTTGTTCATTTTGACCTATTAAGAATTGAAATTTTTATTTTTAATTTTTTTTATCAAACATGATCGGGATGGATTGGAACTGGTCCAAATAGATTTTTAACATCATTAGAAATATGTTGGGAAACTTTATGGGTTGTTGTTCTTGAGCAATAACTCAAGAATAGAAAACCCGATATTAAAAATTTTCAAATTCAAATTTAGGGGTTTATTTTAAGTTGACTGATTGAGTTTTACTTCAACAGAAAGCTCATAAATGATTCTATGATCGTTTTTCAATCAAGAAATTGAATAACTATGCAGTATACAAAATTGTCAAAACTAAAATATAAAAACTTCAATTCAAACTGGTAATTTGAAGTAGAGTGTGATTGGAAGCTTACTTGGAGTTGGAGAACACTCCTTAACTCTTAGGGAAGCTTTTTGAATGCCAAAACTAGAGCCTTAAAGCCTTGCACAAAAATTCCAAAATTCCAAAAAAAAAGCTTGAAGTTTTAATGACGGATTTGTTCAAAGCTTGATTGAGGGCTTGAGAGTGGATCTTTTGCCTTCGGTTTGCTTAAGGGAGGCTACTTATAGCCTCCCAAAGTTTGTTTGTAAAGCAAGTGGATCAGAATAAGTCAAACAACCATTGATGAAATTTTGACTGTTTTATAGCTAGTTGCCGATATAAGTTATAATGATGCTTCCAAGTATAGAGGAAATGATCACCGGAGTAGGGTGATCATTTCACCTTTTGAACGAAATCAAAAGATGGAGAAACGAAAAAGTTTCATCTTTGAAAAATAAAAAATGGTTGTCGTACTTATCTATTCGTTGTCACGAGGAAGACAAAGATGCAGGTGAAACGACACTATTTCAAGCTTCCTCATTTAAGAGTCGAGGGAGTGTCAAAACGACGACGTTTATGGATGCGCGCGCGGACACTGGGCGTTTCGTCTAAGTTCTTTCAACGCTCGAGCCTTCCGTCCGTGTTGGAGGAAACATCATTGGAGCGACCGTTTGGTGATCCACTACTTCGCGAACACGTCTTCCTTCGTTACAGCGGGCGACACTGTGCATTCCTAGGCGTTGAATTAAGTCGTTCATTTGAAAACTATGATATACTGCATGGATTCTTCAAATTTCGGCCACACATGATTATGCTAATTTTTTAAATTAAGGGTTTGTTTGAATTTTTTTTTTACCATTTTGGCTTTGTTTTCAACTTTAAAAATATACCAAATATTTTTAATAAATATGACATATATTTTGCAAATTTATTTTATTCATTTATTTTTGTATTTTTGGGTTTAATAAAAAAATTATTTGAGATAAAATAGATACAACATTTATCCTAAATTATTTATTTTAATTCCTTTTTATTTTTCTAAAATTAATTTGAGATAAAATGAGTATAACATTTATTTCAAATTATTTTTTTTTTTTGTCATTATTTTTAATTAATTAAGATTTAATTATCATAATAATTAATTTAATTAATTATTTAATTATATTTTGATTTTATTTATTTAAAATAATTATTTTTAAATTTATAAATTAGGTATATAAAATTTTAGTGATAACATATATAAATGTTCCGACCAGGATGATTGGTAAAAAGAAAACCAATTTGAACCGATCACAGTAGTAGTAACGGTTAATTGGTTGAAACATACCGCTCATAACGGTGATATTGTAGGTTCGAGCCCTACTAAGCCTATCACCCCATAAGTAAAATCGACCTATAATATTCATTTTTTTTTAATTATTCTCTATAATATAGAATATCATATATATAATAATCTTCGTTGTCTTTTAATCGACTGTTCTTCTTTGTCAACGCTACTAAGGGACGGGGACAGGTTAAAGCAGGGCCCGCAGAGCTTGCTTCTCTTCCCGGTCAAGCAAGATAGATATAGAAGGGAAGGAGCCATCTCGCTCGGTTAGATAGTTCCATCCCAGAACTTAGAAAGTCTTGTAATTTATTATTTTGGTTGTAGCGCGAGTTTCCGTTTGGTGAACCCTTCTCTTAGATAAAAGAGTCTTAGTAAGATCAACTTCTGCACACAATCGAATATAACGACCGCGCTCAGCATAAGAGGTAGTATAATCAATCTGGAGCACCTTTCCAATTCGTTTCCCGGATGAACAAATTTTCAAAGTACTCAAGAGACAGTCCTGGAATGCGAACCCATGCTGCAACTTTGGTGATAACATCCTCTGCCGGCTTGAAGTTAGGCCGCCAGCCACTTCCGAAGCCTTCGGTAGTGATATGCTTTTTATCAATTGTATGCGGATTATCTTTTTTTTAGATATTCTTTGAAGCTTGATACGCAGTGGAGTAATTCAATATATATTTGTAAACTTTCTCTTCTATACTCGTTGACTCTGCTTGTGGAAGTCAGGTTTTCGAGCTGCCCGCAAACAGAAGAGATGCATGCTCTTCTTGGTAATAATGTGTCCAAAATCTTCCTTGTTCCAAGAACTCACTCTCTTTTTGAAAGTGGCGATGGCACCAAGGACGTCGCATGAATTCTCCCAACATCCGCTGACAAGGTTGGCGAAATCTGGGTGTCGATAAGTTCCCCGGGTAAAAAAACATTCGACATTCCGTCTTCTGAAACCAACACTTTTGAGGTTATTTGACGTACAGTAATTTCTATATACCTATTATGGATCTGCACTCCCTGGGATCGATAAACCCTTTGGATCTTCCAAAGAGATACGGCTTTGCGCTATAGTTAGCAGCTTCGCTACATAGGGGTGAGAGCTTAGAATCTCACTAGTTACCTTATCTTTACTTTACTGTGAGTAACATCCGTAATATGAGAAGAAAAAAATACATTTTTACTATAACTATAAATATAAAGGTGTTAAGATAGATAAAAAATTGTATTATCTTAAAATATTTCATATAGATAAAATTATAATCAAATTTGAACCTTTGGTAGTCTAAATATTAAATACAATTTGTTTTGAAACGTCGACATGAGAAAAACAACTAAAAATGGTGTTACCATTACCAAATCAATCTAGCTAACTTGTAGTTAGAACAAGTCACAAAAATTGCTCATTTTTTATTAATAGGTTTATATTAAATCTTTGCAATTCCAGCTTAAAATAAACATGATAATTAACCTAAATTCTTATACATTTTTTAATTATCATTTCCAAAAAAATTTAATCAAACAATGAAAAAATCATATACTTTGAAAATAGCCCAAGTATATCTGGATTTGGGAAAAAAATATTTTTTTAAATATTTATATTTATATTAATTTAGATAAAATAGTAATCTTTTTACAAATATTAATAAATTTAATAACATTTATTTATTCAAATTAGTTCTAAACGTACCAATTTAATGAAAACTAAAAAGTGTCTTAAGTTATTTTTTTTAACTCAACCACAAAATCTAAAAAAACAAATAAATAACATTTCTACATAATGTTTTATTCAAAATTGGATTTAAATGAATCATATTTAGAATAAATAAAAAATGTTATACCTAACAAATATCCTTAACATCCAAATCTACATTCCAATCAATTTAGAGGAATTAATCACAAATTCAATTTAAATTCCTCATAACCTCAATTCCCAAACAAATATCCTCTTAGAAATCTAATTCTAAATACACTAATTTACCAATTAGTCAATTGTTATTACCATTGTTGTTGTTGATGAACCTTAAAGAAGTTTCATAAGCAGTGAAGACAGTTCCATTAACAATAAAAGCTCTCATAACAGCAGTTCCCAATCCTCTCCAAAGCACTCTATAACCTTCTTCGCAAACACTCTTCCGAAAACAATCGACAATTCCTCTATATTGTCGTTGTTCTTGTCTTATCGGTTGTGCTTGAATCCTCGTTTTAATCACATCAAGAGGATAGCAACAAACCCAACTAGCAACTCCAGCCAATCCTCCAGCCATCAGCATTGTTTTAAAACTCTCCTGTCCTGTTTTTCTACAACCAGGATGAAGACATTCTCTAGCATATTCATAAGTCCAAAAGTAAGCACCATGAGCCGGGGCATCTCTTAAAACTGTGATGGTGAATCCTCTGTAGATTCCTCGCAATCCTTCTGTTCTTAAGATGGATTTTACGATGTTTATGGGACCAGTTTGGCTTTTGAGGGTGACTGAGTTGGGTTGTGATGTTATGCTTTGGAGTTGGAGGCGGATTTTCACGAGCTCGACTGGTGTTAACATTAAACTTTGAATGGCGCCGGTTCCGATACCGCCGAGGAGTGCACCTTTGTAGGATGGGGGATTTGAAGATGGGTTTATTGTTGGTGATGTTGAATCGAATGCTCGTGATAGAATTGCGTAGATTTGGAAGGCCATTGCATTCTGTAATAGATTTAAATTTGAAAATTAGTGCAAAAATCATTTATAATGCTATGTTTGTTGGATGATTGAAAATGGATTTGAAATTTTAATTATAATTATAATTATAACTATAACTATAATCATAACTATAATTATAATTATAACTTAATTGACATTCAAATGAATTAAAATATTGATTTACAAAATTTATTAGGATTACAAAATTTATTAGGATATGTGTCAAAATTGTTGTATAGGTTTCAACTTAAAAAGAAAAAAATTGAATGTTAATTTTCTAAATTTAAAAAAAAATATATATATATATAAATATATATATATATATATATTCATTAATTTCCTAAATTTAAAATATACATATTTTAAATATTAACTTAGGACTTGTTTGATTTTTGATTATTTAAATAAAATTAAGTTTTTATTTTAAAATCCAATAATTAACCTATCTAATTAATTTATTTATCTATTAAAATATTAAAATTATCCCTTAATCTTTTAATATAAATTAATTATTAAATAAAAATATAGAGATTAAAGATAATTTAATAAAAATAAGTTTTTTATACTCTTAATCAAACAAAAGGTTTTTAAGGAAAAACTGATACAAAACTAAAATAAACCACTTTCTAAAAAAGAGCCCTTACTAAATATCAAATATCAAATATATATATATATATATATATATATATATATATATATTTTGTTCTAACATTTTAATATTTTAAATTAATAAATAAATAACTATGAGTGGAACACTTAATTTATTTGTTTGAAAAAACAAATTAAAATAATGAAATTGAGAAATAAAAAATTATATTTGTTTGTTAATTATAATTATAAATCTTAATATTAAATAATTTATCAAATTTAATAATTATAATTAACTCCAATTCCAATTTAATTATTATCCAACATACCCTTATATTTTTTATATTGTTAATTTTGAAAAGTGATGGGTAAAGAAACGTACGAAACTTATTTTACTTTCTTATTTTCAATTATATAAACCATTTTCCATTATTATTAAATTCTGTATAAACAAAGAAACAAAAATATAAAACAATATATTTGGAACTATGCATAAAAATAGCAAATATAGAGATAATATAGATATACAGAATCAAGAAGAAGAGAGAGAAAGTAAGAAAGGATGCAAAACCTGAAACGTTACAGAAGCCAATGGAGCAGCCATTCCTCTATATAAAGAAAGAGGTCCCTTCCCGCCGGCAACAATATTCCGGAGAGTTTTAATAGCAGAGCCGCCGGGAGAATGTTGCTGATGAATCCTAAGCGTATCCAGTGGATAACCGGAGATAATTCCGGCGACCCCACCAAACCCACCGGCGACAAATTCCTTTCCCCAACTACTAGCTAGAAATTCCGGCCAGAAATCCATTCTTCTCCTTATCTCATCAAACTGAATCCACTATTTCTATCTCTATACAATCTGTTGCAAAATCGATCTAAAAAGTAAATCTTTTTTCAAAAGAGTCTGGAAATCTTTTGAGGAAGATGGAAAGGTTTGATTTGAGAGGTGGGTAGAGAGAGAAAGCTCTGGAAATCCTTAATTTTAGAGAGAGAAACTAATGAATGATTTTTCTCTTTCTCTTTCTAGTTTGAGAAGAGATCACAACAAAATCCACCGGCGCTATTTTGTTGGGTAGATAGAGACGAAAGAAGGACATCTTTATTAAAATCTATTTCTTAAATTAAATTTTGTTATTTTTAAATGTTAAGATTTCGTGTTTATGTAATTTATATTGAAATAACTCTATAAATGTAAAATTATTTTTGATTTAAAGAATAATTTTACAATAACTTTTAGAATTGTAGAATGTCTATATAATTATGAGTTACAAATATTTACTATAATAAGTTTTAATTATATTGTACTTTTAGGGAAATAGTTTAGAATTTTTTTTTTTTATAGGAAACAATTAATTACTTTTAAATATGTAATATTTTCTTAAGGCTGGTTCATATGGGTATTTTGATGGATTTGTTTTTTTAGAATTTGTAAAAAAAAATGATATTATTTGGTGTTGGAATTTGTTAAATTATTTTAATATTTTTATATTTAAAATTTTAATTTAAAAAATATAAAGTAAAAATATTTTAGTATTTTAATTAATAAATAAATTTAATAATTTTATAAATATATATTAAGAGTATTTTAATTTAAATTTATCAATTTAATGGTTATAATTTTAAGTAATTTATTAAAAATCTTATTAAATCTAAAAAAAAATCACAAATGAGATGAGCTTTTATAGGAAATTTGACAAGATAACATTAAAGATAGCTTTATTTGAGTTTTGACTACCGTATAAAATTAAATCTACTGGTGATAATTTTTAATTTTTTTTTTTTTTTTTTTTTTTTTTTTGACGATTTTGCTCATATTGCGAAACGCAATTTTTTTTCAAAATAAAAAAAAAATTCATCTCGTAAATGTCGGTTGCGTTTCGCGAATACCGGTTACGTCTCGCGAATGCCGATTACGTCTCGTGATTGTGTACTTTTCACACGACATCCGGTTGCGTCTCGCAACGAGGACATTTTCGTCCAAATAAAAAAAAAGTATCACCAACGCATTTAATTGTATGAGCCGGTCAAAAACTCAAATAACGCCATCTAGTCAAATTTTCTAATTGTTTTACAAAATCATTTAAAAATTAGAAATGAACTCACAAATTTCTAACCAAAAAAATTAAATATAAATTTTTTAATCAGCTTTTCTAATTTTAATAAAACATCAATATAATTTTTTTTTTTATCAAAACAGAAACCTACCAATAGATTGGGTCCACGTGGACAGAGTTCTGGCCAATAGGGTCACAGGTGGAAGATGGCCCTACAAACCGTGCATATCTTTCGTATATGATTTTCTTATGTTAATATCGGTCGTTTTAAATTTTAATTTCAATAATGAATTATGCAAATTAATTTTAAATAAAAAATATATATTATGTATTTTTATTTCAATGATATTTAAATCACTAAATAGATGGTAGTTATTTATTTTGAGTTTATTATTTTCAGTACATAAATTTAAATAAATTAAACATTAAGAATAATCAAACAAAATCAGCTTATTATATTTGATTTAATTTGTATAAAACTAAAATTTCTATAACAACTTATTTTAATTTATAATATAATCAAACTATTTGAATATACTGAAATTGAACGTAAGTCATAATTTATATGTTATGATGATCGTGTTTAAAAAGATTGTAATTAATAAATTAAAATAAATTTGAGCTGGACAGCAATACTACTTATATATATTAGTTAATTTTTTTATGAATATAATATTTTGAAATTTTGATAAGTGGTAGGCGCAGAGTTTGTAGTGGCTTTGGACATGTCATGGTCTATTAATTTTAATACTTTTAATTAATTTTAATACTTTTAACACATGGTCTATTAATTTTGATTGTTTTAATTAATTATATTGTAATAAATCCACTAGTAATGAACACGTTTTGTATTAAACATTAAAAGTAAAATATATAAATTATTTAGGAAAAACTGTTTTTTTAACTGGAGAATAATTGTACTTTTAAATACACATCATTTATTTTAGCTTCAAAAATCCAACAATAATAAAAATCACGAACTTGTAAGACTTTTAAAAGAATATTTAAAATATTATAGTGAGTAACACTAAAATATTCTCTAACACCTTAGATGTTCATTACCAATCGCTATTCACATCCAAACAAATCGCTAGAAGACTATAGCGATTGGTCATAAACCAATCGCCATCAATCGGCATAGGTGTTCTTGTTGTTGCCTTAATTGGCAACGACGATTGGTGAATGTTCACTCGCCATTTCTCTATGACGATCGGTTAACAAACCAATCGCAATTTCCCTTTAGTCTCTGACGATTGGTTAGTAAACCAATTGTCACTTCCTTTATCGAAAAAAAAACTTATTATAATTTTATACCTTAAACTTGCATGCTAATGGAGACCTAAATGCAAGAAAATTTTAAAAAAAAAATCATAAATTCATTTATCGATTTCACAGAGAAATCTAAGGGTCTTGAGAAGCCATTCGTCTAAGGGCTTCACAGATAAATCAATTCGGAGTAAAGAGAGAATCAATTCGGAGTAAAGAGAGATAAGCCGTTGTCCAATTTTAGGGTTTTAATAAAGAAGAAGCGATTGGTTTTAAAACCAATCGCTGCTATCATTTTAATTAAAGGTTTATGGCGATTGGTTTTGTAACCAATCGTCTTTATTTCAGTTAGTAGCGATTGGTGACCAATCGTCGTTAAGATAATAGTTGCGATTGAATTTTAATACAATTGCGATTAAGACAATAATAACGATTTTTGTTAATACCAATCGCTATGTTTGCTAGCTAATTGCCCTTTTTTTACTAGTGATTAATACAAAGTTTTCACCTTTAATGCATGGTAAATTATAAGAAAAATGACAAGAAAAAAATTTAATCGAAATGGAATACCCAAACGAGTATCTGAAAAAAGTTTAAACAAAGATCTAGACTAGTTCATCACCTACGAATCGAGCCAAAATCGACACCGTTCGATTGCTCAATCATCTCGCTAAAACTCTGAATATCTAACCCTTACTTTTGTTTATTCTCTTTATGTTTGGTTTAGGAATTGCATCAATATGTGAACCTGTTGAAACTACTACATCAAGCAAGCTCTGATTGCTGCTATCGTCCAAACTCTCAGCAAATGACTGCTCCGGTCCACTATGAACTCCTCTCTTCTTTGTTCATTTAAGTATCAATTTATCCCACGTTTCATAGAAAAACGTCTCTATAGGTTTGAGATTTAATTGAATTGAGCATGTTTGTTTTGGTCTTAATTCATCCAAATGGATTATATATATTATGCATTCTTATTTATTTCAAAGCCTTCTCCTTATGGTGTTTCATAAAAGGACTTCAACTTTTAACATTGTCTAAATATAGAAACATCATAGACATCCTCTATAGAGGAAATAAGTGTAGCCCTTTAGACATAGACTAAAACCTTAAACAAATAAATAAATAAAACTCAAGATAAGAATAAAAATAAAAGTGTAATAATTCTTCACATTTTGAAAGACCAACTTTTGTATTAGAGACCGTTCATTTGGAAAGGCGTGTGAGCCATAACGTCTAGACTTTTCTCACACCTCACCAAACACTGAGCCCAAAATATTTTCTATTTTTTCTTAGTTTTTCTCAGAATAAACTAAGCGACAACTCTTAAATGAGCTAGAAAATCGACATTTGTTTTAAAAGAAAACTCGTCTAAGCTTATTATTTTGGTTCCTCGTCTCACTCGGGATTCGAGATGAAGATAATGCATTGAGCTTAAAGACTTTGGGACGAGCGTGTTTTTGAGAAAATATCGCGGTCGATTTTCCCTTAACCACAAAATCTTTTCTAAAATAGTACTCGAGGTCGAGCCTACCATTTAAAATCTCTTATATTCCTCTCCATGGGATTCAAGCAGAAATAAAGCATGAGGCTCCTATCAAATGTCGATGTACAAAACTGTCTTTAAAGACGAGTGAGTGATTTTGTCATTAAACAAAAAAAAGATAGCGTTACAACCAGTAATGTCCGTCTCTTCTCCCTCACGTAGATCTCAATTACCGTATTTACCAATCCTTACCGCATTTATACATCATTCAACCGTCTATTCTCCCGTCGTCGAGAAGGAGAAGAGTGTGACTTGTTTCCCATCAAAAATCTATCTTCTGTCGATATCGTCCAAAATGTCTAAGAATAAGATAGGAGAGAAAAAAATGAGAAAAAAAACTATATGAATGATTTTTTATTTTATTTTATACTGAGATTCAAAAGTGACCCACACACCTCAAAATTATTTTATTATTATTATTATTTCCTAAAGAGTAAGTTAACTTATTCAATCCCACGATGATGGTGTTGGGCCTTTGGGTCCAGCCCAATTAGGCATCTAATAAAACAAGCAAAACCCTAAGAATGTTGCTCATTCTATCACTTCTAGAGAGAGAAGCTATTCTGCAAAGAAGAGAAGAAACAGAGAAGAAGAAACAGAGGAAGAAGAAGAGAAGGAGGCAGTGGATCTCTTACATTTTCACCTTCAGGTTTCAATCTCTTGTTATCTTATATCTAGACTAGCTTAAGTCTGGATGAATCTGGTTTTCTCTGTTTGTATGCCTCAACTTTGGGTTTAAAGTTGAGAAGAACATTTGTATCTGTTTCTTGCTTAAAGTGAAATTTGCTGGTTGGCCCCGTGGTTTTTTACCCTCCAGGTTGAGAGGGTTTTCCACGTAAATCTGGTGTTGTTTTGTTCTGTGTTTGATCTTCTGTTTTTAGACTTGGATAACCTGTGCATTTACCCATCTCACATTGCTAGATTACAGTATAAAAGTAATCTTCATTTCAAAATTCCCAACAAGTGGTATCAGAGCTGTTAGGTTTATTTTGAAGAGTGCTTTTGTAGGTTGAGATGGAAGGCAATAGCACAATGATCAGGTTGACAAACAATAACTGGCAGATTTGGAAATCCAAAATGGAGGACATCCTTTATTGTAAGGATCTGTATGAGCCAGTTGAAGGAGATAGTGCAAAGCCAAAAGAGATGGCTGAAGCTGATTGGATAAAACTGAACCGGAAAGTAGTCGGCACAATCAGACAATGGCTTGATGATAGTGTTTATCACCATGTAGCAAGTGAGAAAAGTGCTCATGAGCTATGGAAGAAGTTAGAGTCATTGTATGAGCAGAAAACCGTAGGTAACAAAGCGTTTCTGATCCGAAAGTTGGTAAATCTGAAATTCAGAGAAGGCACAGGTGTTGCTGAGCATTTAAACGAGTTCCAGAGCTTGATTAATAAATTATCAGTGATGGAGATGACCTTAGAAGATGAGCTACAAGCCTTATTGCTATTGGGATCATTGCCTGACAGTTGGGTGACATTGGTTGTGACAGTTAGTAATGCAGCTCCGAATGGTGTGCTTACTATGAGTATAGTTACTAGCAGCTTGTTCAATGAGGAGACAAGAAGGAAGTCAACTAATACAAATAGTGCACAGGCCCTAGTCACAGAGAACAGGGGAAGAGCTGAACACCGACAACAATCAAGAGGCCATAGCAAGTCAAGAGGCAGATCAAAATCTAAGGGAAGAGAATGTTATCACTGTGGTAAAGAAGGTCACATGAAGAAAAATTGTAGAGCCTGGAAAAGACTACAGAATGAAGGCAAAAATCAGAAGAAAGATGATGAAAACAGAAATACCACAGCCACAGTAACTGCAGAGGATGTAGTTATTCTTTCTTGTGAAAAGGAACAATATCTACATGTAGAAGATCACCAAGGAGTTGAGTGGATAGTTGATACAGGTGCTTGCTATCATGCTACACCAAATAAAGAGTTCTTCACCACGTACAAGGCTGGAGATCTTGGTACAGTGAAGATGGGTAATACTAGTCACTCAAGCATTGTGGGTATTGGTGACATTTATTTGCAGACAGAACAGGGGCATCGGTTAACACTGAAAGATGTGCGGCATATTCCTGATTTGCGTCTAAATTTGATATCAGGTGATGCATTGGACAAAGATGGATTCAAGCATTATCTTGGTGGTGGTGAATGGAAACTCAGCAAAGGATCAATGATTGTAGCAAAAGGAAAGTCGTGACACTCATTGTACAGAACACATGTGAAGGTACTCAAAGATGATCTGAATGCAGTACAAGCTGAAAGCTCTCTAAATCTGTGGCATCAACGCCTTGGCCACATGAGTGAGAAAGGGCTGCGAATTCTGGTGAGGAAGCTGCACATCCCCTCAACCAAAGATGAGGTTCTGGATCTATGCGACTACTGCCCATTTGGTAAGCAACATCGAGTCTCTTTTAGTCAGACATCAGAAAGAAAACATAATGTGTTAGACTTGATTTATTCTGATGTGTGTGGTCCTTTTGAAGTGGATTCATTGGGTGGCAATCGATATTTTTTAACATTTATTGATGATGCGTCTAGAAAGGTGTGGGTTTATTTTATGAGAACAAAAGACCAGGTATTCAATTACTTTCAAGAGTTCCATGTCATGGTAGAAAGAGAGACAGACAGTAAGCTGAAATGTCTTCGCTCTGATAATGGGGGAGAGTATACCTCCAAGGAATTTAAAGCATACTGTACCAAATATGGTATTCGACATGAGAAGACAGTGCCTGGAACTCCGCAGCACAATGGTGTGGCTGAGAGAATGAATCGCACCATTGTAGAAAAGGTGAGATGCATGCTGAAGATGACAAAGTTGCCAAAACAGTTTTGGGCAGAAGCAGTTCGCACAGCTTGCTATCTCATAAACAGGTCACCCTCTGTTCCTTTGAAGTTTGAAATACCAGAAAGTGTATGGTCTAAGAAGAATATTTCATACTCGCATCTAAGGGTGTTTGGATGCAAAGCATATGTGCATATTTCAAAGGAGCAAAGATCCAAGTTGGATGATAAAGCAATTCCATGTATTTTCCTTGGGTATGGAAATGAGGAATTTGGGTACAGATTATGGGACCCAGAAAAGAAGAGAATTGTTAGATGCAGAGATGTTGTGTTCTTCGAGGGTCAGAATGGGATAAATCCAGAAATAATTGAGAAGTCAGAGAGGGTTGATGAGTCCATAGAACTCATACCAATTCCTTCACATGTACAATCAACAGTAACTGATGAAGATGAACAAAATGAAGAAGTCACTGAGGAAACCTCTGACATGAATGGTAGTAATGATGATGAGACTGTTTATGGTGTTCCTGAGCAGGGGGAGCAACATCGTCAAGAGGAGCCAGAAGAGCCCCCATTAAGAAGGTCTGAGAGAGAGCACCAACCTTCTAAAAGATACCCTTCTTCAGAGTATATCCTGTTGACAGAAGAAGGAGAGCCAGAAAGTTTTCAGGAGGCACAAGCTCATAAAGACAAAGTTAAGTGGCAGGATGCAATGAAAGACGAGATGAAGTCATTGCAAGAAAATGACACATATGAGCTTGTGGAGCTTCCTAAGGGCAGAAAGGCCTTGAGAAATAAATGGGTTTTCAAGCTAAAGAGAGATGAAAATGGAGAACTTATGAAGTACAAAGCCCGACTGGTCGTAAAGGGTTTTGGACAGAAACAGGGCATCGACTTTGAGGAAATTTTCTCACCAGTGGTAAAGATGACTTCCATTCGTGCAGTGTTAGGTCTAGTATCTGGCCTAGATCTTGAACTTGAACAACTTGATGTAAAAACTGCATTCCTTCATGGTAACCTTGAAGAAGAGATCTATATGGTGCAACCAGAGGGATTTGAAGTGAAAGAAAAAGAGAACATGGTTTGCAAATTGAAGAAGAGTCTATATGGTTTGAAACAAGCCCCGAGACAGTGGTACAAGAAATTTGACTCCTTTATGATGAGTCATGGGTACCAAAAAACCAAGGCAGATCCATGTGTTTTCTTCAAAAGATTTCCTAATGGAAAATTTATAATCCTTTTACTTTATGTTGATGATATGTTGATTGCAGGACAGGATGCTCTGTTTATAGCTATGTTGAAGAAAGAGATGTCCAAGACATTTGAAATGAAAGACATGGGTCAAGCACGCCAGATATTGGGCATGAAGATTACTCGTGACAGAAAGGCTAAGAGACTTTGGTTGTCACAAGAGAAGTACATTGAAAGGGTGCTTGAAAGATTCAACATGCAAGGAGCAAATAAAGTAAGTTGTCCACTTCCTAGCCATTTGAAATTGAGCAAGAAGTTGTGTCCATCAACAGAAAAAGAAAAGGATGAAATGTCAAGTGTGCCATACTCCTCAGCTGTAGGGAGTTTGATGTATGCAATGGTTTGCACTAGGCCAGATATAGCTTATGCAGTCGGTGTGGTAAGCAAATTCCTTTCTAATCCAGGAAAACAACATTGGGAAGCAGTGAAATGGATTCTTAGATATCTAAGAGGCACTTCCAATTTGTGTTTGAGTTTTGGAAATGGTGAACATGTGCTAGAAGGTTACACTGATTCTGATATGGCTGGAGATCTGGATCACAGAAAATCCACTTCAAGTTATGTGTTTACTTTTGCAGGGGGAGCCGTGTCATGGCAATCCAAACTACAGAAATGTGTGGCTTTGTCAACCACAGAAGCATAATACATTGCAGCCACTGAAGCTGGTAAAGAGCTATTATGGTTGATTAAATTTCTCTTGGAGCTTGGTATGCAACAAGAAGATGCAGTTGTTTTCTGTGATAGCCAGAGTGCTATAGATTTGAGCAAGAATGCTACATATCATTCCAGAACTAAGTATATTGATGTGAGATTTCATTGGTTAAGGGATGCAATAGAAAGCCAGCAGATGAAGCTGAAGAAAATTCACACTGATAAGAATCCATCAGACATGTTTACGAAGATAGTTCCAAAAGACAAGTTTGAGCTTTGTTGTCGGCTTGTCGGCGTGAATACCAAGTGATGACTTGAAGATCGGTGTGCCTCTCTCCGTGGGCTGGAGGGGGAGATTGTTGGGCCTTTGGGTCCAGCCCAATTAGGCATCTAATAAAACAAGCAAAACCCTAAGAATGCTGCTCATTCTATCACTTCTAGAGAGAGAAGCTATTCTGCAAAGAAGAGAAGAAACAGAGAAGAAGAAACAGAGAAAGAAGAAGAGAAGGAGGCAGTGGATCTCTTACATTTTCACCTTCAGGTTTCAATCTCTTGTTATCTTATATCTAGACTAGCTTAAGTCTGGATGAATCTGGTTTTCTCTGTTTGTATGCCTCAACTTTGGGTTTAAAGTTAAGAAGAACATTTGTATCTGTTTCTTGCTTAAAGTGAAATTTGCTGGTTGGCCCCGTGGTTTTTTACCCTCCAGGTTGAGAGGGTTTTCCACGTAAATCGGATGTTGTTTTGTTCTGTGTTTGATCTTCTGTTTTTAGACTTGGATAACCTGTGCATTTACCCATCTCACATTGCTAGATTACAGTATAAAAGTAATCTTCATTTCAAAATTCCCAACAGATGGTCCAATGAAAAAGATAGTTTAAGAAACCAATTGTCATAGATTCGATTCTCACTGGAAGCGCGCTATGAATGTAAGCGGAGAACCATGTCGGTAGGTGTCATACTAGTTCTCCTTATTTAAATAAAAAAAAGTAAACAACTCATACACACACTTTTAAGGGTCCCAAATTTGAAATCTATTTTTTAAACTCATAAATGAATTAAATTTAGTTATTTTTAAAATTATATTTATTATTTTATATGTTAAAATTGCATGTCTAAGTAATTTATATTCTATTGGTAAATATATAGTGAAATTGCTGTATTAATGTTAAATTATTTGTGATTTAAAGAAAATTTGTACAATAAACCTTAGAATTATACCATTTATATATAATTATGACTTTAAAATATTGACAATGACAAGTTTACTTCATCTTATTATAAGGAGATAGTTTCAGAACATATTTCAAGGAAACAATTAATTACTTTTAAACATGTAACATTTTCTTACTTGACAGGTTATTGTTTAAAGTATAACTATATATAAAAAATCATTTAAATTAAAAACCAACTCCCCAAATTTTAACCAAAAAAAAAATAATAATATAAGATAACTTTCTTAATCAGTTTAATTTTAATTTTATTAAAACATTAATATACAATTTATTTTTTTACCAAAAAAAGCCTACCAATAGATTAGGTCCCCGTGAATAATGATTTGTCTTGCTCACATGAAAGGTGGAACTAGGTTCATTCATTCCTTACCATTCAAACTCAGTTTTATTTATTTATTTATTTTTTTATATTTAAAATTTATTATATATAAAATTTATATTTTGATATATATTTTAAATTATTATTTATATTTTGATATATATTTTAAATTATTATTTTTATAAATTAGATTATTTATATTTTGATATATAATTTAAATATAATTATTTTTTTATAAATTTGATTATTTGTATTTTAATATATATATATATTTACATTTCAATTATTATTTATATAGTGTAATAAATATTAAATAATTCTAATAAATAATTGTTGAAAACTAATAAATTTAAAATATTTTAACCATAAAAATATAATAATTAAATATTTGCGTTTTTAAATTTATCAATTATTTATTAAATATAATAAAAAATTACTATATTTCTAGGGTTAAAATATTAATTAAAAATATTATTGTTAGATAAATTCAAGACCGGTTCGAATAAACTTAACTTAAACAAACTTCCCACGCAGGAACAAGGAACTGGACCGGATGAACAAAAGAAAACCAACTGAAGAAACCGAATCAGTCAAGTCACCGTACCGATCAAAAGCATTCTGAACGTGACCACACAAAGGATCGGCCAAAGCTTAAAACCAGATCCATCAAACAGCCGATTATCCACAAGACAAGAATAACCGGAAGAAGTCCGGTTACTTCACTACCAAAAGATATTCGGTCAAGTCAAGTGGCCGACTAGTACAAGAAGACATTTCGGGTATCTATTGAGAATGATACTAAAGGAACAGACTGAATACTTCCATATCCATGCAAGTCTGAGGAAAGACTGTAGGCTGCAGAAAAACCGTACTACCGAATCCTTCTACTTCGGGATAAGCCAGAAAGGAAATCTTCAAAGTACAGACAACTGTCCAAACAGACAGTGCCTACATTGAGTAAAAGACAAACCCAGCAGGTTTGCCTTACAGACCGGCAGGTCTGAAACAGGATACCAGGTCTGAGATTGACCGTCAGGTCTGAGGAGACGACCGGCAGGTCTGAGACACTGAATCACTGCACCTCTGATCAGCCAATCGGATTCAAGGCAGTGAAATATGACCGTTGGCATATTTCACCTATAAAAGGAGGCAGTTGCAGAAGAGTAAATGCGGGACATACATTGGGATAACAAGAGCTAAAAGCATTTACTACAATAACAGTGTGATATTCTAGAAAGCCTAAGTGTTGAAAGTTAAAGTGTGTTCTACAATTTCGGTGTAAATTGTAAGAGTGTTATCGAGCAGAGAATAAGTCTCGATCGGCTTGTATTTGTATTCCTTAGTGAATATCCTTCTCGCGGTTTCGAGAGGAATGGGTGACGTAGGAGTTTTATCTCCGAACATCCATAAAATCTGTTGTGTTATTTACTTTCTGCTGGCTTCACTATATAACCGACTAACTTAATCACACCGCTCCAAACTGACTAACTTAACCATACCGAATATCCAGATTACCGAAACCGACCCACCATCTCCAAATCTTCATCATCCGAAACCGACCGTGCCTATCATACAAGTGTACCGCTTCAACCTGAAAGCAAACCTCTTCCGCGCTTGAACCTAGTTCAAGGGTTTGTGACAGGTTGTGTAGTATTGAAACCCCGGTGTTAATCTCTAACCGGATTAACCACCACCCTACGATTGAGAACCGCTAACCGGTCCAACCCCCGGTCCACCAGCGGCGACCTAGATCCTAACAATTGGTATCAGAGCCAGGTAGTTTCAACACTCAAGCAAACATGTATCAGGATAGGCCTCCAATGCTAGAAGGTGATGACTTTGCCAACTGGAAGGCACGCATGCACCTGCATCTAGTCACCTTGGATGATGAAATGGAATCCGTTCTAACCGAAGGACCGATAGTCATTGATAAAGACAGAAAAGAATGGACGGCTGAAGATAGGAGAAGGAACAATCTGGACAACCATGCAAGAAACCGGATCTCCAACAGCGTAGACAGAAACACTTATTGCAAGATCAGAGATTGCAAAACTGCGAAGGAGACATGGAACACGGTCATCCAGATCTTTGAAGGAAATGAAAGAACAAGGGAGAACAAAATAATGATGGCTACACAGAAGTTCGAAAGCATCAAAATGAAACCAGGAGAAACTATGAAGGAATACAGTGACCGGTTCACTGGTGTGTTAGATGAGCTAGCTACTCTGGGCAAGAAGTATGACAACAAAGAGGTAGTTATGAAAGCTTTGAGATCTCTTCCAAGTGCCTGGGATATAAAGACAATGGTAATGAGGGAATCAAAGAGCCTACGTAAGATGAAACTATACGATGTATTCGAAGATCTAAAGGCATACGAGTTTGAAATGAAATCTAGAACCGAAGAGGAAGTCTCAGCCTCAACATCAACCAGAGCACTAATCACATCTACAGAACCAGTTGTACCTGCTCCTGCACCCACACCTGCACCGATACCGGTTCCTGCACCCGCACCTATCAGAACAGCCGAACAGTTTACTGAGGACGCCATGGCCATGCTCGCACAGAAGTTTGGGAGGTTCATGAAAAGGAGCCAACCGACAAACAACTACTATGGTGACAAATCCAATGTAAGATGCTATAACTGTAATTGTATGGGACACTTTAAGTGGGAATGCAGGAAACCAAGGAGGGATACCCAGAAACCGGACTATCAAAATGACAGAAACAATTATCAACAAGCCGGTGAAGGAAGTGAGGTACCGAAAGCACTGATAGCCGACGATGGAGGAAGTTTGTGGGCTCGCAGTGACAGCGACGATGAACTCACGTGCCTCATGGCCAATGAGGAACAGGTATTTGACTCTCCCTATGATGAATTTACTAAAGATGAGTTATATGAAGCATTGAATGACATGGTAGAAGAATATAAGAACCTATTGACCATGTTACCTAAACACCTCAACATCAAGCCCGATCCCATAGTACCTATCCCAATAGAACCAGAGGTACCTATCATCACCGAACCGGAAGTCATACAACCTGATGATACCCACACTCTAGAAACCGAGTTAGATCTTAAAACCGAACAACCTAGTGAACCGACTAGAGACCTAACCGAGGAAGAGAATGCCCGATTTCAATATACGATGGCCGCCTATAAAAGATCTAGCGATATAGTAAAGGATATGAATAAACACTATAGGCATCCTCGTTGTAAGAGTGGTCTAGGATACACAGGGAATAGCTCTAAAGACCGAAAACCCATAGAGAAAGCAAGGCTTACAAAAGGAAATCTTCCCTTTATAAAATTTCTTAAGAGCACCTGGACAGCCGAAGAAGAGGAAACCGCATATTATAGGGAAGAGAAGCTAAAATACGATTATGTTGGCCCAACCGATTCATGGCTTGACCTTGAGAAAAGGAAAGCAGAAATCCTCAAATATAAGAAAGATTTCCCTGAGCCACGTAGGTCAAACTATAGATCACCGAATCAAAGACCATCTCCATTTAGGTCATCTGAAGGAAAACCGAAATACACCAGACCAGGTGTAAAAAGGACAGTTAAAACCCTAGCAAAGAAAACTGTCCGGTTCATCAAAGTTTGGATACCTAAGGGACTAATCGCATGTGGACCCAAGTAAATGTGGGTACCAAACAGTTGTAAATATGTACATTTTGCAGGATCTAAAGAAACGGCTAGGAAATTCCGAATGGTTCTTGGACAGCGGTTGCTCCAGGCACATGACCGGAAACAGCAATTTGCTAATCGACATCAGATCAGTAACCGGTGCTCTAATTACCTTCGGTGACAACTCAAAGGGTAAAACTGTGGGCAAGGGTAAGATTGTCCATGGTAACCTAACCATTGATAATGTACTTTTAGTTGAAAACCTACGTTTTAACCTACTTAGCATTAGTCAGATGTGTGATGCTGGATATACGGTAGAATTCCTTAAACATGCTTGCTTAGTTAAGGACTCTCAAGGTATTGTACTACTAACCGGAAATAGGATAGGTAACATTTATAAGGTAGACTGGAAAACAAGAATAGAATATCCTATATGCATGATAGCTAAGACCGATCAAACTTGGCTATGGCACAAGAGACTAAACCATCTAAACATGAAAACTTTAAACTACATTCGCGGTAAAAAGCTAGTTGAAGGTATTCCTGATATAGTATTTAACCAGGATAAGGTTTGTTCAGCATGCCAGATGGGTAAACAAACTAGGTCATCTTTTAAGAGTAAAGGAAATATTCAATCTAGCCGGTGTCTAGATCTTCTTCACATGGATTTATTTGGACCAATTCAGGTCATTAGCCTAGGAGGCATGCTTTACACCATGGTAGTTATTGATGATTATTCTAGATATACATGGGTGATATTTCTACCATCTAAACGTGAAACTGTATCAAACCTGATCACACTTCTTAAGCGGTTGCAAAATGAAAAATCAACTCGTATCAATAGCATTCGAAGTGATCGAGGTACCGAATTTACTAATAGTACATTAACTGCATATCTTGATGAATCCGGCATTCGACACGAGTTGTCTAGTGCTAGGACTCCTCAACAAAATGGCCTGGCCGAGAGAAGAAACCAGACTCTCAAGGAAGCCGCACGGTCTATGATAGCCGACTCCGGCATTGCTCAGAAATTCTGGGCTGAGGCTATCAACACTGCATGCCATACACAAAACCGGTCTTTAATAAACAGATTTCACAACAAAACACCGTATGAGGTTTATTTTAACAAAGTTCCTAAACTCAAGTACCTCAGGATTTTCGGTTGTAAATGTTATATTCATATAAATGGTAAAACCCAACTCACCGCTTTTGATGCAAAGACCGATACCGGCATCATGCTTGGATACTCGGCAGTAAGTAAAGCATATAGAGTATATAATAATAGAACTGCAACCATGGAGGAAACAATTCACGTTGTTTTCGATGAATCGGTTGAAAGCAACACTACTTCATGCTTTGATCTACACAACAGATTTGAAAATAATGATATTCATTCTGACAGTGAAGATGAGACTCCGGTCTTCAGGCGGTTTGTCCATGACCTAATGGGTAATATTGATACCCAGCCGGATCAAGCTGTTTCACAACAGGAAGCTGACACTTCGGTCCAATCCGAGGAAGTCGGTCGGTCTGACAATCTCGGTCAACCTACCGACATGTCTAGCCTTGGTCAAGTTACCGGTAATTTGGTAGACACTCCTGAACTGAATCTCAGAAGAAACAGTAAACATCCTCCTGAGCAAATTATAGGTGACCCTTCAGAACCTGTTCGAACTAGGAGTCAACTTCTAGAAGGATATTTTAACTCTGCTTTTATATCCCAGATTGAACCGAAAAGAATAGATGAAGCATTGTCAGATCCGGATTGGATCTTGGGAATGCAAGAAGAGCTAAACCAGTTCGAGAGTAGTAAAGTCTGGTACTTAGTTCCCAGACCGAAAGATCAATCGGTCATAGGAACAAGATGGGTATTCAGAAACAAACTCAATGAGGACGGTTTGGTCACGAGGAACAAAGCCAGATTAGTGGCTCAAGGTTACAAACAGGAAGAAGGCATTGACTTTAAAGAGTCATTTGCTCCTGTAGCCAGGATTGAAGCCATTAGGATTTTTCTTGCATTTGCTGCTTTCAAAAATTTCAAAGTTTTTTAAATGGATGTTAAAAGTGCATTTCTGAACGGTGATATACGTGAAGAAGTGTACGTTGAACAGCCACCCGGTTTCAAAAATGCTGCATTTCCAAACCATGTATACCGGCTGAACAAAGCTTTATATGGTCTAAAGCAAGCACCTAGGGCCTGGTATGATACGCTAACCGCATTTTTATTAGAGCATGATTTCACCATCGGTTCGGTGGATAAAACCTTGTTTAAGTTTGAAAAGAAGGAACATATCCTACTTGTTCAAATTTATGTAGATGATATTATTTTCGGTTCCACCGATCCAAAGATCTGTGACAAGTTCTCAAAAATGATGACTGACAAATTTGAAATGAGTATGATGGGAGAATTAAGTTTCTTCCTAGGTCTTCAGGTTAAACAACTCAAGGAAGGAACATTCATCAGTCAACCTAAATATACCAAGGAGCTTCTGAAGAAATTCGGTATGGACACATGCTCCTCGGCGGCCACCCCAATGAGCTCATCCGTTAAATTGGATAGAGATGATGAAGGTCAATCGGTAGATCAGATTGCATACCGAGGCATGATTGGTTCCCTGCTGTACCTGACAGCAAGTAGACCGGACATCCTGTTTGCAGTTGGTGTGTGTGGGAGATTCCAAGCAAATCCAAAGCAATCCCATTACACAGCCGCAAAGAGGATACTGAAGTATCTAAAGGGCACACCTGATGTCGGTCTGTGGTACCCAAAAGACTCATCATTTAATCTGACAAGCTATTCAGACGCAGATTATGCAGGATGCAAGATCGACAGGAAAAGCACCAGTGGAACATGTCAGTTCCTAGGTGACCGACTGGTGTCATGGCACAGCAAGAAACAGACATCGGTGGCTACATCAACCGCAGAGGCTGAATACTTGGCGGCCGGAAGCTGCTGCTCTCAACTCCTCTGAATCCAACAGCAGCTGAAGGACTTCGGTATCATAGCCGAAGAGTCACCGATCTTCTGTGACAACACAAGTGCCATTGCGATCACCTACAACCCGGTTCTCCACTCCAGAACCAAGCACATCGACATCAGACATCACTTCATCCGAGAGCATGTCACGTTGAAGCATATCCGACTGGAATACGTACCGACCGATCAACAAGTGGCCGATATCTTCACGAAGCCGCTGCAGGAAGCTAAGTTTTCTCAATTTAGACTTACTCTCGGCTTAACCGACATTAGCCAAATCCTTCCAAAGGATAATTAAAGGGAAATCGGTTCAGACAGACAAACCGATAATTCTTCCTAAGAAGTTGAACTTTGAATCTTCGGGGTGTTTGCGGAAGAACCGCCCAGTCTATCAGAGAAAGTAAACCGACCGGCTACTTGGTGCATGCACCAAATAACCGCATCGGGATGAACAACTGATGTCTGACCGGCTCGGAAGCACGCTACCCCAGATTATTTGAATTTCAAACAGAAGAGGAATAGTTATCAGAGGTTAAAGGTATCTGTTCTGCATCATTGCCTTTTCAGAGTAAACCTGGTCGCGCCTAAAAAGACGTGAAGATCTTTTGATATCTTTCACAGTCCATGCCTATGACCGACACCAAAACCTGCAAAACTGCCTATTTTATGCAAAGACTCTTATCCTGCGGTTAATACATATCATCTCATTTAATGCCCGGACAATAGGTTAGCCCCAAAACCAGTATTTAAAGGAAGCACTCACTCACTAAAACACTCACAAACAAAACACTATCTCTATCACTAAGGCAAAAATGTCTCTCTTCCCAAACATTCTCCAAGTCGACTTTGAATCTTGCTCCGATACCGATCATTATGAGGTGTATCGGATGATCAAACAACTGGAAGATACCGGCCTCCAGCATTTTCTGGATGCCAGGCAAACAATCTACCCTGAATCAGTGTTGGAATTTTACTACAACGCCAGGGTATACCGGGGAACACCCCACTTCGATACCCACATCCAATCAAAGGTTGGGGGTATTCTCTTTGACTTCACCGAGCAGGACTTCGCTCGGTGCTTCGATCTGCCCAAACAAGGGCTAACAGACCTAAACCCTCCGGCCGATATTAAGGCCGAGGTCTCTCTCTCCCTTGCCCGGTCAGATGAGCCTGTTGATGACCATGGCTCTAAATCTCTTTTGAGGGATGAGTATCAGCTTCTCAATGACATAATAGGAAGAGGCATCTTTGGAAAAGATGTCACCAACACATACTGCGCGGCAACGTTCAACATGATGGAGGCCATCATCACCAGAACGCTAGTCAACTGGTCTAGGGTACTGTTTGACGTCCTTATTTGGATAATCGGCACCCGGTTAGTGGCCTTTGTTCCCCAGATAAGTCGACTTTTTGAGGAACTTGGAGTTCCAACCTGTCCCGGCGAAGGTTTGAAACATGGTCAGGTGTTCACCAGAGAAGTAATCGACTCATTCTACGATCGGTTTGAAAGAGAATGGAGGAGGAGAAACTTCAATCCCCCTCGTGATGCTAATTCCCGCGCTCGCTAAGTCACGCATTCCTACATCCGGTCGTTTTGCAGCATGTACCGGATGTATCATTAACCAACTCAAATTTGATCATATCGGCTTCACCCATGTCTCCTTCGGTTTTATTTGTGCTTTTTCTTGACTTCATCATTTATGTATGTCATTTTCGGTATTGTCTCTACCATTTTCGGTTTCTATCTAATCAATATCGTTTATGTGTTAAATGCATTTAATGAGACAATCCCAATTAATGAGATAACTCCCAACCACCTACATATTTAATTTCCAACTAATCTGGTCACTTCCCAACTAATATTTACCTCGAGCCTTGCAATCTGCCGCTTCCCCATGCATCTTGAAAAGGGAAAGATTCTCTTCCTTAATAAAACAAAACTGACCATCAATGCACAGATTTTCCCTCCAAAACCGATCCTATATAAGGAGTCAATCTCCTTTCATTTTATCACATCCAAAAGTGCAAAACACTTGTATTCATCTTGAACATCTCTTGAATCTCTCTCTCAACACTATAATCATGCCGAGCCGATCTTTGGGAAATTTCCTAAGCGTCGATTTCAACTCATGTATGGCAGAATGGGACTATGACCATCCAAAGAAAAACATGTTTGAATGCCTTATTGTTACCGGCCTTCAAACATTCCTCGAAGAATCCGGTCCTATTCTGATTGAGGATGTCAAGGAATTCTTCAGAAATGCCTGCAACTGTGGCGATCGCATTGTCACCACTGTAAGGAATCATACCTTCCGGCTTGATGAAGCCGAATTTGCCACCCTCTTCAATCTGCCCAAAGAAGGGTTCTCTGATTTCCCAACCATGGAGGGACTTGATGAATACTACTATGGGTTACGCTGCTCTGCAACCCTTGATCCGGTGGAAACCCATGGGTTAAAAACCCGCCTCGGTCGTAGTACTCAGCTACTTCTTGAGATTGTCACTCGATCCATTCTGTGCCAATCTCCAAATCAGCGGTATTCAAAGAATACCTACAACATCATGACCCACATCTACCACCAAACGCCCATCAATTGGTCAGCGGTCCTCTTTCAAAACTTGAGGAATATAGTGCTGACCAAGAAAGGTCTCGGCTTTGCACCTCACATCAGCAAGTTGATTCTCAAGTACCGGTCAGATTTTGGACCGGGCACGCCGGCATCCCCCTCAAACATTCTTGATGCAGATGCGGTGGTGGAAAAGTATTCCAGAATGGTGCTTACTGCTTAAATGTCTATCTTTCGTATCATTCTATCGGTTTTCTCTATGTACTCTTTCGTATCGGTCTCTTGAATAAAATATCGTTTTAGTTTCAATGACCGTGTCTCTCTACTCTTTGCGCATTTATCTAAGTAACCGAATATTAACTCGTTCTTATCCGGTTTCATAAAATCTGATCAAAACTGTTAATCAAAATGTCTGATTAGACTTAGAAACCGATCATTCATTCGGTCTCAAAAGAAAGCATGCGTCATCCATGACATAGGCTAAGGGTTTTGGAGGGAAATCTCCCGCTCAAAGTTGCCGCCCACCTTTTCACACTTAACCGCCCATAGTTTGGCGTACTTTCATCTTGGAGGGAAAATTCCCGCCCATTCATGATGGGACGGTTGGGCTTCCAAACCGTGACTATAAAAGGGGGCCTTCGGTCATTTCTTTCATTCTCACGCGAATTCACTTTATCTCTCTAACTTTTCTAAACTCTTTGAAGCTGTTTTCCCTCATTCTCAAACTCTTCAACATGGGTCGTGATTCGGCGCTGTTCAAACTATACTCTCAAGTGGATTTCGAGGAAATCCGGCAGAATGGGACGACCGAAGCGAAGGACGTTATTGATAAGCTAATTAAAACCGGTCTGGGATATTTCCTAGACGGTCCTCACGTAATTTATAAGGAAGCGGTCGAAGAATTCTTCAACACCGCAAGCGTCTCCTACGACAGGATTATCGCAACGGTTTGCGGTGCCCAAATCGAGATCACCGAAGCTTTGGTGGCCGAATGCTTGCGTCTCCCAACAACTGGCCAGGATGCAAAGGCAGAAATAGACAATGACACCTTTGAGACAGCGTGCCGCTTCTTATCGGCAACCACTGAGCCGATCACGACATCCGGAAGTAAAAATATGCTGAAGCCGGAATATATCCCGGCATGTGACGTTTTCGCCAGGGCCACAACAAAGACAAAATCAAGATGATAATCGGTCTGCTGGAAGGAAAAGAGGTTAACTGGGCAAGAGCAGTGTTCGGCAATCTCATGGACATGGTGAAACCGGATTCAACCCGGTCATGGGGATATGCCGTGCCCCTCGGTAAGATCTTCATCCACTTGAAACTCAACGTCGGTCCCGGTGTTGCGTTAGCAAACCGTTGCATCATTCGATCGAGGCAATTTCTTCCAAGAACGCAGTCGGCCTCCAGTTCCACAGGTGGCCGAAAGAAGAAGGCCGCAAAGAAAGATGCCCCGGCAAAAGCAAAGACCGGAGGTAAGAGGAAAGAAAAGATAACCTTCGCGGACCCGCCACAACAAACAGAAGATGAGGAGTGGGCCCTTGAGGAAACCGAAACAGAGAGGACCGATGACAGAACGGTCAATGACGAAGATCATTCGGCTCGGAGTCCGAACGATGCCGAACAAAGCGCTAATCCTGAAACCACCGAGGGTGAAGACGGGGCTGATGAAGGAGACAATGATGAAGGCCACAACAAGGAAGAGGCCGACGAGGCCGAGGCCGAAAGATTAGCCCAGAAAATCTTTCGGGGCATAAACAAGCGAGATGAGGACGTTATAGACCTATATTTGGAGTGGCATGAGTACCGCTTCAACACAAAATATAAAGACATTCTACCGGACCTCCCGCAACAGAATTGCTTCGACAGATTGGAGGAGGTAGAGGACATGATCTTACGCCTCACAAAATCCAAAACAATTCAGGAGGTACAATGCCGAACCTGCCTCCTGATACCGAGAAGCCATCTTCGGAAACTAAAAAGGCGCATCAGGAAGATTAAGGAAGAATATGCCGAGGGGGGATCGGTGTGTACCGTAGCGCCGAGAGCTTTATCAAAGCTTGAAAAGGGCAAACTGGAAATACGTCAAGAAATAGAGCGGCTGGAAGCAATATGCAACCAAAAGCAAGTACCGGTCTACATTGCTCCGGTAATAGAAGAATTTCCAGTTAATAGTCAAACACCTTCAAGGGAAGTTGCGGAATCGATACCGACATTGGGAGTTGAGGTTACAGACTTAGAAGATGCGGTTCCAAACCTGGAAATTGAGGTGCCGAACTTAGAGGATGCGGCACAATTAGAACCTCCAAATGAAGAGGATGCACAGTTAAATCTCGATGAAAGAGCCGATCCTGACCCCACCGAGCAATCAATGCCTCCTCCACTACCAGAGGTCACCGCTTCAGTCCCTCCTCAAGAATGGATTGATGACCGACTTCAAAAGTTTGAAGCAGCAGTTTCGGAGCGGGTTGAGAACCGACTTCAGCAGCTTGACGCATCCATTTCAGAGCGGATCGATGACCGCGTTCAAGTACACGAAGTGTCCAAGTTTCAACCGCTCAAGGATAGTTGCAATAAAATATTTGATTCGGCCCTGCAGTTCGCCGATGTGACAAAACAGCTTATGGATCAACATCAAGCACGCCTAGCAGAACTCAGCACCGGGCTGTGGGAAGAGGCCGGTGAGCGCGAAAACTGTGTTCAGCGAACCGCAGCTCTGGAGGCTATGACCTCAGACTTAAAGAAGGACTTCGAACGGGTCGACCAGACAATCGACCGGGTCTCGGTACTGGAAAAGAAAAACGAAGATCTCGTGGCCGAAGTAAAGGCACTTACTGCACAGATGGCCGAAATCCTAAAAGCTAAGGAGAACGCAGATGCCGCGGCTATAGAGGCTGATGCTCTAGTGGCTAAAAGGGTCCAGGATGCGCTGGACGCCGAAGCTAGCAAGAATAAGGGGGCGCCGCGATCGTCTCAACTGACCGAACCAGATTTGGAAGCCGAAAGAATAAGAAGAGCCGAGGCCTTATACCCAGGGTATGCCGAGAAAGTGGCCAGTCAGGCTGCGGAGGATGCCGCACGATTGGAAAAGCAAAAACGGAAGCTGGCCGAATTTGCAAAGGCAAACGAGAAGAAGAAGAAGGCGGCCGCCTCCGCTTCAGCACCGACAAAAAGAAAGAGGCCGGCCCCTAAGAAAGTTCAGATAGCCGAGATGTTCAATGAAATCTCCGAACCGGTCTCTACGGGTACTTCGCAGCAAGACGACCAAGTCGAGGACGAAGTCGAAGAACAGCTGCGGTCCCGATCTAAAAGACAACGAACCTCCCAACAGACCAGGCAACCGCAACCGCAACCGACGAAAAAGAAGAGTGCCTATGACTTCACAGATTCTGAATAGGGACTATCCTTCCTTTTCCTATTTGCCTTAGTATTTATGCTTTGTCTTTTCCGGTCTTCTATAAATATATATAAAGTTATTTTTGAATCCGGCCTTATTTTGCATTTCTACTTAGTTTTGATAATTTTAAATAAAATAATCAAAAAGGGAGAAATTGTTATATAAAAGATAAAGACTCTTCCAAAACTTCTCCCTCAAAATTTTTCGAAAAATCCTCTAAGTCTTCTTTTTCAAAAATCGGCCAAACAAAACAACCGGCCTACGGTTGCAAACTTACATGATTTTGATAATTTTAAATAAAATAATCAAAAAGGGAGAAATTGTTAGATAAATTCAAGACCGGTTCGAATAAACCTAACTTAAACAAACTTCCCACGCAGGAACAAGGAACCGGACCGGATGAACAAAAGAAAACCAACTGAAGAAACCGAATCAGTCAAGTCACCATACCGATCAAAAGCATTCTGAACGTGACCACACAAAGGATCGGCCAAAGCTTAAAACCAGATCCATCAAACAGCCGATTATCCACAAGACAAGAATAACCGGAAGAAGTCCGGTTACTTCACTACCAAAAGATATTCGGTCAAGTCAAGTGGCCGACTAGTACAAGAAGACATTTCGGGTATCTATTGAGAATGATACCAAAGGAACAGACTGAATACTTCCATATCCATGCAAGTCTGAGGAAAGACTGTAGGCTGCAGAAAAACCGTACTACCGAATCCTTCTACTTCAGGATAAGCCAGAAAGGAAATCTTCAAAGTACAGACAACTGTCCAAACAGACAGTGCCTACATTGAGTAAAAGACAAACCCAGCAGGTTTGCCTTACAGACCGGCAGGTCTGAAACAGGATACCAGGTCTGAGATTGACCGTCAGGTCTGAGGAGACGACCGGAAGGTCTGAGACACTGAATCACTGCACCTCTGATCAGCCAATCGGATTCAAGGCAGTGAAATATGACCGTTGGCATATTTCACCTATAAAAGGAGGCAGTTGCAGAAGAGTAAATGCGGGACATACATTGGGATAACAAGAGCTAAAAGCATTTACTACAATAACAGTGTGATATTCTAGAAAGCCTAAGTGTTGAAAGTTAAAGTGTGTTCTACAATTTCGGTGTAAATTGTAAGAGTGTTATCGAGCAGAGAATAAGTCTCGATCGGCTTGTATTTGTATTCCTTAGTGAATATCCTTCTCGCGGTTTCGAGAGGAAGGGGTGACGTAGGAGTTTTATCTCCGAACATCCATAAAATCTGTTGTGTTATTTACTTTCTGCTGGCTTCACTATATAACCGACTAACTTAATCACACCGCTCCAAACTAACTAACTTAACCATACCGAATATCCAGATTACCGAAACCGACCCACCATCTCCAAATCTTCATCATCCGAAACCGACCGTGCCTATCATACAAGTGTACCGCTTCAACCTGAAAGCAAACCTCTTCCGCGCTTGAACCTAGTTCAAGGGTTTGTGACAGGTTGTGTAGTATTGAAACCCCGGTGTTAATCTCTAACCGGATTAACCACCACCCTACGATTGAGAACCGCTAACCGGTCCAACCCCCGGTCCACCAGCGGCGACCTAGATCCTAACAATTATTATATTTAATAAATAATTGATAAATTTAAAAACGTTTTTTTTATGAATATATAATTATTATAGTTAAAATATTTTAAATTTATTAGTATTTATCAATTATTTATTAGAATGTTAAAGGGAATATTTATTATATATATAAATAATAATTAAAATGTAAATATATATATATATATATTAAAATATAAATAATCAAATTTATAAAAAATAATTAAATTTAAATTATATATCAAAATATAAATAATTAAATTTATAAAAATAATAATTTAAAATATATATCAAAATATAAATAATTTAATATATAAAAATAATAATTTAAATTGTATATCAAAATATAAATAATTTAATTTTATATATAATGAATTTTAAATGTAAAAAGAATAAATAAATAAATAAAAACTGAATCTGAATAAAACTAGGTTAGTTTGGGAATGAAGGAACAAACTAGGTTAGTTTGGGAAAGGAAACGCCAAACAAGGTTATTTTGGGAAACTATTCGAAGATAATGGCCCATAACAATAAGGGCTAGTTTGATTCAGCTTATTGACTACAGTTTATTCAGCTTATTTTCTGGTACGTCTACTTGGGTATGTTTGATTCAGCTTATACGCCCCAATTTATTTATTTTTTATATTTATAATATATTATTTAATAATTAATATTATATATTAATAAATTATTTAAATTAAAAAATATTATATATTTAAAAATAAATTATATGAATATATTATTTTTATAAATTTTTGTTAATATATTATTTTAAATATTAACAAATAACTTAAATTAAAAAATAATATATTTTTAAATAAATGATATGAATATATATTATTTTAATAAATATACAATTTCAAATATAATATGATATAAAAAATATTTAAATATAAATAAAAAATAAAAAATATATTTAAATGTATGTTTTTTTTATTATAATAATTTTATATAAATATATAAAAATATTATAAATATTTGGAAAAGATGAGAGAGAATGAATAAAATGATTAAAGAGTGATTAAATTGATGAGAGATAATGAATAAAATGATTAGAAATGAATGAAATAGATGAAAGAGAATGAATAAAAAAATATTTAAAATTGATGAGAGAGAAAAATGCCGAGATTATAATCTTAAACGAAGAGGAGAGAGGTAGAGAGAAATTTGAGTTTAAACGCAAAAGTGTGTTTGATTATAATTTTTTGCGTGAGCTTATTAGGCAAAGTTACTGTGTATCAGTTTATTACGCGCTGCTTGTAAACGCAGAATCAAACAAACCCTAAATAAACTTTTTTAGAATATATAAATATATTTTTTAAATTTTTATAAAAATACTTAAAACATATTAATATATTATAATAATAAAAAATTGATTATTTATTGTATCAAAAATATCCACTTTCCGAATATTTCTTCTGAAAAAAAATTCTTTTTAAATTTATTTTATTCAAATAACCAAAATAAAAAAAGTCAAATAACCAAAATAAAAAGGCCGGATTTTCTGAATTTTAATAATGAAATATGCAACCACTAGTAAACTAAATTATTTAAATAATTCAAATAAAATATATATATATATATATATTTATATTGTTAATATATTTATCTTATTTATAAACTAAATAGAATAAATTATTCATTTTGAGTTTATTATTATCAATACATAAATTAAATTATAATAATATTATTAAATTATAAAAATATATATATATTTAATTATTTTTATATGAATAAAAGTTAATTTGAATAATAAGATAAAACAAATTTAAAATAATAATAATAATAATAAAAGAATAAGAAAGCAACAACCATCAAATTCCAATATAATGTTAGACATAGCAAATTAAGTACTTATTCACAATTTGAATCTAAGTTAAAAAAACAATCACTATTAATTTTTATTAACCGGTAACTCAACAAGTTCTCGGAAAAAACCAAATATATTATGGATAAGACCCACACGAGTGTAACAATATATGTATAGGTAGTGAAACCTTGTAAGGGGTTATATAAATAAGGAGTAGGTAATATTGTAGACCCATAAATATAAATAAGCTACAACCACATAAAATTCAAGCAATAGGTACCCAAATATTTTGGTAAGGGCCAAAATACCTTCTAAGTTTATTAGACGGATGTGAATAGTGACGTTCACAAAACATACATCTTGTTAAATTATTCCCGCACTTATAACAGAATTCGGTTAAACACCTGTATCATTAATATTCATCAATTATAAATCAAAATTAAGGTGCATATAGAGACAATACTATGTATATGGAGATGGAGAGATGTTATATAAAACCTGCATAAGATTTTTGTGCAACCATTTTTCAATGAGACATAGAACTTGCACTTAGGGCACTTCATCCACTTATTCTTCTCAACAAGAACACCAAAAGCAACGTCATTTTTATCCTTAATTTGTTCAATATCCTTACAATCAAAGCCAGCGTGCCACAGAGTTTTGCACTTGAAGTTTTGTCTACCGTATTAATTAATTTTCTTTTTGGATATATTCCCTTCCATCACTTCTAATCTATAGGGTGTCATTTTTATTTTATGAGGTTCACTTCAAAACAAATATTGTGACTTTTTTTTTTATAAATTATCATTTCTTGGTTATAAAAGAAGCGATTCTATCTCCAAAATTATTAAAACAATAAAAAAACATAAAACTATTTAAAAAAAAACAAGATGTGGTCATGATAAAATTGAAGTTTTCAAATAAATTTTACCAATAAAATAGATAAAATTAAATATTTCCATTCATCCTATTAACTCTTTAAATTATCTAGTAGTTATTTTTCAATATAGAATGAGTTTTTAAGTTCATTAGTAACAAAAATAAAAATAAAAAATTACTTTATATCCTATTTAGATGTCAATAAAATATCTCATATTGACATTTTTTTTTAAATAGGGTGAATTTGCCTAAAATAATATATTCAACTATTTAAAAAATATATTGAATTATTACATATAAGTTAGATTTAAATTTTGGAAAGAAAATAATAAATGCATGGACTACTTTAAAATTTTGAAAAGAAAAATAAATATTCATTTCATAATATCATTGTATTAAATATTTTTAAACAAAATTATTTTTTCAACAAGTTAAAGTTCAAATTAATTATTGACCATAAAATATAATAATTAATTTATATGCATCTAACATTATAAAAAATTACCTTATATCTAAGTCTCATTTCATTAATGTATTTTTTTTTTATAAATATGGTAAACTTGCACACAAAATAAATAAATGTACATTTGATTATTTTAAATATTAATTTTAAATGTTATTATAATTGGGCTCTCCAAATTTAATTTAGAAAACTCAGTCACTCAAATAGGGACGCGGTCGGACAACCGATTACTCGCCTACAATTGAAAACGAGCCAAAACTCATGGTCTTTGATTGGTTTTCTTAGTCGAAAACTAGACCACGACCCAAGCCATCTAGGAGTCAAGTTTTAGAAACCCCTTTTGGCCTCTTTCAATTACGAAAACCGTTTTATTCAACCCTAAATCAACACAAATAACAACATGCACTTTCCCAACAACAATTCAATGCAATATAACATCTTTGAACTCCAAATTCGAATTTTTCGAACAAGTTAATATGCAATTTTCTAAAACAGATGTTCAACTTACTTTTTAAACTCATGACACTTCTACAACCTGCCTATAACATGTCTAACATGACACAAAGCAGTTAGAAAACCCTAATGAACCAAAAACAAAACATTCACCAACATACTCGAAAATAAAACCTACATACATGCATGGTTTTGAAATTCCAAAATTTAGCTTTTCATTTTTTACTCTTATTCAAACATTCTAATATGTTTATCAACATCACATAACACAACATGTTTCGAAACTAACCTACTACATAATCTTAAAGTGAAAGACAATTAAAACACAATGTTAATATTTTTTTATCTAAACTGTTTTTATTAATCTAAAGTTACATGTTGAATCACCCCCAAGATAAAAACTTACACAGATTATTGATCGCACAACCAGTAGGCGTCCCTCCCCGAAACCTCCAAATTCAAAAGAAATCTTTTTATGTAGTCATGACAGTCTTCTCCCTCCTTTGTTTTTCTTTGTCTTACCCCCTATATATTGATCCCTTGCTCCAAATGACAGCCCTTTGAACCTCATGCTCCTCTCCCCTTTTTGTACCTCCCAGATCAAAAATATAAATAATTATGAATATATTGTGTAAAATATTTAAAATTCAACCCATATAAATCACCGTAACAATGTTCCAATTAAGTCTTTATAATTGAGATTTCAAGTATAGTCTCTCGTATGGAGATGTGAACACTCTAAACATAACCATGATATTATTTATGATTGTTAAATTCAATTTTTAATTATATATATATATATATATTTTATAGGTAGATTATTTTTTTTGACCATACCTGACCCATTCTATGCACACATATATTTTAGAGGTAGAATGTTGTACCGGTTGGGTAGCAGCCCATTTAATAAAATATATAATTTATATATAGATAAATATATGTTCTTTAAGCCTATAATATTGTAGCATAATGGTTCTAGATACAAACTTAGAATTTCATTTAAGTTAGGAGTTCAAATCCCACCAAAAACAATATTTTTTTTTTATCACTTTTTATTACTAAATCTAGGGAAACTATAAAAAATAACTTTTTTTATCGGGGCTAGGGCATCACAAAACTCGGGGCCGACACTGTATACAACCCAACAATATTTCAACAACCAATAAACATATCTATTTATTTTGTTTTTTTTCAATTTAGATCTATTAGGTTTATTTGTAAATAAATATTAAGATTTAAAAAAAAAATTGTTATATTTCAGGAATTAACACTTTACTTAGTATGAATATGCTTAAACTCATATTCAAATATATATATATAATTATTTATCTATATTCTAACAAATTCTCATTCATAAAATATAATATATAACAATTCAATTAAAAATAAATTACTCAACTCATATATAATCAAATTATTTTTAACTCATCAAAAATGGAGTTTGGACTTAATGTCAATTCTATTTCAATTGTGCATTTAATTGTTTTTATAAAATTTTGTAAAACTTAGAAACACAATCTCAAATTTCAAAGTTAATTTTTAAAGTTGCTTTTAAGTTGTAACAAGTGGTTTTTAATACTGTCTCCCCAAAATAATTCGAAATAATAACTTTTTATGATACTGTATATATAATATTTATTCTTCTTTCTCTCTTGTTTCGCGAGAAAACAGTGTTCTCTGCTCTTGGATAACATATTCATTAATAGTGGCTAGTTTTGTTCAAGTAAAATTTTCATTATATATTTAGTTGACTATTTTCTATACTTTATAATTCGTTTTTTTATAAAAAATTATTTAGGTTCGGGGATGAACGGATCCATGATGTTTGACGAGATTTTCGTCGAAAACATTGTCTTTTGAATGAAGATGAGATGAACAATCTTGAAGATGTGTTCTCGGAATTGTCGAGGTTTGAGAATTGCTTTCATTTCTATCTTTTATATAATAAAAATATGTAATAAATTAACTTTTATAGCGTTGTTCGGCATTGAGACAAGCCTTTTATCTTAATTTGAAACAAATTTATTAAAAAACTTCAATTTTATAATTCAAATATTTAACAAGCAGCCTAGCTCCATCAGAGTAAGGTTGATATTTTGAATTGGAGTTATACTACCATTAATTTATGTGTAAACTCAAAATAATTACAGATATCTTGAATGTTTCAAAATTTGATCTGGAATTTATATTTATGTTATTTTTAGTATCTATGATGACGTATTAGGATATTAAATTTATCCATAGCATTACCTTTTTTTTCCTAATATGTTGAATAATATTTTATTAGATCCCTTTAAAGTTTGGTCAGAATGGTTGTTGAATAAGTCGTTAGTAATTTTTATGTTTTAATTGTGGGTGTGTCGAAATGGGAGGGAGGAAAGAATGATGTTCTCACGATGCTTTTGAAGAACTAACATCAACAAACCAACATCAAACAAACTAATGTAAATCAGACTCAACAGGGAAGAGTTAAAAATCAATAATAGAGTAACTTTTGAACAAATATACTTCTAATATTTTTTTAACAATTGTGGTTTAAAATATATAAACTTGAAAAAAAAACTAACTTGAAGCTCAAAATGATTTAAGATTAGTGTTGATTATTTTAAACTAAGAATACCTTTTTTTTTTTAAGTAGAAGAAGAGATAGAATGAAAAATAAGGAAGAATGTCAATTTTACCATTGAACTATAACGGAATATTTACGTATATCACTGAATTAAATTTTGTTCGTACGTACCACTATAGTTGAGTTTAATGTTCATCTATGTCACTGCTGAACAAAAACATCAAATTCCGTTAGATGATGATACATGTGATTAATATGTTATTTTTTTAAAGAAATAATATATATTATATTTTTACTTTTATTCATAATTTCTAAATAATAAAACTTTTATATTTTTAGAGGCATTTTAACCAAACAATATAGACATTTTGAGAGACACTAACAATAATTCACTTTTTTTTTTAAATTAATATATTTTTAACATTTATTTTTATTAGCGTTATTATTTAGAAATGTTAATAAAAATAAATGTTGAAAATATATTAATTAAAATAAATTTAATTATTGTTAATGCTTCTCAAAATATATAATTTATTTGATTAATACCTTTGAAAATGTAAATTAAGTTTTATTATTTAAAATAGTGAATAAAAATAAAAATATAATATATATTAATTTTTAAAAAAATGACATGTCAATCACACGTGTCAATCATTTAACATAAAGATTAACGGATTTGGATGTTTTTGTCCAGCAGTGACATAGATGAACATTAAACTCAACTACAGTGGTATGAACGAACAAAAATTAATTCAGTGATATACGTAAATATTCCGTTATAGTTCGATGATAAAATTGACATTATTCCCATGAAAAATATTGTAATTTTTATTAAGCTTAAATAATTTAAATATAACAAAATGACTAGATAGTGGAGCTAACAAACAAGAAAGAAATACATGGACATGATATATTAAAAACTCTCTTAGAAACTACTTGTTGAGTTTTGTCCTTTTGGTTGGAGAGACCCAGCTTGATGTGGGTTTTATTTAGGCCCACGATATATAATGTGAATGAATATTATTTTTTCATTTTAGGTTAACTGGGTTTTGAGAACAACAAAAGAAAGATCAGTGCAAAAACATATTCAAAGGTTTGAGGTAGCAACTGGAGAAGATTTCCGTTTGCCGAAGTTTGCACCGTTTGATCGACTTCAAACGTTGACAACTTGTTGGTTATTTCTGGAGCTACGTTCTAAACGGTGAAAATCTATTTTCTAGATGCATAATTGATAAGGTTGGTTGATCTTACTATTTCTGCTTTTTGTTATTATTTGTCAAAATTGTTGTGTGATCTTGATGCAATTGATTAGTGATCTAGTTTATATCTAGAGTGAACCATTGTTTGTAACATTGTTGATGATAATAGATTGTTAAGTGACATGATTGGTCCCGTGGTTTTACACTCAATTTAAAGAGAGGTTCTCCACACTAAATTTTGTCTTGCATTATCGTTTTGATTTCATTTTATTTTGCTCATTTCTTATACTCAATTAACTAGGAAAGCGTTATGTTTTGAAGAATACATTTTCCCATCACCACCTACTATACCACAATCTAAAACTAAAATACTAAAAACAAGAGGAAATAACAATAATTTCAAACAAAAATTTCAATAAGAGCAGTTTCTAGTGAGTCATCTAAGATCTTCTATATCTAAGATCTTCTATACAGGAGGAGCAGTTATGTATTAGTAAGTGATGTAGGAGCAACAATTTCTATATTAGTAATATTAGCAAGTGGTGCATGAGTTGGAGCTGTTGGGTTGGTTCTGGTGAATGACCATATGGTTCTCTATACAACAATTTCTCTATTAGAGGACCATATTTACTTTTGAAATTGAAAAACCAAATCCAGTTAATAAAACAGAATTGGTAATAATTATTGTAACTCCCCTTTTGATGTTTTCACTTATCCAATTATTGATTATATTGGTTTGTTGTTTTTTCATAAAAATTATATTTCCAATTGCACTTGAGAAGCCGATGAAAGAAAGAACTCGCTAAAACCGTCAAGCTAAGAGGAGTCTCATTATCATAGAATTTATAAGATTTTATTGTATAAAAACCATATGATATCCCATGAAGACGTACCGAGTTACAAGACACCATATAAAAAATGAAAAACTTTTTTTTTAAATTTCTCTACAAAAGAGAGCATATTATGGTAAATATTATACTAATATTTATCATATTTATAGGATTGTTAAAATCTTGTGAATTTGAAGTCCTTAATACTTTAAAACACTAAACTTTTCAAAGTGACGACTAAAGGGAAAAACATTTAAATCATATATTGTCATTTTCCATCTATTGATTATCCACCTTGACTATAATATATGAAATGAATTAGTAGAAGGGAAAAACATTTAAATCATATATTGTCATTTTCCATCTATTGATTATCCACCTTGACTATAATATATGAAATGAATTAGTAGAAGAAGCAATGAATACCATAATGGATGAAACTGATCATACATGATACATGGATTAATCCAAGAATATATTTTAAATTTTGCACATCCTCAACTCAACAGAATACACACTTTCTTAATTCTCATTTTTTAGAATTATCACACTTTGTTTAACACCTAAAAATGCATAACAAAATTATTAGATTTAAACATAATAAAAGAGGTAATTTAATTAATAATTTTTTAAGTTAAAATCTAAATAAATACCTCATAAACAATGTTGGAAGAGTTTGTCTCCATTTTCCAAAATAATAAGTAATTTTTGTTAGTTAACTCTAAAGGGAATGGAAATAAGACGAATACAATCTGAATTTCTGTAATTCACTGATATAAAAAATACAAATAATTAAATAGATAAAAAAAATCATTTTTATATCCACCTAATCTATTTAATTTATTTGTATCATTTTTATCATAAATAATTTCATATTGTAATTATAAATAAAGTATATAATTATTTATAATGTCTACACATAAACTAAAATAAAATTATTTAAATAAAATAAAAATAAAATACATTAAATAAATATATCCTTCAAATATAATTTTTCCATATCACTTTTCAATCCAAGCTTAATATATATTTTTTAAACATTTGATAATAAAGAAAATAAAAATAAAAAAATATATGTTTTTAAAAATTTGATAGTAAAAATTGTGTCGGTGTCAATTGATTTTGCAGCAAGAGTTGGAGCAGTTTTTGAGGGGTCATGTTGCATTAGTTGATTCATGTTCATTAATTTTTGTATCAGTAGTTTATGCAGGTACATGAACTGATTCGTGCATGAACTGATTCATGTGCATCAATTTCTTGATCAATTGTTGGTGTAGATGCATTAATTGGTTCATGAAGCATAATGCTTCATGTGCAGGACCATAGTTCAATTAGGGGCGATATATATTCTTAAATATAAGAACAAAAGTCAATTAAGAAAGGAGAATCCTACCAAAATAGTAATTTTGGTAATTTCCTTTTGTTGATAACTCCACTCATCTAATTACTGATGAGAGTCCTTTTATTGAAATGATATTTCTTATTGTTCATGATAAGTCACTGAAATCACTTGTCAAAGTAGTTAAACAGTTTAAATTTTATTGTCGTAAAAATAGTTAGATATATAAAATTTGTAACCATGTAAACGTATTGAGACAAAAGTTAGTACAAAAATAAATGGATAACAATTTTTCTAATAATCTCTACTAAAGAGAAACAAATATGATGGAGAATATTACTCCAAATTCATTAGATGAGTAGGATTATTAAAAGATTATCACTGCTCTACTCTAGACTGTAGAATCTGAAATGCATCACCACGTGAACAAACAATCACAACCAATCGAAACTATTATAGATGAAATACATAAAGGGATAACTCCAATAATAGATTTGAGTTTTTGTATATCTTCTACAACAGAACAATCCTTTCATGAAATTATGACACATGTCTTATTTAACCACCTGAAAAATGTATAATAGTTTATTATAATAATAAAAATAATTTAATTAATAATTATTGTAAGTTAAAACTAAAATCAATAGTGTATAAATTCATTCGGAGTAATTTGTATCTGATTCCCAAAATAATAAATAGTGTAATTTGTTAGCTCTAAATTAAAGAGATTTAAAAAAACACAGATTAAACGAATTAAATCTGGATTAATGTCATTTTCATCTATATATAACATTTCAAGGTTACATGAAATATTATAAAAACTCCACACATGACTAAGTTTGAAAAAACAAACACAAAACTTCATCTTCAATATTAGTGTAGGCTTATGACAACAACCAAGCAACCAAAAATGACTATACTTGTAGTTAGGTAATATAAACCATACTCTTCTAGATATGGTGTTATAACTTTTTCTATAGAGATAGAAAATAAACATGATCTAATTAGGCGACTCCAATTGTCATACAAATTAAAACATCATATAGTAATGGTTTATGAGGAGGCATTAGGTTGTATTAAACACATTAAAAATTAATTAATTTCACAAAAAAAACATTAGTTAAAAATTAATTAAATTCACATCTGAATTTAACTTATTTTTAATTAATGTATTGTGTTTTTGATGCGGTTAACAACCCTATTGCCTCCTCATAAGCCATTACTATATGCTGCTTTAATTTGTATGTCAATTGTAATCGGCTTAATTAGATAATGTTGTTTTATATTATATTACTATAAGAGTAGTCATTTTTTTTTGCTTGTTTGCTGTCATAAACCTACACCAATATGAAGGATAGAGTTCCGTGTTTGATCTTTTTCAAGATTAGTCATGTGTGGAGTTTCTATAATATTCTATGTAAACTTTGAGATGTTATATATATAGATGACAATGATATTAATTTAGGTTTAATTCGTTTAATCTGTATTTTCTGAAAATCTTTTCAAAATTGCAATTTAAAACAACGGATAATAGTATTTATTATTTTGGAAATCAGATTCAAATCTCTTCAAGTAAATTTTTACAGTATTGATTTTAACAAATTGAGTCATTTTTAACTTAAAAAAATTAAAAAGAAAGACTAACCATTGTTTTGTATTTGTTTATCATAACAAAAAAATCATGTAAATCTGCAATTGATAAATTAAAAAAAAAAAATAAGTAATAATAATAAAAAATATTTAGTTACACCAATAAAATTACTATTTGCAGTTAAGGGTTCTCTTAATGGGTTAAGAGAATAAATTGCTAACCCAATTAGATTTCAAAAATCAGCTTCATTTGATTATAATAAGGGATTATTTAGCAAATAAAGGAGGGTCTATTTTGCTTAACCCTAGAGTTGTTAATACAATCAACTTATAATAGATTCAATAACATAGAGGGAAAGAAAGCAAAACCTGTAACTGCCTGCTACGAACACATTGCCCCCAACAACAACTGCTATCTCATCTGCAAAACAAAGCAAGATAAAGCCTGGTTACAAAATAACAAATAGAATCAAACATCACTGTTTCTCATGTTCTTCGGAAACTATGAGAAACAGGGTCTGGCAGAGTTGGCTAGGTGGGGGTGAATGTAGGTAAGTGCTCCTGGCACAGTGGTCAGAGGCACGGACAAAGGCTTGGGATCACAAAACAAAGCCTGTTTATACAAACACAAAATTTCCCAACAGGCTCATATAGAATCAACGTTTTCAATTCATTTAAAGCATTCAAAGTTGTCTACAAGACTCTTCCAACACATACAAAATCAAGTCATAATATAAAAAGAAAACCATGGACAGTTGGACAGATAGATAATATCGTTTTCATTCACTGTCAAATTTTTGGACAAGAAGTAGATGAATGGTTTCAAGACTTACAAGATTCCTCTAAGCCGAGCATTAGTTCTTCTCTTCCTTCTATTTTTTTTCTTCTTCCTTTTATAGCCGTTTCCTCTCATGGGCCTCGTGATCCTCGCGCCTTAGAGGTTGTTTAACCTTTTACTCCAACTGATATCGCCCAGTGGATCAGGATCTGAGTTTTCCCAAAGCAGCTCCTGTCGATTGTGACAGAGGAGGCCAGAGAGAGAAGATGATATGCAGGGATGAAGAAGAGGAAAGACTCTGTCTGTCTGTCTGTTGCTGCTGCCATTTTGCCTTTTTTCTGATTCTGGAGAGAGAAACTGCAAATTGAGAAAGAAAGGGGAAGGTTGTCTGCTGTCGTGGAAGAAGGAAAAGGAGAGGGAAGGTCTTGTTTGATTTGAGATTTTTTATTTGTTGGCGCTTGGGCCCCATCTTGTTAACCCTTTATTTTTCTCAAAACCTGCAAACAAAAATACACAAATCAATTCATTCATATTTTTTTTAAATCATAAATATTATGGTGCAAACTAATGGTGCATTTTCTAAGGGAAATTTGAGGAAATGACCCGAAAATTAGGCCAAATAACCGATGGTGCGGCCCACTAATTTTTATAGCGCTGGTGACCCCCAAATTTTTTAATGACCATTTTACCCATGCGTCACGCACCCTCCAGGTGCGTGACGTACCCTAAACCCTATAAAGGCTTAATTTTTTTCATTTTCGTTTCAGTTTCTCTCTCATCCAGCCCCTTTCTTCCCGTCTTCTCCGCCGTGAAACCCTAATGGTGGCGGAGAAGATTTTCTCTTCTTTTTCAGCGATGAAGAACGAATCGAAGAGGCACCGTCGACCATGGCACCATATTCAACGGCCTATAGCTTCGAAGAACATCCAATGGAGACGAGTTTGCACAGCGCTGAGGATTTCGAACAAATTGACATTTCATTCGGCCATTCCACTATATTTTGTGTTTATTTCGTTATTGTTTGTTTCGATTTCCTATTCAGTTCGTGTATATTTCCTTTACAGAACGTTCCTCATTGATTCGCTGATTCGTTGAATGCAGGTTGTTTGTTTGGTAGGATGCGTCAAGATGGATGCGTCAAGATGGATGCGTCAAGATGGATGCGTCAACATGGATGCGTCAACTCGGATGCGTCAAGATTGATGCGTCAACTCGGATGCGTCAAGTCGGATGCGTCAAGATGGATGCGTCAACTCGGATGCGTCAAGTAGGATGCGTCAACTCGGATGCGTCAACTCCGATGCGTCAACTCGGATGCGTCAACTCCGATGCGTCAACTCGGATGCGTCAAGTAGGATACGATGCGTCACATTTATTTTTATTTTATATAAAAACCCAAATAAGCCTCGACCACTATTCATGCTCTCTCTCTCTCTCTCGCACCCGACGACGCACCTGCCTCGACGACGCACCTGCCTCGACGTCTCTTCCTGCTCGTCTTCGTCTTCATCTTCTCGTTCATTCATTGACTTCATGAGGTTAGTTTTAGTTATGTTTGTTTATGTTCATGTTAGGTTTTAGGGTTGGTTGCTTCTTGTTTGCAAATGGTTCATTCATGGTTTATGTTAGGGTTTAGGGTTGCTACATGCTTGCAAATGCTTCATGCATGTTTTATGTTATGTTTTTAGGGTTGCTTCATGCTTTCAAAAAGTTCATGCATGTTTTATGTTAGGGTTTTAGGGTAGGTTGCTTCCTGCTTTCAAACGGTTCATGCATGTTTTATGTTAGGAATTAGGGTAGGATGCTTCTTGATTTGAAATGGTTCATGCACGGTTTATGGGTTGGGTTGCGTCAAGCAGCTGCGTCAAGCAGCTGCGTCAAGCAGCTGCGTCAAGCAGCTGCTTGACGCATCTGACAGTTGTTTCTAGCTATTTTGACGGTTGCTTTTCTTCTCGTTTGTTTATATTTGTTGTGAAATGTTTTCACAAACATTGTTGTTTTTCTTTTCCCTTTTGTAGATGGCAGACTTCACGGTTCATGATTTTCCTGGTAGGATTTCATTGAAATCTGTCCTAGCCTTGAAAAAAGTATCTGATAGGTTTGAAGCGCTGGGTCTTATGGAGAGGGCTCTAAATTCTCAATTTCAGTATTTATTGAGAGGAGTCCTAGACTTGTTGTTCTCAGGGACCATTTTACATCAGTTGCTGGTTCGGAAGGTGAAGGCCAATTTGAATAGGATGATTTTCAACTTTAATGGGGAGGAATATACTTTTGGTCTGAAAGAGTACGCATTGATTACAGGCCTCAACTTCGACAGATTGCCTAAATACAAAGATGAATGCCGAGGTTGTCCACCATTGCTGATAAAATATTTCAAAAGGAATACGTCAATTCGAATGATGGATTTGGAGTCTATTTTCATGAAATGCACCGATAAGGAAGACGCATGGAAGATCGGGTTGATCTGCTTGATTAACTAGTACCTCTTCTCATATGACCCAAAACGGCTTTTAAATCTCAAAATCATCCATATGGTTGAAGATGTTGAAGATTTCCTCCGATTTCCATGGGGGAAGGTGTCCTTTAGATTCACCATGAGGGGTCTTGACCAGGACATGAAACACCACAGGTCCGTATATATGTCCAGGAAAGGGAGTGGAGTTACTAATTCTTTTGCTTATAACGTGTATGGGTTTGTACTAGCACTACAAGTGTGGAGCTATGAGATCATTCAAAACTTGGTCCCTAAATTCGCCACAAGGAAAGACGTTGATGGCCCTTTTCGCCCAAGGATACTGTTGTATCAATCGAAAAGGAAGAATACATTTCAGGAGATGCAATCTGCCTTTAACAGCGCTGTGTTTTCTAAGATGCAAGAGTCCTTCGAGGAGACGAGTTTGTACAGTGGGGAGGATTTTGAACACATTAACAATTCATACGATGATTTGTTTGAGGGAGTTACTGATGGGGGAAAAAAGAGAAAGGCTGATGAAGATGTTGCTGAAGATGATGATGATGAAGATATTGATGAAGAACCTACTACTGTCCAACCTTCCAAGAGGAAGAGGAATGTTGAATATGATGATATATCCCCCCCAGCAAAGCAGCCATCAAGCGTCGTAGCCTGCGTAACATGAGTCCCCCATCCGCAACTTCAACACCTCCATCATCACCTGCACGTGAACCGGCACCGGCATCTCATGTTCAGATAAAGGATGCCGAAGTGATAAAGAAGGATGTCGAAGAGATAAAGAAAGATGTCGAAGAAATCAAGAGAGACATAATAGACATCAAATTGAATCAACAAAACTACTTTACGAGGTTTGAAAAGATGATTCTCAGTCTAAGCAACAAGTTCGCCAGCCATGTCACCAACCAGGTAATTCTGTTAGAGCTTTCTGTTTTTTACTACTTTATGTCTTTGACGCCGCTGCTTGACGCAGCTGCTTGCTTGACGCAGCTTCTTGACGCAGCTGCTTGACGCAGCTGCTTGACGCATCCTTAATTTAAATTCTTTTCACTTTTGTAGCAGGAGCAGAAGGAGAATGACATCGGTCTGAATGACAATCGTGACAATGAAGAGGAAGAAAAGCAGAATGATATTCGTGTTGAAGAAGAGGAAGAAAAGCAGAATGACATTCGTGACGAAGAAGATGAGAATGCCCCTGGTCTGAATGACATTCTCGATGAAGAAGAGGAGCAAAAGGAGAATGAGAAGGTTAATAATGTTGAATTGGAGCAAGACAATGTTGAATTGGAGCAGAAGAAGATTGAGAATGAGATTGTTGAGGATCCGCCGATAGAGAATGTTGTCGAGAAAGAGGTCGTCGTCGAGAAAGAGGCCGTTGTTGAAGAAGGGGAGAAGAAAGAAGAAGGGGAGATTGAAGAAGAAGGGGAGAAGAAAGAAGAAGGGGAGATTGAAGAAGAAGGGGAGAAGAAAGAAGAAGGGGAGATTGAAGAAGAAGTGGAGAAGAAAGAAGAAGTGGAGAAGAAAGAAGAAGTGAAGAGAAAACCTATACAAAAGACTTTTCAGAAAAAGGTGGGGAAGAAGGTTGGGAAGAAGAAAGACGAAAATGACGAAGATGAACTGGAAATAGTGAATACTCCTCCTCCTCTTCCTAAGAAAGTCATATTGGTCACGAGAAGGAATAGGAGGCCGAAGAATGATCCAGATTTCACCGACCCCAATCTGAAACAGCCCAAGTTAAAAGATCCTATCACCGTCAATCCACTTCTAAAATATGACGATCAACTTCTTCATCAATTGCAAACATGGCTTAAAGATCCAAACACTGACAACAACAAAATTGAGCTCCATACTATATTAGGTGATAAGGCATTATTTCGCCGAATGCTAAAAAGGTTCACCTGGCTGACTGATGATGTAAGTAATATTTATGTTAGAATAATTTTAGATTTGCAGATTGTATTTTAAATGTGTTTCTCTTGTGTAGGAAATCGATGCAGGTTGCTTCATTCTGAGAAGAAGAGCTTGGGTATATCCAAAGACATATAAGAAGAACTTCTTTATTGGAGATTGTTGGCTCCACACCAGGTTCACTGTTGAGTACGCTGCGTTTAACAAAAGTCGTATTGAGTTTGACATTGAAAACTTTTTCGAATACTTCTTGGGCGATGAAAGCAACTATAGGAATAGTTGGAAAGTATGCGATGATATATATATTCCTTTGAACATCAAAGACGTCCACTAGATACTTTGTGTTGTCCGTCTACAGCAATGGCGCGTAGACGTATATGACTGCGATCCTGGATGTTATGCTAATCTTGATGAGTTTGTGCTACCGATGTGCCAAATGATTCCGGTTATATTTGACAAGGCATTGCCTCTTGAAGATAAACAACGATTTCCTCTACTCAACCCTGATTCCGTTTTGCCATACACAAGACGTCCAGAGTCAGAAGTTCCCAAAGCAACTAAGAGTGGAGATTGTGGTGTATTTGTACTAATGTATATTGAGTACTTGACTGCAGGTCTGAATCTATCAGAAGTAACCTCAAATGAGATGAAAGCTTGGAGAGAAAAGTGGGCAGTGAGGTTATTTCATGGACTTGTAGATCCATAGGTTATTAACTTTTGTACTGTACTGATATCAAATTTTTGTAATGTTAAACTCAAACCTTTGTAATATGGTTGATTTAATGATATCAAATGTTGTTAATGATATATATGCCTGAAGTACACAGTTATATAAATCATGTCTAATGTAATAGGTTCTGCACTAATGTAAACCATGTTTCGTCAAGCAGCGTCAAGCAGCTGCGTCAAGCAGTTTCGTCAAGCAGCTGCGTCAAGCAGTTTCGTCAAGCAGCTGCGTCAAGCAGCTGCGTCTACAAAAACACTTGGTACAAAAACCCTGTCCCTGTATTACATTCACCAAAAAACTACAAAAACACCAGACATTTACTGAATCCTTGAATCCTTAATAAGTCTACACAACATTAACACCTCCACACAAGACATTTGATAATAAGTCTACAAAAACAACATTAACACCACAACACAACACTAACAAGTTCATTCTAAGCTAATGGCTCGTAAGATTGAGATGATGGCTCGTAGAGCTGAGATGAGGGCTCGTACAGTTGAGATGATGATGGCTCATTCGGCTGAGATGATGAGGGCACATGCTGCTGAGATGATGAGGGCTCATGCAGCTGAGATGATTCTCTTGCTCTTGCGGTAGACGGTGCAGGCATCACTGCTTTGCATGTTGCTCTATTATGTCCTAGACCTGCACATGAACTGCATCGTCTCGGGACCTTACGGACCTCACCTTGGGATGTCCTACGTTTAGTTTGTGGCCGACCTTTCTTAACCTTCACAGGTGGTTTTAGACACACGCGTTGTTTGATAATATCGGGAAGATCCCAATTCTCTTCATCACCAACCGGATAACATGTCTCCGCATATGCATTCAACCAAGATACAGTTGTATAATACCTATGAGAAGGAAAATAAAACGATTAAAAATAGGTTAAATAAATAAGTTCAAAACGATTAAATACCTTGAGCATAAGTCGTAAGGAACCACATTCCTGTGACGGGCAGCAGCCAGTGCATGTGTACAAGGAAGACCGGAGACTTCAAATACCCTACAAGTGCAGTCCTTGTCCTTCAAATTGACTTTATAATGTGCCTCATTATCATGCACATACAACTCAAATCGGTTAAGGGATGATACGGCATAGAATCTTGCTTTCTCAAAACCATCACATAATAACTTTTCATACGTTGGAGATAAAAATTCTTGGTGGTTGGACGCTTTTTCTCTTCTATCATTAAACCACCCTTGTAATGTTGTTCTTAAAGACTCAAGCATTGCTGAAATTGGATACTTTCTGGCTTCCCTGCACTGACTATTCAAACTCTCTGCATAATTGCTTGTGAGTTGATTGTATCGCTTACCGGGAAAATATGCTCTACTCCATCTTTGAAACCCAATTTCTTCCAAATAGGCAGCAATCCTATGATCTTTAACCCTGATCTTGTCAAAAAACCGATTAAATTGGGGGATAGTGTACGCACGAGAAGCCAAATCAAACTCGACATGACAATTATCAGTTTTGAATTTGGCATTAATATTCATCTTTATGTGATATGTGCACGCACCGTGGTCTGCTTCTGGAAAAACAGCACACAAGGCATTGGCTATACTTGGGTGTCTATCGGATACGAAGACGAGATCATCAACTAATCCAATTGCTTCTCTAAGTTTTTGCATGAAATAAGTCCACGAGTTATTATTCTCTGAATCAACAACGCCAAATGCAACAGGATACAGTTGCTCATTGGCATCCAATGCAACAGCCACCAATAGTTGACCTCCCACCTTGTGCTTGAGAAAACTTGCATCAACACACAATACGGGACGACAGAAGGCTTTGAAACCCCTAATTGAGAGGCCTAGAGACATGAACATATATTTGAAGTGCCCGTGCTCGTCTGTCTGAATATCTGTTATGGTACCCGGATTATTCTTCTCCAACATGTATAGGTATGAAGGCAATTTTCCATAGGAATCCTCTACCGTTCCTCGCACCGCCGTTAAAGCCGTTTCCCTTGCCCTCCAAGCCTTATTATAAGTCAAAAACATCCCATAATCTGACTGCATGTCTTCAATTATTTTTTTAGGCAAGTGGTTATGGTGATGGTCCATGTACTTACCCTTCATGCACTGCCCAATAACCCATGCCGGTGTTTGCATTTTTTTTTCCGGCCTCGACAAAACTGAGCATGAGTGTTGTCGATTGAATTTCCGAATCTCAAACATCTCGGAAAACTTACCTTTCACAGCACGTAAGCTCCACTTGCATGTCTCATCCATACATTTCACATACCAAAGATGTTTTCGAGACTTTTTCACTTTGAATTCAAAATGATAAGTCATCGCATATTTATATAGCGTCAGTTGAAGTTCTTTTTTAGTATCAAATAACGTACCGACTTCCAATACGGTTTCACTAGTTAACGCCAATGCAAATGAAGGGTCTGTCGGTGATACGTCTGTCGGTGATACGTCTGTAGGGTCTGTCGATGGTGTACCCATTGACGCTCTTGCACTAGATGGTGTACCCATTGACGCTCTTGCACTAGATGGTGTACCCATTGACGCTCTTGCACTAGATGGTGTACCCATTGACGCTCTTGCACTAGATGGTGTACCCATTGCTCTTGCACTAGATGGTGTACCCATTGGTGTAGGTATTGACCGGTGCGGCGTGCGTGCAACTACTGATGCAGGACTAGTAGTAGCTTGGAAATCACTAACCCGTTCATAATTAAAGTCAATAACGCGTTCATGATTAATCAGTTCATGATGAGCCCGTTCATCTTCTTCTCCTCCTCCTTCATTATCACTTTCAAATAAAATCTGTTGAGAAACAACTCGAGAAACAACGCCGGGTATACTTTTTTGAGTAATGATTGGTAGTGTAGTATCTTGACTTGGGTACTTCTCTACTAATGAGACACAAAGTGGTGACGAAGATGACGAACTTCGACCCGATATCAACCGTGATAAATACATGCCCACATCTTTATCTCCCTCAATAACAACAGGGGGAAGTTTTGCAGAAGGATCATACATGACTTTAATCACTAAATCATATGCAGACTTTTGCACGTTAATCGTCTCATAGATTGTATCAACTAATTGAGCAAATGTAGTACATTGAGGTATATCCATGGTTTTGCATGATTGTGCAGAGAAAGACCTGGTACCATTGGCTGCAATTTGCCACTCTCCATTGTACACAACAAATACGTCAGCAAATACTTCAGCTGCAATTGAAAAAATTATAGTATCAATCGAGAGACACCGTAACAATGAAATGGAAGTAATAGTTATAAATGGTCTGGGGTGCGTTACGCATCTGCGTAACGCAACTACGTGACGCAACTGCGTTACGCAACTACGTCACGCAACTGCGTTACGCACCCGGTTTCCGCCGCGACGGTGGCATTCCACCTACTCATTCCCTAATCACTACACCCTAACAAACAAAGCAATCCAAGAGATAAATGAAGAAGGAGAAGAGTACCTGTAGCAGCAGAAAGAGACATTGTGAAGGAAGAGAGGATTCCGCCGTCGTCTTCGTCGGTCGGTGGTTGGGTTTTTTAGAGAGAAGGAGGAGAAGGGAAGTGAAGAAAGAGAAGAAGAAAGAATGAATGAAAAGAACTGAGATTTTTTTTATTATATAGTAAGGGCATTGTGGACTTTTCACAATGCCCTCAGGTGCGTCACGCAACGGGAGGGTGCGTGACGCAACGGGGGTATTTTCGGCAGAAAATTGTTTGGGGGTCACCAGCGCTATAAAAATTAGTGGGCCGCACCATCGGCTATTTGGCCTAATTTTGGGGTCATTTCCTCAAATTTCCCTTTTCTAATGGGCATTTTTATGCAAAACAACTTTTGATGTTTGTTTGGTGTAGAATTCTACAAAGCCTAAAAATAGGAACCTAAAAGGTATAATCCTAATGATATTGTCTCATATCATTTTGTTTTGATTTCGAGTTTCTCTTTTTGTTTGAAGACTTCAATGCTTCGTTTATTTAGAAAATGCTCTTAGTATGACATTAATTTTTTTTTTTTTAAAACTCTACTGGTCAATGACTTGGGGGTTTCTCTTTTTTTATTTTTATTTTTATTTTGAAAGCTTCGACCTTGATTATTTTTTATTATTTTTTTTTTGAAAAATGCCACTGGTTTTGTTTTCCCTTTTTTGGTAGAAAATTTGGAGTGCTTGTTGACAATCAAACTGTATTTTATCTCGAACAATCATGTTTTTCATAAAAAGACCAGACATTTCATCATTAAGTTGTTCTTTTTTAGGGAAGTGCAAAAAGAGGGATATGTTAAGCTGAAGTATTGCAAGACTGAACTTCAATTATCAGACATGTTCACCAAGGCCTTACCGAGGAACAAGTTCGAGTTTTTAAGGGAGAAACTTGACATCTACAGCAACTCAAGTAAGGAGAAGTGTTAAAATTTACTTGAAACTATTATTATTTTTCTCTTGTTTTTAGCATTTCAGATTTAATGTAGGGTGTAATCGGTGGTTTCTAAGAAAGTTTTTGATTATGTACATGTATTTTTCTATCTTTTAGCTCCACTATAAATCACAATGTTTGTAATTTAAATGTTTTTAATAGTTTTAATGTGTGGTGTAATGGGGTTTGTATTTAAATGATTTCAACTTAATGAAAATTACAAATTACAATATTCTCTTTCATCTGTTCTTCTATTTTAAAAATGTATTCTTAGATTGAAATAACCAACATTACTCCTACTTACTGCATAATCTACAACAGAATCAGGACTCAACATTTTATTCATTTTCTTAGTAAATCAGTTTATATTAAGTTAACAGTTTTATTTATTATTCTCCAAGTTTATACTCTAAACAACAGTTTGTTCAAAAGAATCTTAAATATATATATCTAATATTTGATCAAAAGTGACTCTATTAATGACTATGGAAATGGATTGTTTTACCTAACAATCTTTGATTATTAACTCTTCCTTATTGCATCTTATTTAGATCAATTGTTGATGTTGGTTCTTCAAACTCTCGTTCAATCAGACCCTTCTCCCTATGAAGCTTGGAAGCCTCGTGAGAACATCATTGTCTCTCATTTTGCCACACACACAATTAAAACATGAAAAATACACTTGTTCAACAACCATTCTGACAAAATTTTAAAGGGATCTAATAAAATGCTAATCAACCTATTGAAGGAAAGGTAATGATATGGATTAAGGAGTAAACATTACCTTAAATTTATGGATTAAGGAGTAAACATTACCTTAAATTTAATATCCTAATACATCATAGATACTTAATATCCTAAATAACTCAGATATAAATTTCTTAAAATCGTAAAAATTCTGAGTTTACACGCAAAGTTAATGGTAGTATAACTTAAATTCATGAAGATCGATCTGATCTTATTCTTATGGCGCTAGGCTGCTTATTAAATACTAGAATTATAAAATTGAATTTTCTTAATACCTTTGGTTTCAAATTAAGAAAAAACGATTATTATGGACATATTCGTTCGATAAAAGGGCATATATCAAGGTTCAACTTTGGTAGAAAGCATTGAGTCTTGTAGGTTTTACTATTTAAAAGGTAAAAACAAAAGCAATTCTCAAACCTTGTTATCCATATTTATTCGACATATCCGAGACCTAGATCTTCAAGATTGTTCATCTCATTATCTCATTTTCAAAAGAAAATGTTTTGACGACAATCTCGTCAAACATCATGGATCATTGAAGTTCATCTTCAACCCTAAACAAATTTTATAAAAAAAAAAAACAAATTATAAATTAAAAGAATAGTCAACTAAATAAATAATGTAACTGTCACACGTTTAATTGATCTACCCTCTACATTAAGTATGGGCTCACGACTGTTCAGTTTGAAAATACAATCAATAAAAGTTTTATTTTACTTTTTTTATGTTGTTTATCTTGCCTATTGCCTTACACGATTGAAGATTATTCAATTTGTACCATTCATGTTTAATGATAAGAGTTTTATATATATATATATATATTTTTTTTTTTTGTTTACATAACTATAATTATAATTATCTTTAACTAGTAAAATTTTCGTAGGATTCACACGAATAAGGATAAAAATAAAATTATAATAATATTTATTTAATGTTTAAAATTATTAAAATAAAAAATATAACGCTTTCATTCCACATTTTATTTACTTCGATAAAACAACTTATTTTCTCACATGTTTCATCAGATATTTTTTCCGAATGAATATCTCATTTTATGACTTTACATTTTCACTTTGTCAATCAAATATTTGATTCATATTTTTTAATAATTAGCATCTTGACCTCACACTTTGGTCAATTAAATATATGATTCATATTTTTTTAACCACTTTCAAATGATACCGGTCTATTATCCCTCGACAAACCACATCTTAATCACATTTGGTTAAAGATTGTACTTGTTTTGTTAGGTTGCAAGTTCGAAACCTACAAATAACATTTTTAAATTTATTTTTAACCGTTTTAAGTTTATGGGCGGGTCAACCCCACAATTCGACTCAAATATCCATTTACTCTCACATAAATATCCAAATTAACTACAACTCTCGACCCGGTAATCGGGACACTTTAAAAATTAAGCATCATTATATATATATTAGTTAGTTAGAAATTTGAATTTTTATTATTAAAATGTCTCGTGTTCATCAAATTTGGTGTTGAATCTTAAATAAAAAGTGTTGTTAGTCTAGTTGGTTAAAGGGTTGTACTTGTTTTGTTATGTTGCAAGTTCAAAACCTACAAATAAGATTTTTAAATTTATTTTTAACCGTTTTAAGTTTATGGGTGGATCAACCCACAATCCGACTCAAGTATCCATTTACTCTCACGAGAAATGATTAGATGAGGGAATTTGGTAAGGGAATGACTTGGCATAATCTTATTTGCTGAAAAAATCAAATAATTTATCTCTTTTCTCTCTTTCCTCCCACTTTTATATTTTCCAACTAATGAAATCATTCCCTCACCAAATTCCCTATCTCTATCACTCCTCTTACTCTCACATAAATATTCAAATTAACCACTGCTCTCGACCCGGCAATTCGGATACTTTAAAAATTAAGCATCATTATATATATATAGATTAGTTAGTTAAAATTTGAACTTTTATTGTGAAAATATTTCGCGTTCATCAAATTTGGTGTTGAATCTTAAATATAAAGTGTTGTTAGTTTAGTTGGTTAAAGGGTTGTACTTGTTTTGTTAGGTTACAAGTTCGAAACTTACAAATAACATTTTTAAATTTATTTTTAACCGTTTTAAGTTTATGGGCGGTCAACCCACAATCCGACCCAAGTATTCATTTACTTTCACATAAATATCCAAATTAACCATGGCTCTCGACCCGGCAATCCGAACACTTTAAAAATTAAGCATCATTATATATATATATATAGATTAGTTAGTTAAAATTTTAAACTTTTATTATTAAAATGTCTCGCGTTCATCAAATTTGGTGCTAAATCTTAAATAAAAAGTGTTGTTAGTTTAGTTGGTTAAAGGGTTGTACTTGTTTTGTTAAGTTGCAAGTTCGAAACCTACAAATAACATTTTTAAATTTATTTTTAACCGTTTTAAGTTTATGGGCGGATCAACCCACAATCCGACCCAAGTATCCATTTACTCTCACATAAATATCCAAATTAACCACAAATCTCGACCTGGCAATCCGGACACTTTAAAAATTAAGCATCATTATGTATATAGAATGCTTAGTTGATGTAAATAATGTAACGAGACTACACCCTTACAGAAGTTGGAGTTAAATTATTAGTTAAATTACTTAATTACAAATGTTTAGTATATGTAGAATTTCTATAATATTTGAAATATTATATATAAGTTATATAGAATGACATAAATCTAAGTTTGAATCTCTATAAAACTCTTTAAAACTGGAATTAAGAGTTAACAAAAAGATATTATTTATCATTTTGAGGATAGGAGATAAGCACCTCCAAAAAATAATTTCTGCAAGATTGATTTTAGTTTTTATTTACAAAAAATTATTAGTTAAATTACTTTATTATTATGTTTAATTCCAATAATTTTATTATGCATAATTCCAAAAAGTTAGTATCAAATAAAACATAGAGATTATTTCAAATAAATTGTTACATATATTTTATAAAACACATTTTTTTTTACCAAAACCACATAATAAAAATTATTAGAGTTAGAACATAATAATTAAGTAATTTAACTAATAATTTTTGTAAGTGAAAAGTAAAATTTATTTGATTCTAAAAATGATAAATAATATAATTTATTAACTCTAAATTTCATTTCGAAAACACATAAACTAAAAGTTGAAATTTTTAACATTGACAGTATTATAAAATAGAAGGTACAAAGGTATATTATACAAATTCTACAGATTACTAAACATTTGTAATTTTCGATCAAATAAGAAATCATGAACGTATATAGCTGATTTCTCTATCATTGAAATTATATACGACATTAATTGGTATATATTATAATTTTAAAATTGAGATTTGTTTACCTAATGTTAGTAATTTTTAAATAGTGATGTAAAGACATTATTATATTATAAATTAAATCAATTTTAAAAAAAATAAATTAACTTAATTATATTTCAATGAAAATTAATAAAAATTATTTTACTCTATGTAATTTAGTTAATTGCCACTAAAAATGTTAACAACTATATAAATATAAATATAAATATATATATATATATATTACTTTATATGTGTATTATTATTATTAAAAATTCTATATATAAACAAAGAAAAAAAAATCAAAAACATAATAAATATTTTTATTTGAAAATATGCAAAAAGTAGTAGAGAGAAAAGAAATCAAAACCTGGCCATTGGTCCCTTCCCGCCGGCAACGATTATTGGTTTCTGTACCATCAAAAGGATGGATTTGGGATTTTTCCGGGAACCATTTCTTGTTCTACCCACCTTTCAAACAATTTTTCCCAAACTATCCACCTTTTCATTCACATTCCCAAACTACCTACCTTTCTCTCTCTAAATCATTAATCAATTCATTAATTAACTCACTCTCTATCTTAACCTACTAATTAACTCACTCTCTCTCTCTCTAAACCCATTAATTAATTCATCTCTCTTTCAATTATTAATTAATATCCTCACTTTTAAACTATTAATTAATTCAATTGAAATATATTATATAAATATTAAAATAAAATAACACATATATTTTATTTTTATTTAAATCTATAAATATAATATATATAGTTCAAATTAAATACACTAAATTAAATAATTTAAATAGCTATTATAAATTAAAATAAATTAGAATACATTACATAAACGGAAACTTGAAATAAAATATATTACATAAACATTAAAATAAAATACATTACATCACAATAAAATACATAACATAAACATTACAATAAAATAAAATACATAATAAATATTAATCACGTTGAATAGACAATAAAATGCATATTTTATCTTTATAATTTAATTTTTTTTATATTTGAAACTGCGACGTTTAATGACCTTCAAAATGGTCAAACTTATTGTCAAAGGTCAAGATAATTATTTGAAACTGTTGAGAAAAAAACATCATCATACAATGAACAAAGAGGAGTCTTCGAAATCGTTACTGCACAATACAGAACCATAAATGGATATTGGAAGGGTTGTAGAAACATAATGTGGATTTATATAGAGGTTTTTGCTCTTGTGGAAAATGGAGTAGATATCATAAAATTGAATTATAAAGATAAAATATGCATTTTATTGTATATTGAACGTGATTAATATTTATTATGTATTTTATTTTATTGTAATGTTTATGTTATGTATTTTATTGTCATGTAATGTATTCTATTTTAATTTTTATGTAATATATTTTATTTCAAGTTCCCGTTTATTATGTAATGTATTCTATTTTATTTTAATTTATAATAGCTATTTAAATTATTTAATTTAGTGTATTTAATTTGAACTATATATATTATATTTATAGATTTAAATAAAAATAAAATATATGTGTTATTTTATTTTAATATTTATATAATATATTTTAATTGAATTAATTAATAGTTTAAAAGTGAGGATATTAATTAATAGTTAAAAGAGATAGAGGAGTTAATTAATGGGTTTAGAGAGATAGAGGGAGTTAATTAGTGGGTTAATATAGAGAGTGAGTTAATTAATGAGTTGATTAATGATTTAGAGAGAGAAAGGTGGGTAGTTTGGAATGTGAATGAAAAGGTGGGTAGTTTGGGAAAAATTGTTTGAAAGGTGGGTAGGACAGGAAATGGTTCTTCTTCCGGCGGCAAATAAAACTTTCCACCGGAGAATTGATTAGAGTATTCTCGGAATTGATTAGAGTATTAAATATTTCATATAAACTAAAATTAAATTATAAAGATAAAATTAAAATAAAATACATTAAATAAATATATCTTCAAACATATATACCAGTAGTACGAATAAAAAATTATATAAAATATTATTTATCTAAAATATTAATATTATTTAAATTTAATTAATTTAAAATTAGTTTTAATTTATAAAAATTAAATTTAATCTTAAAATTAATATTAACATATATTTTATCTCTTTGTACCCACATAATTCCTTAATTACTCACACTTTTTTATAAGCATTTTTTTTATTTTTCGGCAAACCTCCATCAATCTTAGTCGACCTCAATCGATAACACATCTCTTATATCTCGTGAAACTCAACCACTAACCCTCCAATTGACCATTATTTTATGGCTCACACTTTTTTATATAACTTTATATCCTCTCGGCAAACCACTCATTGACCATATTCTTGTGACTCACATTTTTTAATATGTCTCTATCCTCGACAAATCACTCACCAATCTTAGTTAACCTATCTTTTACTCCCACTTCATCAAATCAACAATCAATCCCAATTGATCACAAATTTCTTATCTAATGTCAAACCAATCACTAACCACCACTAGGGTGGGTCGGTACTATATATCTTAATGTTTTATCAATACCTTATAACTTATCGAAAATTTCAGTATATAAAAAATTCATACATTTACCTTACTTTAATTTCAGTATACAAAAAATTCACACATTTAACTTACCTTAATTTCGGTACGGTATAATATACATTTTATACCTAAAAAACACATTAACTTAAAAAAAATTAATCACATCAATACGGTAGAGATAACATATATTGAATAATATTTTAATATAATTATATTTTGATATTATTCAAAAAAAAAAAATTTGTATAATTAAATTAATATCAAATCTATTTAATTATTTGTTTATAAGTATTATATATATTTAATTTATAAATACTATTTCGGTAATTCGATATACCAAAATTTTAAAAATCTCATACTTTTACCGTAACAGTTATTTCGGTATCGGTACCATATTTTACCTTTTTTCGGTATACCTTAAATATCGATATTTTCGATATATTGCGGTACAGTATTTTCAATTAACCTATAATATCAGTAATTTTTCTCACCCCTAAACACCACCCGACATTCATCTCGTGACCTTATACTTTCAAATGCTCATCAAATCAATCATTAATTTCTAACTCACACTCGACAAACCACCCACCATCCGACCTCCATCTCGTGTCCTCAAACTTTCAAATGTTTGTCAAACCAACCACTAATTTCGGCCTCACACTCAACAAACCACCCACTACCCAACCTCCATCTCATGACCTCACACTTTCAAATGTTCGTCATACCAACCACTAATTACGACATCACACTCGACAAACCACCCACCACCCAACCTACATCTCGTGACCTCACACTTTCAAATGTTTGTCAAACCAACCACTAATTTTGAGCATTTAAACCGCTAGACCACTTATGATTATTGAAAATAATTTTATTATTTTGTGTATTTATATATATTTTGTATTTAATATATATTATCAATTAATTAATATAAAAATTATTTATACTTATAAAAATTATTTATACTTATAAAGAAAATATTATATATATATATATATATATATATATATATATATATATATATATATATATAATAAAGAGAAAAAATATATGATAAAAGATATAATGTATTTATATAAAATTAATAATAAAACATAATAATATATATATATATATATATATATATATTTATATATATTGTATTTAATATTTAACTTTTATATTAACATAAAAAATTATTTATACTTTTATATATATATATATATAATATATTATCTAAATTTATGTCATTTTCATCTGTATAACATTTTAAGGATAAATAGAATATTATAGAAACTCTACTAAATTTGAAAAATCAAACACATAACTCCATATTAGTGCAGTCTCATTACACAACTACCAACCAAGGATGATTACATTTGTAGTTGTGTAATATAAATCATACATTTCTATTTGTTGCTATAACTATTTGTTATGTAAGACTTTCTCATCAAAACTTAAATTGTAATAGAGATTAAGATAGTCGCACAATAATTGTTTTTGAGGTTTTAGAGTGGTTAATCACATAAAAAAAACACCCTGTTTAAGTTTAAATAGTGTGTTTTTGATGTGATTAACCATTTTAATGACTTAAAAACTATTATTGTACACTGTTTTAATTTTTATTATAATTGAAATTTCCTTGATAAGAACATGTTCACTTACTATATTTTCCGAACAAATTTTATAACAAAGTCTAGAAATATATTGTTTATAATTATATTACATAATATAAGTGTAGTTATCTTTAGTTGTTTAGTTGTTCTAATAGAACTTCACCAGTACAAGGTTGGAGTTATGTGTTTGGTTTTAAAACTTAGCCATGTGTAAGTTTCTATAATATTTTATTTAAAATGTTATATAAATATAAATGTAATAGGAAATAAATCCATGTTTAATTTGTTAGTCTAGGCATTATTTGTAAAACTCTTCAAAATTGAAATTTAGAGCTTACAAATGTTACAATTTATTATTTTGAAATTAGATACAAATCCCTCGTTTATGAGATAATGATTTTAGTGTTGACATACATAAATTATTAGTTAAATTATATCTATTATTATATTATTATGATCCACTCTAACCGGTTAAATAAAGTATGTGTCATAATTCTAGAAATGAGTATTAGGATGATCAAAAATTAAAATTTATTCTTGAAATTATCTTTTTAGGCTTAATATAGATACAGTTCATTCAACTATACTAATTACTCTTATAGGGAAACTAAATAAATTTCCTAGATGACCCATTAGAAACTATTGTTTTTCTTACTATAGAATCTACCACAATATTAGTTGTCACTAACTCAATTCAAGTTACAGTTTCATTTGTTATTTTCATATATTTTTAGTTTATACTTTAAACATAAATTTTTGTCTGGAAAACCACATTGACTTTAAAATTTTTGTACTTTTTTATAAATTTCTCTTTTATAATCTCAAGAATTTGTTAATCTCAAATTTGAATTTTAAAGAATACCAAATAAATAATATTAAAAGTATTTATAATATTTGTTCAAAGTTTACTCTATAAATAATGGTTGTATGGAAAACATGCACCTGAACCAGGGGAAATGTGAAAATTGAACAAAGGGTATTAATGTAACCCAGGACAACCAAAGAAAACAGAAAGGTCCATGCTTTATATCGTATGAGGCCTTAAACGGTCGTCCTCTTGTGCTAACAAGCAAAAGAAAAGATTAAACAGATTCAAAATGCAGTCTGGAATTCTCCAAACATGATTCCAACATTACATCAAATTCAAACATGGGATGGGATCTCAGATTTCTTAACAAACTGACATATCATTCTTCAAAACAGAAACATTAAATCATCTTCTAAACATGTAGAACATTCCTACAGCCTATTTAGAGTGCATCTAGTTCATTATAATCAACTAGCTAGATAGATCTTCCAAAAAAACAGTTTTAGTGAGTTATGAACATCCAAACTAAATCAATAGTCATTTTCAGCACTAATACATGTCATTAAATTAAGTAATAGAGAAAACAAAAACTCAAAAAACCGACCAGATTTTTGAATAATTATAATGTTACATGGATAATGAAATATGTTTGGGGGCTTACACAGTTTCCAAAAGGTTCAACAACAAATCTCCAATTGATCTTGTCTCCAATGGAGGTGACTATATACGGGGAACGCTGTTTTATTTAGTCTGGTGCTCGTGGGCCTCGTGGGTCTCGTGATCCTCGCGTCCGTCCTTATCTGATTTGGTTCAGAGAAGAGGAAAGCTGTCTGCTGCTAGCTGCTGTCATCCGTGGAAGAAGGGATAGAAATTAGGCCTTGTTTGACACTCTATTTCCCTCTCTCTTTTTCTTTTTCTGCAAAAACCAAAACAAAAATTAAATAATCTCATTTTATGACCATTTAATATATTAAAATTATATAATTACGGTGTAAAATATTGGGGTGTCAAGTTTTACACAAACACATAAAAATAGTTATAAATGCAAATAATTGTAATGGAGTTCATATTAGTTCGAACTCTATTTTGGACGAGATTAATTTGATTGAGAAATATCTCGATGTTAATGTATCTAACACATAAACAATTCATTAAAAAAAATTAATAATAATAATTTGATTATATATGATTTGAGTACTTTATTTTGAATAGTTATATTTCATTTTTTTTAATGCCAATTTGTTATGATAGAGATAAATATTTGTAGGAGGTAACAGATATCACATATTCTGAATGTACTAATTGAAGATTTTTTTTCCATGTGATTTTCTTTATTTGTTTATCTCTTTTCTTCTCCACAAGACAATACAAACATTTATTTTTATGTTCATTGATAATAGGTATCCCCTTCATCAATTCTTTAGTCTATATCATTTGAAACTTAAATGACCAAACCTTATTATAGCACTATGCTACACTTGAGATAGATTCTCACTATTAATCTAAAAAAATGTCTTAGATGAATAGATCAAGAGGGCATGAGAATTTATGGCCCTATCCAAATTTAAATTTTGGGCCCTTTAAATAGTAAAAAATATATATTTTTAAAATTTAATAATATAAATTAAGATATAAATGATTAATATATTATAATAAATAAATAAGAGATTAAAAAGGAGATAAAAAAAGTTATATATATATATATATTACATAATATATATTTAATATTTAAGGAGAAAAAAATTTTTTAAAAAAATTAATAATATAATATTATTAAATATTAAAAATTAGGTGCCTATGAAAGTGGCACTATGAAACGCATAACCCCTACCAGGGCCGGCCCTTAGTGTTAGTGTTGATGATACATTTTCTAAATAAAGTAAAACCATTGCATCAAAGAATAAACATTTAATTTATGATTATTTTAGTGGAAATGACTAAATTCACCTCATAAATGATTATAAAGTCTGAATTATCCTTTCACTAACTATTAAACCCTTTTTCTATAAGGCTTTGTTTGAATTTTGGTTTTTAAAAAATCTAAAAAGAGAAAAAAATAATGATTGGTGATGATTTTGAAGAGGTGATGATTATTTTTGGTAAAAATACTTAAAAGGATATTGGTATATATAAATAAAAAAATAATAATTTAAAATAAATGATATTTTAGTATTTTGATTAATAAAATGTGTGATGTCAATGTTAAAAATTAATTGATTGAAAAATTAATTTTTGTTAATTTTTTTTTAAAACTCAAAGAACAAGACCTGCATATGTAATTCTGGTTAGGACAATTTGATCATTTTACATATTTAGCCTAACTTGCATGTCCATAACTTTTATTACAGGTGTCCGAAACTTAAGAGGAAAATTATAGGATGATTTTTTAATTATTTCTGAATTTTTGTTGTACTAACTTTACACATGGCAAGTTTATGTCATTTTTAACTTATCATTTTCGATTTTCGATCCAGATTTGTCAATATACACTACATGTATTTTTTCTAAGCCTCAACGAACATTTTTATTACCAAATATCATAATCTAGATTTATTTTAGAGATGAAAATGATATTTTTCTTTTAGATTCTAGACTATGACATATGTAGAATATTTTTGGAAAGAAACGAGATTAGGTTTGAGTTTTAAATTTAAAAGAGATTAAGTAAATTTTAAGGGAAAATCAAAATATCAAATTTGTTTCGGAACAGAGACTGTCTATTTGAACGGGCGTGTGGACCATAACACCGAGGCCCTTTCCAAGTTTCCCACACGTAACCAAGAATTCATAAAATAATTATTTCTTAGTTTTTAAAAAAGTAACTAAGTGAGGACTTTAAAAAGAGTAAAAAATATGTATAAAATTGTTAAGTTATATTTCGGTTCTTTATCTCAATTTAAGACGAGATGACTCCCGAGAGAATCATTTTTTGCTTCGTTTTATAATATTCGAGAGCAAGTTAAGCCACAAGATTTAGCAAAGTAATCAACTAAAATATTTTTCTGAAAAGTACTAGAGTCGAGTCTATCCTTAAAATCTCTCGTCTCCTACCGCGGTAATATTCGAGCAAAAGGTAAGGCATGTGGCTTAAAAAAATTAAGAGGTACAAACCGTCCTTAAAGACAGGGTAAAAAATTTTAAATCGATGAACCGAAAAAAATCAGACGTACAACAAGTCATCTAGCCGTGTCAAAATTTCAGAATAATTAATCGTTAAAATGAATTTTTAACTCTCCAATAAGGTTTGCCAAATAACCAAAATTTAGGTTTTTATTAAAAACCTTATTTTTCTTGTATTTTCCTTAACACAATTTAAAACGTGTTTTATAATGTTTTTGTATTTCTTTCTCTAAAAATAAAATTTTGATTTTCTTTTATTTAAACTGACACTCTCAAACTCAATTAGATTAACACATCCTAATAGTATTAACTACTATCATTAGTTTTATTATAATCGTTATTTATTATTATATTTTCTTGTGTTTTATTATTTTTTATTTATCATTATTAATCTTTCACATTTTTTTTTTATTATTTTATTTGTTTAGAATTAGTCCGCAATATAATTAATTTAGAATTCGGTTAATATAACACTGTTTTCAAATTATATTTTAGTCCATACAATTAATCAATATATTTATTTGTGTAAATAGTTAGTGTATACAATAATGAGTAAAATAATATTAGACATAACAAACTAAGTACTTAAATTCAAAATTTAAATGTACTTAAAATAAGAAGCAATGACAATTATTTTCTATTATTAGTTGGTAAGTCAGTAAATTCTCCAAGTAAGAAGAGACAAATCAACGGATAAAAGAATAAATATATAATGGATAAGACCCACAATGCGATTACCAATATATCTACTAGTGAAACCACTCTTCATAATTGATCATTATATCCAGTACGAAAAAAAATAGAATAGGTATCCAAAATTTTTGGTAAGATCCAAAATGCCTTATAAGTCTGTTAGGGGACTCCGAATAGTAGCATTCGCAAATTGTGCGTCTCATCAAATTCTTCCCACACTTATAACAGAATTTTGTCGAACATCTGCATCAATATTCATCAAACAGAACATAATTATAAGTTTCAAAATTAATGTGCATATATAGAATACTATGTATATGGAGATGGAGTGAGACAATATATAAAACCTGCATGATACTTGTTTTGTGCAACTATTATTTCTCAACGAGACATAAAATTTGCATTTAGGGCACCTCATCCACTTATTCTTCTCAACAAGAACACCAAAAGCAACGTCATTAGCATCCTTAATTTCTTCATTCTCTTCGCAATCAAAACCATCGTGCCATGAAGTTTTGCACTTAAAACAGAACGCTTGTTTACAGTTATGACAAATAGACCGCTTTACATCCCCGCCACATTCGTTCACCATCAACGTTGTACACTTTTGATTAGGGCAATAGCAATGATCGAGCTCCAAAATGATTTTGACGAAAAGGATATCGCACCATTTTTCAAACAACTTAACAGGGAGGATCGAACGACAAGAGAGTATGTCTAGATTGAAGTCGCAACGTAGGCCGGGACACTTAATATTCGCAGTGTTATCAACTTCAATTTTCACTTTTGACGTACTTGATAATGCAATCATTGCAAAAATGATGAGAACAAAAATCTCTATTCTTGAATCTCAATTCTGGCAAAAAGTTGGGCTCGACACATATTTCACAAGTGAAACTCGCCAATTCATGCAACTTTTGTGGTGGGGACAATTCGATGTGTTTAGGGGTGGAGGAACTTGATAGTTTTACAATCCTTTGCTTAGAGTTTGCCATGATAGAGAGTTTAAATGTTCTTCTTCAAATCTAGGACAAAAATAAATCAAGATAACAAATTACTTCAACAAAATAAAAAAAAAATGTAAAACATAGACATGTGAAACAATAAAAATAGAACAATTACAGCCCTTCATATAAGTAATAAAAAAAAATTGTTAATGTGTAGAGAAAAAAAGAATAATAAGAAAAACACTCACTAGTTTTCCAAAAAAATTTCACAAAATATATATAATTAAAGAAGATTGTAACGATGCTCTCTATATTTATATGTATATATATACCATTTATTGTTTTATTAATTTCTTTGTTAGGCATAAACTAAATCAATAAAATACCATTTATTGGCTAAAAAAGAAGCGAGAGAAAAAATCAACAAAAGAACAGCAAAAAAACATGAACATATAACTAATTTCAAAAATAAGATGTAGTTATGATAAAAATGACTTTTTCAAATATATTGTACCAAGAAAAAAGGTAAATTTAATTTAATTCATATTTAACTCTTTTAAGTAATTATTTTTCAATAGAGTGAATTTCTAAATTCATTAGTAACAAACAAAAAAAATTAAGAATTCTCTTATATCTTATTTAGGTGTTAATAAAACAAATCTCATATTGACATTTTGTTTCTTCTTATTCTTGAAAAACAACTAAGTAAGATCAATTATCATTTATTCCATTCAATTTATTTATCTATTTATTTTTAGCTTATAAATTTTATTTGAAATAATTCAAAATTTACTTATTTTAAAAGTAGATCATTTTGATACACGAGCTTCCATATGAATTATTTTATTACTATTTAATAACGTTACTGCATATATATAGTGTATGTTAGATATATACAATAATATTAATTCGCAGCGTTAATGACGTTTTGTAAACAAGAAAACATATATATAATTTTATTGGTGAACAATATTAATTAATTAGAAATAGAGACCACTCTCCCTATATTTCGGAGCGCAAAAAAACTCATTATTTTTTTTATTATCCTCCTTTTATCCTCCTTTGTTCACAATTATCCATAATTAATATGTATAAAAACATTATTATATATAAAAATTAGAAATTAAATATTATTATTATATTTAAAAATTATTTATTATTTTTTTAATTTAAAAATAAAAATAATATTTTTTAATTAATTATCAAGATTTGATTGATCATAAATAAGGATAATAACCAAAATTTTGGTAATAAAACTATTTTCATTATCAAGACCATGACAAAAAAAAAATGGGTAATAAATAAGAATGCTTGCGCCTTAGAGGTTGTTTAACCTTTTACTCCAAGTCCAACTGATATCGCCCAATGGATCAGGATCTGAGTTTTCCCAAAGCAGCTCCTGTCGATTGTGACAGAGGAGGCCAGAGAGAGAAGATGATATGCAGGGATGAAGAAGAGGAAAGACTCTGTCTGTCTGTCTGTTGCTGCTGCCATTTTGTCTTTTTTCTGATTCTGGAGAGAGAAATTGCAAATTGAAGAAGAAAGGGGAAGGTTGTCTGCTGCGTGGAAAAAGGAGAAGGGGGAGGGAAGGTCTTGTTTGATTTGAGATTTTTTATTTGTTGGCGCTTGGGGCCGTCTTGTTAACCCTTTAATTTTCACAAAACCTGCAAACAAAAATACACAAACCAATTAATTCATATATATATTTTTTAAATTATAAATATTATGGTGTCTACATAACATAATGTCCCTTTGGATGAAGTTTGGAATTTACGACAGAATTTTAGAAAATACATGACCAAGTTTGACATGATAGACACCGTATTTGCAAACAACCTCATTTATAATTTCAATTAGACTCATATTTATTTATTTATTTTAGAAAGCATTTAAAGAATGGATAGATAAAACTTGGCGGTTACATGATAAACGATACCCGGATTTTAGTGCTCGTTGGTTGCCTTGTCGGGGATTTGGATCTTGAAAGATGTTCGTCTTACTTCGTTCGTGAAATATGGTAGAATTGACTTTTAACTCTGACCAAGGTGTTGACTAGTGAAGCGAGTATCTCGTTTGAGAATGGATGTTGAGACATTACGAAATGATGCAAGGGATTTTGTGTCATCTTTCGAACCGATTGCTAGTAAAAATGTGACCAACTAAATTAGCTTCATTTGATTATAATAAGGGGGTTATTTAGCAAATAAAGGAGGGTCTATTTTGCTTAACCCTAGAGTTGTTAATACAATCAACTTGTAATAGATTCAATAACATAGAGGGAAAGAAGGCAAAACCTGTAACTGCCTGCTACGAACTACTTGCCCCCAACAACAACTGCTATCTCATCTGCAAAGCAAAGCAAGATAAAGACTGGTTACAAAATAACAAATAGAATCAAACAACACTGTTTCTAATGCTCTTTGGAAACTATGAGGTAGAGATTTACTTTGATGAGATGTGGGTAGAGAGAGAAAGCTCTTTAAACCCTTAATTCTAGATAATGAATGCTTTCTCTCTCCAGATCAAAACAAAATCCCATTGGGTACATAGTACAAGATGAACCATTTTCATCGTGATGTACTCTATCATTTATCCTTTTTCCTTTTTAATTCTCATATTTTTCTCTCTAAACATAATTAGACATTTTATTAAAGGCGATGTCATTCTGTAATATATTTAAATTATTTTAGGTTAATAACATTTTTATGTTTATTTTGATGCGACAAAAATAAGATATTTTGGTAAATTATTGATTGATTACATAGAGGCACACTTTTGTACAAAAAGCTAAAAGAGTGACATTAATGAACTTACTTTAATTTCTTGTTTTTAATTATAAGAACCATTTTCCAAAAAATATATATAAACAAACAAAATATAAACAAAAAAAAACATAATAAATATTTTTTATTTGAAAATATGCAAAATGTAGGGAAAACCTTACCTTTGGTCCCTTCCCGCCGGCTACAAACTCCTTTCCCCAAAAATTCCGGCCAAAAATCCATTAATCTCTATCAGTAAATCAAAGCAAAAGTTCTGGTTATGAAAAGTTTTTAGCCCAATTTAATGGCGTAAACGTCTCTTTCTTTTTAACGGCTTTGTATTTGAAACCAAATCAAACACAGGAGACTCACCTGGCTTGGTTTTAGGGTTGAACAAGTTTTTATCAATCAAACTTTAATTTCAATGAAGATTAAAATAGTCGTACAATAATGTTACCACATAAAACAACATAATCTCTTAAGTTTAAATAGAGTGTGTTTTTTTAGGTGATTGACAACTCCAATGTCTTAAAAACCATTATCATAAGTTGTTTTAATCTTTATAACAAGTGGAGTTGGAATGATAAAAACATGTTCACTTTCTATTTCCACCGAACAAATTATAGAACAAAGTTTAAAAATATATTATTTATATTACATTACTATAAGTGTAATTATCTTCAATTGTTTAGTTGCTATAATGGGACAGTATAAATAAGGTTGGAGTTATGTGTTTGGCTTTAAAAACTTAACCGTATTTGTAAAACTTTTTAAAATTGGAATTTAGAGCTTACAAATGATACTATTCATTATTTAAAAATTAGATACAAATCCCTCATTTTTAAGGTAATGATTTTAGTTTTGACATACATAAATAACTCTATTATTTTTGAAATTATATTTTTGGGTTTAATATAGACTTATCTTGAGCAATCGAATGTATATCTCTATAAAAAGAGATTAGACTCATTTAAATGAAGATATTAACAAATATTGTTATCCTATTGATAGAGAAACTGAATAAACTATTCCTAAATGACCCATTATTAGAAACCATTCTTACTGCAGAATCTACCACAATATTAGTTGTCAGAGACACCACTTGACTCTGCTAAAAGATTACATTGTTATGTTGCAATTAGTTTAATATAAATTATTGTATCTTAAACCTCGTCTGGAAAGCCACTTTAGAAAAATTTTACTCTCTTATAATCTCAAGAATTTGTTAATCTCAAATTTGATTTTTAAAGAATACCAAAGAAATAATATTAAAAGTACTTATAATTTTTGTTCAAAGTTTACTCTATTAATAATGGTAGTATATATGGAGAACATGCACCTGAACTCAACCCGGAGATGTGCAAAAATCAGCAGATGCACTATAACCAACTCTTGCACCTGCACATGAACTAACTCATTACTCCTGCACCAACTCCTAATATATTTAATGCGCCACTTACTCATGCACCTACACCAATTATTCTTATTGTTAGAGAAACTAAAATTGCTCATAAATAAACTATTCATAAATGTGAGATATGAAGAAAATAACAAAGCTTGTAAACGAACTAGCCCCAAGGAGTGGAGCAGGCTTCTAGAAGCGGTTTGACTGCAATGTGATTTCGAGTTTGGAAACATGTAGTCTTAAACCAGATTTTTGGAAACATGGATAAAGAAATATGTTTGGGGACTTACACAGCTTGCAAAAGATTAAACAACAATCTCCAATGGAGGTGACTATGAAGAACACTTAACCATTTTTTTAGCCTCTTCTTTCTTCTCCCCTGCTGATTTTTAGCCTCCCTTCCTTCTCCTTTATTTTGTCTGGTGCTCGTGGGCCTCTTGATCCTCGCGTCCGTCCTTATCTGATTTGGTTCAGAGAAGATGCTGATGAAAGAAGATGACAACAGCCTGTGGAAGAAGAAGGGATAGAAATATAAGACCATCCTTATCCATTACCAAATAATGGGTCAATATTGGTCATGCATGATCATGTCAATTTATCATGACCAAATATTGGGTCATTCCAAAACCAAAACCATAACCATGTGATCACAACTATGGTCATCTAATAATCTAATAATCAAATGCTGTCATTTTTTAGCATTTGATTGGTTGTCCAAATTTTCTTTATCTCTTACCTTTAAAACTCGATTTTAATATTATTTATAATTTTTAAAAAAAATATATCAAAACTCATAATTTTTCGAGATTTATAAATAGAGACCACTCTTACTATATTTTGGAGCACAAAAAAAAAAATAACTATTTTCTTCATTTTTACTAATTATCCTCATTTGTTTACAATTATCCATAATTAATATGTATAAAAATTAGAAATTAAATATTATTATTATATTTAAAATTATTTATTATATTTTTAATTTAAAAATAAAAATAATATTTTTTAATTTATGATCAAGATTTAGTTGGTTATGGATAAACACAATGACCAAAAAATGGGTCATGGATAAGGATGCTCTAAGGTCTTGTTTGACACTCTATTTTCCCCTTTCTTTTTCTTTTTCTGTAAAAACAAAAACAAAATTAGATAATCTCATTTTAATTTTATTTAATATATTAAAATTATATAATTATGATGTAAAATATGGGTGTCTATACCTAATGTATTTCAAGTTTTACACAAACATATAAAATTAATTTTAAATGCACAAATAATTGTAATGGAGTTCATATTAGTCCGAACTCTATTTTGGACAAGTTTAATTTTATTGACAAATATCTTAACGTCGTTAACGTTGATGTATCTAATCCATAAATAATTTATTTAAAAAAAAAATTAATTATAAGTGAGTTTAATACTTTATTTTGAATTGTTATATATTATTTTTTCAATGCGAATTTGTTACTATAGATATAAGTATTTTTTATATATATATTTGAATATGAGTTTTAACCTATTAATATAGAGTAGGTGTTATTCTTGAAATATAATCATTTTATTTATTTTAAATCTTAATAAATATTTATAAATAAACCTAATTAGGTCTAAGCTAAAAAATCAAAATAAATACCTAGTTTACACGGGCATATAAATCATGTTATAATGTTAATGGTTCATAAAATGTTATTGAGTTGCGCACTTACAACTATTTGAATCTTCATAGGAGTATAATGAATATAAGTAACCTATTGATCAATACAATAATTAAAATACAAGTTTTGAAAGTTATAGTAAAAAATATTTTTTAAAGTCTGATAATTTAAAATAATATATTTTAAAATAACAATCTTATTTTGAAATATTTTATAAAACTAAATTATGTATATATATATTTATAGTGCATTGTTATTTAGAATAGTTATTGAATAATTTGTTAAATTTATAAAAATAAACATTTTAATTAAATTGGAAAGTTATAATCGAAAAACAAAATTATTATATTTTAATTATAATAAGAATTTAAAATTTATTTATTTTTAATATTAAAATTATTATAAAATATTTAATCTGTAAGTGTAAATAGTTTAATAAAATATTAAGTTAAAATATTAAATATATATTATAAAAAATAATTATTGTAAACTAGAGTAAAAGTAATTAAAGAAATAATTTTATATTTTTACCTTGGATATCAACTCTCTATCTTAAAATTTTAAAATTCTTTTAAATACTAAATTAATTTTAATTTTTTTTTTAAATAAATAGAATAATCACCTAATTTTTCTAAAAGAAGGGAAAATATATATATATTTTTCTTTTTAAACACATTTTAGAGAGTTCGAGACATAGTTACCGGAAATACTTTCATATTTACTCCTCTATCTATGTCATGATAACTATCTCTACTTTATTTTAATTTTTTTAATCTTACTAATTTGTCTTATGATGACTGTTCCTATTTTAAATTTTTGTTAATTTAAAAAAAAATTGTTTTCTTTTTAGATTATTTAAATTTAAATTTTTGAAGTTATTAAAATTTAAGAATAGGAATTTGAATTATTAATTTTATTTTTTTAATATATTAAGAGTTGCTTTTATTTCCTTTCATCCATACGACAAAATTAATCCAGGTAGCATTAACTTTATTTTTCTTTATGACTATTCTTGAGCAAAATCAGGGTAATTTATTTTGTTTTCATTCTAGCTTTTTTTTTTCTTTCTTTTTCATTTCCCTTAATTTCATTTCTTTTCTTTCCACTTAATTCTTAATGGTTGGTAAAATCATGACTGAAACTTATCTTCTCCGATATTTGAGTAGTTTTGTTAATGAAAAAGACGACAAAACCACGTTCTTTGATCTCATCTCCTTGGATAAGGCGAGATAAGTGGATCTGACAAAAGAATGACGTCGTATCTTTCGTCAATCTTATCACTATATCTTCATCTTTTGTAGATCTGGATGAAAGGAGGGTTGCCTCCACCTCGGTATCATCTTTGTGTCGGGTGGGAGAGCTCGACAAGAGAGAGTGAGACTAGAGTTTGTGTGGGAAAGAGGTGGCTTTGGTCTAAGGTTACAAATGAGCCAAACCGCTCCCGAGCCATTCTCGGACCGCTCGATCAAAAACTCAACTTGAATTTAATTTTGATTGATTTCGAGTCGAACTCGAGTCGACTCGTTTAATATTTGAGTCGTGCTCGAACTCATATAATATTTGCTCGATGACTTGTCAAATTATTTCGAGTATGATAATATATAATATTTATTTATTTTAATATTAAATTTTTAAAAAAATATTTAAGTTAAAAAAATATTTTATAATCTATTACATAGGTCAAGTGGATATTCATAAGTTATGTAAATTTTTTAAGTTAAAAAAATAAATTAAGAGAAGAAAGTAGAAAGAAGAAAGAAGAAATACTCTATTAATGGATAGTAACGGTTATTTATTTATTTCATCATAAAACATAAAACATGCATAAGATGAATTCAAGCTTAAACAGTGTCATGTTTTGATATCAATTTGTTCATAAATCATTCTTCTACATTATTGTGTCGTAAACCTATAATATTAATAAAATTGTTAGTTTTATTGTGTCAAAAGTAAAATTCAAATAGACCCTTATCCAAAATTATTTTGTTTGTTTCTCTTAGGAAATAACATATTTTAGTGTTTTACATATTTTTGGAATTAATTAAAGTATTTAAAAACAATAAATGAAAAAAAAATTAAAATAAAAGTAAACCAAAATAGCCTTAAGGACAACTAGTAGTTGAGGTGAAGGTCAGTTTTGGAGATGAGTCGACTTAAGAGAGGAATCGTGAGCACGGAATAAGTGTGATCGGCTGCAGATTAATTCTTGGTTTTGGAAACAAAAACGGTCTTAGCGCAATTGGCCTAGGGGTTATGTATTTAGATTGTGAAGGAAGGTCCTGAGGTTGAATCCCATGAGTCACACTTGAAATCGTACAAGACTTAGAATATATGATGGGTTACTCGCCTACAATCAAAACCTAGCGAAAACTCAAGGTATTTGGCTGGTTTTCTTAGTCGAAAACCAGACCACGGCCAATCGCCGTCATTATGTAAGCCATCTAGAAGTCAAGTTTTAGAAACCCCTTTTGTCCTCTTCCAATTACGAAAACTGAATTGGTTCAACCCTGAATCAACACAGATAACAACATGCACTTTACCAACAAATGCAATATATCATCTTTGAACTCCAAATTCGATTTTTTCTAAGTTAATATGCAATTTTCTAAAACATAGGTTCAACTTATTTTTTAAACCTATGACACTCTTACAACCCCTGCCTATAACATGTCTAATTTATCCTAAGCAGTTAGGAAACCCTAATGAACCAAAAACAAAACATTCACCAACATACTCGAAAATAAAACATACATAAATGGTTTTGAAATTCCAAAATCTAGCTTTTCATTTTTAGTCTCATTCAAACATTCTAATATGTTTATCAACATCATATAACTCCTCTTTTTTATGTTTTCACTCATCCAGATTAGATTGGTTTGTTGTATTTTGAAAAAATTATACTCTCAACTGCACATGAGAAACCGCTGAAAGAACTCGCTAAAACCGTCAATCTAGGAGGAATCTCTTTATCATATAATCTATTAGATTTTATTGTATAAAAACAATATGATATCCCATAAAAACGTACTGAGGTACAATACACCATATAGAAAAATGAAAAAAAAAATTCTTAATTTCTTGAGAAGTATATTAGGGTGAATATTATACCAACATTTATCATATTTATAAGTTTGTTAAAACCTTGAATTTGAAGCCTTGATAAAACACCAAACTTTCTCAAAGTGCCGAGCAAAAGGAAAAAAAACCTTAAACCATACGTTGTCAGTTGTCGGTTGTCACTTCTCCACTTCTCGTAATATCTTAAATGAATAAGTGGAAGAAGCAATGAATATCATAATGAATGAAACTCATACATGCATCAATCCAAGTATATATATTTTAAATTTTGCACATCCTCGTTAGAATACACACTTTCTTGATTATATTTTTTGAATTATTACACACATTTTGTTTAACTACATACAAAAACGCACAACAAAATTATTAGATTTAAATATAATAATATATGTAATTTAACTAATAACTATTTTAAGTTAGAATCTAAATAAATATCTCATAAACAATGTTAGAGGTGTTTATTTTCAATTTCCAAAATAATAAGGAGTTTCATTCTTTAACTCTAACTTCCAATTCCAAATAGTTCTAAAGGGATTGTAAATACGACGAATACAATCTGGATTTATGTAATTCTCATTGATATATCAATGTGAATGACACAAATTCAGATTATATTCATCTTTTTTGCGTTTCTTTAGAGTTATTCGAAACTGGAAATTAGAGTTAAAGAATGAAACTATTTATTATTTTGAGAATCGAAGACAAACTCCTCCAACATCGTTTATGAGGTATTTATTTATATTTTAATTTACAAAAAATATTATTTAAATTACATTTACAATTATGTTTAAATCTAATAATTTTGTTATGCGTTTTTGCAAGTGGTTAAACAAAGCATGTGTGATAATTTTAGAAAATGAGAATTAAAAAAATGTGTATTCTGTCGAGGATGAGCAAAATTTAAAATGTATTCTTGGATTGATCCCTGTATGGATTTCATCCATTATGGTATGATTTTCCCTTTAGTGGTACATTGAAAAGTTTAGTGTTTTATCCAGTATTAATGGCTTCAAATTTAGAAGGTTTTAACAACTCTATAAATATGGGGCTCAAATTTGCTTTTACAAATTTGGTGCTCCAACCTACACCAACTTCATAAAAATTGGTTAGTTTATAAAATAAGTCAAAATGAATGAAGAGAGAATGAAAAGTAACATATATTGTAAAAGTGGTCTAGGTGGAACATCAAATCTGGAATAGCAGATCTAAAGTGATAAATATGATGAATATTGGTATAATATTCACCATAATATGCTTCTCTATTATAGAAAATTTAAGGAAAAAAGTTATTTATTTTTCTATATGGTGTCTTGTATTTCAGTACGTCTCCATGTAGGGACGAATCCACCTCGAGGTGGGCACCCATCCTTGAATGTTTTAATTAATTAATTAATTAATTTTTAAAAATTTAAAAATTATTATATATTATATATTATATAATATTATATTATATTATATTATATTATATTATATTATATTATATTATATTATATTATATTATATTAATGAAATAAAATTAAAAATCCATCTCTATTAGTATTATTAGAGTAACTTTTGAACAGATATATATATATTTCTATGATCCTTTGTTTGAAAATTTTTAAAAGATGAGAAGAGGGACATACATAAAAGAGTGCAAATTTGCTAGAATTAATGTGGATATCCAGATGAGGTTAAGATACCTACCTCACTATTACTAGGTCTGATGTTTGTTGTTGGATTAATAAGCATATATATAAATAAGCCAATTCAGTAAAAGTATACTTAGATATATAAAAGGTACTACTGATTTTCTCATTTTGTATAAAGTAGAAGGTGGAGAGTTGTTGGGTTATATTAACATTGACTATGTTTATGAATATTGATGATAGAAAGAGCACTTTTTTACAATGTGTTTATGTTTAGGAAATGGGCAGTGATTTGGTCCTCTAAAAAGCAGCATATTATGACACTAATTGCTAATATTGAAAAATTGAGCAGCATGTGTAACAAAATTTGTTAGAAAAATCAAGTAAATTAATTTTAAACCGGCCAAAGAACTTAATCAAACTCAATCTTCTTGTGCAGGTACAGATCAAGCCGCATCATAACCGGCTGAAGTACTTGACTCAATGATCCGGTCATATGTTTACAAAACCGACTGAACTCCTCAACTGGATCGGCTAGCAAAAGTTGATTCATCCAGCTGACTCAATCGTTATTTGAAGATCATAAAAGTTCAACAGAAAATATGAAAAGTGGCGAATCTGAGAAAATGACGTAATATGACGATATAAAGATTTCTCGAAAATACAAAAGAAGATAAGATCCGGATCAGAAGCATGCAACGAAAAAAATGATGAAACTGTTTATCCAACTCTACAAGCAACATCTGTTTCAGACGGCTGACTTGGTGCATGAATGCCAATCGTCAAAAATACAAGCCGGCCTAAGTGCATGACTGCCAAGTGTCCGAAATGACAAAGAGTGCACGCAACCTGAACTAGATCGGCATGACTTCAAATGACCAATCAAGCGGAGAGAGAAAATTATGATCGTTGTCATATTTTCTTTATAAATAGAAGCCAATGGTGCCGAAGAAACATACGCGTGAGATCATTTTACGAAAAACATATACAAGAGAGAAGTAACAACAACTTGAGATCTCACGTACAACCTCGAATAGTGATTTGAAATTCCTGAAAGTGTTTTGTGTATAGTGTGTATTTTACTATTGAGTAAAAGTACTGTTGTATTACATCATTGTGAGTGGTGTAACCGACGAGCAGTAAACAAGACTCGTTCGGCATTATGTGTTGTGGTTGTGTAATATTCCGCAGTGAATATCCTTCTCACTATTTGAGAAGAAGGGGTGACGTAGTAGATTAAACTCCGAACATCCATAAAATTTTGTCTCGTGTTCTTTACTTTCATATTCCGGCTCACTCACTCAAATCAAACCGAAATAACTAATAACTTCCTAAACCAAACCGACTTTCTCCTTAAACCTATATCTCCTTCTAAATACCTTCCAAACCGAACTGTGTGTGTTGCTTCAAGCTGAAACAAACCATTTCCGCACTTGAACCCGGTTCAAGAAGTTTGTGACAGCTTGTGTAGTGTTAAGAAGCGGTTCTAGCCGGACTATTACCAATATTTTGTGTGCTGTGTTGTTAAGCGTTCTCCCTTAAGAAGTCGGAACCCCGGTACTCCAAGGGCGATCCCGATCCTAACAAAATTGTATGAAGCAATCACAATAAGCAAGATAAAAAATATAAAAAACTTGATGAAATTTTCTAGTTATATCCTTCAATATTCAACAACTTAGAAATTAATCATATGAAAAAACAAATAAAACTAACTTAAAGCTCAAATTGAGTCGGTGTCGGTGACAGCTGATTTTGCAGTAAGAGTAGGAGCAGTTTCTGAAGGGTTATGGTGCTGGTGCTTTGGTACTTTAGTTGATTCATGTTCATCGTTTCTGTATCAGTAGTTGTAGTTGATGCAGGTGCATGAACTGGTTCATGTGCATCAGTTGGTGCAGGTGCATGAATTGGTTCATGTGCATCATGTGGTGCAGGTGCATGAACTGGTTCATGTGCATGTTCATCTGCATCTAATGCTTCAGGTGCATTTGCTAGTTCAGGTGCAGGATCATACATTTATTGTTCAGTTAATGGGCCATATCTATTCTTAAAGTATAAGAACCAACCCCAATTAAGAATGGAGAATCCTACGTAATTTTGGTAATTTTCTTTGTTAATATCTTCACTCATCCAATTACCAATTACTGATGAGAGGAGTCTGTTGTCCTTTTATAGATATTATACCCTCTATTACTCCTGATAAGCCACTGAAAGCACTTGTCAAAGTAGTCAAGGAGGCTGGAATTTCATTGTCATAGAAATAGTTAGATCATACCGTATAAAATCCGTACGATAAACCCATGGAAACGTACTCAGGCAAAAGCCAGTACAAAGATAAATGAATAACTGTTTTTCTAATAATCTCTACTAAAGAGAAACAGATCATAAATATGATGGAGAACATTACACCAACATTCATTAGATGAGTATGATTATTAAAACCTCCTTCTGGATATAAACGCCTTAATACTAGATAAATAAATAAACCTCCCCCGGTGCCCAATAAAGGGAAAAAGACATAAACGAAAGATTGTAAATAGCCAATTTTTACCCATGGGTTATCGATTGTTCTGGATTGTAGAATTTGAAATGCATCACCCGGTGAACAAGCAATGGAAATCATTATGGATGAAATCCATAAAGGGATAACTCCAATAATAGATTTGAGTTTTAGAACATCTTCTACCGAACAAACACTCGTCTGATCCTCATCTCCTGGATTTATGACACATGCCTTATTTAACCACCTAAAAAATGCATAATAGTTTATTATAATAATAAAGATAATTTAATTAATAATTTGTGTAAGTTAAAACTAACATCAATACCGTAGAAATTCGGTCGGAGGGGTTTGCATCTGATTCCATAAATGATAAATAATATCACCCGTTAGCTCTAAATTACAGTTTTTTAGAGAGCTTTCCAGAGAACGCAGAGTAAACGAAATAAACCTGGGTTTATGTCATTGTCATCTATAAAACATTCCAAGGTTACATAGAATATTATAGAAACTCCACATGGCTAAGCTTGAAAAACCGAACACAGAACTCCATCCATATTGGTGTGGAATTATGACTGCAACCAAGCAAAAAAAAGACTAGACATGTAGTCATGTAATATAAACCATACTCTTCTAGACCTGGTGTTATAACAACTTGTTCTGTAGATACAGAAAGTGAACATGATCTAATTAAGCCGACTCCGATTGTTAGACAAATTAAAGCATCAGGGTAGTTAACCACATCAAAAACACACCCTGTTTAAAAAATATTTTAAACACATTAATGAAATATTAGTTAAATTCACAAAATTAAACAAAAATAATATAAAACTCTTACCAATAAGCATGAAAGGTAACCAAGTTGAATAATCTTCAACCGCCTAAGCCACCAGGCAAGGCAAAATGGTATGAAGAAATACCGGACGACGAGACCCGTCGTCATATAACACATTACATTGATTGATTCGATGGTTGAGAAATTAAAGTTTTGAATCAAAAAGGTAACCATAAGGGGAAATGCATTAACACCCATCGCATAAGAAGTTCCCTCAATCACTAAAATGTTATAAAAACATTATTATATTATAACTTCACCACTTTGTAAAAATATAAATTAACTTATTTGAATGTAGTTACTTACCCACAGTTAAGAGTTTTCTCATCAGTCCAAGGAAAGATGTAGTGTCCATTGATTCAGAGTAAATCTGCAACCAAATTTAGTCATTATACACTTACAAATTGATAATAGTAAAACAATTGTAATCAAATTTCATATTTGAGAATGTTGCGTTTAACTTAGAATCAAATTGTTATTTTTACAAATACTTTTTCATCTTATTATTGAGAGGAGTTTGAGAAATAGGAGAAACATATGTTTGGTTTGGGAAAGTTTGAAAATCTCAAATAAAACAAGAGTCGTGCCTAATAGATTAAATTAACGAGTTCGAGTCTTACTTAAAAACACTTTAAGTTAACGTAAATGTTTATAATTGTGAAGGTTTTTTTAAATTACAAAAATAATTAAGGAAAATGAGTGGAGATAAGAAAATTAGTTACACAATAAAAACATTAATTAATGTTAAATACAATATACATCACTGCATGACAAAAGGATGAATAAAATAATAAAACTTTCATCTTCAAGAAGAGAAGATATCCAACTTCACAGTAGAGTATTGTTAGGATCGGGATGGCCGATAGGGACCGGGGTCCGGCCAATCGGTAATCACTTACAGCACAACACAAACTGGAACTAATCCGATTAAAGACTAGAATCGTTCTTAACACTACGCAGATTATCACAGACTCTTGAACCGGGTTCAGGGGCGGAAATGTCTGTTTCAATCTGAAGCAACGTATGCGATTCAGTTTGGAAGGTATTTAGGAGAAATCGGTTTAAGGAGGAAGCCGGTTCGGTTAAGGAAGTTATGAATTAGTTCGGTATAGATATTTAGGTGTTTTGGTTCGGTTGATGATAGTAAGCCGGAGAAATAAAGAGGAAGAACACAAGACATAAATTTTTATGGATGTTCGGAGCAAACTCTCCTACGTCACCCATTTTTCTCAAACAGTGAGAAGGATATTCACTAAGGAATATTCAACAACAGAATACGATCGAGTCTTATTTACTGCTCGTCGTTCACTTTACAATACTCACACAATATTTGTAATACACTTTTACAGATTTGTAAATACACAAAATGCAAGACAATTTCGGAAATTTCAATCACTATTCAAGGTCGCGCGTAAGATTTCTTTTTCATTGTTTTTCTCTCTTTTTGGAGACGCTTCGACTTCCTTTTATAGTGAAAAAATGACAACGGTCATCTTTTCTCTCTCCAGGAGATTGGTCGTTGGAAGTCGTGCCGATTCAGAAAGATTGCGTGCACGCCTTGCCATTTTAGACATTTGGCAAACATGTATTAGGCCGACTGCCTGAATCGGATGTTGCTTGCAAACTTAGGTAAATAGTCATCATTGCTTTCGTTGCATTCTTCTGATCTAGATCTTTCTTCTTGCATGTTTCCAAGAGATATCATATTACGTCATCTTCACATATTCATCATTTGACATAGTTTTCCGTTTGGCTTTATGATCTTCAATATTTTGAGTCAGTCGGATAATGACGCTTTTGCTTTCAGTCGATTCGGTTAGAGGGGTTCAGACGGCCTTTCTTTGTCATGACCGGATTTTTGAAGCAAGAGCTTCAACCGGTCTGATGCGGCTTGAGCTGTACCTGCACATGGAAATTGATACTAATTAAGTTCTTTGGTCGGGTTAAAATTAACTTACTTAATTTTTCTAACAATTTCTTCCTTTTTGATTATTTAGAATAAAACCTGCAGACCTATGAAGAAACTCAATTCCTCCATCATACTCATCTCAAATCTGTCAATCATTAACTTTGAGAATTTATTACATAGTTTTGGATCGGTTGAACCGAAAATGATATCATCTACATATATTTGAACAAGTAAAATGTGTTCATTTTTCTCAAATTTGAAAAGTGTTTTGTCAACCGAACTATTGAAAATTTGTGATCAAATAGGAATTCGGTTAAGGTATCATACCAGGCTCTTGGAGCCTGTTTTAAATCATAAAGAGCTTTATCAAGCCGGTATACATGACTTGTTAGTTCAGGATTCTTAAAACCGGGAGGTTGATCAACATATACCTCTTCACTTAATTTACCGTTTAGAAAAACGCTTTTAACATCCATTTGAAAAACTTTAAAATTTTTGAATGTCGCAAATGCCAAAAATATTCTAATAGCTTCAAGTCTGGCCACAAGAGCAAATGATTTTTCAAAATCAATACCTTCTTCCTGTTTGTATCCTTGAGCCACTAGCCGGGTTTTGATCCTCGTAACCAAACCGTCTTCATTGAGTTTATTTTTGAACACCTATCTTGTTTCTATGACCGATTTATGTTTCGGTCTTGGGACTAGATGCCAGACTTTATTTCTCTCAAACTGGTTTAACTCTTTTGCATTGCTAAAATCCAATCGGGATCAAGCAACGCTTCATCCACCTTTTTCGGCTCAATTTGTGATATGAAAGCTAAGTTTTCATACTCTTTCAAATTTTGTTGCCTAGTTCGGACGAGTGAAGAGAGGTTACCTATTACAAGTTCAAGAGGATGATTTCTATTCCTTCTAAGGTTAATTTTGGTAGTGTCTTCCAAGCATCTGGTTAGTTGATCAAGGTTAGACGGAATAGTAGGCTGAGCCGAGTCAGTCCGACCGATTTCCTTAGTGAGCACTGATGTGTCAACTTTCTGCGGCAAGACTACTTGATCATGCTGAATTTCACCATTAACCGCTTAATCATTGACAAACCGTCTATAAACCGGAACCTCATCTTCATCATCAGAATAAATATTGAAATTTTCCATTATGTTATGAAGGTCGAAGGGTACTGCAGTATTATGTTCAACCGATTCATCAAAAACAACATGTGAAGTTTCTTCAACCGATAATGTTCTAGTATTATAAACTCTATAGGCTTTGCTTACGGATGATTAGCCCAACATTATTCCTTCATCGGATTTATCATCAAAAGCGGTAAAATAACTTTTGTCGTTGATATGAACATAACACTTACAGCCAATGATCCTAAGATACCGGATGTTAGGAACTTTGTCATGGTATATTTCAAAAGGTGTATTAGTAAAACGTTTAGTAATTAAAGACCGGTTTTGAGTGTAACATGCAGTATTGATAGCTTCAGCCCAAAATTTTTGAGCAATACCTGAATCGGCTATCATGGACCTTGGGGCTTTCTTGAGAGTTCGGTTTCTTCTCTTAGCCATGTCATTTTGTTGAGGTATTCTGGCACTAGACAACTCGTGCCTAATACCAGAATTATCAAGAAAAGTAGTTAAAGTACTATTTGTAAATTCGGTTCCTCAATCATTTCTAATTCGGTTAATTCAGATAGATTTCTCATTTTGTATCCTTCAAAGTAACTTGATCATGTTTGGTGTAGCTTGATTTTTAGATACTAAAAATGTTACCCAAGTGAATCTAGAGTAATCATCAACAATTACCATTGTATAATGCATGCCTCCTAGGCTTGTGACCTTAACCGGTCCAAATAGATCCATATGCAATAATTCTAAGCATCGTTCGAATTGAAAATTTCCTTTGCTTTTAAATGATGATTTTATTTGTTTCCCATTTGACATGCATCACATACTTTATCTTTGAAAAATGTGTGGATATTCATGATAGAAAGAGCACTTTTTACAATGTGTTTATGTTTAGGAAAGGGGTAGTGATTTAGTCCTCTAAAAAACAACATATTATGACACTAATTGCTAATATTGAAAAATTGAGTAGCATGTGTAACAAAATTGTATGAAGCAATCACAATAATCAAGATAAAAAATATAAAAAGCTTAATGAAATTTTCTAGTTATATCCTTCAATATTCAACAACTTGGAAATTAATCATATGAAAAAACAAATAAAACTAACTTAAAGCTCAAATTGAGTCGGTGTCGGTGACAGCTGATTTTGCAGTAAGAGTAGGAGCAGTTTCTGAGGGGTCATGGTGCTGGTGCATTAGTTGATTCATGTTCATCAGTTTCTGTATCAGTAGTTGTAGTTGATGTATGTGCATGAACTAGTTCATGTGCATCATGTGCATCAGTTGGTGCAGGTGCATGAACTGGTTCATGTGCATGTTCATCTGCATCTAATGCTTCAGGTGCATTTGCTAGTTCAGGTACAGGACCATACATCCATTGTTCAGTTAATGGGCCATATCTATTCTTAAAATATAAGAACCAACCCCAATTAAGAATGGAGAATCCTACCAAAATTAAGTTGTAATTTTAGTAATTTCCTTTGTTAATATCTTCACTCATCCAATTACCAATTACTGATGAGAGGAGTCTGTTGTCCTTTTATAGATATTATACTCCCTATTGCTCCTGATAAGCCACTGAAAGCACTTGTCAAAGTAGTCAAGGAGGCTAGAATTTCATTGTCGTAGAAATAGTTAGATCCTACCGTATAGAATCCGTACGATAAACCCATGGAAACGTACTAAGACAAAAGCCAGTACAAAGATAAATGAATAACTATTTTTATAATAATCTCTACTAAAGAGAAACAGATCATAGATATGATGGAGAACATTACACCAACATTCATTAGATGAGTAGGATCATTAAAACCTCCTTCTGAATATAAGAGCCTTAGTACTAGATAAATAAATAAACCTCCCCCGGTGCCCAATAAAGGGAAAAAGACATAAACGGAAGATTGTAAATAGCCAATTTTACCCATGGGTTATCGACTGTTTTGAATTGTACTGGATTGTAGAATTTGAAATGCATCACCCGGTGAACAAGCAATGGAAATCATTATGGATGAAATCCATAAAGGGATAACTCCAATAATAGATTTGAGTTTCTGAACCTCTTCTACCGAACAAACACTCGTCTGATCCTCATCTCCTGGATTTATGACACATGCCTTATTTAACCACCTGAAAAATGCATAATAGTTTATTATAATAATAAAGATAATTTAATTCATAATTTGTGTAAGTTAAAACTAACATCAATACCGTAAAAATTCGGTCGGAGGGGTTTGCATCTGATTCCAAAAATGATAAATAGTATCACCCGTTAGCTCTAAATTACAGTTTTTTAGAGCTTTCCAGAGAACGCAGATTAAACGAAATAAACCTGGGTTTATGTCATTGCCATCTATAAAACATTCCAGGGTTACATAGAATATTATAGAAATTCCACACATGGCTATGCTTGAAAACCGAACACAGAACTCCATCCTCCATATTGGTGTGGAATTATGACAACAACCAAGCAAAAAAAATGACTAGACATGTAGTCATGTAATATAAACCATACTCTCCTAGATATGGTGTTATAACAACTTGTTCTGTAGATACAAAAAGTGAATATGATCTAATTAAGCCGACTCCGATTGTTAGACAAATTAAAGCAGCAGGGTAGCTAACCACATAAAAAACACACCCTATTTAAAAAACATTTTAAACATGTTAATGAAATATTAGTTAAATTCACAAAATTAAACAAAAATAATATAAAACTTTACCAATAAGCATGAAAGGTAACCAAGTTGAATAATCTTCAACCGCCTAAACCACCAGGCAAGGCAAAATGGTATGAAGAAATACCGGACGACGAGGCCCGTCGTCATATAACACATTACATTGATTGATTCGATGGTTGAGAAATTAAAATGTTGAATCAAAAAGGTAACCATAAGGGGAAATGCATTAACACCCATCGCATAAGAAGTTCCCTCAATCACTGAAATGTTATAAAAACATTATTATATTATAACTTCACCAATTTGTAAAAATATAAATTAACTTATTTGAATGTAGTTGCTTACCCACGGTTAAGAGTTTTCTCATCAGTTCAAGGAAAGACGCAGTGTCCATTGATTCAGAGTAAATCTGCAACCAAATTTAGTCATTATACACTTACAAATTGATAATAGTAAAACAATTGTAATCAAATTTCATATTTGAGAATGTTGCGTTTAACTTAGAATCAAATTGTTATTTTTACAAATACTTTTTCATCTTATTATCGAGAGGAGTTTGAGAAATAGGAGAAATAGATGTTTGGTTTGAGAAAGTTTGAAAATCTCAAATAAAACAAGAGTCGTGCCTAATAGATCAAATTAACGAGTTCGATTCCTACTTAAAAACACTTTAAGTTAACGTAAATGTTTATAATTGTGAAGGTTTTTTTAAATTACAAAAATAATTACGGAAAATGAGTGAAGATGAGAAAATTAGTTACACAGTAAAACATTAATTAATGTTAAATACAATACATCACTGCATGACAAAAGGATGAATAAAATAATAAAACTTCCACCTTCAAGAAGAGAAGATATCCAACTTCACATTAGAGTATTGTTAGGATCGGGATGGCCGATAGGGACCGGGGTCCGGCTAATCGGTAATCACTTACAGCACAACACAAACTGGAACTAATCCGATTAAAGATTAGAATCGTTCTTAACACTACGCAGATTGTCACAGACTCTTGAACCGGGTAAAGGGGCGGAAATGTCTGTTTCAATCTGAAGCAACGTATGCGATTCAGTTTGGAAGGTATTTAGGAGAAATCGGTTTAAGGAGGAAGCCAGTTCGGTTAAGGAAGTTATGAATTAGTTCGGTTGAGATATTTAGGTGTTTCGGTTCGGTTGATGGTAGTAAGACGGAGAAATAAAGAGGAAGAACACAAGACATAAATTTTTATGGATGTTCGGAGCAAACTCTCTTACGTCACCTCTTTTTCTCAAACAGTAAGAAGGATATTCACTAAGGAATATTCAACAACAGAATACGATCGAGTCTTATTTACTACTCGTCGTTCACTTTACAATACTCACACAGTATTTGTAATACACTTTTACAGATTTGTAAATACACAAAATGCAAGACAATTTCGGAAATTACAATCATTATTCAATGTCGCGCGTAAGATTTCTTTTTCACTGTTTTTCTCTCTTTTTAGAGACGCTTCGACTTCCTTTTATAGTGAAAGAATGACAACGGTCATCTTTTCTCTCTCCGGGAGATTGGTCGCTGGAAGTCGTGCCGGTTCAGAAAGATTGTGTGCACGCCTTGCCATTTTAGACATTTGGTAAACATGTATTAGGTCGGCCGCCTGAATCGGATATTGCTTGCAAACTTAGGTAAATATTCATCATTGTTTTTGTTGCATGGATCCGGATCTTTCTTCTTGAATGTTTCCAAGAGATATCATATTACGTCATCTTCACATATTCATCATTTGACATAGTTTTCTGTTTGGCTTTATGATCTTCAATATTTTGAGTCAGCCGGATAATGACGCTTTTGCTTTCAGTCGATCCGGTTAGAGGGGTTCAGACGGCCTTTCTTGGTCATGACCGGATTTTTGAAGCAAGAGCTTCAACCGGTCTGATGCGGCTTGAGCTGTACCTGCACATGGAAATTGAGACTGATTAAGTTTTTTGACCGGGTTAAAATTAACTTACTTAATTTTTCTAACAATTTCTTCCTTTTTAATTATTTAGAATAAAACCTGCAGACCTAGGAAGAAACTCAATTCCCCCATCATACTCATCTCAAATCTGTCAGTCATTAACTTTGAGAATTTATTACATAGTTTTGGATCGGTTGAACCGAAAATGATATCATCCACATATATTTGAACAAGTAAAATGTGTTCCTTTTTCTCAAATTTGAAAAGTGTTTTGTCAACCGAACCTATTGAAAATTTGTGATCAAATAGGAATTCAGTTAAGGTATCATATTAGGCTCTTGGAGCCTGTTTTAAACCATAAAGAGCTTTATCAAGCCGGCATACATGACTTATTAGTTCGTGATTCTTAAAACCGGGAGGTTGATCAACATATACCTCTTCACTTAGTTTATCGATTAGAAAAGCGCTTTTAACATCCATTTGAAAAACTTTAAAATTTTTGAAAGTCGCAAATGCCAAAAATATTCTAATAGCTTCAAGTCTTGCCACAGGAGCAAATGATTCTTCAAAATCAATACCTTCTTCCTGTTTGTATCCTTGAGCCACTAGCCGGGCTTTGTTCCTCGTAACCAAACCGTCTTCATTGAGTTTATTTCTGAACACCTATCTTGTTTCTATGACCGATTTATGTTTCGGTCTTGGACTAGATGCCAGACTTTATTTCTCTCAAACTGATTTAACTCTTCTTGCATTGCTAAAATCTAATCGGGATCTAGCAATGCTTCATCCACCTTTTTCGGCTCAATTTGTGATATGAAAGCTGAGTTTTCATACTCTTTCAAATTTTGTTGCCTAGTTCGGACGAGTGAAGAGAGGTTATCTATTACAAGTTCAAGAGGATGATTTCTATTTCTTCTGAGGTTAATTCTGGTAGTGTCTTCCAAGCATTCGGTTAGCTGATCAAGGTTAGACGGATCGGTAGGTTAAGCCGAGTCAGTCCGACCGATTTCCTCAGTGAGCACTGATGTGTCAACTTCCTGCGGTAAGGCAGCTTGATCAGGCTAAATTTCAGCATTAACCGATTGATCATTGACAAACCGTTTATAAACCGGAATCTCATCTTCATCATTAGAATAAATATTGAAATTTTCCATTCTGTTATGAAGGTCGAAGGGTACTGCAGTATTATGTTCAACCAATTCATCAAAAACAACATGTGAAGTTTCTTCAACCGATAATGTTCTAGTATTATAAACTCTATATGTTTTGCTTACGGCTGAATAGTCCAACATTATTCCTTCATCGGATTTAGCATCAAAAGCGGTCAAATAACTTTTGTCATTGATGTGAACATTACACTTACAGCCAAAGATCCTAAGATACCGGATGTTAGGAACTTTGTCATGGTATATTTCAAAAGATGTTTTAGTAAAACGTTTGGTAATTAAAGACCGGTTTTGAGTGTAACATGCAGTATTGATAGCTTCAGCCCCAAATTTTTGAGCAATACCCGAATCGGCTATCATGGACCTTGTGACTTCCTTGAGAGTTCGGTTTCTTCTCTCAGCCAGACCATTTTGTTGATGTGTTCTGGAATTAGACAACTCGTGCCTAATACTAGAATTATCAAGAAAAGTAGTTAAAGTACTGTTTGTAAATTCGGTTCCTCTATCATTTCTAATTCGGTTAATTCAGATAGATTTCTCATTTTATATCCTTAAAAGTAACTTGATCATGTTTGGTGTAGCTTGATTTTATATCCTTAAGCTTGAAAAACCGAACACAGAACTCCATCCTCCATATTGATGTGGAATTATGACAACAACCAAGCAAAAAAAATGACTAGACATGTAGTCATGTAATATAAACCATACTCTTCTAGACCTAGTGTTATAACAACTTGTTCTGTAGATACAGAAAGTGAATATAATCTAATTAAGCCGACTCCGATTGTTAGACAAATTAAAGCAGCAGGATAGTTAACCATATCAAAAACACACCCTGTTTAAAAAACATTTTTAACACGTTAATGAAATATTAGTTAAATTCACAAAATTAAACAAAAATAATATAAAACTCTTACCAATAAGCATGAAAGGTAACCAAGTTGAATAATCTTCAACCGCCTAAGCCACCAGGCAAGGCAAAATGGTATGAAGAAATACCGGACGACGAGGCCCCTCGTCATATATCCTACCGTATAGAATCCGTATGATAAAACCATGGAAACGTACTGAGGCAAAAGTCAGTACAAAGATAAATGAATAACTGTTTTTCTAATTATCTCTACTAAAGAGAAACAGATCATAGATATGATGGAGAACATTACACCAACATTCATTAGATGAGTAGGATCATTAAAACCTCCTTCTAGATATAAACGCCTTAATACTAGATAAATAAATAAACCTCAACTATAAAAGTTTTGATATTTTGTTTTTCTTTAGATCTTTACTTTAAGACAAAGATTAAATTGAGTTTTCCCTATGAAATATTTGGAATGTCTTGTCTTGTAAGAAGATATAATAAAACTGTCACTTGTTTACTTACTCTCAGCAGCTAAGGTTATGGAAGGGGAGAAGAAGGTATAGCAGCAACTGGGGTCAGCTAGGGTTCAGTCTCTTCTCCAGGTACTCAGCTCAGCAAATAAGTCTTAGCTAGAATCAAGGAATGACGAAATGCAATCAAATGAAGAAAAGCCGGTTTAAAAATGAAGGTAGCCGCCGGGCGCCCAAAAAAAATTTTATTTGAAAAAAAAATCCTATAATCCTATAATTAAGTATTTAAAAAAAATAAAGTTTAATTTTAGCCCTAAACAATAACTACAATCAAATCAATTTGTTGTTGTTGTTTATTTTTTTATATAAAAATAAATAAGTTTAGCAGAATATAATAGTTTAGGTGTTTGGTCGGTTCGCTTCTTTGTTTTTTCAGGCGAATATATATAGTAGTTTAGTCAGTATGCTCAAGCATTTGCTGTTGTTCTTCTTCAGGCTTAATTTGGAATATATTGAAGGTCACTTGAAGATCCCCTTTCTTTGAACACATCAATGGTGAGTGCATTTTCAACCGATTATAGAATCGTCATAGTATTGATTGTTGATTTCGATTTTTTCGTATTAGGTTTCACATATTTCTTTTTATTTGGAAAAATCACAATGGATGATTAGTTTTGCAATGTCAGGGCTAAAATGTGAAGGAGATTGATCGAACTAAAATTCAACTCATTGATTTAGGTAGCTATTACTGTGTGTGCAGTCATTGATGAAGTAAGTGGTCTAGATCACATAAGGATTGGAATATTGAATTACCCCTATGGTCTCATTCATGATATTACCAATTCGAGAAGAGTACATCCATTATAGAGAACTAAAAATAATCTATTGCAATTCTCGTATCAATATGCTCAAATCAACCTTTGATGAGCTACACAACACATATCTATCATCTATGTATTCATAATATGCATCTTCAGATTTTGATTCACTTCTTCTCATTGACTCTTCCATTTCCTATTAATACCAACAAATCTATAATTCCATTGCAGGTGCTGTGAGTATGCTCTTTTGGTACTAGAATGTTGGGCTGATGCACCTGAAATACACCGTGCTGCTGATCTTTATGAAACTCTTATAAAGTGTTGTGTTGAAGATGCAATGAGTGAGGTATTGATATTCCGTAGATAATTCCATATTCTTATTATGTCTAGCTGGAACGGTAGTACCTATATTTTAGATTTGACATGTATCAATTACCGTATTTTAATGAAAGCCTGATTATATAGAATATTGGTGAGCATGCTTCACGAGGGAGGTTATGTTGTGCATCATGTATATGAATTAGTGAAGTGAAAATGCTGCCGAAGAAAATATGTTTGATGGTCTTATGAGATAGTTACTGATGTATGGTCAGATATCCCTTTTTTTGATAGTGGTGCTGGTAATAAAGCATTATACGAATCACGATCACAATTTGATATTATCTGATGGATGGAGATGTTTGCTAATAGGATGTTATTTCGTTTTAGTTGTCTTCCACATTTGAGGAAGGTTTTTACAAGTCAATATTTTTGTATGGTCATTTAATGTTTTGGGAATAAATTATGTTCTTGTTGAGACTCTGTTTAAGCAAGTTACTTTTGACAAAATTGAACGGGCAGATTTATTTGTTAAGACTTGACCAACACTTTCTAGCAGTCTGTTTCTTTCCTTTGACCCTGTTATTAAAGGGTACTTTTATTAATAAATATGCAACTAATTATTTGGATCTTAAATAATATAGTCGGTTTTGTTTGTATGAACAAAATATATAATAATATTTTCTATACCAATACCATCATCTCTGACATTGGTCAGCAATTCGGGCAGCTTATGGAAAGTGCTAAGGGAACCGACGTGAACTTTGAAGTGGACGGTGATGTCTGCTTTTCTGCCCACATGTTGGTCTTTTTGGTCCTACGAAGGATGAGAACACAAAGGGCATACAAGTGGAAGATTTGGAGGCACCAGTTTTTAAGGTTTAGTATAGATTTACCTGCACTTTCTGTTTTCACCATTTTCAAATAATCTTTCTCTGTGGGTTCAATACTCATTGCGTCATAGTTTTACTTAACTTTTCCATTCTCTTGCCTACCATTAACATTTATGGTGGGTCTTCCACTAAACTAAATATATGTTGTGAAAGGATATTATTTTGAAACTTTTTCGAAGTAACTGAAATTTGTGCCAAGACTTTTGGATGAATTATGACATGCTTAGGTCATTAGATCTTCTTTTGAGTTGGTTATGTCCATTACATGTACACATGCGTGATCACTAGCTAGCTTTTCATTTCATGATTACTGGTGAGAAACAATAGTATTGTGGTAATTCTGTAGAATGATTTAAAAATAAATGCTTACATTGATGGTCAAAATAACTACATGACAATTGTAAAAGCATAGATGAAATTTTGAATAACATGTGACAAAGGTTTGGTATTTTATTCTTATTGGTTAGGTTACAATGTCCTGTAGTGTAGGCCTTGTATCAAATTTTGTGACTAATTCAATAGGCAAAAGGAATTCACTCTGAACATATAACACAATATCAATCAATCATCTAGTGTGAATGTTTGCGAGGGAGGATAATCTGTATGTAGAATGACCTCATCCTTCATGAGGGAAAGAAAGAAAACTTATTTTGAACAATAAAACACTCTAGATGGAACTGACGAGTTCACCTGTTTACTTTCATTGTAATTTTGCTTGGTATTTATGCTGGTTTCACCCAACACTGATTGTGCCAATATAATGTGCTTGTAGGGCATTGATTGCTTCATTTTATGACATGGATGGAGTAGCTTACTGCTGGTTTAAACTCAAAGTGGACTTGTACTTTGATGTCACAACTCAATGTTATGTGTTGCCATAAACACTGTTGCAACAATATTATTAGCCCTGCTTGAGAATCTTAGAGGTAAGCTAGCTTGTAGGCTTGCTTGCTTGCTTGCTTTAGAGCAGTATCATTATTGTATACAATTGAAACATGTTTGTCGATCTTAAGTTTGTAGCCTTTCTTGATCAGAATCTTAGAGGTAAGCTTCTAGAATCTTAAGTCTACATTCATTTGGTGTTAACATTTAATTTGAAGGAAAATTGCACGCCCTTCTGTTCTAACTAAGCTCTCTTGGATGGAGTAGGATCACTGAGCACTTTGGTGTTGCCAACAAACACGGAAAAAACAACGAGGTTTTCGTAGATGGTAGCGATGTCAATTGTAGACTTGCCAAACAAAGGTTATTATAGTTGCCTTTTGCTTTTTCTTAGGCATATATAACAATTTAGTACTACCTATAAAATTAATATTAAATTTAGTTTTTTATTTCTTTGTTTGGTTGTAACTATTTTGTTACTGCATGTGACTGAATATATATATATATATATATATATATATATATATATATATATATATATATATATATATATATATATATATATATATATATATATATATATATATATATATATATATATTTATATTTTTTTTAAACATAATATCATTGTATTAAACATTTTTAAACAAAATTATTTTTCCAACCAAGAGTGAATTTATTAATTTGAAAATAATAAATGCATGGACTACATTAAAATATTTTTTGTTTGCACGAGATGTTTATAATGACCAAGAAAATAATTTGATCATCATTGGATAAAAAAATGAGATAGAAAATAATTGTATATATGGCTCCAAATGAAATCGAATGATGGGGGAGAATCATGTAGTTAAGAACATGCTTTATCCATAAACATGTCTATTGAGTTTAAACCTATTTTGTTTGTATATTCTCAATGAAATATAAGTAATTTTTTTTAATTTTTTTTTTCTATTAGTTGATATTTTAGAATTCTTCAAATATTTTAAAAGTTCTATAATTATTGTTTGCATGTGTATTTCATAAAACTGTTAAAATACAAAATAATATATCGATAAAATATTATTACAACATTATAAATTGTGATAATATAAATATTATATTATTATATTATTTTCCTTATATATTAATTATAATTTCTATATAATAGATATAGCCTAGGTAAAAATGAAAAATAATTTAATATAATTTTTTTCTCTCCTTTCTAACATGGTATCAAAGCATTGTCATCGTTTTTGTGTTAATCAAGCGAGTCTTACGCTGCCTCCATCGATGATTATTTTAACCATTGATGGATGATTTAATTATTTCTTAGATATATTGTTTTTATAGTCTTAATTAACACTTAAAGGTATTTTAGTCTATTAATATATAATGATGAAATAAAAATAATAATTTAAAAAAATAATATTTTAATATTTTGAATAATGAATTAAAGGAAGAAAAATGAAAAATATTTTATAGATTTAAGTTATTCAAATAACAAAAATTAAAGAATGCCAAATTTTCAGGAAGAATAGAAGTAGTACAATGTGTTTAATTTTAATAATGAAATATATCTCTCTGTCAACTAAGTTATTTAAATAACTCAAATAATATATATATATATATATATATATATATATATATATATATATATATATATATATATATATATATATATATTATTACTAATATATTTATCTTATTCATAAACTAAATAGAATAAATTATTCATTTTGAGTTTATTATTATCAATACATCAATTAAATTATAATAATATTATTAAATTAATCTTAAAAATATTAAACTGAAGAAGTGATATATTTAAAAGATAATTAATATAAGATGTTTTATATTAATTTGATTCATAAAAAATGTCTTAAGCGTAAAGAACAATCTGGATTCTTGATATTAACAGGCTAGTGGAGGAGTAGAGTGGATTTAACAACCTAGATTATTAAAATTAAATAAATTGCCTTTTTATAAGTGATTTTTCAATAATTCATTTAATTATTTTTATATGAATAAAATTAATTTGATTAATAAGATAAAACGAATTTAAAATTAAAATAATAATAATAAAAGAATAAGAAAGCAACAACTACCAAATCCCAATTTATAAATATTATGAATAAAATAACGTTAGACATAACAAACTAAGTACTTGATTCAACCTGTAATTCAACAAGTTCTCCGGAAATGCTAAAAAGATAGCAAACAAAAACCAAATATATTATGGATAAGACCCACACGACCCATAACAATATATGTATGGGTAGTGAAACCTTGTAAGGGGTTATATTAATAAGGAGTAGGTAATATTGTACACCCATAAATATAAAACCGCTACAACCCCATAAAATTAATGCAATAGGTACCCAAATATTTTGGTAAGGGCCAAAATACCTTCGAAGTTTATTAGACGGAACTGAATAGTGACATTCACAAAACATACGTCTCACTAAATTATTCCCGCACTTATAACAGAATTCGGTCGAACACCTGTATCATTATTCATCAATTATAAATTAAAATTAAGGTGCATATAGAGACAATACTATGTATATGAAGATATGGAGAGACTATATATAAAACCTGCATAAGATTTTTGTGCAACCATTTTTCAATGAGACATAGAACTTGCATTTAGGGCACTTCATCCACTTATTCTTCTCAACAAGAACACCAAAAGCAACGTCATTTTCATCCTTAATTTGTTCAATATCCTTACAATCAAAGCCAGCGTGCCATGGAGTTTTGCACTTGAAACATAACGCTTGTTTACAGTTATGACAAATAGACCGCTTTACATCTCCACCGCATTCGTTCACCATCAACGTTGCACACTTTCGATTAGGGCAATAACAATGATCGAGCCCCAAAATGATTTTGTCAAAAAGGATATCACACCATCTTTCAAACAACTTATGAGGGAGGATCGAACGACAAGAGAGCATATCAAGATTGAAATCGCAACATAGGTCGGGACACTTGATCTCCGCGGCGTTGTCAACTTCAATTTTCATTTTGACGTATTTGATAATGCAATCGTTGCAAAAAGGATGAGTACACAAGTCTCCATTCTTGAATTTCCGTTCAGGCAAAATTGTGGGCTCGACACATATTTCACACGTGAAACTAGCCAACTCATTCAACTTTTGTGGTGGGGACAATTGGACGGTGTTATTAGGGGTAGAGAAACCTGCTAGTTGTACCATTTTTTTCATAAAGTTGGCCATGGTAGAGAGTTTAAAATTTCTTCTTACGACACAAATACACTAAGATAAGATAAGAACTTCAACAAAATAAATAAAAAATGTGAAACATAGACATGTGAAACAACAGCAATAGAACAATTACAATGTTTAATATAAGTGATGCAAATTTCTTGTTATGTAAAGAAAAAAAAAGAATAATAAGAAGAAATGCTTACCAAATTTCCAAATAAATTTCACAACATATAATAAAAAAAAGATTGTTAGATGATATATATTCTTGAAATATGCATAAAGTAAGTAAATAATATACCATTTCTTGGTTATAAAAGAAGCTAACTCTAGAAAAAATCATCAAAAGATGTGGTCATGATAATATTGACGCTTTCAAATAAATTTTACTAAGAAAATAGATAAAATTAAATGTTTCCACCCTATTAACTCTCTGACTAATTAAATTATTTAGTAGTTATTTTTTAATTGGATTTTTAAATTCATTAGTAGCAACAAACAAAAAAAAAAAAAAATTAAGAATTACTTTATATCCTATTTAGATGTTAATAAAAAAATATATCTGACATTGACATCTCTTTATAAGAAATGATTTTGGGATTATAAGAAGGCTTGGTTAAGTAGTTCTCTAGGGTAGGGAGGTTATATATGGTCCTATATATTTCTTTTAACCCCTGGAGAGAGAGTAGAATCTTTAATTTTAATTTCAGATTTAGATTTTTAAAACTAAATAACCCCTCAGCGCATAATTGGTTGGTTGCAAGATAAGAGTTGTTCAAATCCTAGGAAGCATTTTTACAACTAATTAAAGCAACTAGGATTAGCCTAGAATTAATACCTAGATTTAAACAAAACTAAAACCTGTACAAACGAGAATCTGTTGGTTGGACTTCATTTGAACTTCGGCTTCTTTTGTGTTAGCATTGGACTTGCACACTGACCTTTAGGTTGAGCCCTCTTTTATTTTTCCGACACAAAAACATGATATATAATTAATTACTAACTCTAATTATTTATTTCATTTATATATTTTAAATTATAAAAATTATAGTACAAAATATAGGTGTCTATAATAATAATAAAATAAAAAATAATATTTTAAAATAAAAAGTGTGACAGAAGAATAAAGAGAGTGCAAATATATTGTTTAGATTTAGTTTAATTTTTCAAATAAGGCATGATTTTATAGAATGATAAGGTCATTTCATTTTAATTCTAGAAAAAATCATCAAAAAGATGTGGTCTCATGTCATTTACCCCGGAAATAGATAAAATTAAATGTTTTCATCCTATTAACTCTACGGGACTCTGACTAGTTAAATTATCTAATAGTTTTTTTTTTTTTTTTTTTTTTTTTTTTTTTTTTTTTTTTTTTTTTTGAAGAACTACTTTATAACAACATATTTAGATATTAATAAAATATATATATATATATATATATATATATATATATATATATATATATATATATATATATATATATATATATATATATATATATATATATATATATATATATATATATATATATGATATTGACATCTCTTTTTTCTTTTTTAAATAGGGTGAATTTGCCTATAATAATATATTCACTATTTTTAAAATATATTGGACTATTACATATATAAGTAGATTGAAATTTTGGAAAGAAAATAATAAAATTTTGAAAAGAAAATCTGAATATTTATTTCATTATTTTTAAACAAAATTGTTTTTCGACCAAGAGTGAAATTTCAAATTAATTATTTACAATAAAATCTAATAATTAATTTATATGCATCTAACTTCATATCTACCTCTCATTTTTTTCATTAAAAGTATGGTAAACTTGCACACTAAAATGTAAATTTGATTATTTTAAACACATTTTTTAAATGTTATTATAATTAGTCTTTCCAAATTAAAAGTAATATGAATTTTACCTTTATTTATTCTAAAGAAAATTACTTAGTATCTTTCATCAATTTCACCGTTATTTTTGAAGTCTAACATTAGAATTTTAAAATAACACTCTTTATCTAATAATTAACCACCATTTAAGCTCATCACATTTTTTTATAAAGTTCATAATGATTTTTTTAACATCAAATTCTTCATATATATAATTGTAACGACGGTCATTTTTTAAGGGGGCTCTCGAGCTTGAGAATCGCACCTCATAACTCACCTTACCCGCGATTCTCGACTATAGTGCATTACAGTGCATTTGAAATTGTCGATTTAAACTAAATTTAACCTTTTTTTAAAGTCACTGAATTTATTTCTCAAGAGATTTGAAAAGTAAAATGTTTTACGTCTTCAATTTAAAGCATCAGACTTTTGTTACCAGGTTAATTTAAAGCACAATATTAATTAATTAATTTAATATTGTAAATTAATGTTTTTATATATTTTTAATCCTAATCATTTTCTCAAATTAAATAAAAGCACTTTAATACAATTGACAGTTGAACATAAGGAAAAATAAATAGAAATATTAATTTTCAAACAAGCCCTTGAACTTTTCTTGATCTAGGATTCTACCCTAAACTTTAAATTGTATGTGTTTTGTCTACAATATTAATTAATTTTCTTTTTGGATATAATCCCTTCCATCACTTTTAATCTACAAGGTGTCATTTTTATTTTATGAGGCTCAATTTTAAAAAATATTGTGACATCTTTTTTTTAAATAGGCTATATATATATATATATATATATATATATATATATATATATATATATACTAATTCAATGCAAAAAGATATATATAATAAGTCAATAATATATTTCCAGAAAAGTCATTAAAAGAATAAACAAATATTTCTTGGTTATAAAAGAAGCAATTCTATCTCCAGAAAAGTCATTAAAAGAATAAAAAAAACATAAAACGATTTAAAAAAACAAGACGTAGTCATGATAAAATTGAAGCTTTCAAATAAATTTTACCAATAAAATAGATAAAATTAAATATTTTCATCCTATTAACTCTTTAAATTATCAAGTAGTTATTTTTCAATATAGAATGAGTTTTTAAATTCAATAGTAACAAAAAAAAAAAAAAGAATTACTTCATATCCTATTTAGATGGGAATAAAAAAAATATCTCATATTGACATTTTTTTAAAATAGGGTGAATTTGCCTAAAATAATATGTTCAACTATTTTAAAAACATATTAAATTATTACATATAAGTTAGATTGAAATTTTGGAAAGAAAATAATAAATACATGGACTACTTTACAATTTTGAAAAGAAAAATCTAAATATTCATTTCATAATATCATTGTATTAAATATTTTTAAACAAAATTATTTTTACAACCAAAGTTAAATTATTGACCATAAAATCTAATAATTAATTTATGTGAGTCTAACGTTCAAAAAAAATTACCTTATATCTAGGTCTCATTTCTTTCCTATTTTTTCTTTTAAAATATGGTAAACTTGCACAAAAAAAAATGTACATTTGATTATAAGGTAATTATTTTTAAATGTTATTATAACTGGGCTCTCCAAATTTAATTAATATAAATTTTACCTTTATTTATTTTTTCTAAAGAAAATTATTTAGTATCTTCCACCAATTCCACAATTATTTTTTTAACTCTAACATTATAATTTTAAAATAACACCTTTTAATCTATTAATTAACCACCATTCAAACTCATCACATTTTAGAGACATAATTTTTTTTATATATGATTGTAACATCAAAAATCGATTATATCTGAAGAATAGTTTTCAAACTTGAGAAAAGCTCCCCATAACATACTTTTCTCTCGAGTCTCGACTGAGATGAGAAAATCAAAATGATATGCTCGACTAAAGTGCATTTAAAATTGTTGATTTATAACTTCTCGAGAAATTGTTAGTACTTGTAGGCAAATAACAATATTCATAAATAATACCTACAAAAGAAATAAAAGTGTTAGTTTCAAAAATAAAATTCAAATAGAACCTTATTCAAAATTATTTTGTTTGTTTCTCTTAGAAATAATGTATTTTGGTGTTTTATATTTTCTGTAATAAATTAGAGTATTTAAAAGCAATAAATGTAAAAAAATTAAAATAAAAGTAAACCAAACTAGCCTTGAGGTCAACAAGTAGTTGAGGTGGCGGTCAATTCTAGAGATGAGTCGACTCGGGAGAGGACTCGTGGGAGCGGACTAAGTGTGAATCGGCTACAGATGAATTATTGGTTTTGGAAACTAAAACGGTCTTAGTGCTGTTGACATAGGGTTTGTGCATTTAAATTGTGAAGGAAGGTCCTGAGGTTGAATCCATTGAGTCACACTCAATCGCACTCGAAAGCATATAAGACTTATATATTTGGTGGGTTATTTGCTTAACAAAAAGTCACGCTAGCGTAGTTGCTTTATGTGATGATGCGAAGGAGGAAAGGAAGGCGACATACCTCAAGTTTGATTCACAAGGAAGCCTTTTTTGGTCATAGAGAGCGTTTAGAAAACTCGGTCACTCAAACAGGGACGTGGTTGGATGAACGATTACTCCTACAATAGAAAACCGAGCGAAAACTCAAGGTCTTTGGCTGGTATTCTTAGACGAAAACTAGACCACGACCAATCATCTAGGAGTCAAGTTTTAGAAACCCCTTTTGGCCTCTTCCAACTACGAAAACCGAATTTGTTCAACCCTAAATCAACACAAATAACAACATGCACTTTCCCAACAACAATCCAATGCAATATAACATCTTTGAACTCCAAATTCATTTTTTTCTAACAAGTTAATATGCAATTTTCTAAAACAGAGGTTCAACTTATTTTTTAAACCTATGTCACTCCTATAACCTGCTTATAACATGTCTAATTTATTATAAGCAGTTAGAAAATCCTAATGAACCAAAAACAAAACATTCACCAACATACTTGAAAATAAAACCTACATACATGGTTTTGAAATTCCAAAATTAAACTTTTCATTTTTAGTCTCATTCAAACATTCTAATATGTTTATCAACCTCACATGACAAAACTAACCTACTACATGATTTTAAAATGAAAGACAATTAAAACACAATGTTAACATTTTCTGTTGTTGGAATTTTTAGGATCACTAGTATAATAAATAATTGTGCAAATGTCATATTTAATATAAGGCAAAATGATGTGATCTAATTTGAAATTAAGTTTATGGTTTATAGGTGTATTTGTCATGAATATAAAGTGAGAATACCTAAGTGACACTTCTAGTTTTATGAAGGGGCTAAATTAAAAATATCTAACTATAATAACTAACTTAATAACTATAATAACTAACTTAATGTTCTTTATATGTAATGATCTCCTTTAAAGTACGAACAATTCTTCTTTGAATTCCATCAACAAAGAGAGAAACTTATTGACGTACTCATCAAATGGAATAACCATTCCATAAAGAAAGTATAAAGAAAGAGAGATTAAAGACTTTTTCTATTACAAGAAAAAAAATATTCATAACAATGAATTAAGGTATACTTCCACATCATTTAAATTTTAATTTCTCACACATTATATTAGGATATAATTAAGATAATTCTAACATTTTCATCTAAATTGTTTTTTTTAATCTAAAGTTACATGTTGAATCATCCCAAGATAAAAATTTACACAAATTACTAACGATCAATGAGTCGCAATTGATCCCACAACGAGTAGAGGTCCCTCCCCCCAAACCTCCAAATTCAAAAGAAATATTTTTATGTAGTCATGACCGTCTTCTCCCTCCTTTGTTTTGCTCTGTCTTACCCACTATAAATTGATCACATGCTCAAAATGACAGTCCTTTGGTCGTTGAAGAGCATCGCGCTCTAGTCGTTTTTGTCCAGGGATCGTCGCCTCATGCTCCTCTCCCCTGTTTTTTTTACTTCACAAATATAAAATATAAATAATTACAGATATATATAAAATGTGAGTGTGTAAAATAACTTATTCAAAATTCCACCCATATAAATCATCGTAACAATGTTCCAATTAAGTCTTTATAATTGAGAATCGGAAGTATATTTTTGTATGGAGATATGAGCACTTTAACCATTATATTATTTATAATTGTTAAATTCAATTTATAATTTTGTGTTTTATAAATAAATTTTTTACCATGTCATTCATTACTCATCTTCAATCTACTTTCACACAAAATAGCGTACAACCCAACGACATTTCATCAACCATTAAACATATCTATTTAATTTGATTTTTCAGTTTAAATCTATTAGGTTTATTTGTAAATAAATATTAAGATTTAAAAAAATAAAATTATTATATTTCAAGAATTAACAATTTACATAGTATGAAATATGAATATGCTTAAACTCTTATTTAAATATATATATATATATATATATATATATATATATATAATTATTTATCTATATCAAAGCAAATTCTCATTTAAAAAATAATATATAACAATTCAATTAAAAATAAATTACTCAACTCATATTAATCAAATTATTTTTAACTTGTCAAAATGGAGTTTGGACTTAATAATGTCAATTCTATTTCAATTGTGCATTTGTAATTGTTTTTATAAATTTATGTAAAACTTCGAAACACAATATCAAATTTCAAAGTTAATTTTTAAAGTTGTTTTTAAGTTTTAACAATTGGTTTTTAATACACAATTCGAAATAATAATTTTTATAATACTGATATATAATATTTACTCTTTTTTCTCTCTTGTTCCGCAAGAAAACAGATCAAGTGTGTTCTCTCCATCTCTTCTCTTGGGTAACATATTCATCAACAGTATTTGCTAGTTTTGTTCCATTAAATTTTACAATTAATAGTTTCATTATTTATTTAGTTGACTATTTCTATAATTTATAATTCGTTTTTTTATATAAAAACAAAAAACTATTTAAGGTTTGGGGATGAACGGATCCATGATGTTGGACTAGATTGTCGCCAAAACATTGTGTTTTGAATGAAGATGAGATGAACAATCTTGAAGATATGTTCTCGGATTTTTCGAGGTTTGAGAATTGCTTTCATTTCTACCTTTTATATAATAAAAATATGCAATAGATCGACTTTTATAGCTCTTTCCACACGATTTCTCAATACAAATGATTATACAAGACTTAATGCGTTCTACCAAAGTTGTTCAACCTTGAGATAAGCCTTCTATCTTAATTTGAAACCAAATGTATTAAAATGATTTAATTTTATAATTCTAGTATTTAACAAGCTTCATAAGAACAAGGTTGATCTTCTTGAATTGGAGTTATACTAATTTTACGTGTAAACACAAAATGATTACTGATATCTTGAATCTTTCCAAATTTGATTTGGAATTTATATCTAAGTTTTTTTAGTATCTATGAATCGTATTAGGATATTAAATTTATTGGTCATGCTTATAATCCATAGCATTACCTTTTTTTTAATATGTTAAATAACATTTTATTATATCCCTTTAAAGTTTTGCCAGAATGGTTGTTGAACAAGTCATTAGTATTTTTCATGTTTTAATTGTGGGCGTGTCGAAATGGGAGTCAGAAAAAGAATATGTTCTCACGAGGCTTCCAAGCTTCTTAGGAAGAAGGGTCGGGTTTGAAGAACAACATCAACAAATGATCTAAATCAGACGCAACAAGGAAGAGTTAAAAATCAATGATTGTCAGGTAAAACAATCCCTTTCCCTGGCATAATAGGAAGAGTTAAAAATCAATGATTGTCAGGTAAAACAATCCCTTTCCCTGGCATAATAGTCTTTTGAACAAATATTATATATATACTTTTAAGATTCTTTTGAACAATTGTGGTTTAGAGTATATAAACTTGGAAAACAACCAATAAAACTAACTTGAAGCTCGAACTGATTTTTTAAGAGTAGTGTTGGTTATTTTAAACCAAGAATACCTTTTTTAAAGTAGAAGAAGATATAAAAGGAAAAATATTGTAATTTTCATTAAGTTTAAATAATTTAAATAGTTTAAATAATTTAAATACAACAAAATAACTAGATAACTACATAGTGGAGCTAAACAAACAAGAGGAAAATACCAAGGTTTTGAAAACCGTTTCGGTCATCAACCCGGTTTTTTGGGCGTACTTCGGTCCGACCGGTCGAACCAGTTGAACCACCGGTTGAACCGGATTTTAATTTTATTTTATTTTAAATAAATTTAAATATATTAGTACACAAATTATATAATTATTAGACATATGAAAAATAATTAAATAAATACTAATTAAACTTAATAATTAATTATATTCATAACTCTTTACCTGAAGTAACCAGTATGGAAATTTTATAAAATTTGACTAAATTTAAAATTAAATGATGATCAAGAAAATGAAATAGGAAGTGTTAGAAAATTATAAAAAAAATCTAGTATATAATAAAGGGACACGTGTAATATAGGGTTAGGCCGATTACAATAAGATTATAATAAATTAGAATAATGAAAAGCTCTAGAACTATCTACCAGCTCCTTATCTCTTTAATGGGTTCCTCAACATTTGAACACATTACTTGCCATCATCCAAATGAATCCAATACATTAATGCTAATATCAAGCATTTTCAGTGGCAAGAAACATCTTCGACTCCTTTTCCACTCTATGACATCTTCGAGGTTTCCCTTTCTAGTTTCTCCCCCGTTCAAAAATCAATAATATTGCATCCTCCGTCCTCAAGACCTCTTCTTGTTCCCCAATGCAAGGATCAACTAGAAGGAGACACCGAAGGCACACGTATTCAAAGTGGCCTGAGAAGATTTCAACATCCTTAACTTGTACATCAGAGCCCCTTCTAGAGGAAAAATAAAACCTTAAGAACCGGATATTTCCGGTTTGTTTTTTCGGTTGAACCGTCCGGTTGGACCGGATTTTGCCCGGTTCGAAAGGTGACTGCATTAAAGTCAAAAACCAGACCGTTCTCTCAACCGTTTCGCGGTCGGACCGGTTGAACCGACGGTTCGACCGCGTATTTTAAAACCTTAGAAAATACATGGACATTATCTACTAAAAACTCTCTTAGAAACTACCCACTTCACCAAAACTGAAATGCTAAAAATAAGAGGAAATAACAACAATTTCAAACAAAAACTTCAACAAAGAAGAAGTTTCTAATGAGTTGTCTAAGAGCTTCTATATTAGTATTATCAGTCAAATCAGCAAAGGGTGCAGGAGGAGCAGTTATGCATTAGTAAGTGATGCAGGGGCAACATTTTCTATATAAAAATATCAGCAAGTGGTGCATGATCTATTGGTTCGGGTGCATCTGTTGTTCTGGTGAAGGACCATCTGATTCTCCATACAACCATTCCTTTATTAGAGGACCATATTTATTTTTGAAATAGTAAAACCAAAACCAGTTAATAAAACATAATCGGTAATAATTATCGTAACTCTCCTTTTTTATGTTTTCATCTATCCAATTATTGATTAGAGAAGCCGCTAAAAGAACTCGCTTAAACCGTCAAACTAAGAGGAGTCTCGTTGATATAGAATTTATTAGATTCTATTGTATAAAAAAACCACGTACGTACTGAGTTACAACACACCCTATAGAAAAATAAACAACTTTTTTTCTTAATTTCTTTTTGAAAAAGAAGCTTATGATATTTTGGTGAATATTATACAAATATTTATCATATTTATAGAATTGTTAAAACCTTTTGAATTTGAAACTTTTAATACTTGATAAAACATTAAACTTTTCAAAGTGACTACTAAAGGAAAAAAAATATTAGACCGTACATTGATTATCCACAAAAGAAGTAATGAATACTATAATGGATAAACTTATACATGTATCAATCCAATAATACATTTTAAATTTTGTACATCCTCAACAAAATTATTAAATTTAAACTTAATAATAGAAGTAATTTAACTAATAATTTGTTGAAGTTAAAATCTAAATAAATACCTCATAAATAAGATTGAAAGAATTTGTCTTCATTTTCCAAACATAATAAATATTTCGTTCGTTAACTCTAACTTTCAACTCCGAATAGTTCTATAAGGAATGCGAATAAGACGAATACAATATGGATTTTTGTAATTCACACTGATATATCAATGTGAATGACACAAATTTAAATTATATTCATCTTTTTTGCGTTTTTTTAGAGTTTTTCGGAATTAGAAGTTAGAGTTAACGAATTAAACTACTTATTATTTTGGAAATCGAAGACAAACTCCTCCAACTTTGTTTATGAGTATTTATTTAGATTTTAACTTACAAAAATTATTAGTCAAATTACATTTACTATTATATTTAAATCTAATAATTTTGTTATGCATTTTTGCATATGGTTAAACCAAGCATGGGTGATAATTCCAGGAGATGAGAATCAAAGAAGTGTGTGTTTTGTCGAATGTTGTGTAAATTTAAAATGTATTCCTGGATTGATCCCTGAATGAGTTTCATCCATTATGGTATCTATTGCTTCTTCCACATTTTCATTTTAGATGTTACAGTCAGTGGATAATCAATAGACGAAAAGTGACCATGTATAATCTAATGTACTTTAAAAAGTTAGTGTTTTATCAAATTTTAAGTACTTCAAATTAAGAAAATTTTAATAACCCTATAAATATGATGAAAATTGGTATAATATTCACCACATAATATTATAATATTATAAATATGATGAATATTGGTATCACATAATATGATGAATATTAATATGCTTCTCTTTTGCAAAATTAAAAAAAAAAAAAGTTGTTCATTTTTCTATGGTGTCGGTTATAACTTCACGGTTGTTCATTTTTTTATATGGTGTCGGTCATAACTTCACGGTTTTAGCGGGGATATCATATGGTTTTATATTCTACGATAATGAGACTCTAATAGAGTAATGGGGATATCATATGGTATTAACTTCTTATGTGTAATTGAGAGTATAATTTCTATTATTAAAGTACAACAAACTAATTTAATCCGTAATTGAAGTAGTGAAAACATCACCAATGGAGTTATTATAATTATTACCTTCTTTCTTTAGGGGATTCTATTTTATTAATTGAGTTTAGTTTTACTATTTCAAAAATAAATATGTTTCTTCTAATAGAGGATTGGTTATATGGAGATATGTTCCTACACCAGAATCAACTCATTTTTCAAGAGTTTCTATAATATTTCATTTAACTTTGAAATGTTATATAGTATGTGAAAGGATGAAGACAAAAACCCAATTATAGAGTACAACTGTACAATTGGGATCAACTTCCCTATTATTTTTTCAATTTACTCTCTCAATTACAAATAGTGCATAACCACTTTTTATAGGTTTTCATCCATTTATTTATTAATTAATTCAATTTAAAAATATAAAATATATAATTAAAATTCATAATAACTAATTAAATAATTTAAATTAAATTAAATATATTATAATAATATTAAAATAACACACATATTTTATTTTTATTTAATTTTATAAATATAATATATATAATTAAAATTATTTATATTAAATTAAATAATTAATATTATAACACCAAAAAACGATCTTTCTCGAGAAGGAGTTTTCTTACTCGATAGTCGAGTCCCATAACTTACATTCCTCTCGAGTGAGATGAGAAACTAAAATGGTACACTTGACTAGAGTACATTTAAAAATATTGATTTAGACTAACTTTGACTTTTTTAGAATCGTCACCTAATTTACTTATCAAGAAATTAGGAAAGAAAAACATTTTACGCGTTTAAACACGCTTTAAAGATTATTTTCTTAGTTCGATGTTTGTTTACATACGAGAGAGGGCTCTCGCGATATATATGTCTCACGTGTCTGTTATTTTACCGTTTCTATTATAAACTTTTGGTCAATTAAAAGAATATTATACAACACCGTATTTATCCAATTCTAGGACATGTGTCTAAAGATAATTCAAAACTAAACATATGTCTAGTTTTTGTATCATTATGTTTATAAAGTGTGTCTATGTTATGTTATGGTCTTAAATCTAAAACTTAATGAAATAAAATAAAATAAAATGATATTAACTCTGAGACTCCAAAATGGTACCTATCAAGAAAGTTTAAATGTTAGTTTGAAATGAAATAGAATCTAAACAAACATTTATTTAAATTATATATTTTTGAAATTGCTAAAAAGTAGTAAATAAAATCAAATAATTTTAAACAGATTGCGACTTAGCATTGTTATGGTGAGCGAGGAAGGTTTATTGATTTGGTAGAGTATTTATTAACCAAGCAACTTCCAATGACTCATTTTTTTAATTCAAACCTGCTTGAATCTAAATCAGTACACATAGGAGGATGTATGTTTCAAATCCATAAAATAAACAGTAAAGCAAGAACAGCTGCACATTTTTAACATATCAAAGATTTTAAGAAGTCTTTAAACACACTAAGTGCACCTGAATGAGATTCAAAATGTGTTTAAAACAATCTTGTAGGTCTGTAATGATCATGTCAGCAACACTCTTGGACCCCGTTTGGTGTGCACAAATAAAAAGCAAGGCAAAGCACAAATAATTAAATAGATAAAAAAAAACTTATTTTTATATCCACTTACTCTATTTGATTTATTTATACCATTTTTATTTAAAATAAAAATTTTAATTATAAATAAAGTATAAAATGTGACTGTTTACCTATATAAATTAAAATAAAATACATTAAATAAATATATCTTTCTAATTTAATTTTTCCATATCACTTTTTAATTCAATCTTAATATATATTTTTAAACATTTGATAATGAAGAAAATAAAAATAAAAATAAAATATTTATTTTATAGATTTGATAGTAAATTAAACTGAAGGATTATTAGAACAACCCTGATTCTATAATTGATCATAATTGCATTTGCCCATTGTGTGTATTGCCTTTGAAAAGTGCAAGCAAAGCATAAATTTATTTGAAAATACATTTTTAGTTAAAACTTATCTCTAATTGGGAAATTTTACAAAATAACCCTATTAAGAGGTCAATTTTAAAAAGTAATCTTAGGTTAATAATGATGAAAAAAAATAATATTTTGTACCTGTTAAATGTCCATATTGTTAATATTATTTGTTTGACTATATATATATTTCTTAACTCATTCCTTAACCTAGCCGAGTAAGTAAAGAAAAAAAATGATTAAGTTTCACTAAAATAATTTTAGCCTTAACCTAGCCGAGTAAGTAAAGAAAAATAATTATTAAGTTTCACTAAAATAATTTTAAGGCGGGATTAAGTTTCACTAAAATAATCAGTAATTAAATGTTGATTCTTGTTGCAACGATTGTACTTGATTTGTTCAGACCAATAGTTAGAATGTAACTCAATTGTAGCATATTTCTTTAATAAGGTTTGCTCATTTAAATTTAAAAAATAATAAGTGATATATAGACTAAAGAATTGATGAAGGGTATACTTGTTGGCATTGTCTCGTGGGAAAGAAAAGAGACAAGAAAAAATAAAGAAACCCGCTGGAAGATCAAGTAAACTTTGCGCCACCCCACCCCACCCCACCCCGCCCATTATATTATAAAAGAATAGAGCTTATTTCTTTTTCTAAGCTGACTTATCTATATATATTTTAATATAAATCAAGTTTTTATTTTCAGGACGTTTTATTTCGAAAATAAAACTTTCGGGATATTTATTCCTGAATGATTTTATTTTCGAGACGTTTTCTCCCGAAAATGAAATATCCAGGATGTTTTTGTAATGAAAGTTTTTATTTTTGGGCCATTTTCTCCTGAAAATTAATTTTTTCGGACACTTTTGTTCGATTTTTTTTTTTATTTTCCGGATGTTTTTGTCCCGAAAGTGAACATTTTCGGATGGTTTTCTCCCAAAAAATGAACAATTTTGCGACATTTTCTCCCGAACGTTAAATTTTTTGGGACGTGTTTTTCTCGAATTTTATCTGTATAACTGTTTATCTGTTTAGCGACCTTCATAGTTTATTTGTTTGTTTATTCGTAAATAATGAATTAGTTCATGCATGTGCATCAGTTTCTAGATCAATAGTTGGTGCAGATACATTAGCTGATTCATGTGCATTAGTTTCGGTATTAGTAGTTGGTACTAGTGCATGAGGTGGTTCATATGCATTATTTTCTGTCTCGATCGGTAGTTGGTGTTGTGCATGAGTTGGTTCATGTGCATCAATTTTCGTATTATTACTTGGTGTTGGTCATTAACTGATTCATTTGCATGTGGTGCATGCCAACTATCTATTGGTTCATGTGCATTTAATGATTCTAGTACATTTGCTAGTTAAGGTGCATGACCATACAACCACATATTGTTCTATTAGTGGGCCATATCTATATTTTAAATAGATAAACCAAACTTAATTAAGAGAGTAAAATCTTACAAAATTAAAATTAAGTAGTAATTTTTGTAACTTTCTTTGTTAATATCTTTGATCATCCAATTACTAATTAAATGAGCCAGATGTCCTTTAATAGTGATATTACTACTTATTGCTCCTGGTAAGGCACTGAAAACCCTTATCAAAATTGTCAAGCCGGCTGAAATTTCATTGTCTTAAAAATAGTAAGATTCTAGCATATAAAATCCGTAAGACAAACTAATGAAAATGCATCGAGGCATAATACAGTAGAAAGATAAATAGACAACTATTTTTCTAATCATTTTTACTAAATAGAAACACATCATATATATTAATATATATATATATATATGATATGATATGATGGAGTATATTATTACGGCATTCATTAGATTGGTAGGATCATTAAAATCTCCTCCTGAAATTAAACGCCTTAATGCTGGATAAATATATAAATTTTCCACGGTGCTTAATAAAGAGAAAAATACATAAATTGAAGATTGTAGATTGCCACTTTTTACCCATGGGTTATCCACTACTCTTGATTGTAAAATATGAATTGTATTACCAGATGAACAAATAATTGAAACTATTATGGATAAAAACCAGAAAGGAATAACTCCAATAATAGATTTGAATTTCTAAATATCTTCTACAAAACAAACATTTGTATGATCCTCATCTTCTGAAATTATGATACAAACCTTATTTAACCACTTATAAAATGCATAATAAAAATTATTAGAGTTTACTATAATAATAAAGAAAATTTAATTAATAATTTTTTGTAAGTTAAAACTAAAATTAATGCCGTAGAAATTCGGTCGAAGGGTTTTGTATCTGAAAAATACGCAATTTTAAAAAACAATTGTCTCAATCCGTCAATCGTATACAAAGTTATGCTCATCCAATACAAGTGTATTTCAACATAAATAAAGTTTTTATTTTCGGGACGTTTTTGTCTCAAAAGTTTTATTTTCCGGGCGTTTTTTTTTTCTGAAAATGGAAATTTTGGGACATGTTCACCCAAAAATGAATTTTTTGGGACATTATCTCCCGAAAGTTAAAATTTTTTGTTCTGAATATTTTATTTTAAGACGTTTTCTCCCAAAAATAAAATGTTCATGACTTTTTTGTCATAAAAGATTTTTTTTTGGGACTTTTTTTTTCCAAAAGTTTTTTATTTTCAAAACTGGTTCATGTGCATATAGTGCAAGACAACTATCTGTTGGTTCATGTGTATCTAATTTTTCTGGTACATTTGCTATTTCAGGTGCAGGACCATACAACCATTGTTCTATAAGAGGGCCATAACTATTTTTAAAATAGGTAAATCAAACCCCAAATAGATTGTCACTTTTACCAATGGATTATCCACTATTCATGATTGTAAAATATGAAATGCATCACCAGATGAATAAGCAATTGAAACTATTATGGATGAAATTCATAAAGGAATAACTCCAATAATAGATTTGAATTTCTGAATATTTTATACATAACAAACACTACTGGTATTGTCACGTCCCAAAAATCAACATTTCTAGAACGAGGAATCTGCGGTCTTGATAGAGATCTACGACCGTGGATGATGGCACCCAGGGCCGAGTGGTCCGACCGATGATTCCGCAAACAAGGAATTATCAGGCAAGTACTTTTCTAAACGTTTTATAAAACCCACACAGTGCTATTTATTCATGTATTTCATATAAACGATTCATATGGTTTCAAAGCATGTTTTCATTGCAAGTCCATGGTTTTCTAAAGAAGGATGGTTTTAAGTTAAGGGCTATGGTATCTAAGAGATAATAATGGAGTAATTGACGGATACGAGAGGATAGCTACTAGGATGAGCTCTGGTGGTCCGATGCTCTCAAAATATGGCTGGTGGAATTGACGGAGGGATGCCCACCCTAGAGGATCAGCTCTCCGGGCTAAGGATTCCGAATATGTGCTCAAGTATGCAACTATACATGATTGGCTGATGAGATACCCTTAAATACCCTCATGGATGCAATGTCTTAAAAGTGTTCTTATAAATGCTTGTTGGGTCCCTAGACTCACTATGTTTGTGTGGTGTAGGAATCCAGCCAACGGATTTTATGACAGGTGAAGGAATAGTTGGAGCGAAAGCGTGGTGTTGGAGATGTGTGTGGAAGGAGGGACTGAGACCGTAGGACCGACTTTTATATCAACATTTTCAATGATTGTGTCAGATAGGCACCCTAGAGCTTCCGCATTTATATTCGAAATCACGTTGATTTAGGTGTATGAAAGTAGGAAATTAGGGCGTGACAACGTGGTATTAGAGCAACGGTTCCGAACCTTAGCACTTTCACACATATGCTCCTGCGGATGAACCTCCAAGGCCTTCATGTCTGTAAATTGTTTTAAAATGATGTTTTTGCATGACATGAAATCGTTTTTCATAATCGTTGGAAATAATGTTTTTCATGAAACCATTTTTCACAAACACATTATTTGTACTGCCTTTATGATCGAATTTCGGGGACGAAATTCATTATAAGGGTGGTAGTTTGTCACGTCCAAAAATCAACATTTCTAGACCTAGGAATCTGCGGTCTTGACAGAGATCTACGACCGTGGATGATGGCACCCAGGGCCGAGTGGTTCGACCGATGATTCCGCAAACAAGGAATTATCAGGAAAGTACTTTTCTAAATGTTTTATAAAACTCACACAGTGCTATTTATTCATGTATTTTATATAAACGGTGCATATGGTTTCAAAGCATGTTTTCATTGCAAGTCCATGGTTTTCTAAAGAATGATGGTTTTAAGTTAAGGGCTATGGAATCTAAGAGATAATAATGGATTCATTGACGGATACGAGAGGATAGCTACTAGGATGAGCTCTGGTGGTCCGATGCTCTCAAAATATGGCTGGTGGAATTGACGGAGGGATGCCCACCCTAGAGGATCAGCTCTCCGGGCTAAAGATCCCGAATATGTGCTCAAGTATGCAACTATACATGATTGGCTGATGAGATACCCTTAAATACCCTAATGGATGCAATGTCTTAAAAGTGGTCTTATAAATGCTTGTTGGGTCCCTAGACTCACTATGCTTGTGTGGTGTAGGTATCCAGCCAACGGATTTTATGACAGGTGAAGGAATAGTTGGAGCGAAAGCGTGGTGATGGAGATATGTGTGGAAGGAGGGACTGAGACCGTAGGACCGACTTTTATATCAACTTTTTCAATGATTGGGTCAGATAAGCACCCTAGAGCTTCCGCATTTATGTTCGAAATCACGTTGATTTAGGTGCATGAAAGTATGAAATTAGGGCGTGACAACTTGGTATTAGAGCAACGGTTCCGAACCTTAGCACTTTCACACATATGCTCCTGCGGATGAACCTCCAAGGCCTTCATGTTTGTAAATTGTTTTAAAATGATGTTTTTGCATGACATGAAATCGTTTTTCAAAATCGTTGGAAATAATGTTTTTCATGAAACCATTTTTCACAAACACACCATTTGTACTGCCTTTATGATCGAATTTCGGGGACGAAATTCATTATAAGGGTGGTAGTTTGTCACGTCCAAAAATCAACATTTCTAGACCGAGGAATCTGCGGTCTTGACAGAGATCTACGACCGTGGATGATGGCACCCAGGGCCGAGTGGTCCGACCGATGATTCCGCAAACAAGGAATTATCAGGAAAGTACTTTTCTAAACATTTTATAAAACCCACACAGTGCTATTTATTCATGTATTTTATATAAACGATACATATGGTTTTAAAGCATGTTTTCATTGCAAGTCCATGGTTTTCTAAAGAAGGATGATTTTAAGTTAAGGGCTATGGAATCTAAGAGATAATCATGTAGTAATTAACGGATACGAGAGGATGGCTACCAGGATGAGCTCTGGTGGTCCAATGCTCTCAAAATATGGCTGGTGGAATTGACGGAGGGATGCCCACCCTAGAGACTCAGCTCTCCGGGCTAAGGATCCCGAATATGTGCTCAAGTATGCAACTATACATGATTGACTAATGAGATACCCTTAAAAACCCTCATGGATGCAATGTCTTAAAAGTGTTCTTATAAATGCTTGTTGGGTCCCTAGACTCACTATGCTTGTGTGGTGTAGGAATCCAGCCAACGGATTTTATGACAGGTGAAGGAAGAGTTGGAGCGGAAGCGTGGTGTTGGAGATGTGTGTGGAAGGAGGGACCGAGACCGTAGGACCGACTTTTATATCAACCTTTTCATTGATTGGGTCAAATAGACACCCTAGAGCTTCCGCATTTATGTTCGAAATCACGTTGATTTAGGTGTATGAAAGTAGGAAATTAGAGCGTAATAGGTATGATATGCCTTTTTTAACCACATGTAAAATGCATAATTTAAATTATTAGAAGATAATTTAATTAATAATTTTTAAAACTAAAATCATTACCTTAGAAATTCAGTCGGAGGGTTTTGTATTTGAAAAATACACAATTTTAAAAAAAAATCATCTCAATTCGTGTACACAAATTTATATTTATGCACATCCAATACAAATGTATTTCAACATAAATCAAGTTTTTATTTTCGAGACGTTTTTGTTCCAAAAGTTTTATTTTTGGGTCATTTTCTTCCGAAAATGAATTTTTTAAGATGTTTGCTTCCAAAAATTATGTTTTCTCTCGAAAATGAAACTTTCGGGAGGTTTTATCTTGAAAGTTTTATTTTCGGGACATTTTCTCCCGAAAATGAAACATTCGTGATGTTTTTGTCACGAAAGTTTATTTTCGGGACGTTTTTGTCCGAAATTTTTTTATTTTGGGACTTTTTTTGTCTTGAAAGTGAACATTTTCGGAATATTTTTCTCCCAAAATGAACAATTTCAAGACATTTTCTCCCAAAAGTTAAAAGTTTTTGGACGTTTTTTTATGTATAACTATCTATCTGTTTAGCGATCTTCATGATTCATTTATTTGTTTATTCGTAAATAATGAATGTTGTCGATGAATTATAACATTGTAAATGCATTTTAAATTTATGTTTTTTTTTATAATGTATAAGTGTTTTACTTAAAAAAAACATAATTTTATAGACGACCACCAAAACAAATAAGTGTTTTACTTCATTTTTTTAGAAAAAACATAAAAAAAATAATTTCAGGAAAAAATAAATTTAAACAATAAAAAAGATCTATACAACAATAATAATTATAATAAATCAAAGTAGCCTAAGGCCAATTGTCTGTTGAAGTATAAGTCATATCAACTATCAAGTGGTGGGTTGGTTTGGAAAGTGGAGCGGGTCGGAGCGTATGGGGTGTGATTATAGGAAATGATTTTGGGATTATAATAAGGCTTGGTTAAGTAGTTCTCTAAGGGGAAATTTGACGAAATAACCTTCATAAGAGGGTTATTTCCAAATTTAGCATAGGCCAAATAATTTTTTCAAATTTAACATTTTGCCTACGGAAAAAGAGCTTTTTGTCCTAAAAAAACAGTTTTCCCCGATCTCTTTCTCTCCCCTTTCTCCCCTTTAGTTTTCCCTCTCTCTCCTCTTTTCATATTTCCAAATCGCCTCCTCCCCTCCTCGACGACGACCGATTCAAGCCCACGACCCACCTCTCCCTGATGACGATCCAAGCCACGAAACCCCACCTCTCCCCCGACCCCCGATGACTGTCCGAGCCCCGACGACTGTCCGCCTCTTCCCCCTCCCCGACGACGACGATTCAAGCAGAACGGACGACTATCCAACATTGAAAGTTAGTTTTTTCCGTTTTCTTTCGTTTACCTTCCACGCATGTTGAAATGGAAGAATGGTTTAGGGTTTTAGTGTTTATTGTTTAGGTTTAGGTTTATGTTTAGGTTTATTGGTTGACTGAATCGTTTTGAGTTTAAAATACATCTGTCGAAAGTTGTTGCAGGTTGTCGAAGGTTGTCGCAGGCGAATGTGCATCTGTCGCCTGCGACAGATGCACATTCGTCTGCGACAGATGCACATTCGTCTGCGACAGATGCACATTCGCCTGCGACAGATGCACATTCGCCTGCGACAGATGCACATTCGCCTGCGACAGATGCACATTCGCCTGCGACAGATGCACATTCGCCTGCGACAGATGCACATTCGCCTGCGACAGATGCACATTCGCCTGCGACAGATGCACATTCGCCTGCGACAGATGCACATTCGCCTGCGACAGATGCACATTCGCCTGCGACAGATGCACATTCGCCTGCGACAGATGCACATTCGCCTGCGACAAATGCACATTCGCCTGCGACAGATGCATATTCGTCTGCGATGATTGCGATATGTATCTCTCAATCTCCATTTTGTGTTTTGCTTACTGGTCTATGCATGTGCTATTTTGATGTCTATAATCCATGAATGAGCATCACTTCACTAGCTTATACGTATGAATGTTTTTGGGGCACACAGAATGAGCGGTGAGGATGGAGTGAGCCCGAATGAAATGGGTAATAATAACAATGTGTGTGGAGAGGTGAATGCACAAAGGGATGATCAGAGAGAACCTTCAGAGGATTTTCTGAACAACGAGGAGACTGATAATGGGCAAAACGATTGACGTGATGAGGGGTGAGTTTGATTTAAATGCTAAGTAAAAGAGGAACAATTCTAAATTTGAATCCAAAGAATGAAATTTTGATTGATTGATATGTTTATGAATTAGAAGGGTTTTATTTTCATCACTGAGTGGTGGTGTTTGTTGTTGTAGTTTTTTTTTTGTCATAACCATTTCTATTGATATCAGATTACTAAAAATGATGTTTAATTGTTGATATATGTGTTGAGAAATTAAGTTTCATTTAAACCAATCAGACATGTCATGATATTGATAATTAATAATTTACTGTCCAATATAATAATCATTAATCAAAATATTTATATTATTGATGTTTTGTACATAAAATGAGTGTTATTTGAAAACAATCAATTGGAGCTGGGTACTAAGATTTAATCATTCTCATCATTATTTAAATTATCACCATGTATCATTTATTGTAATACACTTAATTTGAATGTTCTAAACAATTGTAAAATTGTCTTTGTTTTTCTGACAAAGTCTTCGCCATCAAATGAACATCGCTATTTTCATCGTTATACTGCATTGCATTGTCGAACACTAGCCTCATATCAGCAAAAATGTCACAGACATTCTTATAACCAGTTTCATCCTTGGCCTCTATTTGATTCTTTATAGTACTGAAGTACATAGGTCTGTCAATAACCTATACACATTTTCCAACATTAAAATCAATAGAAATGTAAACCAGAAAAGAAAAAAGTACTTTTAACTCATAGTAGTCATCCAACCCAAGACCTTAAATATCAACATACTGCATAAAGGGCCATGTCCACTTTTGTTGAGTTATCTGATAAGTAAATCACAATGTCAGAAAACAAACTAACATTGTTTGTACAAACAACCAAGTAACCAAAAGGTCGCAGGCGAAAAATGCATTTGTCACAGACGAATGTGCATCTGTTGCAGACGAATGTGCATCTGTCGCAGACGACATATTTGAAAAAATTTGGAAATAACCCTATTATTCTCACTCTAAGGAGGTTATGGTCTTATATAATTTTTTAACCCATGGAGAGAATAGAATGTTTAATTTCAGATTTAGGTCTTTTAAACTGAATAACCCTTCAGCGCATTGGTTGGTCACACCCCGGGAAGTATTTTTTGTTTATCTTCTTTCTTAGCAATGGTCCAGGGGAACATGTAGTTTTGAACAAATAGTTAAACAAACTTTCTTTCAAGCATTCCAAATGCTTATGAATATTCGTCCACAACACAACTAAAGCAACTAGGATTAGCCGTGAATACGTAGATCTAAACAAAACTAAAACCTGCACAAACGATAATCTCATTCTTTATTTGAAATCGGGTTTATGTACATTTCAATAGTATACTTAGGACTAAACTGTAACGTAGATTGAATCAAAATCAAAGATAACTACTATATAAAATAAGTGTTTTCTTTGTCGTCTACCATAGAAAGATCGGAATTCGAAAAGCTTAAAGATGTTTTCAGAAAACGATTCTGACTATCTAAAGAAAAACAGAAAATGATTAGCCCGAGTTTGAAAAACTCTTAAATTTTAAAATTTATTTGAAATCTCAAAAATTTAGTTTGAAAAATTATTAATTATATATTATTATTATTATTTATATATATATATATATATATATATATATATATATAATTAAGTATTTTATATCTAATCAATTTAAAAAAGTTATATATTTAAATATAAAGTTAATTAAAATATAATAATATGTAAATAATACTATAAAAATTATATTTACAAAATTATTATATTAAATTATTTATTTGAATAAATAAAAAAATTATTTATAAATATAAAATTATTTATTTTTAACGTAAAATCGCATAAAATCGTAAAATCAAAATTGTTTATAAATTCGAAAAATTATAAAATCTTATCATCATAAAATTTATATATTTAAGAATTATTTTAAATCAAACTCGGTAACTTTCCTGAAATTAAAATGGTAAAATTTGAAAAGTTAATTCAAGATTTTAAATTGCAACCTTAAATTGCTAGAAAGTTGTTGGGCTTCATTTGAAGGCTTTTGTGTTAGCACAGCCTTGGATCCAATATCTGCATGGTTGGGCCCTTTTTTATTTTTCGACACAAAAGCATGAAAATATATATATATATATATATATATATATATATATATATATATATATATATATATATATATATATATATATATATATATATATATATATATATATATATATATATATATATATATATATATATTTACTAAGCCCAAAAATTAATTCATTTATGAAATTATAAAAATTATGCTATATAAGTGTTTACAAAAATAATTTTAATAAAAAATATATTTTAATAAATTAACTAGTGTGATGGAAAATAAAGAAAGTAAAAATATTTGTTTAAATTTAGTTTATTCAAATAACTCAAACCAAATAAGGCATGATCTTATATATAATAAGGTTGTTTAATTTTAATAATGAAATATGCAACCTCTCATCATCTAAATTATTTAAATAATTCAAATAATATATATATATATATATTAATATATTTATCTTATTCATAAACTAAATAGAATAAATTATTCATTTTGAGATTATTATTATTATTATCAATACATAAATTAAACTACAATAATATTCTTAAATTAATCTTAAGAATAATAAACTGAAGAAGTGATATATTTAAAAGATAATTAATGTAATATGTTTAGTATTAATTTTAATTAATTTGATTCAGTTTATTTAATAATTAAGTATGATGAAACTTTAAAAGGAAAATAAAAATTGTTTTAAGTGTAAAGAAACAATCTGGATATTAACAAGCTAGTGGAGTGGATTTAACAGACTAGATTACTAAAATTAAATAATTTGCTTTTTTCCCCTAATTTTAAGTGATTTTTTAGTAGTTCATTTAATTATTATTTTTATGAATAAAATTTCATTTAAATAATAAGAGAAAACGAAATTATAATTAAAATAATAATAATAATAAAAATAATAATAATAATAATAATAATAATAAAAGAATAAGAAAGCTACAACCACCAAATTCTGTATAATTGAACATCAAATATGAATAAAAACAATTTTAAGAATGAAATAATGTTAAACATAGCAAATCAAGTACTTGATTCACAATTTGAATCTAGCTTAAATAAACAATAACTGTTCTCAAAAAAAAAAAAATAACAATAACTATTATTTTTTACAATAAGATTTTTGTGCAACCACTTCTCAATGAGACATAGAACATGCATTTAGGGCACTTCGTCCACTTATTCTTCTTAACAAGAATATCAAAAGCAATGTCATTGTTATCCTTAATTGTTTCAATCTCTTTACAATCAAAGACAGTCTGCCACGAAGTTTTGCACTTGAAACATAACGGTTCTTTACAGTAAAGACAAATAGACTGCTTTACATACCCACCGCATTCGTTCACCATCAACGCTGAACACATTCGATTAGGGTAATATATGAGATCGAACCCCAAAATGAATTTGTCGAAAAGGATATCACACCATCTTTCAAACAACTTAATAGGGAGGATCGAACGACAAGAGAGTATGTCAAGATTGAAATTACAACATAGGCCGGGACATTTGATCTCCGTGGCCTTGTCAATTTCAATTTTCATTTTAACGTACTTGATAATGCAATCATTGCAGAAAGGATGAATACAAAAGCCTCCATTCTTGAATTTTCGTTCTGGCAAAATTGTGGGCTCGACACATATTTCACACGTGAAACTCGCAAACTCATGCAACTTTTGTGGGGGAGACAATTGGATGGAGTTAGGTGTAGAGAAACCTGCTAGTTGTACCATCCTTTGCATAAAGTTGGCCATGGTAAAGAGTTTAAAATTTCTTCTGGAAATCTATGACATAAATACACAAGATAAGAATTTCAAAAAAAAAAAAAAAAAAAAAATATGAAACAGAGACATGTGAAACAACAACAATTGATCAATTACAATGCTTAATATAAATGATAAAAATTTCTTGTTGTATTGAGAAAAAAAAAAGAATAAGAAGAAGAAATGCTTACCAAATTTCTAAATAAATTTCACAACATATAATATAGAAAAAGATTGTTAGATGATATGTATATATATTCTTGAAATATGCATCAACTAAATAAATAATATACAATTTATTGGTTATAAAAGAAGCGATTTTAATTCTAGAAAAAATCATCAAAAGATATAGTCATGTTAAAATTGACTTTCAAATAAATTTTACCAAGAAAATAGATAAAATTAAATATTTCCATCCTATTAACTCTCTGACTAATTAAACTAGTAGTTATTTTTCAACTGAATTAAATTCATTAATAATAACAACAACAAAAAAAAAATTGAAGAATTACTTTATATCCTATTTAGATATTAATAAAAAAAAATATATCTGATATTGACATTTTTTTTCTTTTTTAAATGGTGAATTTGTCTAAAATAATATATTCAACTATTTTAAAAACATGTTGACTATTACATATAAGTAAATTGAAATTTGGGAAAGAAAATAATAAATGCATGGACTACTTTAAAATTTTGAAAAGAAAAATCTAAATATTCATTTCAAAAGATAATTGTATTAAATATTTAAAAAAATATATTTTTTCAACCAGAGTTAAAGTTCAAATTAGTTATTGACCATAAAATATAATAATTAATTTATAAACTTCTAACGTTATAAAAAATTACCTAATATCTAGGTCTCATTTCTTTCCTATTTTTTCTTTTAAAATATGGTAAACTTGCACAAAAAAATGTACATTTGATTATTTCAAACATTATTTTTAAATGTTATTATAATTTGGCTCTGCAAATTTAATTAATATGAATTTTACTTTTATTTATTCTAAAAAAATTACTTAGTATCTTCCACCAATTCCACCATTGTTTTTTTTAACTCTAACATTATAATTTTAAAACAACACTTTTTAATCTATTAATTAACCGCCGTTCAAACTCATCACATTTTAGATCAAGTTCATATCAAATTTTTATCATAAAACTCTTAACATATAACGCCAAAAATTTGTCATTTTCGAAAAAGAGTTTTCGAACTTGTGAATCGCTCCCTAAAACTTAATTTTTTATCGAGTCTCGACCGAGACGAAAAAATCAAAATGATAGGCTCGACTAGAGTGCATTTAAAAATTTTGATTTATAACTTTGATATTTTTTAGAGTTGTCACTGAATTACTATTTGAAAATTAGGAAAGAAAAATACTTTGTGTCTTCAAACGCATTTTAAAGATTTTTTTTTCTTTGTTTGTACTTGATTACACATGAAAAATAGTATCAATGTTATGTCTAACTTCACATAATAGTCTCTATTTTAAACACTTGATAATTTAAAAAATATTATTTTACAAATTATTTATTTATTTCATCATAAAACATGTATATAATATGAATCCAAGTTTAAATGTGGGTCATGTTTTGGTATAATTTTTTTCCTAAAGCATTCATCTACAATATTGTTATAGACCTAAAACTAAAATATTAATAGAATTGTTAGTACTTGTAGCCTTATAAGTGAGTAACAATACTCATAAATAGTGCCAACAAAAGAAATAAAAGTGGCAAGAAGCCATTGACTGTAGTGTGTCATTTTGTTCTTTTTTAATTTCTAAAAATAAAAATAAAAAATAAAAGTATTAGTTTCAAAAATAAAATTCAAATAGACCTTTATTCAAAATTAGTTTGTTTGTTTCTCTTAGAAATAATATATTTTAGTGTTTTATATTTTCTGAAATTAATTAGAGTATTTAAAAACAATAAGTGACAAAAATAAAATTAAAATAAAAGTAAACCAAACTAGCCTTAAAGTCAACTAAGAGGTGAGGTGGCGGTCAATTCTGGAGATGAGTCAACTCGGGAGAGGACTCGTGGGCGCGGACTGAGTGTGAATCAGTTGCGGATAAATTCCTGGGTTTGGAAACAAAAACGGTCCTAACATAGTTAGCCGAATCTCAGGAGTCACACTCGGTCACACTCGAAAACGAATGAGACTCAGATATTTGGTGGGTTATTTGATTAACAAAAAGTTGGGCTAGCGTAGTTTCCTTATTTCCTTTTCTTCGATTGTAGAGAGCGCTCAAAAATCTCAGTCACTCAAATAGGGACGCATTACTCGCCCCTATATGGTCGAAAACGGAGCCAAAACTCAAGATCATTGGCTGGTTTTCTTGGTCGAAAACGAGACCAAGACTAATCACCTTGGTCGTTTTTCAAGCCATCCAGGAGTCAAGTTTTAGAAACACTTATCGGTCTCTTACATTTTCAAAAACCAAATTCGTTCAACCCTAAATCAACACAAATAACAACGTGCACTTTCCCAACAATAATCCAATGCAATGTAACATCTTTGAACTCCAAATTCGAATTTTTCTAACAAATTAATGTGCCATTTTTTTAAATAGAGGTTCAACTTACTTTATACATGGTTTTGAAATTCCAAAATTTAGCTTTTCATTTTAAGTTTCAATCAAACATTCTAACATGTTTATCAACATCCACGTTCTGAAACTAACCTACTACATAATCTTAAAACGAAATACAGTTTATTTACAAAGTTAACATTTTTCATCTAAACTATTTTTTTAATCCAATGTTACATGATGAATCACCCGAAGATAAAATTTACGTAGATTACTAATGACCCCAACAATGAGCCACAATTGATCCCACAACGAGTAGAGGTCACCCACCCAAAACCTCCAAATTCAAAAGAAATCTTTTTATGCATAATGACAGTCTTCTCCCTCCTTTTTTATTTGTCTTACCCCCTAGGGCCCTAGAAATTGATCCCTTGCTCCCAATGACAATCCTTTGGTCTTTGACGAGCATCGCTCTCTCGTCGTTTTTGTTCGAAAATCATCGCCTCATGCTCATCTCCTCCTCGCAGATCTAAATTATAAATAATTATAATATATGGTGTAAAATGTGAGTGTAAAATAATTTATTCAAAATTCCACCCATATGAAGTCTTTAGAATTAAGATTCTAACTATAGTCTTAATTATTTGTGATTGTTAAATTTAATTTATATATGAGGGTTGATGTGAACCTTTTAACATAATATATGGTTTTGATGTGAACCTTTTAACATAATATATGTTTATATATATTTATAGGTAGATTTTTTACTATGCGTATTGACCCATTCACTCATATTCATTCTATTCTCAACTAAAAGATTCAAAATGTTGTACACTAACCCAATAATATTTCATCAACCATTAACATTAAAACATGATTTATATCTCCGTGTAAATATATTTATTTATTTCATTTTTTCAGTTTAGATCTATTAGGTTTATTTGAAAATAAAATATTAAGATTTTGAAAAATGAAGTTATTATATTTTACAAATAACACTTTATTACTCTATATATGAATATGCTTAAACTTCTATTCAAACATATATATATATATAATTATTTATCTCATATAGTAATGAATTCGAATTGAAAAAAAAAATGATATATAACAATTAAATTCAAAATAAATAGAATTTGGAATAATGTAAATTCCATTTCAATTGTGTATTTGAAATTGTTTTTATAAGTTTGTGTAAAATTTGAAACTCAGTGTCTCAGATTTTAAAGTTGTTTAAGTTTTAACAAGTGGTTTCTAATACCGTCTTCCAAAAACAATTGAAATAATAACTTTGTATAATACTGGATATATAATATTTACTCAAATACTAGAATATTTTAATTTTGTAAAATATAAAATAATTTTTTTTAATGAATAAATAAAATATTTAATTAATAAACTTAAAATAAAAATAACTCTTCTAAACTGAACAGCCGGAAAATTTGAGGAGATGACTCTCAAACAGGGGTAAATGCGGAAAGTGCAGAGGTTAAAAAAAAAAAGCGATGGTGACCCCTTTACTGTTTTTGGACGATTTTTCCCTTGTCGGAGATTGCGTGACGCAAGCGGAATCGCGAGATGATTTTTTTTTCTATCTCGCAACTAGAGTTGCGTGACGCGATTGCGTGACACAATTGGGGTTGCGTGACGCGATTACGTGACGCAACTGGGGTTGCGTGACGCAACTGGGGTTGCGTGACGCAACTGAACAATTTTCTTCCAAAAAAAATTCATAATTAAAATTATTTGAAAAATAAAAAATTGCGTCACGCAAGGTTGCGTGACGCAATAGGGACATTTTCGTCAGAAATAAAAAAGAGGGTTACCAGCTCTATTTAATTTATGCGCTGACACTTTCCCCATTTATGCTCATTATTGGGGTTATTTCCTCAAATTTCCCGAACAGCCGCACGTTGGCCCAATCTTGATGTAAAGGGTGTTCTCTCCGTCTCTTCTCTTGGATATCATATTCATGAAAAACCATGTTTGATGGTTTTGTTTAAATTTATTACTCGCATTTTAGAATTAATAGTTTCATTATTTATTTAGTTGACTAGTCCTATGGTTTATAATTCGTTTTTTTTAAAATTTGTTTAGGTTTGGGGATGAACGAATCCATCCATACGAGATTGTCACCAAAACATTGTCTTTTGATTGAATGAAGATGAGATGAAAAATCTTGAACACCTGTTATCGAATTTGTCAAGGTTTGAGAATCGCTTTCGTTAATACCTTTTAAATAATAAAATCTGCAATAGATCGACTTTTATAGCTCTTTCCACACTTGATTGTACACGACTCAATGTGTTCTACCAAAGCTTTTCAACCTTGAGATACACCCTTCTATCTTAATTTGAAACTAAGGGTATTAAGAAGATTCAATTTTATAATTATAGTATTTAACAAGCAACCTAACTCCATAATAACAAGGTTGATCTTTCTGAATTTGAGTTATATTCTATCAACTTTACGTGTAAACTTAAAATGATTATAGATATCTTGAATCTTCTAAAATTTGATCTGAATTTTATATCTGAGTTATTTTTTTAGCATTTATGACGTATTAAGATATTAAATTTTGTTGGTCATGTTTACTCTTTTATTTTTTTTTTAGCATTTATGACATATAGGATATTAAATTTTGTGGTCATGTTTACTCTTTAATCTATATCATTACTTTTCCTTCAATATATTGAATAACATTTTATTAGATCCCTTTAAAGTTTTGCCAAAATGATTATTGAAAAAGTCATTAATATTTTTCATGTTTTAATTGTGGGTGTGGCGAAATGGGAGTCAGGAAATAATGATTTTCTCACTAGACTTCCAAACTTTTTAGGGAGAAGGGTTAGAGTTTGAAAAACCAACATCAACAACTGATCTATATTAGACGCAAGAAGGAAGGAAGAGTTAAAAATTAATGATTATCAGAGGTGAAACAATCCATTTCCCTAGCCATTATTAATAAAATATGTTTTGAACAAATATTAGATATATATACTTCTAAGATTCTTGTAACAATTGTGGTTTAAAGTATATAAACTTGGAAAACAACCAATAAAACTAACTTAAAGCTCAAAATGATTTACTAAAAAAATGAATAAAAAGATTGATTATAAAGTAGTGTTGGTCATTTCAAACTAAGAATACATTTTTAAAGTAGAAGAAGAGATGAAAGGAAAAACATTGTAATTTTCATTAAACTCAAATCATTTAAATACAACAAAATAATTAAATGGTGGAGTTAGATAATAGAGAAATACATGGACTTGATCTACTATAAACTCTCTTAGAAATTACCCACTACACCACTAAAACTAAAATGCTAAAAAAATAAGGAAAAATAACAACCGTTTCAAGCAAACTTCAACAAGAAAGAGCAGTTTATAATGAGTCTTCCAGGAGCTTCTATATAAGTAATATCAGGTGCAAGAGCAGCAATTTATGTATCAGTAATATCAGCAGGTGATGCAGAAGCAGCGGTTTCTCTGTATCAGTAATATCAACAAGTGGTGCATGAGCGGCTGGTCCGGGTGCATTTGCTAGTTCTGGTGCAGGACCATCTACTTCTCCATACAACCATATTTAATTTTGAAATAGTAAATCTAGTTAATAAAACATAATCCTGCCAAAAAGAATGTAATAATTATCATAACCCTCGTTGTTGATGTTTTCACTCCTATTATTTATTAGATTGGTTTGTTGTTCTTTGATAGAAATTATACTACCAATTTCACTTGAGAAACCGTTAAAAAAACTCGTTAAAACTGTAGAGCTAGGAGGAGTCTCATTATCGAAAAATCTATTAGTCCTTCTGTATAAAAATCATATGTGATATCCCAATGGAGGCGTAATGAGATACAAGACACTATATATAAAAATGTGAATATTATACAAATATTTATGGGTTGTTAAAACCTTCTAGATTTGAAAACCTTAATACTTCCCAAATTCTCGAGAGAAAAAACATAAATTATAGACCATACATTGTCACTTATTATCCATTATCCACCAATCTTGACTATAATATCTTAAATAAATTAGTGGAAGAGGAATGTATACCATACCATATAGGAATCAGACCAAAAATACATTTTAAATTTTGCACATTAACACACTTTCTTGATTTAATTTAACTTATAATTTTATAAGTTAAAATCTAAATAAATACCTCATAAACTATGTCAGAGGAGTTTGTCTTTGATTGCCAAAATAATAAATAGTTGCATTCGTTAATAATAATTTTCAATTTCAAATAATTCTGATGTAACGCAAATAAGACTAATACAATTTGGATTTTTGTCATTTCATATTGATATAAGATCTGAAGGTAAATGAAATATTATACATATTACGAAAATGGCTAAGATTGAGAAAAATAAAGACATAATTCCAATCGCTCAACATGTACAGTCGAATTACGCCAATTACGCCAGTTAATCAAACAATGATAACAAAACTAGTAGGCATATAATAAAATTTGGACATTGCTAAATTTGGCTTCTTAATTTATTCTAACCCGATTGAAAATGAACAGATTTTAATCAACACATCAACAATTGTTATGTGTTGTATTATGTTATGCATATTTATGCAGCGTATAACAATTGTTTTTTGGGTCATCATAGTTGTCAACTACATAAACAACGTGACCTGTTTAAAAATGAAACTAAATTTAAAATTAAATTAAAAATAGATATATTTAGAAAATAAAAATAAAAATAAGAAATCTTATTAATGAACAAAAGTTGTAGCGAAATCTATTTATCTCCTTATTGCCTCATGCATCAAATAAGACAAAATGACACCAATAGTATAATATTAATAAGCCCACCGGCATATACAATATTATGTTAGCTAATTCTATCACATATAATTTGTATTGTTCAATAAAATAAAAAACCAACAATAAAAATATGTTAAAGCCTAATGTATTAGTTATGTATTAGTTGATCCTTCAATCACACGAAAATGATACATGACTTATTAATGAAAATGCATTTGTTTTGTTCATTTTTGTTAATCTGTGATGTATCATTTTTAGTGATGGAAGAATTATTTAATACAACTTGATTTCTTTCGTTTTTTATTTATTTATAGAAGAATACAATTTTTTTGTGATTTTATATTATTTTGTGTGCCATTAATATTATACTTTTTTTTTTTTTTTTTTTTTTCATTTTTTCTTTTTTTGTGCATGAGAAGATTGTAGATTATTAAATTTGGCTACATTTTTTTTTGTTAATAGGTAAAATTCTTATTTTTGTTTTTATTTTCCGAATATAACTATTCTTATTTAATCTTAAATTTAGTGTCATTTTTAAATAGGGCAAGTTGTTTATGCGGTTGATAACTATGATGGCCCAAAATCAATTCTTATACACTGCATTAATGTGCATAACAATTGGTGTTAAGTTGATTAAAACCTGTTAACTTTTGATCGGATTAGAACAAATTATGCAGCCAAATCTAGCAATATCCAAATTATATTACATGGCTACTAGTTTTGTTATTATTGTTTGGTTAGTTGACGTAACTATATATTTGGATGATTGGAATTATTTATTTTCTTTTTTCCAATCTAGTCATATAAAGAATATTTTTAACTTCACATTTTTATATCAATGTGAATAACACAAATCCATATTATATTCATCATCTTTTTTTTGAGTTCCTTTTAGAGTTTTTCAAAATTGTAAATTAGAGTTAACTAATTAAACTATTTATTATTTTGGGAATAGAACACAAACTCCTCCAACGTAATTTATGAGATATTTATTTAGATTTTAACTTACAAAAATTATTTAATTACCTTATTTATTATGTTAAAATTTAATAATTTTGTTATGTATGTTTTTGCAAATGGTTAAATAAAACGTGTGATAATTCCACAAAATGAGAATCAAGAAAGTGTGTTTTCTATCGAGGATGTGCAAAATTAAAAATGTATTCTTGGACTGATCCCTATACGCAACGGTGGGCTCTAGCCCAGGGTAGAATTTTAAAACAAAATAGATGTATATGTACATGAATAACAAATATGATGTGTAGACTATTTGGCATTGGATTAAAACTATGATGTCCATTGAATTTAAAATATAAAGTCTTAGTAATTTAGTTGGTTAAAAGGTTGTACTTGTTTTTGTTAGATTGAAAGTTCGAAACATACCTCTAGCATTTTTAATTTTATTTTTAACCGTTTTAAGTTTATTAATAATATTTTCAGGCCAGTGAAAAAAAAAATCCTGAATTCGCCCTTGCCTATACGGGTTTCATCCATTGTGGTTTCACTTGTTTTTTCGACTTATGCATTTCAAATATTAAAGTCAAGATTGGTGGATAATCAACTAAAAAGTGGTAATGTATGTTCTACTATTTATGTTTTTTTTGTTCGACACTTTGGAAATTTATCAAGTATTTAGGGCTTCAAATCTAGAAGGTTTTAACAACCATATAGATATGATGAATACTGTTATAATATGGTGTCTTATACCTTAGTACGTATTCATGGGGATATCATATGATTTTTATACATTAGGATTTGATAGATTCTACGATAATGAGATTTTTCCTAGCTTGACGATTTTAACAAGTTCTTTCAACAACTTCTCATGTGAAATTGGGAGTATAATTTCTATATAAGGATAACAAACCAATTTAATCAGTATTTAGAATAGTGAAAACATCACCAAATTTATTTGAAACTTGAAAATGTTGGCTTATTAAACACTGTTATTTCTTATTGAAGTTTGTTTGAAACTATTATTATTTCTGATTGTTTTTAACATTTCAGTTTTAATTTGTGGTGTAGTGGGTGGGTTCTAAGATAGTTTTTAGCCGATCATGTTCATATATTTTCCTATTTTTTAGATCCATTATCTGGAGACAAATGATCTCCAAAAAGTTGTTGAGGAGGAGTAAGAAGTGTTAGAATTACAAGTGAACTCAACACGGATACAAATAAAGAATCACAAGGAAAAGAAGACAAGAAGTCGAAGACAAGAGCTACTATGTTTGTTATTGTGTCAACTGAGATTTTCATCACGCTGCAATCGCCGTTGTCTTTCTACTCAACATGATACTAACTAAGGTTATATATGGAATGACACCCTTTGAGGCATGGTATGGTTATAAGCCTTCTGTGAAAACCTTAAGGTACTTTATGTTTGTGTTTTTCTTATGTACCATAGATCAAGAGAGATAAGCTAGACAAAAAGGCTAAAGCTAGAATCTTTGTAGGGGTACATCACAATTTCAAAGGATTATCGAATTTTTCAACTTCAAACCAAAAAGAATTTAATAAGACGAGATGTGCATTTCATGGAGAATGACAAGTGGAATTGGGTGAAAGTAGAACTAACTCCATATCCTCAGTTGAATGAAGAAGAGTTTGTGGATGATGAACTAGTGAGGGGCACAAGATTGATCACTGATATTTACTAAAGTTGCAATCCTTGAGCCTACAAATTATTGGAAAGCTGAAAAGAATCCAAAATGGAGAGCTGCAATGATTGAGGAGATCACTATGATTGAGAATAATAATAATAATAATACTTAAAAGCTTATAAAGAGGGCTCAGTGACAAAATGTGATAGGAGTGAAGTGGGTGTTCAGAACCATGCTGAATGCAAATGACTCCATTAACAAACACAAAGTAATGCTTGTTGTTAATGGGTATGATTAGATTTTATTGAAGATTTTTCTAAGACATTTGTTCATGCAACTAGACTAGATTAGATATCATTAATTCACTCTTCTAGCCTAGCGACATTAAGAAGTGGATACTAACCCTAAATTCCTGTGTTCGAGCTCGTTCTGCGTTTAGTTAAATGGTTAAGTGTGTTTGCAGAAAACATACTTAATCCATTGTCCCATTTTTTATATTAAATACCATTAGATTGCTACTTGTTTTGACTGCTCAAAAGGGTTGAAAAGTATCAGTTATATGTTAAATCTGCATTTCTTTATGGAGTCCTTGAAGAGGAGTTTTATGTTGAGCAACCTGGAGAGTTTGTTGTGAAAGGACATGAAAATGAAGTCTATTGGACAAAAAAGACTTGTATGGAATGAAACAGGCTCCAAGAGCTTGAAACAATAGAATTGATAAGCATTTGATGGAGTTGGGATGAAAATCATGCAAAAAAATTGATGAAAATCATGCAAACCCTAAACCCTAATTACCAAAGAAAGTAGGCCAATGGGATCTTAAAAAAGTTCAAAATGTAGAATTGCAAAAGTATGGTTACTCCTATGTGTCAAAAGAAGAAACTAGGCAAACGTGATGAAGCTAATGAAAGGTTGGTTGAATATCTCATATACTTGATATCAACCAGACCTGATATACTCATTTTGTAAGTCTTTTAACATGTTTTACTAACCGTGCATTGCTTAGAACAAATAAGAGGGTGCATTGCTTAGAACAAATAAGAGGGTCCTTAGATATGTTAGGGAAACACCGGACTATGACATTAAATTTATTGGTCATGTTTATTCCTTAATCCATAACATTACCTTTCCTTCAATATGTTGAATAACATTTTATTAGATCCCTTTAAAAGTTTCCAGAATGGTTGTTGAACAATTCATTAGTAGTTTTCATGTTTTAATTATGAAGGTGGCGAAATGAAAGTCAGGAAAGAATGATGTTCTCACGAGTCTTACAAACTTTTCGGGAGAAGGGTTTGAAGAACCAACATCAATAATCAATAATTGTCAGGTAGAACAATCACTTAACCTAGCCATTATTATTAGAGTAACTTTTGATATATATATATATATATATATATATATATATATATATATATATATATATATATATATATATATATATATATATATACTTTTAATATTCTATTGAACAATTGTGGTTTAGACTATAAACTTGAAAAACAACCAGTAAAACTAACTTAGAAGCGAAAATTGATTTACTAAGAAAATGAATAAAAGAATTATGTTTTAGATTATGCAGTTAGAGTAGTGCTGGTTATTTCAAACTAAGAATACCTTTTAAAGTGTTTAAAGTGAATAAGAGATGAAAGGAAAAATATTATAATTTTTATTAAGTTTAAATCATTTAAATACAACCAAATGACCAAATGACTAGATAGTGGAACTAAACAATAGAGAAATAAATGTTAATGACCTACTAGAAACAAGAGAAAATAACAACAGTTTCAAACAGACTTCGAAAGGAAAATCAATTTCTATTGAGTCGTCTAGGAGCTTTTATATAAGTATTATCAGCAAGGGGTGCAGGAGTTCATGTATTAGTAATATCAATAAGTGATGCAGGAACAACGATTTCTATATCACTAATATCAGCAAGTGGTGCTGGTTCGGGTGCATGAGCTCCATATAGGTATTCCTCTATTAGAGGGCCATATATACTTTTGAAATAGTAAACATAAACCAGTTAATTAAACAGAATAATGCCAAAAAAGTAATAATTATTGTAACTCTATTTGTTAACGTTTTCACTCCACCAATTATTGATTAAAATGGTTTGTTGTCTTTTGATAAAAATTATACTCTCAATTTCTATTAAAATAACTCGCTAAAATTGTCAAGCTAGAAGGGTCTCATTATCATAGAATCTATTATATCCTAATGTATAAAAACCATATGATATCCTTATAGAGACGTACTTGAGATATAAGACACTATAGATGAACATTTGTTTTTTAATTTCTCTTAAAAAGAGGTTGATCATTAATATTATGGTGAATATTACACCAATATTCATTGTATATATAATAAGGTTGTTAAAACCTTCTGGATTTGAAGCCCTTAATACTTGATAAAATACTAAACTTCCCAAAGTGTCGACTAAAGTGAAAAAAACATAGATCGTAAACCATATATTGTCATCTTTCGTTTATCGGTTATCCACCAATTGACTGAAATGAATTAGTGGAAGAAGCAATTTATACCATAATGAATGAAACTCATATTAGTCCAAAAATACATTTTAAAATTTTGTACATATCTTTGACAGATTTCTCAAAATAATAAGTAGTTTTGTTAATTAACTCTAACTTTCAATTTTGAATAGCTTTTTAAAAGTGAACACAAATATGACGGATACGATATAAATTTCTATTATTCACATTGATATGAGATTTGAAGGTAAAATATAATATTATACATATTTTGAATATGACTAAAGTTGAGAAAAAGAAGACATAATTCTAACTACAGGAAGTACAATTTCATTACTTTAGCTAACCAAACAATAATAACATAACTATTAATCATGTAATAAAATCAGAACATTGAAAAATTTGACTTCTTAATTTGTTGGGACTTCTTAATTTGTTGGGACGAAAGTGAACAGATTTTAGTAATGAACACCAATTGTTATGCATATTAATACAACCTATTACATTGTTTTTGGGTCATAAATAAAACCACATAAATAAACAACTATGTCCTTTTTAAAAATACACTAAATTTAAAATTAAATAAAAAATAATTATATTTAAAAATAAAAATAAAAATAAAATCTCTTACCAATGATTTAGAGATTATTAAATTTGGCTATATTTTTGTTCATATTTAAAAAAAAATTATTTTTGTTTTTATTTTTTAAATATAACTATTTTCATTTAATCTTAAATTTAGTATCATTTTTAAACAGTCGCGTTGTTTATGTGGTTGACAACTATGAGTCCCAAACAAAACAATTGTTATACATTGAATTGATATGCTCATTGTTTGGTTAGGTGGTGTAATTGAACAATACATCTTGAGTGGTTGAAATTATGTATTCTTTTTTTTTTAACCTTAGTCATCTACAAAAATATGTATAATATTATAATCTTATATCAATGTGAATAACAGAAATCTAGATTGTATTCGTCTTATTTATGTTCTCTTTAGAATTATTCAGAATTGGAAGTTAGAGTTAACGAACGAACCTACTTATTATTTTGGAAATCGAAGACAAACTCTTCCAACATCGTTTATGAGGTATTTGTTTAGACTTTAACTTACAAAAAATTATTAGTTAAATTATCTCTACTATTATGTTTAAATCTAATAATTTTGTTATACGTTTTTGCTAATGGTTAAACAAAACGTGTGTGATAATTAAAAAAAATGAGAATCAAAGAATTGTACGTGTATTCTGTTGAGGATGTGCAAAATTTAAAATGTATTCTTAGACTGATCCCTATATGGGTTTCATCGATTAAAGTTTCAATTACTTCTTGAAATGATGCATTTAAGATACTACAGTCAAGATTGGTGAATAATAAATGGACGAAAAAGTGATAATGTATGGTATACAATTTATGTTTTTCCCTTTATTCAGCACTTTGGGAAGTTTAGGGTTTTATCAAAGTAATAAATAAGGGCTTCAAATCTATAAGTTTTAACAACATATAGATATAATAAATATTGGTATAATATTTACCATAATATCAATGATCAACTTCTATTTTGTAGAGAAATTAAGAAAAAAAAGTTGTTCATTATTCTATATGGTGTCTTGTACCTTAATTTTCAATGGGATGTCATATGGTTTTATACAGTAGGATCTAATAAATTCTACGATAATGAGACTCCTCCTAGCTTCACGATTTTTACGAGTTCTTTTAACAACTTCTCATGTCAATTGGGAGTACAATTTCTACTAAATGACAACAAACCAATTTAATCCGTAATTGGAGTAGTGTAAACATCACCCAAAGGAGTTACGATAACTATTATATTCTTTGTGCAAGATTTTGTTTTATTAATTGGGTTTTATTTTACTATTTCAAAAATAAATATGGTCCTCTAATGAAGGAATGGTTGTACGGAGAACCTGATGGTCCTGCACCAGAACCAATAGATGTATCAAAACAAACAGCTCATGCACCACTTATTGACATTACTGATACAGAAATCGATGCTCGTGCAATTATTTATTTGCTAATATTATTGATACATAAACTTATTCTTTTGCACCCCTTACTGATATTACTTATATAGAAGCTCCTAGATGATTAGAAACTATTATTTTGTTGAAGTTTGTTTAAAACTGTTGTTATTTTCTTTCAATTTAATGAAAATTATAATGTTTTTCTCCATCTCTTTTTCTACTTTAAAAAAATATTTAATTGTCTCTTCTTCTATTTTTAAAAAAATATTTGATTGTCTCATGTACTTGACAACAACCAGACCTGATATTCTACATGTTGTAAGTCTTTTGTCAAGATTTGACAACAACCAGACCTGATATTCTACATGTTGTAAGTCTTTTGTCAAGATTTACTAATTATGCAATTGAAACTTATCTTAGAGCAGCTAAGAGAGTCCTTAGATATGTTAGGGAAACACAGGACTTTGACATTAAGTTTAGTACAGGTTTGAAGTGTTGTTTGCAGGGGTATTAGACAATGATTGGGTTGGATCTATTGATAATATGAGGAGTACTTCAGATTATTGTTTTAGTCTTTTGATTAACGAGTGTTCTCATGGTGTTGTAAGAAGTAGGAGATGATTGGTGTTGTAAGAAGTAGGAGATGATTGCACAATCCATAGTAAAAGTAGAATTCATTATTACTACTTCTGCAAATCAAGTTTTTGACTGAAAAAAGTATTAATTGATCTGAGCCTGAGACAAAAAGGTGTTTGTTGACAACCAAACTGTAATTTTATCTCAAACAATCATGTTTTAATGGGAATACCAAATATTTCAACATTAAGTTGTTCTTTCTTAGGGGAGTACAAAAAGAGAGGTTTGTTAAGTTGAAATACTGCAAAACTGAACTTCATTTAGCATACATGTTCATCAATGCCTTATCGAGGAGCAAGTTCGAGTTTTTAAGGGAGAAACTTGACATCTACATCAACTCAAGGAAGGAGGAGTGTTAGAATTTGCTTTAAACTGTTATATTCCCTTATTTTTAGGATTTCAGTTTTAATTTGTTGTGTAGTGGGTGATTTGTAGGAAAGTTTCTAAAAGATTATGTACATGTATTTCCCTATCTTTTAGCTCCACTATCTAGTATGGTTCTGTTTAAATAATTTCAGCTTAATAAAAATTACAATATTTTCCCTCCATCTTTTCTTATATTTTAAAAATGTATTCTTAGATTGAAATAACACTACTCTTACTTACTCCATAATCTACAACAGAATCATGACTCAACATTTTATTCATTTTCTTAGTAAATTAGTTTGAGATTAAGTTAGTTTTATTTGTTATTTTCCAAGTTTACACTCTAAATAACAATTATTCAAAAGAATAGTTTGAGATTAAGTTAGTTTAATTTGTTATTTTCCAAGTTTACACTCTAAATAACAATTATTCAAAAGAATAGAAATACATATATCTAATATTGTTCAAAAGTTACTCTATTAATGGCTAGAGAAAGAGATTGTTTTACCTGGTAATCTTTGATTTTTAAATCTTCTAGTTGTTGATGTTAGTTCTTTAATCCCTCGTTCAATCAGACACTTCTCCCTAAGAAGCTTGACAGCCTCGTGAGAACATCATTCTTTCTGTCTCCCATTTCGCCACACCCACAATTAAAACATAAAAAATATTAATGACTTGTTCAACAATCATTCTGGCAAACTTTAAAGGTATTTAATAAAATGTTATTCAACATATTGAAGGAAAGGTAATGCTATGGATTAAGGAGTAAACATGACCAATACATTTAATATCCTAATACATCATAGATACTTAAAAAATAACTTAGACATAAATTTCTTAAAATCGTAGGAATTATGAGTTTACACGTTAAGTTAATGGTAAAGTTAATGGTAGCATAACTTAAATTCAAGAAGAATTACTTTATTCTTATGGCGCTAGGCTGCTCGTTAAATACTATAATTATAAAATTGAATCTTCTTAATATCTTTGGTTTCAAATTAAGAACAACCTATAAAGTGTAGTCTCATTACAACAACTAACCAACCAAGGATGACTACACTTGTAGTTGGTAATATAAATCATAAGTTTCTAGATTTGTTGCTATAATTAGGGACAAAAGTGAACAAGTTTTTATCATGATAATTTAAACTCTAATCATAATGAAGATTAAAATAGTCGTATAATAATGGTTTTTTTAAGGTATTAGAGTTGTAAACCACATAAAAAAAACATACCCTGATTAAGTTTAAATATAGTGTGTTTTTGATGTGATTGACAACTCCAATGTCTTAAAAACTATTATTGTAGGTTATTTTAATCTTTATGACAATTGGAGTTGGAATTATAAAAATATATTCACTTTCTATTTCTACCAAACAAAATTATAGAACTAATTAAGTCTAGAAATATATTGTTTATAGTACATTACTATACGTGTAGTTATCTTTAATTGTTTAGTTGCTATAATGGGAAACACCAGTATAAATAAGGTTGGAGTTCTGTGTTTGGTTTTAAAAGCTTAACTATTTAGTCTGCATTATTTGTAAAACTCTTTAAAATTGAATTTAGAGCTTACAAATGATACTATTTATTATTTTAAAATTAGATATAAACCACTCATTTCTGATGTAATGATTTTAGTTTTAACATACATAAATTATTGGTTAAATTAGCTCTATTATTATGATCCACTCTAGTAGTGATTAAATAAAGTATATGTGTCATAATTCTAGAATGAATATCTTCTGAAGTGTAGAAGATAGAAGATAAGTTCAAAAATTAAAATTTATTCTTGAAATTATCTTTTTGGGCTTAATATAGACTTATCATGAGCGAAGGTATCTTTTAATCAATAATTGAAGGTGTGAAGATATTGACAAAGAGAGTTAAGACTACCTTAATTTTAGAATCAAACCATAAGATGAGCAAAAATCAGCAGATGCACTAGAACCAACTCTTACACCTGCACATGAACCAACTCATTACTCCTGCACCAACTACTAATATAGAAATTATATAAATTTATAAAAAAAAAATTAATAAATCATAGGATTAATAAACTAAATAATGAAACTAAACAAAGTTTACTATTCAATTTCGGAACAACAACCCAAAGTTAACAAATTGGAGGAAGGATTTAGAACTTACATCTGAATCGTCTCTCCTTAACCCTAGCTAGTCAAAAGTAATTTCTTTTTATCGGTAGCTCTTCCAAGAAGAAAAATATGGTCCTCCCCTCCTTCTCTCTTTTTATCCTCCCTCTCCATAGTAACCTTCCTTCTTTCATCGTCCTTTGATTCAGAAGTTGTTAGCTGGAGCTTTCTGGAATGAGTATCTGTTATATATGATTTCCAGCTTCGGGGACAGAGAAAAGAACATATGAGAACAAATAAGGAAATACATGCCTTGCGCGTGTTTTGTCCGTCTGGGTGTTTCCTAGGGTTTCATTTGAAAGCTTTTGTGTTTGTATAATTGTATTGCTAATTAATATTTTATAATTTATTAGTTTTTTCTATTGAATAAATATGGTTATTTTTTTTATAATTAATGTATACAAATTTAAACTATTGGTTTTAACCGTCAAATTTTGATTTTGAGTTATCCAAAATAATCTATCACACCATATATCCTTGATCCATTTAATTAAATATTTAATTAATTCAATAAAATATTAAATTTATTTTATTTTATATTTTTCGAATTAAAATATTCTGGTAATGAGTAAATATTATATGTCTAATATTTTAAAAAGTTTTTATGTGTGAAATGAGGTTTCAAATTGTTTTGGGTATGCATGATAAAACCCCTTGTTAAAATTTCAAAGTAGTTTTAGAAAATAACTTTAAAAGACGATGTGTTTCAAGTTTTACTCAACATATAAAAACATATTTAAATGCACAAATAATTGTAATGGAGTTCATATTAATCCGAACTCTATTTTCAACGAGATTAATTTGATTGACAATGGTCTTGATGTTGAATAATTCATTTTCGTTAAAAATAATTAATTTGATAATATATATGAGTTGAGTAATTTATTTTGAATTGATATATATATCATTTTTTTAAATGTAGGAGTTTTAACATATTAATATAGAACAAGTGTTATTCGTGAAATATAACCATTTTATTTTTCAAAATCTTAATAAAAATTTATAAATGAACTTAATAGGTCAAAACTGAAAAATCAAAATAAATACATAAGCAATATGCTTACAGGGTCATGTAAATCATTAATGAGTGTGAGTGTGATGAATATGAGAAACATAAATATTTTGAGAAGTTTTACCTTTTAAGAAGATAAAATAAAATTATCATTTATTTTAAAAATAACATAGGAAGTTTCTAGAAAAACATAATCTTATATTTTTGTTTAAAATTATAACGACCACCAATTTAGAAATAAGACTTACGATAAAAATAAAGAGTCCACCACAAAATATATATTCATAGAGTGATTTTTAGTGATTTTTTACAATTCTTTTAAAAGAAAACATGGTTGTGGGAGGTAACCGATATCATAATGATCTGAATGCACTAATTGAATTGAATTTTTCATTTGACATTTATTTTTATGTTCACTGATAATAGGTATTCCCGTCATCAATTCTTTAGTCTTTATCACTTGAAATTTAAATGACCAAATCTTGTTATAGCTCTATGCTACACTTGAGATACATTCTCACTATTGATCTTTTCTAAATCAAGTAGAATCATTGCATCAAGAATAAACATTTAATTTCTGATTATTTAATGGAAATGATTAGTCTCACTCTCACTCCATGATTATAAAGTTTAAATTATCCTTCCTCTAACAATACAATTAAATCCCCTTTTTTTTATAGGTGCATGTGTAATTAGGGTGGTAATTGTTTCAGGTTGGCGGTTCAGTTAGTAGATTAACGGGTTAAACGATTCTACAATGAACCTGATCTCTTTACTATTTCGGGTCAAAATTTCTAACTCGAACCTGACTTATTTGTGATTTATCCGAATTGGACCCGTTTAACCCGATTTACATAACTCAACTTGAATCAAATCTGATGTAATTAATCCACGTATCTCTTTTTTAAATTAAAATGATATCAATACAAAATAGAAATTAAATTACAAATCATGAGTCCGAATAATCTCAAACAATATATAAAATTTGCATAAACTAAGTAAATAATATACCATTTCTTGGATATAAAAGAAGCTAACTCTGGAAAAAATCAACTAAAGATGTGATTACGATAAAATTGAAGCTTTAAAATAAAAAATTTCAAAAAATAGATAAAATTAAAATTTTCTATCCTATTAACTCTTTGACTAGTTAAATTATTTAGTAGTTATTTTTCAATTGGATTTTTAAATTCATTAGTAACAACAAAAAAAAACTATAAGAATTACTTTATATCCTATTTATGTTAATGAAAAAATGTATTTAATATTGACATCTCTTTTTTATTTTTTAAATAGGGTGAATTTGCCTATAATAATATATTCAGACTATTTTAAAAATATAATACACTATTACATATAAGTAGATTGAAAATTTGGCAAGAAAATAATAAATGCATGAACTACACTAAAATTTTGAAAACAATCTGAATATTTATTTTATTATTTTTAAAAAAAATTGTTTTTCCAACTAAGAGTGAAATTTCAAATTAATTATTACCATAAAATTTAATAATTGATTTATGAGAAATGATTGAGAGAACAAATTAAATTCATAATTTTTTTTTTCTCTCTCCTTATCTTTTATTACTTCTCATCTTTTATATATTTTTTCTTTAAAAATATTGTTAAACTTGAAACTCAGTCTCATATTTTAAATTGCTTTTAAGTTTTAACAATTGGTTTTTAATACGCCTCCCAAAAACAATTCGAAATAACAATTTTTTTATAATACTGGATATTTAATATTTAAACTAATAGTAGAATATTTTAATTTTGTAAAATATAAAATAAATAAAATAAAATATTTTTTAATAAATAAATAAAATATTTAATTAATAAATCCAAAATACTAGAATATTTTAATTTTGTAAAATATAAAATAAACAAAATAAAATATTTTTTAATAAATAAATAAAATATTTAATTAATAAATCCAAAATAAAATTCAACTCTTCTAAACTGAACATCCCACACGTGGGCCCATACTTGATGTAAAGAGAGTAGATCAATTAAACTCCATTCTCTTGGATATCATATTTATCAACAACAGTGTAGTGTTTACTAGTTTTCTTCAGCATTTTAGAATTAATAGTTTCATTATTTATTGAGTTGACTATTCTTATGATTTATAATTCATTTTTTTTTTATAAAATTTATAAGAATGGGAATTTACTTGTTGGATTTTACAACAGCAAAACCACGAATCTTCTTAAACATCAATTATGTAACAAATTAATTTTCAAATTGTCTATAACAAACAACAAATTTATTAAAACTGAAATAACAAAAAAAAAATAACATCACAATATATGTGGTTCAGTCAAAATCGACCTACGTGCACGAGAGGGATAAATTTCACTAAATCAAAAAAATGTCAATAATAGAAACTTATATATATACTCTGCTCTCAAATGAAAAAAATGATTACACTAATAAAAACTCCAAAAACCTCTCTCTCTAGATCATTCAAATAATAAGAAAACCCAAAAAAATCCTAAGTTTGTTCACTCTATTTCAATTTTACTGTGTCTTAAGAGAAATATACCAAAAAAATGTATTTATATACTTAACCTGTTTCCATACCCGTTTACTTATCTGAAAAGTTAAAATCGGTTAGAATATAATTTAAAGTGATTGTTTATAATTTATATTTTAGATATAATTTAAACATTAGAATAAAGTATAAGGACATTTTATAATATTGTTGCATATATAAAAGGGAGGCAGTCCCTCAAGGATCTGCTGCTACGTTTTATAAAATTCTCTACTTCTAAACCCTAATCTCATCTATTCTTAATCGGAGTTCTTTGGATCTGTTATGGTGTTAATAATAATCAAGAACACTTCATAATTTTTCATGGTATCAGAGCGAAAGGAAAATTAACGAGAAAGTAAAGCAGACTCCGACAAGAACGGAAGAAAATCAAGAAGAAAACAAGTAAAGGAGATTCTTACAAGAACACAAGATATTCGGAAGAAAAGACAACGAAATCGATAACAACAATGACACAGATTACAAATAATCTTTTGTATGTATCTACACACGATAACCCTATTATGTTAATGGTTACAATTCTTTTCAATGACAAAAACTATATTATTTGGAGTCAAAGTATTTGCATAGTATTGATGGCAAAATGTAAATAAGGTTTTATTGATGGGTCAATTAGTTGTCCTTAAAATGACATAGGTCTTAGATCTTGAATTCCTTAACAACTAAAATCAAAGAAGATTTTGTTTCAATCTCTTAGAAAGAAAACATAGACATCTTCTATAAGTTGCAAGATCTCTTATGTTTCAATCTAATTTACCAATCAAATTTTGGACATTTTCAATTTTAATGGCAACACATCTTATTAATAGATTAACATCTCAAATTCTTAAAAACTAAACACTAGATTTGAAAGATATCAAGACATTCGGATGTCTTTGCTATAGTTCAAATAATATTTCTAGAATATCAAATAGGAAAAATCCAAATTTGATATCCGAGGAATTAAATATGTATTTCTTGGATATCAAATAGGACAAAAAGCATATAAGTTGTATGACTTAGAGAAAAACAAAATATTTACATCAAAAGATGTAATCTTTTTTGAAAATATCTTTCCTTTTGATAAATTGAATCATAAAAAGGAAGACTCGCTAAAGAAAAATAATGACATGAATAATACTCAATTTTGTGATGATCTTAAAACATGTCATCTAGGTCAAAATATTTCAGAAGTTACTACTCCAAATGTTTGTTCGCAAACTAATCAAGAAAAAAATATCAAAATATTAGTGAAAATGAAATATCATCATCAGATGTAATTATTGATTTTTTACCTGATTTAATTGTGTCTGATGATGATATTATAGATCCTTTAAGAAAGAGGGAAAGGATTAGCGAACAACCTATTTGGACAAAAGAGTATATAATGAGTGTTAACAAATGTCATTATGTTCCCAAAATATTGTCATTTCAGTCATGTCTAAACAACACAAAACAAAAAGAATTTCTTTTAAATATCACTAGTATTTGTGAGCTTAATACATACAAAGAAGCTTGAGTGAATGATGGCTGGAACAAAGCTTTGAAACAAGAAATTGAAGCTCTTGAGAGTAATCAAACTTGGGAAATTGTTGATCTTCCAAAAAGAGAGAAAACAATAGGATGCAGGTGAATTTTTAAAACTAATCTAAAAAGAAGAGATAGATTATAATAACAATTTTGCATCAGTTGCAAAGACGGTCACCACCATACTTGTTTTAGTAGCTACGACAAATAGTTGTCATTTACATTAAGTAAATGTCAATAATGTTCTTCTACATGGTTTTTTAAATAAAAATATTTACACGATTCCTCCTGAAGGATATGATAAAGCTAAAAAAAGGTAAAGTGTGTAAATTAATTAAAAGTTTATATGGACTTAAATAATCTTCTAGACATTGGAATGTTGAATTCACAAGTAAACTAATTTCTTATGTTTTTTTAATCACCTCATGACAACTGTTTATTTACTTTGTGCAAAGGAGATTTTATTATTGTTTTGGTTATTTATGTTGATGACATGTTGATTTATGGTAATGATTTGACTGAAATTGGGAATGTGAAAAGTTGTTTGAATAAAAAATTTCCAATCAAAGATTTTGAAGATTCTAAGTTTTTTCTTGGATTAGAAATCAGTAGATCCAACGATGGAATTTGTGTTAATTAACGCAAATATATATTGAACATTCTTCATGAATTTAGATAGACTAGGTTGCAGAATGTAGAGTTTTGAACACAACTTACCATTGCCAATCATCCTCCCCGATTCTGTATCCTGAAATTCACAGCTATTCGGATAGAATTTAGTAAGATATTTTAAATCATGACAAATCTTTCTAATTAACAATAAATTGCACTCAAGATTTGGAACATAAAGAACATTTTTTAAACAAATGTTAGGCGTTAAGAAAGCCGATCCAATTCCTATAACTCTTGCGGACTCGCCGTTAGCCACGTGAACGGTGGGCAAATGATTTTGAGTACAAAAATCATGTAGTAGAGATAGGTTCCCTGTCATGTGCTCCAAAACCCCTTAATGAACAATCCAATATTTAGAGTTAGATGTACTTAAGTGAGCGTTAAACGCTTTGGGACAGTCAAAGTTGATTATGTCGAAGGCATTTGCGGCAACATAACTGTTATCATTGTTTCCAGAGTACAGCAACCCAGGATTAGCGACGAGAAGTTGACGAAAGACAAGTGATTGGCCATTTTTGGTGTCCCATGCTTCATAGATGGGATCACCAGATTTGGGAGCGACGGTGGCTCCGGTAAGAAATGATAGTTTTCATCTACCTCGAATGTTCATTTTGACGGAGCTTGCCCATTCGAGGTAGTTGTCGTCGTTAGATTTAAAGACAGAGATAGGAAAATAATCCACAGAAGGGACGGTGAATGAGGAAGAATTTTGGCCAGCAATGATAGGAGATAGCTGATCGAGAAAAAAATGGAACTTTTAAGAATTCAACCTTGCTCTCATACCATGTAGAATTTTGAGAGAGAAAATAAATAATATTTTTATTACTCCATACTTTACATAAGAGGTCTAGCGTTTAAATAATAAACATTACAATTACAAGAAAGGAAATCAATTAAATAATAAAGTCATGTAATTGATTTGACAATCAACGGTCAATTAACAAATCAATTAGTCTAATTGATTGATTTGCTACTAACTTTCTCAACATTCCATTCTATGTTAATTAGCAGCTCAATTAGTCTATTTGATTGATTTGCATATTTGGGAGATAATTCTACATGGTATCAGAGCGGGTTTTTTCATCTTGAAGAAACCGACTCACAATTTTTCGCTGCCTCCTCCAATGGTGGAAATAGTCATTGGAGGAGAACTCAAATGATTCTATAATATCATATTTCTCTAAAATTATTTATCAAAAATCCTAGTACGTTTTTTTATAGTTTAGTCGAATCTATATCGAGCATCGTCTTCGTGTCTCGACTTATTTAATTTTTCTCCTTATTTTTGGCCAGCCATGATAGGAAATCAATTAAATAATAAAGTCATGAGCTGGTTCATGATAGAAAATTAAAAAAAAAGAGAAATTTTATTGCTAGTTGATTAATTTGCTACTGACTTTCCATATTTGGGAGATAATTCTACAATTTGTTTATTTGTAAATAATGAATTGGTTCATGTGCATCAGTTTCAGTTTCTAGATCAATAGTTGGTGCACATGATCTCTCTGGTTCATGTTCATCAGTTTCTGTGATCTGTTCATGTGCATTATTTTCTGTATTGGTAGTTGGTGTTGTGCATGAGCTGGTTCATGTGCGTCAATTTCCGTATTATTACTTGGTGCTGGTGCATCAGTTTCTGTATCAATAGTTGGTGCATGAGCTAGATCAATAGGTGGTGCAGGTGCATGAACTAATTCATTTGCAAGTGGTGCACGACAATTATTTGTTGGTTCATGGGCATTTAATGTTTCTGATACATTTGCTAGTTCAGGTGCAGGACCATACAACCATTGTTCTATTAGTGGGCCAAATCTATATTTTAAATAGATAAACCAAACTCGATTAAGAGAGCAGAATCCTACAAAAATTAAGTATTAATTTTTGTAACTTCCTTTGTTAATATCTTCGCTAATCCAATTACTATGTAATGAGTCCGATGTCCTTTAAAAGAGATATTACTTCTTATTGCTCCTGGTAAGGCAGCACTTATCAAAGTTGTAAATCAAGGCTGGAATTTAAATTTAATTGGTCTAAAAATAGATAAATCTTAACATATAAAATTCGTAAGACAAACCCATGAAGACGCACTGAGGCAAAATATAGTACAAAGATAAATGAACAACCATTTTTCTAATAATTTACTAAATGATATGATGGAGTATATTACTAGGACATTCATTAAATTGATAGAATCATTAAAACCTCCTCTTGGAATTAAACGCCTTAATGCTAGATAAATAGATAAACATTCCACGATGCAATAAAGGGAAAAATATATAAAGTGAAGATTGTAGATTGTCACTTTTTATCCATGCATTATCCACTACTCTTGATTGTAAAATATGTAATGCATCACCAGATGAAAAAAATTGAAACTATTACAGATGAAATTCATAAAGGAATAACTCTAATAATATATTTCAATTTCTGAACATCTTCTACAGAACAAGCACGTGTATGATCCTCATTTCCTGAAATTATGACACATGCCTTTTTTAACCATCTATAAAATTCATAATAAAAATTATTAGAGTTTATTATAATAATAAAGAAAATTTAATTAATAATTTTTTGTAAATTAAACTAAAATCAATACCTTAGAAATTCGGTCAAACGGTTTTATATCTGAAAAGTACGCAATTTCAAAAAATAATTGTCTCAATCCGTCCGTCAATCGTACACACAGTTATGTTCATCCAATAAAAGTGTATTTCAACATAAATAAAGTTTTTATTTTCGGGACATTTTTGTCTCAAAAGTTTTATTTTCCGAACTTTTTTTTTAAATGAAAATTTTGGGACGTTTTCTCCCAAAAATGAAATTTTTGGGACATTATCTCCCGAAATTAAACTTTTTAGACGTTTTTGTCCCGAATGTTTTATTTTCAAGACATTTTCCCCAAAAATAAAATGTTCATAATGTTTTTGTCATGAAAGATTTTTATTTTCGGGACGTTTTTTGTCCGAAAGTTTTTTATTTTCGGTACTGGTTCATGTGCATGTGGTGCAAGACAACTATCTGTTGGTTCATGTGTATCTAATTTTTCTGGTACATTTGCTATTTCAGGTGCAGGACCATACAACTATTGTTCTAGAGTAAAATAGATAAACCAAACCCCAAATAAATTGCCACTTTTTATCCATAGGTTATCCACTACTCATGATTGTAAAATATGAAATGTATCACCAGATGAATAAGAAATTGAAACCATTATGGATGAAATTTATAAAAGAATAATTCCAATAATAGATTTGAATTTCTGAACATCTTCTACGGAACAAACACTTGTATGATCCTCATTTCCTAAAATTATGACACATGTCTTTCTTAACCACTTAAAATCATTATATTAGAAATTCAGTCGGAGGGTTTTATATCTGAAAAATACAAAATTTAAAAAAAAAATCATCTCAATCCGTATATACAAAGTTACAAAGTTATGCACATCAATATAAGTGTATTTCAACATAAATCAAGTTTTTATTTTCGGGACGTTTTTGTCCCAAAAGTTTTATTTTCGAGTCGTTTTCTTCCGAAAATGAAATTTTTGAGATGATTTCTTCCAAAAATTATGTTTTCTCTCGAAAATGAAACATTCAGGATGTTTTTGTCACGAAAGTTTATTTTTGGGACGTTTTTGTCTGAAAGTTTTTTATTTTCGGGACTTTTTTGTCCCGTAAGTGAACATTTTCGAAACGTTTTTCTCTCAAAAATGAACAATTTCAAAACAATTCTCCTGAAAGTTAAAAAATTTTGGACGTTTTTTTATGTATAACTATCTATCTGTTTAGCGATCTTCATGATTCATTTATTTGTTTATTCGTAAATAATGAATGTTGTCGATGAATTATTGCATTTTAAATTTATGTTTTCTGATAATGTATAAATGTTTTTCTTCGAAGAACACAATTTCATAAATGACCACTAAAATAAATAATTGTTTTACTTTATTTTTCAAAACAAAACATCTTAAAAATGAAAAATTTAATGAGAAAACAGATCTAAACAATAAAGCATATCTAAACAGTTAAAAAAATCTAAACAATAAACATATCTAAACATGTGAGTAAAAATAGATGTCAATAAAATCTCCAAAAATAGTGTTTTGCTCAACATCGTTCTGCATAGCAACGTTCTGCACATAATCGTTCGACTTGTTATAAGATCTCGGCTAGGTAGGGAAAAAGTTTCTCCAACTAGTTTGTAACAAGTATTGCCTCTCTGGACAATTTGTAAACTCTACATGGGTTTTTACGAATTTGAAAAAGTGGAAACAAAAGATCATTAACATTGAAATAAAATAATAAATAAAATAAATGTTACGTATAACTAGTTCTGAAAAATAAAATAGCATGAATTATGTTTTGTTTTGGGTTGGGAGAAGTTTGATAAAGAGAAATAATTTAAGGATTATGGCAAGTTTTGGGTTTGTGATTGTATTTATAATATCCGACAATATATTTTCTTCTCTCTTGTACATGTAGCAATCCACATAGAATTCATGACCTTCTTTTTGCTGACCCTCTATTGCCCCAATTACTAATGGTTTGGAAAATGGAGCGGGTCGGAGAGTTTGGGGTGTGATTATAGGAAATGATTTTGGGATTATATGAAGGTTTGGTTAAGTAGTTCTATAGGGAGGTTATGGTCTTATATATTATTTTTAACCCCGGAGAGAGTAGAATGTTTAATTTCAGATTTAGATTTTCAAAACTAAATAACCCTTCAGTGCATTGGTTAGTCACATAATACGAGTTGTATAGGGAGTCCATTGTTCGAATCCGAATACGTAGTTTTGAACAAATAGTTAAACAAACTTTCTTTCAAGCAAACCAAATGCTTATGAATATTCGACCACAACTAAAGCAACTAGGATTAGCCCGGGAATACGTAGATCTAAACAAAACTAAAACCTGCACAAACGAGATTCTCATTCTTTCTTTGAATTCGGGTTTATGTCCTTGGTATATTTCAATTAAAACCCGAATCATCACATAATATACTTGAATCAAAGATAACTATTATATTATGAATCATAGAAAGATCGGAATTCGAACAGGTTTTAGATGTTTTCAGAAAACAATTCTGATGACCTAAAGGCAAACAGAAAATGATTAGCTCAAGTTTGAAAAACTCATAAAAATAGTTAATTAATTCTAAATTCGTAAAATTTTAAATTTATTTAAAATCTTAAAAATTTAATTTGAAAATTTATTAATTATATATTATTATTATTATAATTATTTATATATATATATATATAATTAAGTATTTTATATCTAGTTAATTTTAAAAAACTATATATTTAAATATAAAATTAATTAAAATATAATAATATGTAAATAACACTATAAAAATTATATTTACAAAATTATTATATTAAATTATTTATTTGAATAAATAAATTATTTATAAATATAAAATTATTTTTTTTAAAGTAAAATCGCATAAAATTGTAAAATCAAAATTGTTTATAAACTCGAAAAATTATAAAATCTTATTATCCTAAATAACAAACTCAAGATTTAAAAAGTTAATTCAAGATTTTAATAACTTGGTCCAGGTTTTTTAAATTGTTAGAAAGTTGTTGGGCTTCATTTGAAGGCTTGTGTTAGCATTGGACTTCCACAGTCTTGGATCCAATATCTGCTTGGTTGGGCCTCTTTTATTTTTCGACACAAAAGCATGAATATATATATATATATATATATATTTATATTTACTAAGCCCAAATATTTAATTCATTTATGAAATTATAAAAATTATGCTACAAAATATAGGTGTTTACAATAATAATTTTAATAAAAAATATATTTTAATAAATTAACTAGAGTGATGGAAAATAAAGAAAATAAAATATATTGTTTAAATTTAGTTTATTCAAATAACTCAAATCAAATAAGTCATGATCTTATAGATAACTAGTAGGATACCTACGTTGGGAAATTAAAATGTTCTTACATAATTACCCATTGTAAAATAATTAATCAAAGTTATTTCTTTTTTTTCTCTCTAGAATAAAGTTGCAGAGAGGTTGAAAAAATATTTTTTCTTGGCCCTTCGATGACTTTTTTTAGCACTTGAGTGTCATATTTTTTTTTTAAATTACTTAGATTTGAGTTGATGTTATATTTTGTTTGATGTGACATCTTATTTAATCAGATCAAGTTTTTTATTTCCAAATTTTTTTATCCGAATAATTCTCATAATCTTCTGTGGATCGTTTACTGATATAAAGTCAATCTCAATCAAGTCATATGAGACACCAACTATTTTATTTAGAGCAATTGGACTTTATTGATCTAAGATTATTTATGATTATTTATAAGTTGAAAAAATATTTGGGTGGAGAAGAAAATGAAATTTGATTTAAATGATTTAATTGTAGAGGTTTTATAATTAATATTTAATGCTAAATTAATGAGAATTCATATTGTTATAGGTTTTATAATTAATATTTTATTATAAGTTTTTGTTAGAAGTTTTATAATTAATATTTAATGTAAATTTATTTAATTAGAAATTTGAATTAATATTAATATAATTTAATTAAGAAAAATAGATAAGAGAGAAAGTAACTTTAAATTATACTTTGATGTGAATTTTTATTGTTAGTTTAATAAATCAAATTAAAAGTTATTATATATATATATATATTATATGGTGGAGAAGAAAATGAAAGTCTAGTTTAATTGCAAAGTCTAATAATTAATATTTAATGCTAAATTAATGAGAATTTATGATGTTGGAGGTTTTATATTAATATTTTATTACAAGTTTGTTAGAGGTTTTATAATTAATATTTAATGTAAATTTATTTAATGAGAAATTTGAATTAATATTAATATAATTTAATTAAGAAAGAATAGATTAGGAGAGAAAGTATTTGATGTGAATTTTGATTGACGTTATTATATATATATTATATGGTACTATTTTGTATATTATAAATATTTATATATAAAAATAAATAAATATTTATTATTAATAAGTTTATTTAAAATTAATAAAAAAAATAATATATATATATATATGAGAGATAAAATAATAAAAATATTAATTAGAAAAAATAGTAATTATAGAAGGAGAGATAAATTAGTAATTATTATAAGAGAAATTTTAGGGATTATTATTATTATAAATATTTGTAAAAGAGAAACTAAGAGAAAAAAAAATATATAATATGTGAAGGAAAATAATTAATATAGAGCATGAGAGAAATAACAAAAATTATTAATTATATTAGGTGAGAGAAGATATATATATTATTATATATATAATTATTATTTAGGAAAGAAATTTGTAATTTTATATGATACGATGACATTATAGATGATGACGTGTAAGACATTAAAAATAGATAATAAAAAAAACAATTTATTTGAATTAAAAAATTAAAAAAGTACAATTGAGTTATATATATATATATATATATATATATATATATATATATATATATAATTATATATTTATATATATTTCCATTAAACAAAGAACTAAAATAATAAATTGAAAAAAAATTTCTTATATAAAATTTATTTAGGATAACACAAAATCCATCTACTATAATAAGTTGGAGAATTAAATTATTAAATATTACCAATATCTTCAAGCCATTCACCGAAGATTGACTTCAATCTTATGTTTATTAAAAACAATCCCGCCTTGGTCATCTCTAGAATCACAGAGAAAGAAAATTCTAGTCGTGTCAATGGAAACCATCTCCACCTTCACCGGCGACTCCATTCAAAATCCGTCCTATACAATTCAAAACGCATCAACCCACCAATGCCATACAATTTGTTGATATAAGATTATTTATAAGTAGAAAAAATATTGATATAAGATTATTTATAAGTAGAAAAAATATTTGGGTGGAGAAGAAAATTAAAAATTTGGTTATTGTCAACCTCTTTCAGATATGAATCTATCTGATTCAGAAGGGAAGAACTTGCATCAGTATCTCAATTTCAATTCAAACATAGATTTGATTCACACTCCATGTTTTGAGAAATATTTACCATCCGAAAAGAGGAAAAAAACGGAGTCTTTGTCTAAAGAAATGCGTTGAGAAAGGGCTTTTTAATTAATATTTAATACTAAATTAATGAGAATTCTTGAAAGTTTTATAATTAATATTTTATTATACGTTTTTTTTTTGAGGTTTATAATTAATATTTAATGAAAAATTTGAATTAATATTAATATAATTTATTTAAGAAAAATAGAGTATGAGAGAAAGTAATATTATATATATATGATGAGTTTGTATATAAATTTTGGTATTAATACATTAAGCATTATTATATATATTGTTATTATTCAATATAAAAATAAATATGTTATGTAATATTATATATTTTAATATAAAGATTATTGATAAAAAAAATATTTTATATTATTAGTATGAAAAAAAAAAAATATTTATATGGTAAGGAAAAAAAAATACTGAAATATATATATATTATATATATATATATTACGAAAGAAATTTATATATACAACTCAAAACGCATCAAGCCACCAATGCCAAATCTGCATCAGATAACCATTTGTCTAACCCTTCACAACTCCTTTAGCCATCTTACAATCGCCTCTAGAATCGTAGTCGACGCCATCGCCATCGCCAAACCTTCTCCCCTTTCAAAGATGCAACCTTTATCGTTGCTATCTGAAACTTTACGCAGTTTCCAATGTAATTGGCCAGAATCAGATGATCTAATCGTGGGGAATCTGAGTTGAATATTCTCGGATGTAATATCTCCCCCAACTGCTTTAACCAATTTTTAAGAAAAGAAGAATAAGAGAGAGGAGGAGAGTTTGTTGATGTGGTTGTTGCAGTTAGACTTTGTTGATATAAAATTATTTATAAGTAGAAAAAATATTTGGGTGGAGAAGAAAATGAAATGTCTGGTTTAATTGGTTTAATTGCAGAGGTTTTATAATTAATATTTAATACTAAATTAATGAGAATTCTTGTAGGTTTTATAATTAATATTTTATTATACGATTTTTGTTGGAGATTTTATAATTAATATTTAATGAAAAATTTGAATTAATATTAATATAATTTATTTAAGAAAAATAGAGTAGGAGAGAAAGTAATATTATATATGATGAGTTTGTATATAAATCTCTATATTAATACATTAAACATTATTATATATATTGTTATTATTAAATATAAAAATAAATATGTTATGTAATATTATATATTTTAAATTGATAAAAAAAATATTTTATATTATTAGTGTGAAAAAAATATAAATATCTATATGGTAAGGAGAGAAAAAAATACTGAAATATATATATTATGAAAGGAATTTATATATATAAATATATATATATATATATATATATATATATATATATATATATATATATATATATATATAAGAGAAAGAAAATAATTAAGATAAATAAATGAGGGAAGAGAAATTACCTGATTTGTGAATGATTTTAGAAAGAGCATGTAGTACACCTCCAACATTTTAAATTAAGCGTCATTAGATATATATAGATAAAGTTGTTTAATTTTAATAATGATATGCAACCTCTCATCATTTAAATTATTTAAATAATTCAAATAATATATATATATATATTATTAATATATTTATCTTATTCATAAACTAAATAGAATAAATTATTCATTTTGAGATTATTATTATCAATACATAAATTAAACTACAATAATATTCTTAAATTAATCTTAGAAATAATAAACTGAAGAAGTGATATATTTAAAAGATAATTAATGTAATATGTTTAGTATTAATTTTAATTAATTTGATTCAGTTTATATAATAATTAAGCATGATGAAACTTTAAAAGGAAAATAAAAAATTGTTTTAAGTGTAAAGAAACAATCTGGATATTAACAAGCTAGTGAAGCAGTGGAGTGCATTTAACAGACGAGATTACTAAAATTAAATAATTTGCTTTTTTTCCCCCAAATTTTAAGTAATTTTTTAGTAGTTCATTTAATTATTATTTTTATAAATAAAATTTCATTTAAATAATAAGAGAAAACGAAATTATAATTAAAATAATAATAATAATAATAATAATAAAAGAATAAGAAAGCTACAACCACCAAATTCTGTATAATTGAACATCAAATATGAATAAAAACAATTTATAAATATTAAGAATGAAATAATGTTAAACATAGCAAATTAAGTACTTGATTCACAATTTGAATCTAGCTTAAATAAACAATAACTATTATTTTTTACAATAAGATTTTTGTGCAACCACTTCTCAATGAGACATAGAACATGCATTTAGGGCACTTCATCCACTTATTCTTCTTAACAAGAATATCAAAAGCAATGTCATTGTTATCCTTAATTGTTTCAATCTCTTTACAATCAAAGACAGCCTGCCACGAAGTTTTGCACTTGAAACATAACGGTTCCTTACAGTAAAAACAAATAGACCGTTTTACATACCCACCGCATTCGTTCACCATCAACGCTGAACACATTCGATTAGGGTAATATATGAGATCGAACCCCAAAATGAATTTGTCAAAAAGGATATCACACCATCTTTCAAACAACTTAATAGGGAGGATCGAACGACAAGAGAGTATGTCAAGATTGAAATCACAACATAGGCCGGGACATTTGATCTCCGTGGCCTTGTCAATTTCAATTTTCATTTTAACGTACTTGATAATGCAATCATTGCAGAAAGGATGAGTACAAAAGCCTCCATTCTTGAATTTTCGTTCTGGCAAAATTGTGGGCTCGACTCATATTTCACACGTGAAACTCGCAAACTCATGTAACTTTTGTGGGGGAGACAATTGGATGGAGTTAGGGGTAGAGAAACCTGCTAGTTGTACCATCCTTTGCATAAAGTTGGCCATGGTAAAGAGTTTAAAAATTCTTCTGGAAATCTATGACATAAATACACAAGATAAGAATTTCAACAAAATAAAAAAAAAATATGAAACATAGACATGCGAAACAACAACAAAAAACAATTACAATGCTTAATATAAATGATAAAAATTTCTTGTTGTATTGAGAAAAAAAAGAATAAGAAGAAGAAATGCTTACCAAATTTCTAAATAAATTTCACAACATATAATATAGAAAAAGATTGTTAGATGATATGTATATATATTCTTGAAATATGCATCAACTAAATAAATAATATACAATTTATTGGTTATAAAAGAAGCGATTTTAATTCTAGAAAAAATCATCAAAAGATATAGTCACGTTAAAATTGACTTTCAAATAAATTTTACCAAGAAAATAGATAAAATTAAATATTTTCATCCTATAACTCTAACTCTCTGACTAATTAAACTAGTAGTTATTTTTTAACTGAATTAAATTCATTAATAATAACAACAACAACAAAAAAAAATGAAGAATTACTTTATATCCTATTTAGATATTAATAAAAAAAATATATCTGATATTGACATCTTTTTTTTTCTTTTTTTAATGGTGAATTTGTCTAAAATAATATATTCAATTATTTTAAAAACATGCTGACTATTACATATAACATATAAGTAAATTGAAATTTTGGAAAGAAAATAATAAATGCATGGATTACTTTAAAATTTTGAAAAGAAAAATCTAAATATTCATTTCATAATATAATTGTATTAAATATTTAAAAAAATATATTTTTTCAACCAGAGTTCAAGTTCAAATTAGTTATTGACCATAAAATATAATAATTAATTTATAAACGTCTAACGTTATAAAAAATTACCTAATATCTAGGTCTCATTTCTTTCCTATTTTTTCTTTTAAAATATGGTAAACTTGCACAAAAAATGTACATTTGATTATTTCAAACATTATTTTTAAATGTTATTATAATTTGGCTCTCCAAATTTAATTAATATGAATTTTACTTTTATTTATTCTAAAAAAATTACTTAGTATCTTCCACCAATTCCACCATTGTTTTTTTTAACTCTAACATTATAATTTTAAAACAACAATTTTTAATCTATTAATTAACCGCCATTCAAACTCATCACATTTTAGATCAAGTTTATATCAAATTTTTATCATAAAACTCTTCACATATAACGCCAAAAATTTATCATTTTCGAAAAAGAGTTTTCGAACTTGTGAATCGCTCCCCAAAACTTAATTTTCTATCGAGTCTCGACCGAGACGAAAAAATCAAAATGATAGGCTCGACTAGAGTGCATTTAAAAAATTTTGATTTATAACTTTGATATTTTTTTAGAGTATTTATATTTTCTGAAATTATATTTTCTGAAATTAATTAGAGTATTTAAAAACAATAAGTGAAAAAAAGAAAATTAAAATAAAAGTAAACCAAACTAGCCTTAAAGTCAACTAGGAGGTGAGGTGGCGGTCAATTCTGGAGATGAGTCAACTCGGGAGAGGACTCGTGGGCGCGGACTGAGTGTGAATCAGTTGCGGATAAATTCCTGGGTTTGGAAACAAAAACGGTCCTAACATAGTTAGCCGAATCTCAGGAGTCACACTCAGTCACACTCGAAAACGAATGAGACTCAGATATTTGGTGGGTTATTTGATTAACAAAAAGTTGGGCCAGCGTAGTTTCCTTATTTCCTTTTCTTCTATTGTAGAGAGCGCTCAAAAATCTCAATCACTCAAATAGGGACGCATTACTCGCCCCTATACGGTCGAAAACGGAGCCAAAACTCAATATCATTGGCTGGTTTTCTTGGTCGAAAACGAGACCAGGACTAATCACCTTGGTCGTTTTTCAAGCCATCCAGGAGTCAAGTTTTAGAAACACTTATCGGTCTCTTACATTTTCAAAAACCAAATTCGTTCAACCCTAAATCAACACAAATAACAACGTGCACTTTCCCAACAATAATCCATGCAATGTAACATCTTTGAACTCCAAATTCGAATTTTTCTAACAAATTAATGTGCCATTTTTTTTAAATAGAGGTTCAACTTACTTTATACATGGTTTTGAAATTCCAAAATTTAGCTTTTCATTTTAAGTTTCAATCAAACATTCTAACATGTTTATCAACATCCACCTTCTGAAACTAACCTACTGCGTAATCTTAAAACGAAATACAGTTTATTTACAAAGTTAACATTTTTCATCTAAACTGTTTTTTTAATCCAATGTTACATGATGAATCACCCGAAGATAAATTTTACATAGATTACTAATGACCCCAACAATGAGCCGCAATTGATCCCACAACGAGTAGAGGTCACCCACCCAAAACCTCCAAATTCAAAAGAAATCTTTTTATGCATAATGACAGTCTTCTCCCTCCTTTTTTATTTGTCTTACCCCCTAGGGCCCCTAGAAATTGATCCCTTGCTCCCAATGACAATCCCTTGGTCTTTGACGAGCATCGCTCTCTCGTCGTTTTTGTTTGAAAATCATCACCTCATGCTCATCTCCTCCTCGCAGATCTAAATTATAAATAATTATAATATATGGTGTAAAATGTGAGTGTAAAATAATTTATTCAAAATTCCACCCATATGAAGTCTTTAGAATTAAGATTATAGTCTTAATTATTTGTGATGGTTAAATTTAATTTATATATGGTGGTTGATGTGAACCTTTTAACATAATATATGGTTTGTAACATATGTTTATTTATATTTATAGGTAGATTTTTTACTATGCGTATAGACCCATTCACTCATATTCATTCTATTCTCAATTAAAAGATTCAAAATGTTGTACACTAACCCAACAATATCTCATCAACCATTAACATTAAAACATGATTTATATCTCCGTGTAAATATATTTATTTATTTCATTTTTTCAGTTTAGATTTTATTAGGTTTATTTGAAAATAAAATATTAAGATTTTAAAAAATGAAGTTATTATATTTTACAAATAACACTTTATTACTCTATATATGAATATGCTTAAACTTCTATTCAAACATATATATATATATATATATATATATATATATATATATATATATATATATATATATATATATATATATATATATATATATATATATATATATATATATATTAGATAAAATCAGACCGGTTCAAATAAACCTAACTTAAATAAACTTTCCATGCAGGAACAAGGAACCGGACCGGATAAACCAAAAGAACCGACTAAAGAAAACTAACCGGTCAAGCTACTAAACCGACCAAGAATACTCGGAACATGACCGCACAAAGAAAGGATCGGCCAAAGCTTAAAACCGGAATCATCAGCCGATCAGCCACAAGGCAGAGGAATAACCGGAAGAAATCCGGTTACATCACTCATACCAAAAGCCATTCGGTTAAGACAAATGGCCGACCAGAACAAGAAGACAATTCGGGTATCTGTTGAGAACGATACCAAAGGAACAGACTGAACACTTCCATATCCATGCAAGTCTGAGGAAAGACTGTAGGCTGCAGAAGACAGTACTACCGGATCTTTCCACTTCGGGATAAGTCGGAAAGAAGATCTTCCAAGTACAGACAACTGTCCAACAGACAGTGCCTACATCAAGTAAAAGACAAACCCGGCAGGTTTGTCTTACATACCGGAAGAACAGACCGCCAGGTCTGAGACAGAATGCCAGGTCTGAGGTTGACCATCAGGTCTGAGGAAACGACCGCAGGTCTGAATCTCTGAAACACTGAATCACTGCACCTATGCTCAGCCAATCAGATTCAAGGTAGTGAAATATGACCGTTGCATATTTCACCTATAAAAGGGGCAGTTGAAGGAGAGTAAATGCGGGACACACAGTGGGACAAGCAACATATAGTGAGACAAGTGAGAAATTCTAAGAGCATTTATTCTACAAGTGATAAGACTGTGCTGTTCTAGAAAGCCTAAGTGCTAAAGTTAAAGTGTGTTTTACAATTTCGGTGTAAATTGTAAAAGTGTTATCGAGCAGGAAATAAGTCTCGATCGGATTGTACTTGTATTCCTTAGTGAATATCCTTCTCGCGGTTTCGAGAGGAAGGGGTGACGTAGGAGTTTTATCTCCGAACATCCATAAAATCTGTCTTGTTATTTACTTTCTGCTGGCTCCATTGTCTAACCGATTAACTCAACTACACCGCTCTAAACCGACTCTATACTATCCATACCGAATTTCCAGATTACCGAAACCGACCCACCATTTTCAAACCTCCATCATCCGAAACCGGCCCTGTCCATCAAACAAGTGTGCTGCTTCAACCTGAAAGCAAACCTCTTCCGCGCTTGAACCTAGTTCAAGGGTTTGTGACAGGTTGTGTAGTATTGAAACCCCGGTGTTAATCTCTAACCGGATTAACCACCACCCTTCGAGTGAGAACCGCTAACCGGTCCAACCCCCCGGTCCTCCAGCGGCTACCTAGATCCTAACAATTGGTATCAGAGCAGTTAGTTTAATACTCAACCAAGCATGTATCAGGATAGGCCTCCAATGCTAGAAGGTGATGACTTTGCCAACTGGAAGGCACGCATGCACCTGCACTTAGTCACGTTGGATGATGAAATGGAGTCCATTCTGACCGAAGGACCGATATTCATTGATAAGGACAGAAAGGAATGGACGGCTGAAGATAAGAGAAGAAACAACCTGGATAATCATGCTAGAAACTGGATCTCCAATAGTGTGGACAGAAACACATACTGCAAGATCAGAGACTGCAAAACCGCGAAGGAGACATGGAACACGGTTATCCAGATCTTTGAGGGAAATGAAAGAACAAGGGAGAACAAGATAATGGTGGCCACACAGAAGTTTGAGAGCATCAAGATGAAAGCAGGAGAAACTATGAAGAAATACAGTGACCGGTTCACTGGTGTGTTGGATGAATTAGCAACTCTAGGCAAGAAGTATGAGAACAAAGAGGTCATTATGAAAGCTTTGAGATCCCTTCCAAGTACTTGGGACATAAAAACAATGGTAATGAGGGAATCAAAGAGCCTACGATCAGAACCGGCGAACAGTTCACTAAGGATGCCATGGCAATGCTTGCACAGAAGTTTGGGAGGTTCATGAAAAGAAGCCAACCGACAAACAACTACTATGGTGACAAATCTAATGTAAGATGCTATAACTGTAACTGTTTGGGACATTTTAAGTGGGAATGCAGGAAACCGAGGAGGGATACCCAGAAACCGGACTATCAAAATGACAGAAACAATTATCAACAAACCGGTGAAGGAAGTGAGGTACCGAAAGCACTGATAGCCGACGATGGAGGAAGTCTATGGGCTCACAGTGACAGTGATGATGAACTCACATGTCTCATGGCAAACGAAGAACATGTATTTGACTCTCTTTGTGAAGAATTTACTAAAGATGAATTATACAATGCATTAAATGACATGGTAGAAGAATATAGGAACCTACTAGCCATGCTACCTAAGCACCTCAACATTAGAACCGATCCCATAGTACCCATTCCGACAGAACCAGAGGTACTCATCATAACCAAACCGGAGGTCGTACAATCTGATGATACCCATACTTTAGAAACCGAGTTAGATCCTAAGACCGAACAATCCAGTGAACCGACTAGAGAATTAACCGAGGAAGAAAATGCCCGACTTCAATATAAGATGGCCGCATATAAGAGATCTAGCGATATAGTAAAGAACATGAATAGACACTACAGGCATCCTCGTTGTAAGCGTGGCCTAGGATACACAGAGGATAGCTCCAAAGACCGAAAATCCATAGAGAAAGCAAGGCTTATAAGAGGAAACCTTCCCTTTATAAAATTTCTTAAAAGCTCCTGGACCGCTGAAGAAGAGGAGACCGCTTACTATAGGGAAGAAAAGCTAAAATACGACTATGTTGGTCCAACCGAATCCGAGAAATGGCTTGACCCTGTGAAAAGAAAAGCCGAAATCCTCAAACACATGAAAGCCTTTCCTGAACCGCGCAGGTCAAACCATAGATCACCGAACCAAAGACCATCACCATTTAAGACCTTTGTAGAAAGACCAAGATACACGAGACCAAGTGCCAAAAGAACAGTTAAAACCCTAGCAAAGAAGACCGTCCGGTTTATCAAAGTTTGGATACCTAAGAGACTAATCGAATGTGGACCCAAGTAAACGTGGGTACCAAATAGTTGTAAATATGTACATTTTGCAGGATCCAAAGAAACGGCTAGGAAACTCTGAATGGTTCTTGGATAGCGGTTGCTCCAGGCACATGACCGGAAACATCAATTTGTTAACCAATATCAGAACAACAACCGGTACTTTAATCACTTTTGGTGACAACTCAAAAGGTAAAACTTTGGGCAAGGGTAAGATTGTCCATGGTAACCTAACTATTGACAATGTACTTCTAGTGGAAAACCTACGTTTTAATCTACTTAGCATTAGTCAGATGTGTGATGCTGGATACACGGTAGAATTTCTTAAACATGCATGCTTAGTTAAGAACTCTCAAGGTATTGTACTGCTAACCGGAAATAGGATATGTAACATTTACAAGGTAGACTGGAAAACTAGAGTAAAATATCCTATATGCATGATAGCTAAGACTGATCAAACATGGCTGTGGCATAAGAGACTAAACCATCTAAACATGAAAACTTTAAACTACATTCGTGGTAAAAAGCTAGTTGAGGGCATTCCTGATATAGTATTTAATCAAGATAAAGTTTGCTCAGCATGTCAAATGGGTAAACAGACTAGGTCATCTTTTAAGAGTAAAGGAAATATCTAATCTAGCCGATGTTTAGATCTTCTTCACATGGATTTATTTGGACCGATTCAGGTCATTAGCCTAGGAGGTATGCTTTACACCATGGTAGTTATTGATGATTACTCTAGATTTACATGGGTAATATTTCTACCATCTAAACGTGAAACCGTATCAAACCTGATTACACTTCTTAAGCGCCTGCAAAATGAAAAATCAACTCGCATTAATAGCATTCGAAGTGATCGAGGTACCGAATTTACCAATAGTACATTAACCACATATCTTGATGAATCTCATATAGTAATGAATTCGAATTGAAAAAAAACTGATATATAACAATTAAATTCAAAATAAATAGAATTTGGAATAATGTAAATTCCATTTCAATTGTGTATTTGAAATTGTTTTTATAAGTTTGTGTAAAATTTGAAACTCAGTGTCTCAGATTTTAAAGTTGTTTAAGTTTTAACAAGTGGTTTCTAATACCGTCTTCCAAAAACAATTGAAATAATAACTTTGTATAATACTGGATATATAATATTTACTCAAATACTAGAATATTTTAATTTTGTAAAATATAAAATAATTTTTTTTAATGAATAAATAAAATATTTAATTAATAAACTTAAAATAAAAATAACTCTTTTAAACTGAACAACCGGAAAATTTGAGGAGATAACCCTCAAAAAGGGGTAAACGCGGAAAGTGTAGAGGTTAAAAAAAAAGCGCTGGTGACCTCTTTTACTGTTTTTGGACGATTTTGCCCTTGTCGGAGATTGCGTGACGTAAGCGGAATCGCGAGATGATTTTTTTTCTGTCTCGCAACTAGAGTTGCATGACGCGATTGCGTGACGCAATTGGGGTTGCGTGACGCGATTACGTGACGCAACTGGGGTTGCGTGACGCAACTGAGCCATTTTCTTCCAAAAAAAATTCATAATTAAAATTTTTTGAAAAATAAAAAAATAAAAAATTGCGTCAACGCAAGGTTTTGTGACGCAATAAGGACATTTTCGTCAGAAATAAAAAAAAGAGAGTTACCAGCTCTATTTAATTTATGCGCCGACATTTTCTCCATTTATGCTCGTTATTGAGGTTATTTCCTCAAATTTCCTGAACAGCCGCACGTTGGCCCAATCTTGATGTAAAGGGTGTTCTCTCTGTCTCTTCTCTTAGATATCATATTTATGAACAACCATATTTGCTGGTTTTGTTTAAATTTATTACTCGCATTTTAGAATTAATAGTTTCATTATTTATTTAGTTGACTAGTCCTATGATTTATAATTCGTTTTTTTTTAATTTGTTTAGGTTTGGGGATGAACGAATCCATCCATACGAGATTGTCACCAAAACATTGTCTTTTGATTGAATGAAGATGAGATGAAAAATCTTGAACACCTGTTATCGAATTTGTCGAGGTTTGAGAATCGCTTTCGTTAATACCTTTTAAATAATAAAATCTGCAATAGATCGACTTTTATAGCTCTTTCCACACTTGATTGTACACGACTCAATGTGTTCTACCAAAGCTTTTCAACCTTGAGATACACCCTTCTATCTTAATTTGAAACTAAGGGTATTAAGAAGATTCAATTTTATAATTATAGTATTTAACAAGCAACCTAACTCCATAATAACAAGGTTGATCTTTCTGAATTTGAGTTATATTCTATCAACTTTACGTGTAAACTCAAAATGATTACAAATATCTTGAATCTTCTAAAATTTGATCTGAATTTTATATCTGAGTTATTTTTCTAGCATTTATGACGTATTAAGATATTAAATTTTGTTGGTCATGTTTACTCTTTTATTTTTTTTTAGCATTTATGACGTATAAGATATTAAATTTTGTGGTCATGTTTACTCTTTAATCTATATCATTACTTTTCCTTCAATATATTGAATAACATTTTATTAGATCCCTTTAAAGTTTTGCCAAAATGATTATTGAAAAAGTCATTAATATTTTTCATGTTTTAATTGTGGGTGTGGCGAAATGGGAGTCAGGAAATAATGATTTTCTCACTAGACTTCCAAGCTTTTTAGGGAGAAGGGTTAGAGTTTGAAAAACCAACATCAACCACTTATCTATATTAGACGCAAGAAGGAAGGAAGAGTTAAAAATTAATGATTATCAGAGGTGAAACAATCCATTTCCCTAGCCATTATTAATAAAGTATGTTTTGAACAAATATTAGATATATATACTTCTAAGATTCTTGTAACAATTGTGGTTTAAAGTATATAAACTTGGAAAACAACCAATAAAACTAACTTAAAGCTCAAAATGATTTACTAAAAAAATGAATAAAAAGATTGATTATAAAGTAGTGTTGGTCATTTCAAACTAAGAATACATTTTTAAAGTAGAAGAAGAGATGAAAGGAAAAACATTGTAATTTTCATTAAACTCAAATCATTTAAATAAAATAAAATAACTAAATGGTGGAGTTAGATAATAGAGAAATACATGGACTTGATCTACTATAAACTCTCTTAGAAACTACCCACTACACCACAAACTAAAACTAAAATGCTAAAAAAATAAGGAAAAATAACAACCGTTTCAAGCAAACTTCAACAAGAAAGAGCAGTTTATAACGAGTCTTCCAGGAGCTTCTATATAAGTAATAGCAGGTGCAAGAGCAGCAATTTATGTATCAGTAATATCAGCAAGTGATGCAGAAGCAGCGGTTTCTCTGTATCAGTAATATCAACAAGTGGTGCATGAGCTGCTGGTCCGGGTGCATTTGCTAGTTCTGGTGCAGGACCATCTACTTCTCCATACAACCATATTTAATTTTGAAATAGTAAATCTAGTTAATAAAATATAATCCTGCCAAAAAGAATGTAATAATTATCATAACTCCCGTTGTTGATGTTTTCACTCCTATTATTTATTAGATTGGTTTGTTGTCCTTTGATAGAAATTATACTCCCAATTTCACTTGAGAAACCGTTAAAAAAACTCGTTAAAACTGTCGAGCTAGGAGGAGTCTCATTATCGAAAAATCTATTAGTCCTTCTGTATAAAAATCATATATGATATCCCAATGGAGGCGTAATGAGATACAAGACACTATATATAAAAATGTGAATATTATACAAATATTTATGGGTTGTTAAAACCTTCTAGATTTGAAACCCTTAATACTTCCCAAATTCTCGAGAGAAAAAACATAAATTGTAGACCATACATTGTCACTTTTTGTCCATTGATTATCCACCAATCAATCTTGACTATAATATCTTAAATAAATTAGTGGAAGAGGCAATGTATACCATACCATATAGGAATCAGACCAAAAATACATTTTAAATTTTGCACATTAACACACTTTCTTGATTCTTATTCTATGGAATTATCACATATGATTTGTTTAATCACTTGCAAAAACGCATAACAAAATTATTAAATTTAAACCTAATAATAAAGGTAATTTAACTTATAATTTTATAAGTTAAAATCTAAATAAATACCTCATAAACGATGTCAGAGGAGTTTGTCTTTGATTGCCAAAATAATAAATAGTTGCGTTCGTTAATAATCATTTTCAATTTCAAATAATTCTGAAGGAACGCAAATAAGACTAATACAATTTGGATTTTTGTCATTTCATATTGATATAAGATCCGAAGGTAAATGAAATATTATACATATTACGAAAATGGCTAAGATTGAGAAAAATAAAGACATAATTCCAATCGCTCAACATGTACAGTCGAATTACGCCAATTACGCCAGTTAATCAAACAATGATAACAAAACTAGTAGGCATATAATAAAATTTGGACATTGCTAAATTTGGCTTCTTAATTTATTCTAACCCGATTGAAAATGAACAGATTTTAATCAACACATCAACAATTGTTATGCGTTGTATTATGTTATGCATATTAATGCAGCGTATAACAATTGTTTTTTGGGTCATCATAGTTGTCAACTACATAAACAACGTGACCTATTTAAAAATGAAACTAAATTTAAAATTAAATTAAAAATAGATATATTTAGAAAATAAAAATAAAAATAAGAAATCTTATTAATGAACAAAAGTTGTAACGAAATCTAATTATCTCCTTATCGCCTCATGCATCAAATAACACAAAATGACACCAATAGTATAATATTAATAAGCCCACCGGCATATACAATATTATCTTAGCTAATTCTATCACATATAATTTGTATTGTTCAATAAAATAAAAAACCAAACAGTAGAAATATGTTAAAGCCCAATGTATTAGTTTATCCTTCAATCACACGAAAATGATACATGACAAATTAATGAAAATGCATTTGTTTTGTTCATTTTTGTTAATCTGTAATGTATCATTTTAGTGATGGAAGAATTATTTAATACAACTTGATTTAACATGTTTCCCATATTTTTTTTTTATTTGATAGAAGAATACAATTTTTCTGTTGTTTCCCATATTCGTTTTTTTTTTATAGAAGAATACAATTTTTCTGTGATTTTATATTATTTTGTGTGCCATTAATATTATACTTCTTTTTTTTTTTTTTTTGTCATTTTTTCTTATTTTGTGCATAAGAAGATTGTAGATTATTAAATTTGGCTACATTTTTTTTTGTTAATAGGTAAAAATTCTTATTTTTGTTTTTATTTTCCGAATATAACTATTCTTATTTAATCTTAAATTTAGTGTCATTTTTAAATAGGGCAAGTTGTTTATGCGGTTGATAACTATGATGGCCCAAAATCAATTCTTATACACTGCATTAATGTGCATAACAATTGGTGTTAAGTTGATTAAAACCTGTTAACTTTCTATCGGATTAGAACAAATTATGCAGCCAAATCTAGCAATATCCAAATTATATTACATGGCTACTAGTTTTGTTATTATTGTTTGGTTAGTTGACGGAACTATATATTTGGATGATTGGAATTATTTATTTTCTTTTTTCCAATCTAGTCATATAAAGAATATTTTTAACTTCACATTTTTATATCAATGTGAATAACACAAATCCATATTATATTCATCATCTTTTTTTGAGTTCCTTTTAGAGTTTTTCAAAATTGTAAATTAGAGTTAACTAATTAAACTATTTATTATTTTGGGAATAGAACACAAACTACTCCAACGTAATTTATGAGATATTTATTTAGATTTTAACTTACAAAAATTATTTAATTACCTTATTTATTATGTTAAAATTTAATAATTTTATTATGTATTTTTTTGCAAATGGTTAAATAAAACGTGTGATAATTCCACAAAATGAGAATCAAGAAAGTGTGTTTTCTATCGAGGATGTGCAAAATTAAAAATGTATTCTTGGACTGATCCCTATATGCAACGGTGGGCTCTAGCACAGGGTAGAATTTTAAAACAAAATAGATGTATATGTACATGAATAACAAATATGATGTGTAGACTATTTGGCATTGGATTAAAACTATGATGTCCATTGAATTTAAAATATAAAGTCTTAGTAATTTAGTTGGTTAAAAGGTTGTACTTGTTTTTGTTAGATTGAAAGTTCGAAACATACCTCTAGCATTTTTAATTTTATTTTTAACCGTTTTAAGTTTATTAATAATATTTTCAGCCCAGTGAAAAAAAAAATCCTAAATTCGCCCTTGCCTATACGGGTTTCATCCATTGTGGTTTCACTTGTTTTTTCGACTTATGCATTTCAAATATTAAAGTCAAGATTGGTGGATAATCAACGAAAAAGTGGTAATGTATGTTCTACTATTTATGTTTTTTTTTGTTCGACACTTTGGAAATTTATCAAGTATTTAGGGCTTCAAATCTAGAAGGTTTTAACAACCATATAGATATGATGAATACTGGTATAATATGGTGTCTTATACCTTAGTACGTATTCATGGGGATATCATATGATTTTTATACATTAGGATTTGATAGATTCTACGATAATGAGACTTTTCCTAGCTTGACGGTTTTAACAAGTTCTTTCAACAACTTCTCATGTGAAATTGGGAGTATAATTTCTATATAAGAATAACAAACCAATTTAATCAGTATTTAGAATAGTGAAAACATCACCAAATTTATTTGAAACTTGAAAATGTTGGCTTATTAAACACTGTTATTTCTTATTGAAGTTTGTTTGAAACTATTATTATTTCCGATTGTTTTTAACATTTCAGTTTTAATTTGTGGTGTAGTGGGTGGGTTCTAAGATAGTTTTTAGCCGATCATGTTCATATATTTTCCTATTTTTTAGATCCATTATCTGGAGACAAATGATCTCCAAAAAGTTGTTGAGGAGGAGTAAGAAGTGTTAGAATTACAAGTGAACTCAACACGGATACAAATAAAGAATCACAAGGAAAAGAAGACAAGAAGTCGAAGACAAGAGCTACTATGTTTGTTATTGTGTCAACTGAGATTTTCATCACGCTGCAATCGCCGTTGTCTTTCTACTCAACATGATACTAACTAAGGTTATATATGGAATGACACCCTTTGAGGCATGGTATGGTTATAAGCCTTCTGTGAAAACCTTAAGGTACTTTATGTTTGTGTTTTTCTTATGTACCATAGATCAAGAGAGATAAGCTAGACAAAAAGGCTAAAGCTAGAATCTTTGTAGGGGTACATCACAATTTCAAAGGATTATCGAATTTTTCAACTTCAAACCAAAAAGAATTTAATAAGACGAGATGTGCATTTCATGGAGAATGACAAGTGGAATTGGGTGAAAGTAGAACTAACTCCATATCCTCAGTTGAATGAAGAAGAGTTGGTGGATGATGAACTAGTGAGGGGCACAAGATTGATCACTGATATTTACTAAAGTTGCAATGTTGCAATCCTTGAGCCTACAAATTATTGGAAAGCTGAAAAGAATCCAAAATGGAGAGCTGCAATGATTGAGGAGATCACTATGATTGAGAATAATAATAATGATAATACTTAAAAGCTTATAAAGAGGGCTCAGTGACAAAATGTGATAGGAGTGAAGTGGGTGTTCAGAACCATGCTGAATGCAAATGACTCCATTAACAAACACAAAGTAATGCTTGTTGTTAATGGGTATGATTAGATCTTTATTGAAGATTTTTCTAAGACATTTGTTCATGCAACTAGACTAGATTAGATATCATTAATTCACTCTTCTAGCCTAGCGGCATTAAGAAGTGGATATTAACCCTAAATTCCTGTGTTCGAGTTCGTTCTGCGTTTAGTTAAATGGTTAAGTGTGTTTGCAGAAAACATACTTAATCCATTGTCCCGTTTTTTATATTAAATACCATTAGATTGCTACTTGTTTTGACTGTTCAAAAGGGTTGAAAAGTATCAGTTATATGTTAAATCTGCATTTCTTTATGGAGTCCTTGAAGAGGAGTTTTATGTTGAGCAACTTGGAGAGTTTGTTGTGAAAGGACATGAAAATGAAGTCTATTGGACAAAAAAGACTTGTATGGAATGAAACAGGCTCCAAGAGCTTGAAACAATAGAATTGATAAGCATTTGATGGAGTTGGGATGAAAATCATGCAAAAAATTGATGAAAATCATGCAAACCCTAAACCCTAATTACCAAAGAAAGTAGGCCAATGGGATCTTAAAAAAGTTCAAAATGTAGAATTGCAAAAGTATGGCTACTCCTATGTGTCAAAAGAAGAAACTAGGCAAACGTGATGAAGCTAATGAAAGGTTGGTTGAATATCTCATATACTTGATAGCAACCGGACCTGATATACTCATTTTGTAAGTCTTTTAACATGTTTTACTAACCGTGCATTGCTTAGAACAAATAAGAGGGTGCATTGCTTAGAACAAATAAGAGGGTCCTTAGATATGTTAGGGGAACACCGGACTATGACATTAAATTTATTGGTCATGTTTATTCCTTAATCCATAACATTACCTTTCCTTCAATATGTTGAATAACATTTTATTAGATCCCTTTAAAAGTTTCCAGAATGGTTGTTGAACAATTCATTAGTAGTTTTCATGTTTTAATTATGAAGGTGGCGAAATGAAAGTCAGGAAAGAATGATGTTCTCACGAGTCTTACAAACTTTTCGGGAGAAGGGTTTGAAGAACCAACATCAATAATCAATAATTGTCAGGTAAAACAATCACTTAACCTAGCCATTATTATCAGAGTAACTTTTGATATATATATATATATATATATATATATATATATATATATATATATATATATATATATATATATATATATATATATATATACTTTTAATATTCTATTGAACAATTGTGGTTTAGACTATAAACTTGAAAAACAACCAGTAAAACTAACTTAGAAGCGAAAATTGATTTACTAAGAAAATGAATAAAAGAATTATGTTTTAGATTATGCAGTTAGAGTAGTGCTGGTTATTTCAAACTAAGAATACCTTTTAAAGTGAATAAGAGATGAAAGGAAAAATATTATAATTTTTATTAAGTTTAAATCATTTAAATACAACCAAATGACCAAATGACTAGATAGTGGAACTAAACAATAGAGAAATAAATGTTAATGACCTACTAGAAACAAGAGAAAATAACAACAGTTTCAAACAGACTTCGAAAGGAAAATCAATTTCTATTGAGTCGTCTAGGAGCTTTTATATAAGTATTATCAGCAAGGGGTGCAGGAGTTCATGTATTAGTAATATCAATAAGTGATGCAGGAACAACGATTTCTATATCACTAATATCAGCAAGTGGTGCTGGTTCGGGTGCATGAGCTCCATATAGGTATTCCTCTATTAGAGGGCCATATATACTTTTGAAATAGTAAACATAAACCAGTTAATTAAACAGAATAATGCCAAAAAAGTAATAATTATTGTAACTCTATTTGTTAACGTTTTCACTCCACCAATTATTGATTAAAATGGTTTGTTGTCTTTTGATAAAAATTATACTCTCAATTTCTATCAAAATAACTCGCTAAAATTGTCAAGCTAGAAGGGTCTCATTATCATAGAATCTATTAGATCCTAATGTATAAAAACCATATGATATCCTTATAGAGACGTACTTGAGATATAAGACACTATAGATTATAGATGAACATTTGTTTTTTAATTTCTCTTAAAAAGAGGTTGATCATTGATATTATGGTGAATATTACACCAATATTCATTGTATATATAATAAGGTTGTTAAAACCTTCTGGATTTGAAGCCCTTAATACTTGATAAAATACTAAACTTCCCAAAGTGCCGACTAAAGGGGAAAAAAAACATAAATCGTAAACCATATATTGTCATCTTTCGTTTATCGGTTATCCACCAATTGACTGAAATGAATTAGTGGAAGAAGCAATTTATACCATAATGAATGAAACTCATATTAGTCCAAAAATACATTTTAAAATTTTGTACATATCTTTGACAGATTTCTCAAAATAATAAGTAGTTTTGTTAATTAACTCTAACTTTCAATTTTGAATAGCTTTTTAAAAGTGAACACAAATAAGACGGATACGATCTAAATTTCTATTATTCACATTGATATGAGATTTGAAGGTAAAATATAATATTATACATATTTTGAATATGACTAAAGTTGAGAAAAAGAAGACATAATTCTAACTACAGGAAGTACAATTTCATTACTTTAGCTAACCAAACAATAATAACATAACTATTAATCATGTAATAAAATCAGAACATTGAAAAATTTGACTTCTTAATTTGTTGGGACTTCTTAATTTGTTGGGACGAAAGTGAACAGATTTTAGTAATGAACACCAATTGTTATGCATATTAATACAACCTATTACATTGTTTTTGGGTCATAAATAAAACCACATAAATAAACAACTATGTCCTTTTTTAAAATACACTAAATTTAAAATTAAATAAAAAATAATTATATTTAAAAATAAAAATAAAAATAAAAATAAAATCTCTTACCAATGATTTAGAGATTATTAAATTTGGCTATATTTTTGTTCATATTTAAAAAAATTTATTTTTGTTTTTATTTTTTAAATATAACTATTTTCATTTAATCTTAAATTTAGTATCATTTTTAAACAGTCGCGTTGTTTATGTGGTTGACAACTATGAGTCCCAAACAAAACAATTGTTATACATTGAATTGATATGCTCATTGTTTGGTTAGGTGGTGTAATTGAACAATACATCTTGAGTGGTTGAAATTATGTATTCTTTTTTTTTTAACCTTAGTCATCTACAAAAATATGTATAATATTATAATCTTATATCAATGTGAATAACAGAAATCTAGATTGTATTCATCTTATTTATGTTCTCTTTAGAATTATTCAGAATTGGAAGTTAGAGTTAACGAACGAACCTACTTATTATTTTGGAAATCGAAGACAAACTCTTCCAACATCGTTTATGAGGTATTTGTTTAGACTTTAACTTACAAAAAATTATTAGTTAAATTATCTCTACTATTATGTTTAAATCTAATAATTTTGTTATACGTTTTTGCTAATGGTTAAACAAAACGTGTGTGATAATTACAAAAAATAAGAATCAAAGAATTGTACGTGTATTCTGTTGAGGATGTGCAAAATTTAAAATGTATTCTTAGACTGATCCCTATATGGGTTTCATCGATTAAAGTTTCAATTGCTTCTTGAAATGATGCATTTAAGATATTACAGTCAAGATTGGTGAATAATAAATGGACGAAAAAGTGATAATGTATGGTATACAATTTATATTTTTCACTTTATTCAGCACTTTGGGAAGTTTAGGGTTTTATCAAAGTAATAAATAAGGGCTTCAAATCTATAAGTTTTAACAACAACATATAGATATAATAAATATTGGTATAATATTTACCATAATATCAATGATCAACTTCTATTTTGTAGAGAAATTAAGAAAAAAAAGTTGTTCATTATTCTATATGGTGTCTTGTATCTTAATTTTCAATGGGATGTCATATGGTTTTATACAGTAGGATCTAATAAATTCTACGATAATGAGACTCCTCCTAGCTTCACGATTTTTACGAGTTCTTTTAACAACTTCTCATGTCAATTGGGAGTACAATTTCTACTAAATGACAACAAACCAATTTAATCCGTAATTGGAGTAGTGTAAACATCACCCAAAGGAGTTACGATAACTATTATATTCTTTGTGCAAGATTTTGTTTTATTAATTGGGTTTTATTTTACTATTTCAAAAATAAATATGGTCCTCTAATGAAGGAATGGTTGTACGGAGAACCTGATGGTCCTGCACCAGAACCAATAGATGTATCAAAACAAACAGCTCATGCACCACTTATTGACATTACTGATACAGAAATCGATGCTCGTGCAATTATTTATTTGCTAATATTATTGATACATAAACTTATTCTTTTGCACCCCTTACTGATATTACTTATATAGAAGCTCCTAGATGATTAGAAACTATTATTTTGTTGAAGTTTGTTTAAAACTGTTGTTATTTTCTTTCAATTTAATGAAAATTATAATGTTTTCCTCCATCTCTTTTTCTACTTTAAAAAAATATTTAATTGTCTCTTCTTCTATTTTAAAAAAATATTTGATTGTCTCATGTACTTGACAACAACCAGACCTAATATTCTGCATGTTGTAAGTCTTTTGTCAAGATTTGACAACAACCAGACCTGATATTCTACATGTTGTAAGTCTTTTGTCAAGATTTACTAATTATGCAATTGAAACTTATCTTAGAGCAGCTAAGAGAGTCCTTAGATATGTTAGGGAAACACAGGACTTTGACATTAAGTTTAGTACAGGTTTGAAGTGTTGTTTGAAGGGGTATTAGACAATGATTGGGTTGGATCTATTCATAATATGAGGAGTACTTCAGATTATTGTTTTAGTCTTTTGATTAACGAGTGTTCTCATGGTGTTGTAAGAAGTAGGAGATGATTGGTGTTGTAAGAAGTAGGAGATGATTGCACAATCCATAGTAAAAGTAGAATTCATTATTACTACTTCTGCAAATCAAGTTTTTGACTGAAAAAAGTATTAATTGATCTGAGCCTGAGACAAAAAGGTGTTTGTTGACAACCAAACTGTAATTTTATCTCAAACAATCATGTTTTAATGGGAATACCAAATATTTCAACATTAAGTTGTTCTTTCTTAGGGGAGTGCAAAAAGAGAGGTTTGTTAAGTTGAAATACTGCAAAACTGAACTTCATTTAGCATACATGTTCATCAATGCCTTATCGAGGAGCAAGTTCGAGTTTTTAAGGGAGAAACTTGACATCTACATCAACTCAAGGAATGAGGAGTGTTAAAATTTGCTTTAAACTGCTATATTCCCTTATTTTTAGGATTTCAGTTTTAATTTGTTGTGTAGTGGGTGATTTGTAGGAAAGTTTCTAAAATATTATGTACATGTATTTCTCTATCTTTTAGCTCCACTATCTAGTATGGTTCTATTTAAATAATTTCAGCTTAATAAAAATTATAATATTTTCCCTCCATCTTTTCTTATATTTTAAAAATGTATTCTTAGATTGAAATAACACTACTCTTACTTACTCCATATTCTACAACAGAATCATGACTCAATATTTTATTCATTTTCTTAGTAAATTAGTTTGAGATTAAGTTAGTTTTATTTGTTATTTTCCAAGTTTACACTCTAAATAACAATTATTCAAAAGAATAGTTTGAGATTTAAGTTAGTTTTATTTGTTATTTTCCAAGTTTACACTCTAAATAACAATTATTCAAAAGAATAGAAATACATATATTTAATATTGTTCAAAAGTTACTCTATTAATGGCTAGAGAAAGGGATTGTTTTACCTGGCAATCTTTGATTTTTAAATTAATCTTTGATTTTTAAATCTTCCAGTTATTGTTGTTAGTTCTTTAATCCCTCGTTCAATCAGACACTTCTCCCTAAGAAGCTTGACAGCCTCGTGAGAACATCATTCTTTCTATCTCCCATTTCGCCACACCCACAATTAAAACATAAAAAATATTAATGACTTGTTCAACAAGCATCCTGGCAAACTTTAAAGGTATTTAATAAAATGTTATTCAACATATTGAAGGAAAGGTAATGCTATGGATTAAGGAGTAAACATGACCAATACATTTAATATCCTAATACATCATAGATACTTAAAAAATAACTTAGACATAAATTTCTTAAAATCGTAAGAATTCTGAGTTTACACGTTAAGTTAATGGTAGCATAACTTAAATTCAAGAAGAGTAACTTTATTCTTATGGCGCTAGGCTGCTCGTTAGCTCGTTAAATACTATAATTATAAAATTGAATCTTCTTAATATCTTTGGTTTCAAATTAAGAACAACCTATAAAGTGTAGTCTCATTACAACAACTAACCAACCAAGGATGACTACACTTGGAGTTGGTAATATAAATCATAAGTTTCTAGATTTGTTGCTATAATTAGGGACAGAAAGTGAACAAGTTTTTATCATGGTAATTTAAAATCTAATCATAATAAAGATTAAAATAGTCGTATAATAATGATTTTTCTTAGGTATTAGAGTTGTAAACCACATAAAAAAACATATCCTGATTAAGTTTAAATAAAGTGTGTTTTTGATGTGATTGACAACTCCAAAGTCTTAAAAACTATTATTGTAGGTTATTTTAATCTTTATGACAATTGGAGTTGGAATTATAAAAATATATTCACTTTCTATTTCTACCAAACAAAATTATAGAACTAATTAAGTCTAGAAATATATTGTTTATAGTACATTACTATACGTGTAGTTATCTTTAATTGTTTAGTTGCTATAATGGGAAACACCAGTATAAATAAGGTTGGAGTTCTGTGTTTGGTTTTAAAAGCTTAATTATTTAGTCTGCATTATTTGTAAAACTCTTTAAAATTGAATTTAGAGCTTACAAATGATACTATTTATTATTTTAAAATTAGATATAAACCACTCATTTCTGATGTAATGATTTTAGTTTTAACATACATAAATTATTGGTTAAATTAGCTCTATTATTATGATCCACTCTAGTAGTGATTAAATAAAGTATATGTGTCATAATTCTAGAATGAATATCTTCTGTAGTATAGAAGATAGAAGATAAGTTCAAAAATTTTAATTTATTCTTGAAATTATCTTTTTGGGATTAATATAGACTTATCATGAGCGAATGTATCTTTTAATCAATAATTGAAGGTGTGAAGATATTGAAAAAGAGAGTTAAGACTACCTTAATTTTAGAATGAAACCATGAGATGAGCAAAAATCAGCAGATGCACTAGAACCAACTCTTACACCTGCACATGAACTAACTCATTACTCCTGCACCAACTACTAATATAGAAATTATATAAATTTATAAAAAAAAAAAACTAATAAATCATAGGATTAGTAAACTAAATAATGAAACTAAACAAAGTTTACTATTCAATTTCGGAACAACAACCCAAAGTTAACAAATTGGAGGAAGGATTTAGAACTTACATCTGAATCGTCTCTCCTTAACCCTAGCTAGTCAAAAGTAATTTCTTTTTTATCGATAGCTCTTCCAAGAAGAAAAATATGGTCCTCTCCTCCTCTCTTTTTATCCTCCCTCTCCATAGTAACCTTCCTTCTTTCATCGTACCTTTGATTCAGAAGTTGTTAGCTGGAGCTTTCTGGAATGAGTATCTGTTATATATGATTTCCAGCTTCGGGGACAGAGAAAAGAACATATGAGAACAAATAAGGAAATACATGCCTTGCGCGTGTTTTGTCCGTCTGGGTGTTCCCTAGGGTTTCATTTCAAAGCTTATGTGTTTGTATAATTGTATTGATAACTAATATTTTATAATTTATTAGTTTTTTTCTATTAAATTTATTTTATTTTATATTTTACAAATTAAAATATTCTGGTAATGAGTAAATATTATATGTCTAATATTTAAAAAAGTTTTTATGTGTGAAAATGAGGTTTCAAATTGTTTTGGGTATACATGATAAAAACCCCTTGTTAAAATTTCAAAGTAATTTTAGAAAATAACGTTAAAAGACAATGGGTTTCAAGTTTTACTCAAACATATAAAAAAAAATTTAAATGCACAAATAATTGTAATGAAGTTCATATTAATCCGAACTTTATTTTCGACGAGAATAATTTGATTGACAATGGTCTTAATGTTGAATAATTCATTTTCGTTAAAAATAATTAATTTGATAATATATATGAGTTGAGTAATTTATTTTGAATGGTTATATATATCATTTTTTCAATGTAGGAGTTTTAACAATATTAATATAAAGTAAGTGTTATTCGTGAAATATAACCATTTTATTTTTCAAAATCTTAATAAATATTTATAAATAAACTTAATAGGTCAAAACTGAAAAATCAAAATAAATACATAAGCAATATGCTTACAGGGTCATGTAAATCATTAATGAGTGTGAGTGTGATGAATATGAGAAACATATTGATTAATATTTTGAGAAGTTTTACCTTTTAAGAAGATAAAATAAAATTATCATTTATTATAAAATATCATAGGAAGTTTCTAGAAAAACATAATCTTATATTTTTGTTTAAAATTATAACGACCACCAATTTAGAAATAAGACTTATGATAAAAAGAAAGAGTCCACCACAAAATATATATTCATAGAGTGACTTTTAGTGATTCTTTACAATTCTTTTAAAAGAAAACATGGTTGTGGGAGGTAGGGATGGCAATGGGGCGGTTCGGTTCGGTGAATGACAATACCATCCCCGCCCCGAATTTACCCACCCCGCCCCGATCCCCGCCCCGATTCCCAATTTGGTTTTTAAATATAAACCATCCCCGCCCCGATCGGGTACGGGGTTTCCCCGCGGTGCACCGAAACCGAATAACAATTTAAATTTAAAATATAAATAATAAAATAAAATAAAATAATTCATATATTTAGAGTTATAAATTATCAAAATATTAAATACCAAACAAAAATAACATTCAATAATAATAATTTTAAAGTATTATATACCAAAACAAATAAACTTCCAATAATAATAATGTTTCAAAATATAACAAAAATTCTAATTGGACTAAATCTCCATTTTTCATCTTCATTCTTCAATCCAATTAAATCTCTATTCTTCATCTTCATTCTTCAATGGTTATGGTTAGGATCACATTCTGTATTAATAAAAAAAATATATTAATAAATAAAATGAAGTATTATTATATATATTACATATTTAAATAAAATCGAAAATATCATTGTCAAGTCGAGAGAAGACGTAACAAAGATTGTGAAAGACAAAGACGAATATAGAAAACACCCTACAAAAAGACGTGATGCCATTTTGTTTATATTGATTAGTAAAAAACAGTAAAATAATATTAGCAAAGAGTTTAATTAACCTTCAAACTGAAAACACCTTCAAGATTCAAGAGAGAATCATGGATCATGTATGTAGAATAAAGAAGATGTAACTAAAATTAAAATAAATTCTAGAGAGAGAAATGGTAATGAAGATTGAGGAAGAGGAGAGGAAGATGAAGAGATAAAAAGTAAAAAATAATTAGAGACATTGTGTATTAAAGATAGCGTGTAGAGGATGGAAGATAAAAAGATTTTCAATGAAAAAGAGAAAAGTAATGATGACATTAGTTAATGATTTCATTAATTAATATATTTTTATTAAATAAATATAATTATATTTTATCGGTTCGGTTCGGTTCGGGGATCGGTTCGGTGCATGTAAATACCATCCCCGCCCCGAACCCCGGTCAACATATTTCGGGTTTTCCCCGATCCGCCCCGATCCCCAGTCAAAGCGGGGAAAAACCATACCAATCGGTTCGGTTCGGCTCGGTTTCAGCGGGGCGGTTTCAAATTGCCACCCCTAGTGGGAGGTAACCGATATGATAATGATCTGAATGCACTAATTGAATCGAATTTTTCATTTGACATTTATTTTTATGTTCATTGATAATAGGTATTCCCATCATCAATTCTTTAGTCTTTATCACTTGAAATTTAAATGACCAAATCTTGTTATAGCTCTATGCTACACTTGAGATACATTCTCACTATTGATCTTTTCTAAATCCAGTAGAATCATTGCATCAAGAATAAACATTTAATTTATGATTATTTAGTGGAAATGATTAGTCTCACTCTCACCCATGATTATAAAGTTTGAATTATCCTTCCTCTAACAATACAATTAAATCCCTTTTTTTATAGGTGCATGCATAATTAGGGTGGTAATTGTTTCAGGTTGGCGGTTCCGTTAGTAGATTAACGGGTTAAACGATTCTACAATGAACCTGATCTCTTTACTATTTCGGGTCAAAATTTCTAACTCGAACCTGACTTATTTGTGATTTATCCGAATTGGACCCGTTTAACCCGATTTACATAACTCAACTTGAATCAAATCTGATGTAATTAATCCACGTATCTCTTTTTTAAATTAAAATGATATCAATACAAAATAGAAATTAAATTACAAATCATGAGTCCGAATAATCTCAAACAATATATAAAATTTGCATAAACTAAGTAAATAATATACCATTTCTTGGATATAAAAGAAGCTAACTCTGGAAAAAATCAACTAAAGATGTGATTACGATAAAATTGAAGCTTTAAAATAAAAAATTTCAAAAAATAGATAAAATTAAAATTTTCTATCCTATTAACTCTTTGACTAGTTAAATTATTTAGTAGTTATTTTTCAATTGGATTTTTAAATTCATTAGTAACAACAAAAAAAAACTATAAGAATTACTTTATATCCTATTTATGTTAATGAAAAAATGTATTTAATATTGACATCTCTTTTTTATTTTTTAAATAGGGTGAATTTGCCTATAATAATATATTCAGACTATTTTAAAAATATAATACACTATTACATATAAGTAGATTGAAAATTTGGCGAGAAAATAATAAATGCATGAACTACACTAAAATTTTGAAAACAATCTGAATATTTATTTTATTATTTTTAAAAAAAATTGTTTTTCCAACTAAGAGTGAAATTTCAAATTAATTATTACCATAAAATTTAATAATTGATTTATGAGAAATGATTGAGAGAACAAATTAAATTCATAATTTTTTTTTTCTCTCTCCTTATCTTTTATTACTTCTCATCTTTTATATATTTTTTCTTTAAAAATATTGTTAAACTTGAAACTCAGTCTCATATTTTAAATTGCTTTTAAGTTTTAACAATTGGTTTTTAATACGCCTCCCAAAAACAATTCGAAATAACAATTTTTTATAATACTGGATATTTAATATTTAAACTAATAGTAGAATATTTTAATTTTGTAAAATATAAAATAAATAAAATAAAATATTTTTTAATAAATAAATAAAATATTTAATTAATAAATCCAAAATACTAGAATATTTTAATTTTGTAAAATATAAAATAAACAAAATAAAATATTTTTTAATAAATAAATAAAATATTTAATTAATAAATCCAAAATAAAATTCAACTCTTCTAAACTGAACATCCCACACGTGGGCCCATACTTGATGTAAAGAGAGTAGATCAATTAAACTCCATTCTCTTGGATATCATATTTATCAACAACAGTGTAGTGTTTACTAGTTTTCTTCAGCATTTTAGAATTAATAGTTTCATTATTTATTGAGTTGACTATTCTTATGATTTATAATTCATTTTTTTTTTATAAAATTTATAAGAATGGGAATTTACTTGTTGGATTTTACAACAGCAAAACCACGAATCTTCTTAAACATCAATTATGTAACAAATTAATTTTCAAATTGTCTATAACAAACAACAAATTTATTAAAACTGAAATAACAAAAAAAAAATAACATCACAATATATGTGGTTCAGTCAAAATCGACCTACGTGCACGAGAGGGATAAATTTCACTAAATCAAAAAAATGTCAATAATAGAAACTTATATATATACTCTGCTCTCAAATGAAAAAAATGATTACACTAATAAAAACTCCAAAAACCTCTCTCTCTAGATCATTCAAATAATAAGAAAACCCAAAAAAATCCTAAGTTTGTTCACTCTATTTCAATTTTACTGTGTCTTAAGAGAAATATACCAAAAAAATGTATTTATATACTTAACCTGTTTCCATACCCGTTTACTTATCTGAAAAGTTAAAATCGGTTAGAATATAATTTAAAGTGATTGTTTATAATTTATATTTTAGATATAATTTAAACATTAGAATAAAGTATAAGGACATTTTATAATATTGTTGCATATATAAAAGGGAGGCAGTCCCTCAAGGATCTGCTGCTACGTTTTATAAAATTCTCTACTTCTAAACCCTAATCTCATCTATTCTTAATCGGAGTTCTTTGGATCTGTTATGGTGTTAATAATAATCAAGAACACTTCATAATTTTTCATGGTATCAGAGCGAAAGGAAAATTAATGAGAAAGTAAAGCAGACTCCGACAAGAACGGAAGAAAATCAAGAAGAAAACAAGTAAAGGAGATTCTTACAAGAACACAAGATATTCGGAAGAAAAGACAACGAAATCGATAACAACAATGACACAGATTACAAATAATCTTTTGTATGTATCTGCACACGATAACCCTATTATGTTAATTGTTACAATTCTTTTCAATGACTAAAACTATATTATTTGGAGTCAAAGTATTTGCATAGTATTGATGGCAAAATGGAAACAAGGTTTTATTGATGGGTCAATTAGTTGTCCTGAAAATGACATAGGTCTTAGATCTTAAATTCCTTAACAACTGAAATCAAAGAAGATTTTGTTTCAATCTCTTAGAAAGAAAACATAGACATCTTCTACAAGTTGCAAGATCTCTTATGTTTCAATCTAATTTACCAATCAAATTTTGGACATTTTCAAATTTAATGGCAACACATCTTATTAATAGATTACCATCTCAAATTCTTAAAAACAAAAAACTAGATTTAAAAGATATACAGACATTCAGATGTCTTTGCTATAGTTCAAATAATATTTCTAGAATATCAAATAGGAAAAATCCAAATTTGATATCCGAGGAATTAAATCTGTATTTCTTGGATATCAAATAGGACAAAAAGCATATAAGTTGTATGACTTAGAGAAAAACAAAATATTTACATCAAAAGATGTAATCTTTTTTGAAAATATCTTTCCTTTTGATAAATTGAATCATAAAAAGGAAGACTCACTAAAGAAAAATAATGACATGAATAATACTCAATTTTGTGATGATCTTAAAACATGTCGTCTAGGTCAAAATATTTCAGAAGTTACTCTTCCAAATGTTTGTTCACAAACTAATCAAGAAAAAAATGATCAAAATATTAGTGAAAATGAAATATCATCATCAGATGTAATTATTGATTTTTACCTGATTTAATTGTGTCTGATGATGAGATTATAGATCCTTTAAGAAAGAGGGAAAGAATTAGCGAACAACCTATTTGGACAAAAGAGTATATAATGAGTGTTAACAAATGTTATTATGTTCCCAAAATATTGTCATTTCAGTCATGTCTAAACAACACAAAACAAAAAGAATTTCTTTTAAATATCACTAGTATTTGTGAGCTTAATACATACAAAGAAGCTTGAGTGAATGATGGCTGGAACAAAGCTTTGAAACAAGAAATTGAAGCTCTTGAGAGTAATCAAACTTGGGAAATTGTTGATCTTCCAAAAGGAGAGAAAACAATAGGATGCAGGTGAATTTTTAAAACTAATCTAAAAAGAAGAGATAGATTATAAAAACAGTTTTGCATCAGTTGCAAAGACGGTCACCACCATACTTGTTTTAGTAGCTACGACAAATAGTTGTCATTTACATTAAGTAGATGTTAATAATGTTCTTCTACATGGATTTGATAAAGTTAAAAAAGGTAAAGTGTGTAAATTAATTAAAAGTTCATATGGACTTAAATAATCTTCTAGACAGTGGAATGTTGAATTCACAAGTAAATTAATTTCTTATGTTTTTTTAATCACCTCATGACAACTGTTTATTTACTTTGTGCAAAGGAGATTTTATTATTGTTTTGGTTATTTATGTTGATGACATGTTGATTTATGGTAATGATTTGACTGAAATTGGGAATGTGAAAAGTTGTTTGAATAAAAAATTTCCAATCAAAGATTTTGAAGATGCTAAGTTTTTTCTTGGATTAGAAATCAGTAGATCCAACGATGGAATTTGTGTTAATTAACGCAAATATATATTGAACAATATTCATGAATTTAGATAGACTAGGTTGCAGAATGTAGAGTCTTGAACACAACTTACCATTGCCAATCATCCTCCCCGATTCTATATCCTGAAATTCACAGCTATTCGGATAGAATTTAGTAAGATATTTTAAATCATGACAAATCTTTCTAATTAATAATAATTTGCACTCAAGATTTGGAACATAAAAAACATTTTTTAAACAAATGTTAGGCGTTAAGAAAGCCGATCCAATTCCTATAACTCTTGCGGACTCGCCGTTAGCCACGTGAACGGTGGGCAAATGATTTTGAGTACAAAAATCATGTAGTAGAGATAGGTTCCATGTCATGTGCTCCGAAACCCCTGAATCAACAACCCAATATTTAGAGTTAGATGTATTTAAGTGAGCGTTAAACGCTTTGGGACAGTCAGAGTTGATTCTGTCGAAGGCATTTGCGGCAACAGAACTGTTATCATTGTTTCCAGAGTGCAGCAACCCAGGATTAGCGACGAGGAGTTGACGAAAGATAACTGATTGGCCGTTTTTGGTGTCCCATGCTTCATAGGTGGGATCACCAGATTTGGGAGCGACGGTGGCTCCGGTAAGAAATGATAGTTTTCCTCTACCTCGAATGTTCATTTTGACGGAGCTTGCCCATTCGAGATAGTTGTCGTCGTTAGATCTAAAGACGGAGATAGGAAAATAATCCACAGAAGGGATGGTGAATGAGGAAGAATGTTGGCCAGCAATGATAGGAGATAGCTGATCGAGAAAAAAATGAAACTTTTAAGAGTTCAACCTTGCTCTCATACCATGTAGAATTTTGAGAGAGAAAATAAATAATATTTTATTACTCCATACTTTACATAAGAGGTCTAGAGTTTAAATAATAAACATTACAATTACAAGAAAGGAAATCAATTAAATAATAAAGTCATGTAATTGATTTGACAATCAACGGTCAATTAACAAATCAATTAGTCTAATTGATTGATTTGCTACTAACTTTCTCAACATTCCATTCCATGTTAATTAGCAGCTCAATTAGTCTATTGATTGATTTGCATATTTGGGAGATAATTCTACATGGTATCAGAGCGGGTTTTTTCATCTTGAAGAAACCGACTCACAATTTTTCGCTGCCTCCTCCAATGGTGGAAATAGTCATTGGAGGAGAACTCAAATGATTCTATAATATCATATTTCTCTAAAATTATTTATCAAAAATCCTAGTACGTTTTTTTTATAGTTTAGTCGAATCTATATCGAGCATCGTCTTCGTGTCTCAACTTATTTAATTTTTCTCCTTTTTTTTGGCCAGCCATGATAGGAAATCAATTAAATAATAAAGTCATGAGCTGGTTCATGATAGGAAATTAAAACAAAAAAAGAAATTGTATTGCTAGTTGATTGATTTGCTACTGACTTTCCATATTTGGGAGATAATTCTATAATTTGTTTATTTGTAAATAATGAATTGGTTCATGTACATCAGTTTCTAGATCAATAGTTGGTGCACATGATCTGGTTCATATTCATCCGTTTCTGTGATCTGTTCATGTGCATTATTTTATGTATCGGTAGTTGGTGTTGTGCCTGAGCTGGTTCATGTGCATCAATTTCCGTATTATTACTTGGTGCTGATCTAGATCAATAGGTGGTGCAGGTGCATGAACTAATTCATTTGCAAGTGGTGCACGACAATGATTTGTTGGTTCATGGGCATTTAATGTTTCTGATACATTTGCTAGTTCAGGTGCAGGACCATACAACTATTGTTCTATTAGTGGGCCAAATCTATATTTTAAATAGATAAACCAAACTCGATTAAGAGAGCAGAATCCTACAAAAATTAAGTATTAATTTTTGTAACTTCCTTTGTTAATATCTTCGCTAATCCAATTACTATGTAATGAGTCCGATGTCCTTTAAAAGAGATATTACTTCTTATTGCTCCTGGTAAGGCAGCACTTACCAAAGTTGTAAATCAAGGCTGGAATTTAAATTTAATTGGTCTAAAAATAGATAAATCTTAACATATAAAATTTGTAAGACAAACCCATGAAGACGCACTGAGGAAAAAATATAGTACAAAGATAAATGAACAACCATTTTTCTAATAATTTACTAAATGATATGATGGAGTATATTACTACGACATTCATTAAATTGATAGAATCATTAAAACCTCCTCTTGGAATTAAACGCCTTAATGCTAGATAAATAGATAAACATTCCACGGTGTAATAAATTCCACTGTGCAATAAAGGGAAAAATATATAAAGTGAAGATTGTAGATGGTCACTTTTTATCCATGCATTATCCACTACTCTTCATTGTAAAATATGTAATGCATCACCAGATGAAAAAAAATTGAAACTATTACAAATGAAATCCATAAAGGAATAACTAATAATATATTTCAATTTTTGAACATCTTCTACAGAACAAGCACATGTATGATCCTCATCTCCTGAAATTATGACACATGCCTTTTTTAACCACCTATAAAATGCATAATAAAAATTATTAGAGTTTATTATAATAATAAAGAAAATTTAATTAATAATTTTTTGTAAATTAAAAATAAAATCAATACCTTAGAAATTCGGTCGAACGGTCTTATATATGAAAAGTACGCAATTTCAAAAAACAATTGTCTCAATCCGTCAATCGTACACACAGTTATGTTCATCCAATAAAAGTGTATTTCAACATAAATAAAGTTTTTATTTTCGGGATATTTTTGTCTCAAAAGTTTTATTTTCCGAACGTTTTTTTTCGAAAATGAAAATTTTGGGACGTTTTCTCCCAAAAATGAAATTTTTGGGACATTATCTCCCGAAATTAAACTTTTTGGACATTTTTGTCCCGAATGTTTTATTTTCAAGACATTTTCCCCAAAAATAAAATGTTCATAATGTTATTGTCATGAAAGATTTTTATTTTCGGGACGTTTTTTGTCCGAAAGATTTTTATTTTCGGTACTGGTTCATGTGCATGTGGTGCAAGACAACTATCTGTTGGTTCATGTGTATCTAATTTTTCTGGTACATTTGCTATTTCAGGTGCAGGACCATACAACTATTGTTCTTCTCTAGAAGAGAGCCATAATTTGTAAAATAAATAAACCAAATCCCAAATAAATTGCCACTTTTTATCCATGGGTTATCCACTACTCATGATTGTAAAATATGAAATGTATCACCAGATGAATAAGAAATTGAAACCATTATGGATGAAATTTATAAAGGAATAACTCCAATAATAGATTTGAATTTCTGAACATCTTCTACGGAACAAACACTTGTATGATCCTCATTTCCTAAAATTATGACACATGTCTTTCTTAACCACCTAAAATCATTACATTAGAAATTCAGTCGGAGGGTTTTATATCTGAAAAATACAAAATTTTAAAAAAAATCATCTCAATCCATATATACAAAACATCAGTGTATTTCAACATAAATCAAGTTTTTATTTTCGGGACGTTTTTGTCCCAAAAGTTTTATTTTTGAGTCGTTTTCTTCCGAAAATGAAAATTTTGAGATGTTTTCTTCCAAAAATTATGTTTTCTCTCGAAAATGAAACATTCAGGATGTTTTTGTCACGAAAGTTTATTTTTTGGACGTTTTTGTCCGAAAGTTTTTTTTATTTTCGGGACTTTTTTGTCCCGGAAGTGAACATTTTCGAAACGTTTTTCTCTCAAAAATGAACAATTTCAAAAAAATTCTCCCGAAAGTTAAAATTTGTTGGACGTTTTTTTTTTTTATGTATAACTATCTATCTGTTTAGCGATCTTCATGATTCATTTATTTGTTTATTCGTAAATAATGAATGTTGTCGATGAATTATAACATTGTAATGCATTTTAAATTTATGTTTTCTGATAATGTATAAATGTTTTACTTCGAAGAACACAAATTCATAAATGACCACTAAAATAAATAATTGTTTTACTTTATTTCTCAAAACAAAACATCTCAAAAATGAACAATTTAATGAGAAAACAGATCTAAACAATAAAGCATATCTAAACAGTTAAAGAAATCTAAACAATAAACATATCTAAAATGTGAGTAAAAATAGATGTCAATAAAATCTCCAAAAACAGTGTTTTGCTCCACATCGTTCTGCATAGCAACGTTCTGCACATAATCGTTCGACTTGTAATAAGATCTCGGCTAGGTAGGGAAAAAGTCTCTCCAACTAGTTTGCAACAAGTATTGCCTCTCTGGACAATTTGTAAACTCTGCTAGGGTTTTTACGAATTTGAAAAAGTGGAAACAAAAGACCATTAACATTGAAATAAAATAATAAATAAAATAAATGTTACGTATAACTAGTTCTGAAAAATAAAATAGCATGAACTATGTTTTGTTTTGGGTTGGGAGAAGTTTGATAAACAGAAATAATTTAAGGATTATGGCAAGTTTTGGATTTGAGATTGTATTTATAATATCCGACAATATGTTTTCTTCTCTCCTGTACATGTACCTGTACAGGTAGCAATCCACATAGAATTCATGACCTTTTTGCTGACCCTCTATTGCCCCTATTACTAATGGTTTGGAAAATGGAGCGAGTCGGAGCGTGTGGGGTGTGATTATAGGAAATGATTTTGGGATTATAAGAAGGTTTGGTAACTTGGTTAAGTAGTTCTCTAGGGAGGTTATGGTCTTATATATTATTTTTAACCCCGGAGAGAGTAGAATGTTTAATTTCAGATTTAGATTTTCAAAACTAAATAACCCTTCAGTGCATTGGTTAGTCACATGATACGAGTTGTATAGGGAGTCCATTGTTCGAATCCGAATCTGTAGTTTTGAACAAATAGTTAAACAAACTTTCTTTTAAGCATACCAAATGCTTATGAATATTCGACCACAACACAACTAAATCAACTAGGATTAGACGGGGAATACGTAGATCTAAACAAAACTAAAACCTGCACAAACGAGAATCTCATTCTTTCTTCGAATTCGGGTTTATGTCCTTGGTTTATTTCAATTAAAACCCGAATCATCACGTAATATACTTGAATCAAAGATAACTATTATATTATGAATCATAGGAAGATCGGAATTCGAACAGGTTTAAGATATTTTCAGAAAACAATTCTGATGACCTAAGTTTGAAAAACTCATCAAATCGTTAATTAATTCTAAATTCGTAAAATTTAAAATTTATTTAAAATCTTAAAAATTTAGTTTGAAAATTTATTAATTATATATTATTATTATTATAATTATTTATATATATATAATTAAGTATTTTATATCTAGTTAATTTTAAAAAATTATATATTTAAATATAAAATTAATTAAAATATAATAATATGTAAATAACACTATAAAAATTATATTTACAAAACTATTATATTAAATTATTTATTTGAATAAATAAAAAAATTATTTATAAATATAAATTTATTTATTTTTAAAGTAAAATCGCATAAAATTGTAAAATCAAAATTGTTTATAAACTCGAAAAATTATAAAATCTTATTATCCTAAATAACAAACTCGATAACTTTATCTGAAATTAAAATTGTAAAATTTAAAAAGTTAATTCAAGATTTCAGTAACTTGGTGGTTTTTTAAATTATTAGAAAGTTGTTGGGCTTCATTTGAGCGCTTTTGTGTTAGCATTGGACTTCCACAGTCTTGGATCCAATATCTGCTTGTTTGGGCCCTCTTTTATTTTTCGACACAAAAGCATTTACTAAGCCCAAATATTTAATTCATTTATGAAATTATAAAAATTATGCTACAAAATATAGGTGTTTACAATAATAATTTTAATAAAAAATATATTTTAATAAATTAACTAGAGTGATGAAAAATAAATAAAATAAAAATATATTGTTTAAATTTAGTTTATTCAAATAACTCAAACCAAATAAGTCATGATCTTATAGATAATAAGGTTGTTTAATTTTAATAATGAAATATGCAATCTCTCGTCAATTAAATTATTTAAATAATTCAAATAATATATATATATTATTAATATATTTATCTTAATTTTGTGAGGGATTAGGTGAGGGAATTTGATAAGGGAATGACTTAGCATAATAATTAAATAATTTCTCTATTTTCTCTCTTTCCTCCTACTTTTTTTACAATGCCAAGTCATTCCATCACCAAATTTTCTCTATATCCCTCCTCTTATTCATTTTGAGATTATTATTATCAATACATAAATTAAACTACAATAATATTCTTAAATTAATCTTAGAAATAATAAACTGAAGAAATCTTAGAAATAATAAACTGAAGAAGTGATATATTTAAAAGATAATTAATGTAATATGTTTAGGATTAATTTTAATTAATTTGATTCAGTTTATATAATAATTAAGCATGATGAAACTTTAAAAGGAAAATAAAAAATTGTTTTAAGTGTAAAGAAACAATCTAGATATTAACAAGCTAGTGGAGCAGTGGAGTGCATTTAACAGACTAGATTACTAAAATTAAATAATTTGTTTTTTTTTTCCCAAATTTTAAGTGATTTTTTAGTAGTTCATTTAATTATTATTTTTATAAATAAAATTTCATTTAAATAATAAGATAAAACGGAATTATAATTAAAATAATAATAATAATAATAATAAAAGAATAAGAAAGCTACAACCACCAAATTCTGTATAATTGAACATCCAATTAAATATGAATAAAAACAATTTATAAATATTAAGAATGAAATAATGTTAAACATAGCAAGTTAAGTACTTGATTCACAATTTCAATCTAGCTTAAATAAACAATAATTAATATTTTTTACAATAAGATTTTTGTGCAACCACTTCTCAACGAGACATGGAACATGCATTTAGGGCATTTCATCCACTTATTCTTCTTAACAAGAATATCAAAAGCAATGTCATTGTCATCCTTAATTTTTTCAATCTCTTTACAATCAAAGACAGCCTGCCACGAAGTTTTGCACTTGAAACATAACGGTTCTTTACAGTAAAAACAAATAGACCGCTTTACATACCCACCGCATTCGTTCACCATCAACGCTGAACACATTCGATTAGGGTAATAGATGAGATCGAACCCCAAAATGAATTTGTCGAAAAGGATATCACACCATCTTTCAAACAACTTAATAGGGAGGATCGAACGACAAGAGAGTATGTCAAGATTGAAATCACAACATAGGCCGGGACATTTGATCTCCGTGGCCTTGTCAATTTCAATTTTCATTTTAACGTACTTGATAATGCAATCGTTGCAGAAAGGATGAGTACAAAACCTTCCATTCTTAAATTTTCGTTCGGGAAAAATTGTGGGCTCGACACATATTTCACACGTGAAACTCGCAAACTCATGCAACTTTTTTGGGGGAGACAATTGTATGGAATGAGGGGTAGAGAAACCTACTAGTTGTACCATCCTTTGTATAAAGTTGGCCATGGTAAAAAGTTTAAAATTTCTTCTGAAAATTTATGACACAAATACACTAGATAAGAATTTCAACAAAATAAAAAAACTATGAAACATAGACATGTGAAACAACAACAATAGAACAATTACAATGCTTAATATAAAATTTCTTGTTGTATAGAGAAAAAAAAGAATAATAAGAAGAAATGCTCACCAAATTTATAAATAAATTTCACAACATATAATAGAAAAAGATTGTTAGATGATATGTATATATATTCTTGAAATATGCATCAACTAAATAAATAATATACAATTTATTGGTTATAAAAGAAGCGATTTTAATTCTAGAAATAATCATCAAAAGATATGGTCACGTTAAAATTGACTTTCAAATAAAATTTACCAAGAAAATAGATAAAATTAAATATTTTCATCCTATTAACTATATGACTAATTAAACTAGTAGTTATTTTTCAACTGAATTAAATTCATTAATAACAACAACAAAAAAATTGAAGAATTACTTTATATCCTATTTAGATATTAATAAAAAATATATATCTGATATTGACATCTTTTTTTTTTTTTAAATGGTGAATTTGTCTAAAATAATATATTCAACTATTTTAAAAACATGTTGGACTATTACATATAAGTAAATTGAAATTTTGGAAAGAAAATAATAAATGCATGGACTACTTTAAAATTTTGAAAAGAAAAATCTAAATATTCATTTCATAATATAATTGTATTAAATATTTAAAAAAATATATTTTTTCAACCTGAGTTAAAGTTCAAATTAGTTATTGACCATAAAATATAATAATTAATTTATATGCGTAACGTTATAAAAAATTACCTAATATCTAGGTCTCATTTTTTTCCTATTTTTTCTTTTAAAATATGGTAAACTTGCACAAAAAAATGTACATTTGATTATTTCAAACATTATTTTTAAATGTTATTATAATTGGGCTCTCCAAATTTAATTAATGTGAATTTTAGTTTTATTTATTCTAAAAAAATACTTAGTATCTTCTATCAATTCCACCATTGTTTTTTTTTTTAACTCTAACATTATAATTTTAAAACAACACTTTTTAATCTATTAAGTAACCACCATTCAAACTCATCACATTTTAGATCAAGTTCATATTAAAATTTTATCATAAAATTCTTCACATATAACGCCAAAAATTTATCATTTTCGAAAACAGTTTTTGAACTTGTGAATCGCTCCCCAAAACTTACTTTTCTATCGAGTGATCTCAACTGAGACGAGAAAATTAAAATGATGGGCTCGACTAGAGTGCATTTAAAATTTTTTTGATTTATAACTTTGATTTTTGTAGAATTGTCACTGAATTACTATTTGAAAATTAGAAAAGAAAAATACTTTGTGTCTTTAAACGTATTTTAAAATTTTTTTCTTTGTTCGGTGCTTGATTACACATAAGAAATGGTATCAATGTTATGTCTAACTTCACATGATAGTCTCTATTTTAAACACTTGGTAATTTAAAAAATATTATTTTACAAATTATTTATTTATTTCATCATAAAACATGCCTATAATATAAATCCAAGCTTAAACGTGTGTCATGTTTTGGTATAATGTTTTTCCTAAGCATTCATCTACAATATTGTTATATATGTTCTAAACTTAAAATATTTATAAAGTTGCTAGTACTTGTAGGCAAGTAACAATACTCATAAATAGTGCTTATAAAAAAAAATGTGTCATGTTACTCTTATTTAATTTTTAAAAATTAAAATAAAAATAAAAAATAAAAGTGTTAGACCATTTCCAACCGAACCTCAAACTCATACTCAAATCTCATTTTTCTCCAACCGATACCAATACCCAAACTCAAATCTAAAATGAGTTTTCCCTATTTTCTCTCTCCAAAAAAATCATATTTGCTTTAATGCTGTAGCTAATTTCAATTTTTTTTTTAATTTAACCCCTAAACTTAATTTAGATATATTTTAATTTATTTATACAATTTATTTATATAAAATAAATTTATTTATATGATATTTTTTATATAACATAAATTTATAATAATGTTAAAAAAAATTATAATAGTGTTAAAAAAAATTATAATAATATTAAAAAATTATAATAATGTTAAAAATTTATAATAATATAAAAAAAATTAAAATTTTTTAAAAATTATAATAATGAACAATATTTAATGATGTTTATTTTTTTTTAATAATATTTGTTTTATTATTATTTTGTACAATGTTTTTTTTATAATGTTTATTTTGTGTATTTCTATTTTATTTTGTATTTAAATATAATTATTAAAATTATAAATTATAAAATACAAAATATAATTATAAAAATTACAAAATACATTACAATAATAAATAAAATACAAATAATTTTAATTTTGAAAATTTATCTCCTTTTTATATGTACAAATAATTTTTATTTTATTTTATGTGTATATTTTTTAGCATGTGTATTGTAATTTTTGAATTTTTATAATTAATTTATAATCAAATTTAAAATAATAGGTTAATATTAAAATATTGTGGAGTAATTTATAAAAATGTAAAATATATGGGGTGATATTAAAAAGTTATAAAAGTTGATATAAGGAAGATTATTATAAGAATATTTTTCTGAGTTTGAGAATAAGTTTTTCAGTTAGAGAAAAATTATTGTTTAATGTGACAATTACACTAAAATGAGTTAAAAATGAGTTTTTCCAGTTAGAAATGATCTTAATTTCAAAAATAAAATTCAAATAGACCCTTATCCAAAATTAGTTTGTTTGTTTCTCTTAGAAATAATATACTTGGTGTTTTATATTTTCTGAAATTAATTAGAGTATTTAAAAACAATAAGTGATAAAAAGAAAATTAAAATAAAAGTAAACCAAACTAGCCTTAAAGTCAACTAAGTAGGTGAGGTAGTGGTCAATTCTGAAGATGAGTCAACTCGGGAGAGGACTCGTGGGCGCGGACTGAGTGTGAATCAGTTGTGAATAAATTAGTGGATTTGGAAACAAAAACGAGTTGTGCATTTAGATTTGTGAAGGAAGGTCCTGAGACTCGATCGAATCTCAGGAGTCACTCGTCGTCACACTTGAAAACGAATGAGACTGAGATATTTGGTGGGTTATTTGATTAATAAAAGCAAATTGTTTCTCACCATTAGACAATTTCATCCTCTGTTAACTCTTCACTCAACCCTAAATTACATATTTATACATATCATTTTTATATATTTATATTTCTTATTTTATTTATTTAAATTAATTTTATTTATTTAATTTAATTATTATATTTTTCTTATTCATTAAATTTAATTAATTATTTTCTAATATTTAAATTAACTTTATTTATTTAATTTTAATTTTATTATTTAATTTAATTATTATATTTTTCTTATTTAATTAATTATTTTTTAATATCATTTTTTATTTAATATTTTTTATATTCGAATATTTATTTTGGTTTTCTTATTTAGGTTAAGAATTCTTTATTATTTAAAAAATAGGAATTCATTCGTAAAGTTTTACTTAAAATTATAATTTTTTTAGTTATAAAGGACTATAAATAAAATTATTAATGAAGAACTAAAAAAAAATATTTTTTATTAAATCCAGCCCTATGCAAATTTAAATTTATAATAAATAAAATTCAAATTACTAATCTTCAACCTATAAAAATAGAAAACCTTATATAAAAAAAAGTTATAATATTACGTACAAGAGGTGAATTTTTAATATATATATTTTATTAGAAAATTAAACAAATAAAATATCTAAAAAGAAAATTATAATTTTAAGTACATGAATTAATATATAATTTTTTTTCTCCCTATCATTACTCAAATACTTAATATTAAAAAAATAAAAAAATAAAAAAATCTAAAGAATATTAAATAAATAAAGAAGAAAAAAATATATTAAAAATTAATTAATTAATTATATTTAATAATAAAAAAACGTAATAATTAAATAAAAGAAGTAAAATAAAAGAAGTAAATATATAAAAGTGAAATTCCAAAATTTAGCTTTTCATTTTAAGTTTTATTTAAGCATTCTAACATGACATCCACTTTCTGAAACTAACCTACTAAGTAATCTTAAAACAACTAAAGACAGCTAAAACACAATGTTAACATTTTTCATCTAAACTGTTTTTTTAATCCAAAGTTAAATGATGAATTACCCGAAGATAAAAACTTACATAGATTACTAATGACCCAACAATGAGCCGCAATTGATCCCATAAGAGTAGGGGTCACTCACCCAAAACCTCCAAATTCAAAAGAAATATTTTTATGCAGTAATGACAGTCTCCTCCCTCTTTCTTTTATTTGTCTTACCCCTACAAATTGATCCCTTGCTCCAAACGCTCTCGTCGTTTTTATTCAGAAATCATTGCCTCATGCTCATCTCCCCTCTTTTGTACTTCGCAGATCTAAAATGTAAATAATTATAATATATGGTGTAAAATATGAATGTGTAAAATAATTTATTCAAAATTCCACCCATATAAATCACCGTGACGATGTTTTAATTAAGTCTTTAGAATTGAGATTCCAACTAGAATCTCGAAGTAAGATGTGAAAACTTTAACCTAATATAATATTATTTGTAATTGTTAAATTTAACTTTTATGTTATCTACCTATAATATATATAGAGAGTAATGAATTCAAAAAAAAATTATATATAACAATTAAATTCATAATAAATTACTCCAATAATATATAGTCAAATTATTTTTGACTTATCAATAGAAATTGGAATAATGTGAATTCCATTTCAATTGTGTATTTGAATCTGTTTTTATAAGTTTGTGTAAAATTTGAAATTCAGATTCTCAAATTTTAAAGTTTCTTTTAAGTTTTAACAAATGGTTTTTTAATACCGTCTCTCAAAAACAATTCAAAATAATAATTTTTTATAATACTGGATATATAATATTTACTCAAATACTAGAATATTTTAATTTTGATATAAAATAAAACATTTAATTAATACTTAAAATAAAAGTAACTCTTCTAAACTGAACAGCCCACACGTAGGCCCATACTTGATGTAAAGGGTGTTCTCTCTATCTCTTCTCTTGGATATCATATTCATCAACAACCATATTTTCTATAGGTTTGTTTAAATTTATTACTCGCATTTTAGAATTTGTAGTTTCATTATTTATTTAGTTGAATATTCCTATGATTTATAATTGGTTTTTTCTGTAAAATTTATGTAGGTTTAGGGATGAATGAATCCATCCATGATGTTAAACAAGATTGTCACCAAAACATTGTCTTTTGATTGAATGAAGATAAGATAAACAATCTTGAAGACCTGTTATCGAATTTGTCGAGGTTTGAGAATCATTTTCGTTAATAACTTTTAAATAATAAAATTTGCAATAGATCGACTTTTATAGCTCTTTCCATTTATAGGTTTTCAATACAAATGATTGGACATGACTCAATGTGTTCTACCAAAGTTAAACAAGATTGTCACCAAAACATTGTCTTTTGATTGAATGAAGATGAGATAAACAATCTTGAAGACCTGTTATCGAATTTGTCGAGGTTTGAGAATCATTTTCGTTAATAACTTTTAAATAATAAAATTTGCAATAGATCGACTTTTATAGCTCTTTCCATTTATAGGTTTTAAATACAAATGATTGGACACGACTCAATGTGTTCTACCAAAGCTTTTCAACCTTGAGATAGACCCTTTTATCTAAATTTGAAACAAGGGTATTAAGAAGATTCAATTGTATAATTCTACTATTTAACAAGCAACCTAACTTCATAAGAAGAAGGTTGATCTTCCTGAATTGGAGTTATATTACCATTAACTTTACATAAACTCGGAATGATTATAGATGGCTTGAATCTTCCAAAATTTGTTTTGGATTTTATATCAATTTTTTTTTTTAGTATTTATGACGTATTAGGATATTAAATTTATTAGTCATGTTTACTCCTTAATCCATTGCACTACCTTTCCTTTAATATAATGAATAACATTTTATTAGATCCCTTTAAAGTTTTTCTAGAATGATTATTGAACAAGTCATTATTATTTTTCATGTTTTAATTGTGGGTGTGGTGAAATGGGAGTCAAGAAAGAATGATATTCTCACGAGACTTCCAAGCTTCTTAGGGAGGAGGGTCAGGGGTTTGAAGAACCAACATCAACCACGATCTAAATGAGGAAGAGTTAAAAATCAATGATTGTGAGAGGTAAAACAATTCCTTTCCATTATTAATAAAGTAACTTTTGAACAAATATTAGATACATGTACTTCTAAGATTCTTTTGAACAATTGTGATTTAGAGTATAAACTTGAAAAACAATCAATAAAACTAACTTGAAGCTCAAAGTTTACTAAGAAAATGAATAAAATTATTGATTATGAAGTAGTGTTTGTTATTTCAAACTAAGAATACATTTTTAAAAGTAGAAGAAGCGATGAAGGAAAAATATTGTAATTTTTATTAAACATAAATCATTAAAATACAACCAAATGAATAAATGGTGGAGTTAAACAATAGAGAAATTCATGGACATGATCTACTATAAATGCTCTTAAAAATTACCCACTACACTACAAACTAAAACTAAAATTAAAATGTTAAAATATCAAGGAGAAATAACAACAGTTTCAAGAAAACCTCAACAAGGAAGAGCAGTTTCTAATGAGTCATCTAGAAACTTCTATATCAGTAATATCAGCAAGGGTGCAAAAGCATCAATTTATGTTATCAGTAATATGGTTTCTGTATTAGTAATATCAGGAAGTGGTGAATGAGGTGCCTCTGCTAGTTCTGGTGTGGACCATCTGGTTTTGGTGCAGGAACATCTACTTCTCCATACGATCTTATTTACTTTTGAAATAGTAAAACTAGTTAATAAAAATAATGTAATAATTATCGTAATTCCCTTTGCAGATGTTTTCACTCCTATTATTTATTAGATTAATTTGTTGTCATTTCATAAAAAAAATAATACTCTCAATTGCAATTGAGAAATCGTTGAAAAAACTCGCCAAAACCGTCGAGCTATGAGGAGTTTCATTATCGTAGAATCTATTAGATCCTACTATATAAAAATCATATGATATCACAATGGAGACGTACTGAGTTACAAGACACTATATAGAAAAATGAACAAGTTTTTATTCTAATCATTGATATTATGGTGAACATTATACACATATTCATGGGTTGTTAAAACCTTCTGGATTTGAAGTCCTTAATACTTGATAAAACACTATACTTCACAAATTGTAGAGAGAAAAAACATAAATCATAAACTATACATTGTCAATTTTCGTCCATTGATTATCCACCAATCTTGACTATAATATCTAAAATAAATTAGTGAAAGAAGCAATAATTAACATAATAGAGAAACTCGTATAGGGATTAGTTCAAGAATACATTTTAAATTTTTGACATTCACGATAGAATACATACTTGATTCTCATTTTCTGAAACTATCAGTTTAACCACTTGCAAAAACGCATTAACAAAATTATTAAATTTAAACCTAATAATAAATATAATTTAACTAATAATTTATGTAAGTTAAAATCTAAATAAATGCGATATTTGAGGAGTTTGTCTTCGATTCCCAAAATAATAAGTAGTCGTTAACTATAACTTTCAATTTCAAATTGCTTAGAAGGAATGCAAATAAGATTAATAGAATCAGGATTTTTGTTGTTCATATTGATATAAGATCCGAAAATAAATAAAATATTATACATATTCTGAAAATGGCTAAGATTGGAAAAAAAAGACATAATTTCAACCACTCATAATGTATAGTCTAATTACGCCAGTTAACCAAGCAATGATAACAGAACTACAAGCTATGTAATAAAATTTGGAGATGGCTAAATTTTGCTTCTTAATTTATTCTAACCCAATTGAAAATGAATAGATGTTATTCAACACAACAATAGTTGTTTTGGGTCATCATAGTTGTTAACTACATAAAAAACATTTCATATTAAAAAATGACACTAAATTTAAGATTAAATGAAAAATAATTATATTTAGAAAATAAAAACAAAAATAAGAACTTTTATCAATGAACAAAAAAATAAGACAAAATGTCACTTTATAATATTAATAAGCCCATTGTATTAGCTGATCCTTCTTCAATCACAAGAAAATAATACAACACATTAATGAAAATGCATCTTTTTTTTTTCATTTTGATTAACATGTATCATTTTCATTTTGATTAACATGTATCATTTTCATTTTCAGTGATGGAAGTATCATCTAATACAATTTGCATTTCTATGTGAAATTATACTTTTTTTGTGCCATTAATACTATTTTTTTTTTGTTATTTTTTCTTATTCTGTGCATGAGAAGATTGTAAATTATTAAATTTAGCTATATCTTTTTGTTAATAACTAAAAATTCTCATTTTTAATTTTATTTTCTGAATATAATTATTTTTATTTTAGTGCCATTTTTAAATAGAATAAGTTGATTATGCGGTTAACAACTATAATGGCTTAAAAAAATTGTTATACGCGCATTATTATGCATAACAATTGGTGTTGGGTGGATTAAAATATGTTTATTTTCAATCGAGTTAGAACAAATTATACAGCCAAATCTAGCAATATTCGAATTATATTATATGGCTACTAGTTTCGCTATCATTGTTTGGTTAGTTGGCGTAATGAGACTATACATCTTGAGTGTTTAGAATTATGTTTTTTTTCTCCAATCTTAGTCATTTACATAATTATGTATAATATTTTATATTTACCTTCATATCTTTATATAAATGTGAATGACACAAATCCATATTAGATTCATCTTTTTTGAGTTCTTTTTAAAGTTTTTCGGAATCATACTAGTTAAACTATTTATTATTTTGGGAATAGAACACAAGCTTCTCCTCGTTTATGAGATATTTATTTAGATTTAACTTACAAAAATTATTAGTTAAAATATCTATACTATTATCTTTAAATCTAATAATTTTGTTATATGTGTGATAATTCCACAAAATGAGAATAAAAAAGTGTGTATTATATCGAGGTGCAAAAATTAAAAATGTAATCTTAGACTAATCCCTATATGAGTTTCATCTATTATAATTTCAAGTGTTTTTTTGACTAATCCCTGAAAGTGGTCATGTATGGTTTACCATATAAGTTTTTCCCTTTATTCGATATTTTGGGAAATTAAGGATTTTATTAAGTATTTAGGGCTTCAAATCCACAAGGCTTTAACAACCATATAGATATGATTAATACTGGTATAATATTACCATAATATCAACAATTAACTTCTCTTTTGCTGAGAAATTAAGAAAAAAAATTGTTCATTTATATATGTGGGGTCTTGTAACTCGTTACGTATCCATGGGGATATCATATAATTTTATACATTAGAATCTAATAGATTCTATAATAATAAGACTAGGGCTGCAAATGAGCCGAGTCGAGCTCGAATTTGCTTGAGCTCGAACTCGACTCGATTTAGCATTTCTTAGCTCGACTTGAACTCGAGCTCGAACAAGTTTATAAATTTGAGCTCGAGCTTGACTCGACTATTTACCTATAAGCTCGGCTCGACTCGAAAAGCTCGAACTCAAGCTCGAATTCAAGATCGAGTTCGAGCTCAAACTCAAGCTCGAGTTCGAATTAAAGCTCGAATTCAAACTAAAATTTATTTTCAAAATAAAATATCAAACTTTCATACATATTCAACATTTAAAAAATAATATTTAAAATTGAAAATATGAAAAAATTATAACTATTTAAAATTCCAAAATCAAAATAATCCAAAAAGCATTCAACCACAATTACTAGTCAAAATTTTAAAATATAAAATTCTAAAACTAAAGTACAATACTATATAAATTGTTTGAACATTTAATATATTAATATTTTTTAAGTCACGTTCTTCAAGCATAGCACAAGTACACCTACCTGCATTTAAGCTTAAAAATAATTAATATTAAAAATACATATTAAAACAAATAACTAAAATTTAACTTACTTTAAGGTTTAAGGGTAGATACGAACAAAAACAAATTCAACCTATTTTTTATTAAATATTATTATATATAATTAAATTATTTGGGTACAAATATAATAAGAATTTATTGACTTTTATTTGTAGAAAGAATCTATTAATTTATTTATATATTACAATATATTATTAATATTATAAATTTATTTTTTCTCTCAACATATTATATATAATATATACTAACTTTTTTATCTCTTCATAATATATACAAAATATATACTAACATTTTTTTATCTTTTATTATATATAATATATTAATTTTTCAATATTATATATAATATAATATAATATTGTTTACGCATAATAGTGTTTTTCTATATAGATCTATGATCAATATATATTAAAAATATTTTTCTATATAGATCTATGAACACTATTAATATATATAATAGTGTTTTTCCATATAGATCTATGAACAATTAATATATATAATAGTGTTTTTCCATATAGATCTATGAACATGAACGATCTATATAAGCACAAATTTCTTATAATAAAAAAAATCAAAGTTATTTAAAAGTATGAACAATAACTATAGTAGAAATGAAAATGTATTTTAATTTACCTCTAAGTTTCTTATGAATGAATGAGAGAAATAGTGTAGATGAGAGATAACATAAAAAAATGTATACATACGTATTAGCCTATTATGAATGAGTGAAAATAATGATGAAGACGAAAGAAGAAGGAAGAAGAAGAAATGGTGAAGATAGAGGAAGAAGAAGAAAGAAGAAATGATGAAGATGAGAAAAAAGAAGAAGAAACGGTGAAGACAGAATAAGAAAAAGAGATGAAGAGTCACTAATGAATGATACATTAGAAATTAGGGTTTTATTTTATAACAATATAATATAATAATGTGGATTATGGGGCTTCTATATGGGCTTTGAAAATAGAGAAAAAAAATTTGTTTAAAATTTTAATTTTTTTATATTAAATAAATAAATAAATATATTATATATTATCGGGCTCGAAAAAGCTCGACAAGCCATCGAGCAAGCATTATATGAGCTCGAGTTCGGCTCGAATATTAAACGAGCCGGCTCGAGCTCGGCTCGAACTCGATCAAAGTCAAGCTCAAGCCGAACTTTGATCGAGCGGCTCGCGAGCGGCTCACGAGCGGCTTGACTCATTTGCAGCCCTAAATAAGACTCTTCGTAGCTTTGAGCAGAATTTTATTTTATTAATTGGATTTGATTTTACTATTTCAAAAATAAATATGGTGAGGAATTGTTGTTTGGAGATGGTCATGCACCCACACGAACTAGCAACTCATGCACCTGAACCAACAACTCATGCACCATTTGCTGATATTACTAATACAAAAGCTCCTATATGACTTATTATAAACTGTTATTTCTTGTTGAAATTTGCTTGCAATTGTTGTTATTTCTCATTGTTTTAACATTTCAATTTTATTTTTTGTGGTGTAGTGGTGGTTTCTAAGATAATTTTTAATAGATCATGTTTATGTATTTCTCTATGTTTTAGCTCCACTATCTTAAGGCAAATGATCTCTAGGAAGTTGTTGAGAAGGAGTATGAAGTGTCGGAATTACAAGTTAACTCAACACTGACACAAATAAAGAATCACAGGGAGAAGAAGACAAGAAGTCGAAGACAAGGACTACTATGTTTGTTGTTTTCTCAACTAAGATTTTCATCAGGCTGCAAACACCATTGTCTTTTTACTCAATAGAATACTAACTAAGGATGTAGAAGGAATGAAAACCTTTGAGGCATGGTTACAAGCCTTCTATGAAAACCTTAAGGTACTTGATGTTTGTGTTTTTCTTATGTACCACAAATCAAGAGATATAAGCTAGACAAAAAGGCTGAAGTTAGAATCTTTGTGGGGGTACATCACAATTTCAAAGGCTTATCGAATTTTTCAACTTCAAACCAAAAAGATTCTAATAAATCGAGATGTGCACTTCATGGAGAATGACAAGGAGAATGACAAGTGAAATTTGGAAGAAGTAGAACTAATTCCACATTCTCAGCTAAATGAAGAAGAGTTGGTGGATTATGAACTAGTGAGAGGCACAAGATTGCTCTATGATATCTACTAAAGTTACAATTTTGTAGTCCTTAAGCCTACAAGATCATTAGAAATCTAAAAAGAATTCAAAACGGAGAGCTGTAATGAAAGAGGAGATCAATATGATTGAAAAATAATACTTAAAAGCTTATAAAGGGCCAAGTGATAGAAATGTGATAGGAGTGAAGTGGATATTAGAACCAAGCTGAATGCAAATAACTCTATTAACAAACACAAAGCAATATTTGTTGTTAAAGGTATGCTTAGATCTTTATTTTTGATTTATTTTAGAGAAATTTGCTCATATAGCTAAATTTGATACCATTAGATTGTTACTTGCTTTGGTTGCTCAAAAGGGCTTAAAAGTGTATAGTTATATGTTAAATCTACATTTCTTAATAGAGTTTTCGAAGAGAAGATTTATGTTGAGCAACCTAAAGGGTTTGTTGTGAAAGGGCATGAAGATGAAGTCTATTTGTTCAAAAATTCTTCTATAAAATGAAACAGGCTCCAAGGACATGTTATAGTAGAATTGATAAGCATTTGATAGAGTTGGGATGAAAATCATGTAAAAAATTGATGAGATCTTAATTACCAAAAAAACGTATGCAAATGAGATCTTAAAAAAGTTGGACAAACGTGATAAAGTTGATAAAGTTGATGAGACTTTATTAGAAGACCGTATTTACTTTTGAAATAGTAAAACCAAAAGCAGTTAATAAAACAGAATCAGTAATAATTATCATAATCCTACTTTTTGATGTTAAGCCGTTAAAAGAACTCGCTTAAACCGTCAAACTAAGAAAAGTCTCGTTATTATATAATCTATTAGATTCCATTGTATAAAACCAAATGATAAAGACGTACTCAGTTACAACACACCATATAGAAAAATGATCAACTTTTTTTCTTAATTTCTCTTCAAAAGAGAAGCATATAATGATATTTTGGTGAATATTATACCAATATTTATCATATTTATAGGATTGTTAAAACCTTCTGAATTTGAAGCTTTTAATACCTGATAAAAACATTAAACTTTTCAAAATGACTACTAAAGAGAAAAAACATTAGACCATATATTGTCATTTTCATACATTGATTATCCCACCAGTGTGAAAGAAGTAATGAATACCATAATGGATAAACTCATACATGGATAAATCCAATAATACATTTTAAATTTTGTACATCCTCAATATAATACACACTTCCTTGATTCTCATTTTCTAGAATTATCACACACTTTGTTTAACAATGTGAAATAAATACATAACAAAATTATTAAATTTCAAATAATAATAGAAGTAATTCAACTAATAATTTGTTTAAGTTAAAATTTAAATAAATACCTCATAAATAAGTTGGAAGAGTTTCTCTTCATTTTCCAAAAATAATAAATTGTTTCGTTTGTTAACTCTAACTTTCAATTCCGAATAGTTCTACAGGGAATGCAAATAAAACGAATATAATATGGGTTTCTGTAATTCACACTGATATATTAATGTGAATGACACAAATTTAGATTATATTCATCTTTTTTTGCGTTTCTTTTAGAGTTTTTCGAAATTAGAAGTTAGAGTTAACGAATTAAACTACTTATTATTTTAAAAATCGAAGACAAACTCCTCCAACTTCATTTATGATTATTTATTTAGATTTTAACTTACAAAAATTATTAGTCAAATTACATTTACTATTATATTTAAATCTAATAATTTTGTTATGCATTTTTGTAAGTGGTTAAACCAATCATGTGTGATAATTCTAGGAAATGAGAATCAAAGAAGTGTGTGTTTTATTGTGTAAAATTTAAAATGTATTCTTGGATTGATCCCCGTATGGGTTTCATCCATTATGGTATACATTGCTTCTTCCACATTTTCATTTAAGATATTACAGTCAAGATTGGTGGATAATTAATAGACGAAAAGTGATCATGTATAATCTAATGCACTTTAAAAAGTGTAGTGTTTTATCAAATTTTAAGGACTTCAAATTAAGAAAGTTTTAACAACCCCTATAATATAATCAAAATTAGTATAATATTCACCACATAATATTATAAATATGATGAATATTAGTATAATATTCACCATATAATATGCGTGTCTTTTGCAGAGAAATTAAGAAAAAAAGTTGTTCATTTTTCTATACGGTGTCGGTCATAATTTGACAGTTTTACCGGGAATATCATATGGTTTTATATAGTAGGATTTAATAGATTCTACAATAATGAGACTATAATAAAGTAATGAGGGATATCATATGGTATTAACTTGAGGGTTTTAAAGAATTCTTTCAACATTTCTTATGTGTAATTGGGAGTATAATTTCTATTATTAAAGGACAACAAACTAATTTATTCCAAAGTAGTGAAAACATCACCAAATAGAGTTAATAATTAGGATTCTACATCAGAATCAACACATTTTTCAAACTTAGCATATGCAGAGTTTCTATAATATTTCATTTAACTTTGAAATATTATATATGTTATATAGAAGGACATGCTATATATGCTAAAATTCCATTATTAAAATAGAGATGGTCTAATGAATGCTTTCTCTATATGTAAAAGGATGAAGACAAAACCCAATATAGAGTACAATTGTACAATTGGGATCATTTTAACGTGATCAACTTCCCTATTATTTTTTCAATTATAAATCATTTTCAATTTACTCTCTCAAATTACCACAAAATAGTGCATAACCACTTTTTTTTTTTTGGTTTTCATCCATTTATTTATTAATTAATTTAATTTAAAAATATAAAACATATAATTAAAATTCATAATAACTAATTAAATATTTTAAATGAAATTAAATATATTATAATAAGATTAAAATAACAGACGTGTTTTATTTTTATTTAATTTTATAAATATAATATATATAATTAAAATTATTCATATTAAATTAAATAATTAATATTGTAACGACAAAAATCGACCTTTCTCGAGAGGAGTTTCTTTACTCGATAGTCGAGTCCCATAACTTACATTCCTCTCGAGGGAGACGAGAAACTAAAATGATACACTTGACTAGAGTATATTTAAAAACATTGATTTAGACTAACTTTGACTTTTTTTAGAATCGTCACCTAATTTACTTATCAAATAATTAGGAAAGAAAAACATTTTACGTGTTTAAACGCGCTTTAAAGATTATGTTCTTGGTTCGATGTTTGTTTACATACGAGAGAGGGCTCTCGTGATATGTCTCACGTGTCTGTCACTTTACCGTCTCTATTTTAAACTTTTGATCAATTAAAAGAAAATTATTTCTATACCTGTATTTATCCAATTATAGGTCATGTGTCTAAAGATAATCCAAAACTAAACATATGTCTAGTTTTTGTATATTATGTTTATAGAGTATACGTCCATATCATTGTCCTAAATCTAAAGCTTAATGTAATAAAATAAAATAAAATAAAATAAAATAAAATAAAATAAAATAAAATGATATTACCTCTAAATGAGAAGTGAGACTCCAAAATGTAACCATTAAAAGAAATTTTAAAAGAAAGTTTAAAAGTTACTTTGAAATTATAAGAAATACTTAATTACACCACAGTAATAAATGTGAAATTTGCAGTTAAGGGTTCTCTTAATGGGTTAAGAGAATAAATTGCTAACCATTTTAGATTTCAAAACTCAGCTTCATAAGAGGTTTTTAGCAAATAAATGAGCATTTATTTTGCTTAACACTAGAGTTGTTAATACAATCAACTTATAATATAATAGATTCAATAACATAGAAGGAAAGAAGGCAAAACCTGAAACTGCCTGCTACGAACTGCTTGCCCCCAACAACAACAACAACTGCTATCTCATCTGCAAAGCAAAGAAATATAAAAGACTGGTTACAAAATAACAAATAGAATCAAACAACACTGTTTCTCATGCTCTTTGGAAACTAGAAGTAGAGATTTACATGGAAGAGATGTGGGTAGAGAGAGAAAGCTCTATAAACCCTTAATTCTAGATAATGAATGCTTTCTCTCTCCGGGTCAAAACAAAATCCCATTGGGTGCATAGTACTTGATGAATCATTTTCATCTGATGTACTCTATCATTACTATCACAATGGTAAATTATTATTATTATTATTATTATTATTATTTCTGAGGGACACACTTTTGTACAAAAAGCTATAAGAGTGAGATTAATGAAATTATTTTAATTTCTTGTTTTTAATTATAAGAATCATTCTCCAAAATATATATATAAACAAACGAAATATAAACAAAGAAACGAAAACATAATAAATATTTTTATTTGAAAATATGCAAAATGTAGGCAAATCCTTACCTTTGATCCCTTCCCACGAACTCCTTTCTCCAAAAATTCCGGCCAAAAATCCATTAATCTAAAATCAAATCAAAAGTTTTATGAAAATTTTTTAGCCCGATTTAAACGTCTCTTCTTTCTAACGGCTTTGTATATGAAACCAAATCAAACACCGGAGACTGACCTGGCTTGGTATCTGTAACCACCACCGGAGACGGCGGAGTAATCACCGGAGATTGTTCTGGTTTTGTATCTGAAACCAAAGTAAAGACAGGAGACTTCCTAGTTTTGTATCTGGACCGACCGGAGAGTGGACAACCGGAGAACTCGCCGGCTATGAACTACTTTCCCAAACTGCTAGCCAAAATCCATTCTTCTCCTATAAATCAAAGTAAAATAAGATAAAGTCTCTTTAATCTTAACTGAATCCATTATTTGTTTTTACAAAATCGATCTAAAAAACAAACTTCTTACATGTAGAAATCTTTTACTGTATATGTGGAAGATAGAAAGTTTTGGAGAGAGAGATCGAGAGTAAGCTATGGAAATTGGATTGGAAACCCTTAAATTTCTAGACATTATTTGAATTGAAAACGAGGATATTTTATTGAAAACTTTTAATGGCTTCGTGATCCTCGTGCTACAGAGGTTGTTTGTCATTTTGTTTCGAATGATTTGGTCTAACAAATTAGAAATCAAATCTTTCCAAAAAAGGATACATCTGTTGTCCATGTTTGTTCTTCTTCAGAGAGTACTATAGAGCATCCCAATATGAAAGAGGAAAGTTTTGCTTTATACGTGTTCTTGCCTGCTGTCATTTGTGGGAATTGGGAAAAGGAAGGCAAATGGCTTCTTTGACATCTTTTTTCTTTTCTGTAAAAGGATCAAAAACATACAAACAAATTAATCAATTAAGATTAAATTATAATATTTATAATATTGAAGTGTAAAATGTAAATGTCTACAATAATCATTAATAAGTAAGCTAATGTGCTTTTCTCTTAGAAGCTGTGTAACAAAACTTCATCTATAACTATTTATATCGCAGCAATTGCTCACATTTCAGTTGGCTCATGGCTTTTGAGTGGTCTATCCAAGATGCTAGTTTTGTTAATTCCCTTTATTAATATCTTTACTCCTCTAATTACTTACTAAATGAGTTTGATGTCCTTCGATAATAGAAATGATATTCTCGACTCCCCTTAATAATCTAATGAAAAAACTTGTCAAACTAGCAGAAATTTCATGTCATAGAATTTGTTAGATGTTATTGTATAAAATCCATAAAAAGACTTACGGATGCAAATTCCAGCATGTAGATAAACTAAAATTATAATAGATAAATAAACTACTCATTAAAGAAAAAAAAAAGACATAAATTGAACACCATAGATTGTAACTTTTTGCCTATGGTTATCCATTACTTTTTATTGTATTATTTGAAAATAAATTTTAATTTCTGAACAATTTCACAGAACAAACACACAAGTCTGTTACTATTTTCTCTTAAAATTATGACACAAATCTTATTTAACCCCATAGGTAAAATAAATAATATAAATTTATCATAATAATATAAATAATAATTTTTGTAACTTAAAACTAAAATTAATATCGCATAAATTCTGTTAGAGGAGTTTGTATTTGATCCCAATATGATATTTATTGTTTGTTATCTCTAAATTATAGTTATAAAAAGTTTGTCAGAGAAGACAAACAAACTAGATTTATGTTATTTTTATTTCTATAACATTTTAAGGTTAAATAGAATATTATAGAAACTCTACTAAATTTGAAAAACCAAACACATAACTCTATTACAACAACTAACCAAACAAGGATAACTACCCTTGTAGTTGGGTAATATAAATCACACGTTTCTAGATTTGTTTGTTATAATTATTTGTTAGGTAGAGGACAAAAAGTGAACAAGTTTTTATTAATTAAACTCCAATTGTAATAAAGATTAAAATAATAGTATAATAATAGTTTTTGAGGTATTAGAGTTGTTAACCAAAAAAAAATAATAATAAAATACGCTATTTAAGTTTGAACGGAGTATGTTTTTGATGTGATTGACAATCACTTTTTATTTCTAAGAACAAATTATAAAAAAAGTAGAAATATATTATTTATATTACATTACTATAAGTGTAGTTTTCTTTGGTTGCTTAGTTGCTATCGTGAAACAACACCAGTATAAATAACTTGGTTTTTAAAATAAGGTTGGAGTTATGTGCTTGGTTTTTAAAAACTTAACCGTCTAGTCTGCATTATTAATTTGTAAAACTCTTCAAAATTGGAATTTGGAGCTTACAAATGATATTATTCATTATTTTGAAATTAGATACAAACCCCTCATTTTTTAGGTAATGATTTTAGTTTTGACATACATAAATTACTCTATTATTATGATCCACTCTAATAGTGGTTAAATAAAAGTATGTGTCATAATTCTATAAATGAGTATTTTCTGTAGTAGAAGATATAATAAAAAATTAAAGTTTATTCTTGAAATTATCTTTCTGGGCTTAATATAGACTTATCTTGAACAATAGAAAGTATCATCACAATTAAAAGAAATAAGACTCATTTAAGTGAAGATATTAACAAATAGAATTATAACTACCTTATTTTAGAATGATTTTACTTTATTGCTATATATCCTATTGATGTTTATTGTTTAGGTTTAGGTTTAGGTTTATTGGCTGACTGAATCGTTTTGGGTTTAAAATGCATTTGTCGAAGGCTGTTGCAGGTTGTCGAAGGCGAATGCGCATCTGTCGCAGACGAATGCGCATTCGTCTGCGACAGATGCATATTCGTCTGCGACGTTGGCAATATGTATCTCTCAATCTCCATTTTATGTTTTGTTTACCGGTCTATGCATGTGTTATTTTGATGTCTATAATCAATGAATGAGCATAACTTCACTAGCCTGTACATTTGAATGTTTTTGAGGCACACATAATGGGCGTTGAGGATGGAGTCCGAATGAAATGGGTAATAATAACAATGGGTGGGCACACAGAATGGGCGTTGAGGATGGAGGGAGCCTGAATGAAATGGGTAATAATAGCAATGGGTGTGGAGAGGTGAATGCACAAAGGGATGATCAGAGAGAACCTTTAGAGTATTTTCTAAACGACGAGGAGACTTATAATGGGCAAAACGATTGGCGTGATGGAGGGGGTGAGTTTGATTTAAATGCTAAGTAAAGAGGAACAATTCTAAATTTGAATCCAAAGAATGATATTTTAATTGATTGATATGTTTGTGAATTAGAAGGGTTTTATTTTCATCACTGAGTGGTGGTGTTTGTTGTTGCAGTTGTTTTTTGTCATAATCATTTATATTGAAATCAGATTACTAGAAATGATGTTTAATTGTTGATATATGTGTTGAGAAATTAAGTTTCATTTAAACCAAGCAGACATGTCATAATATTGATAATTAATAATTTACTGTCCAATCTAATAATCATTAATCAAAATATTTATATTATTGATGTTTTGTACATAAAATGAGTGTTATTTGAAAACAATCAACTGGAGCTGGGTACTAAGATTTAATCATTCTCATCATTATTTAAATTATCACCATGTATCATTTATTGTAAGACACTTAATTTGAATGTTCTAAACAATTGTAAAAATATCTATGTTTTTCTGACAAAGTCTTCGCCATCAAATGAACATCGCTCTTTTCATCGTTATACTGCATTGCATTGTCGAACACTAGCCTCATATCAGCAAAAATGTCACGGACATTCTTATAACCAGTTCCATCTTTGGCCTCCATTTGATTCTTTATAGTACTGAATTACATAGGTCTGTCAATAACCTATACACACTTTCCAACATTAAAATCAATAGAAATGTAAACCAGAAAAGAAAAAAGTACCTTAACTCATAGTAGTCATCCAACCCAAGACCTTCAATATCAACATACTGCATAAAAGGCCATTCTCACTTGTGCTGAGTTATCTGATAAGTAAATCACAATGTCAGAAAGCAAACTAACATTGTTTGTACAAACAACCAAGTAACCAAAAGGTCGCAGGCGAAAAATGCATCTGGCAAAAAATGCATCTGTCGTAGGTGAATGCGCATATGTCGCAGGCGAATGCGCATCTGTCGCAGGCGACAGATGCGCATTCGTCTGCGACAGATGCGCATTCGCCTACGACAACCTGCAACAGCCTTCGACATATGCATTTTAAACCCAAAACGATTCAGTCAGCCAATAAACCTAAACCTAAACCTAAACAATAAACACTAAACCATTTTTCCATTTCAGCATGCATGGAATATAAACGATAGAAAACGAGAAAACTCGAATAGAAAATGGGAAAAACATGAAAGATAAAACCCTAAACTCACCTTCAATGGATAGTCGTTTTGCTTCTCGTCGGGGGCTCGTATTTGTCGTCGGGGGCTCATCGGGGGTCGGGGGAGAGGAAGGGTTACGTGGGTTTGGACCGTCGTCGATGTTTCGGGGGCTTTTCGTCGTCGGGGAGAGGAAGGGTAGGATCGGTCGTCTTCGGAGGAGGGGGAGAGTTGAAAAGAGGGAGAGGGAGGGAAAACGAGAGAAGAGAAGGAGAAAGTGATTTTTTTTTAATTTAAGGGCAAAAGAGACATTTTCCATAGAGAAAAAGTTATATTTAAAAAAATTACTTAACCTATGCTAAGTTTGGAAATAACCAAACTTACGAGGGTTATTTCATCAAATTTCCCCTATACTAAAAGATTACTGAGAAACATGAACTAATTAACTCATTACTATTGCACCAACTACTGATATAGAAACTATTGAACATAAACCAGCTCATTCAATGCACCACTTACTCCTGCACCAAATATAGAAACTGTTGCACATGAAAACGAGTTACGAATCATATAAACTCGTTTCGAAGCGATTTAAAATAAAAAACGCGGTAAAATCGGTATTATTGGAGCGATTTTTACCTTATATATTCAGGACAATATTCTGCAATAGATCTGAAGGAAGAAGTCATTATTATTGTCTATGGAAGAGAATAAAGAGAGAAAGCATTCAGAGTTGTTTGGAAACCTAACTCATCCGGTTCCGCATCCAATCTATATATAAGCATTCTCATTTACAAGCATGGCTTATTATTATGGGTTAGATTGATTAAGCAAGTAAGTTTGATATGATATCAGTTTATTTAATCGTTAAGCTTAGGTATGTTTCATTCAGCTTATACGCTCAACTTATTTATTTTTTTTATATTATTTAATAATTAATATTATATATTAATAAATTATTTAAATTAAAAAATATTATATGTTTGAAAATAAATTATATTAATATATTATTTTTATAAATTTTTGTTAATATATTATTTTAAATATTAATAAATAACTTAAATTAAAAAATAATATATTTTTAAATAAATGATATGAATGTATATTATTTTTATAAATATATAATTTCAAATATATTTAATATAAATATGATAAAAAAAATATATAAATATAAATAATAAATAAAAAATATATTTAAATATATATATTTTTTTATTATAATAATTTTATATAAATATATAAAAATATTATAAATATATGGAATAGACATGTCTTACGGGTAAGAACAATAAGGAATAGACCTGTCTTGCGGGTGAAATCAATAAGGAACGACATGTCTTGCGCGTGTTTTGTCCGGCGGGGTTTTCCCTAACGTTTCTTTTGAAAGAACTAATATTTTATAATTTATTAGTTTTTTCTATTGAAAAAATATGTTTATTTTTTGTTACATGAATTATTGTATACAAATTTAATTTTACAAGGTTAAAACGTCTTGATTTTAAGCATCTTAATTTAGAGTTCAGTACAAATTTTAATTTTGAGTTATTATCTAAAATAATCTATAATAGGGCTCGTTCTCTTTGAGTTTTTAAAAAAATTCAACCAAAATCAATTTTCAAATCATTCACTTCTCAACAATCACATCACTCATTTCATTAACCAAAATACTAAAATACCCTCTATTTTAAATTATTATTTTTTATTTTATTTATATATATAAATACCCTTTAAGTCTTTTTACTAAAAATAATCATCACCTCCTTAAAATCATCACCAATCATTATTTATTTTTTCACTCTAGGTTTTTTTTTTTAAAACCTAAATACGAACAAGGCCATATCCAAAATAATCTTATAAAATATTCAAGTATTGAGTAAATATTATATCTCTAGTATTTAAAAAAAATGTGTGTGAAAATGAGGTTTCAAATACATAAAACTTAAAAATAACTTTACAAAATAACTTTAAAAGACAATGAGATTCAAGTTTTACACAAACATATCAAATCAATTTTAAATACACAAATAATTGTAATGGAGTTCTGACAAATATCTTGATGTTGATGTATCTATAACATAAACAATTCATTTTCTTAAAAAATAATTTGATTATTGTAATTGTTAAAAACTAGGAAGATCCCGTACGATATACATAGATAAAATTATATTGTTACAACGTCCCGTGTTCATCAAATTTGGTGTTGAATTTAAAATATAAAGTGTTATTAACCTATTTGGTTAAAGAGTTGTACTTGTTTTATTAGGTTGTGAGTTTAAAACATACCTATACCATTTTTAATTTTATTTTTAACCGTTTTAAATTTATGGGCGGGTCAACCCATAATCCGACCCCAAATATCCATTTAATCTCACATATATATCCAAATTAACCACAGCTCTCGACCCGACAATCCGGACACTTTCTAAATTAAGCATTATTATATATATAGAGAGAGAGAGATTTGTATCATGATTTATAAAATTAAAATAATTATTTTGATTTATTTTTCAATAAATAAAATCAAAAAATTAATCTCATGGCAAAAAAACTAATTAAAATAATTAGTTAAGCTAAGGTTTAATTAGGAAAAATTGTCAAAATAATAAAATAAAATTATTTAGGATAAATATTGTACTCATTTATCTTAAATAATTTTAGAAAAAATAAAGAATTAAAATAAATAATTTAGGATGAAATGAGGTACCCATTTCATCCCTATAATTATTTATTTAACCCTAAAAATAATATTTGTCATATTTATTTTAATATTTCGTGTATTTAAAAAGATAAAAATAATCTAAAATGGTGAAAGAAAAATCAATTTCAAACAAACCCTTAAGGTTTTAAAATAAAAATAAACCAGCAATCTAGTGTGGGCGCCAAAAATAGGAGAACTGACTGCAGTAAGAACCGCGTACGGACGTTGGAATCGCATTAGAGCACTATGCGTAGCCGGTTGTAGCCGAGTAGAAGTGCGCGCGAGGCACGAGATTGTCTAACGCTCTGTTAGCATAAATGTTAACGGACCGCCCAAATGCAACGACGTTGGACGGAACGACAACGAAACGCCTAAAGACGCTCAAAACAATGTCGTTTTGAGCGCCACCTTTGTCTTCAACGTGACACCAGAATAGATAGTATTTGATCTTATCTTTTTGGAACACCTTCATTAGTAAACTTTTTTGAATGATTTAAACCCAGAATATTCACCCTACGATGGTGATCATTTCTCCCTATCTAAATATGGATGATTCATCCATATTCCGGTGACTTAAGCCAAGAACAACCCAAAACCATTAATGGCTTTTGGCCGATTCAAGCCACTTGAAGCCTCCACCGACTTAGGACAACTATAAATAACCTTCTTATATCATTCTGAAGGCAAAAGATTCACTCTCCACCTTCCAATCGTCGATTTCCAAAAATTCGTCAATAAAGTTTCAAGCTTTCAGATATTTTTAAAACCTTGGATAAAGTTTTAAAGCTCGGATTTGTGCATCCCAATATTTTCCTTAAGGATTAAGGAGTGTTCTCCAATCCTTGGTAAGGTTCTAATCACCCTCTAATTCATATTTACAGTTTGAATTTGTAATTTTTATATTTCAAATTGCATAAACTTATATATTTGTTGTTTATGATATTTTATGGATGGAAACCGATCCTAAGATCATTTAGAAACTATCTAGATATGATAGAATCGATCAATCAATCTAATAAACAAAAACCCAAATTTGAATTTCTTAAATCCAAAAATTGAGTTTGTTGTTTTTGGGTTAATTATGTTGAATCACAACATAGAAAGCTTCCCAACATGATTGTAATTATGTTGGTCAACTATTTGGATCATGTTTGATCCATCCCGATCAGGTTTGATCAAAATTAAAATTTTCAAAATAAATGAAAATTTGGAGTTCTTGATTTGGTCAAAACGAATCGTTAGTGTTTTTGTTTTAGTATAATCATGTATTATGTAGTATAAAAAAGTTTTTCGATAGCTCCTTATACTTCAAAACAACTTTAAAATCAAAAACTCGATTTTTGATCACAAACTGTTTTGAACAAATTGATCATCATTCAGGTCGATTGATACCTTGAGATGATGATCAAATGTTCATGTGAGTTTTAACCGTTTTCCCCAAAAAGTATATTCATGTGAGATTTGTTAAGCTATCCTAGCTCTTAGATCAAAGAACCAGAGCTAAAAAAATGAATTTAAAAACTTACACTTTGATGTTCTTGAGGACCGGGAGGTCCGACTAAGGACCGAGAGGTCCAATCGAATATCTTCGGTCCTGGCCGAGATTTAGGTCCGAGAAAATTCAAACCTAGGACTGAGAATTTCAACAAGACCAAGAGGTCCGACCGATGTTCTTGAGTAAGGACCAATGATTTTTACATATTGGACCGAGAGGTCTAACCTAAGACTGAGAGGTTTAACTTGGGATCGAGAGGTCCGAACCTAGGATCGAGCATCCCAAAACCGAGATTCTCCAATCTTTGGATCGAGGGACTTAGCCCAGAACCGAGATGTTTATACACCTCGACCGAACAACTTAGCATAAAGCTAACCTAATACCAATATGTTTATACACCTAGACCGGTAATCTCAACCAAGAACCGAGAATCCTTAGCACCCAGACCGAGGGTCTTAGGACCCCGATTGATAAAATCGAACTAGAGGCTTATGACTCTAGTCCTAAGTCTTTTTTGGTTCCAATTTTCAAAACCCAAAGTTATTTTTATAATTTTGGAAACCCAAATAATTTTCAAAAATCCTGAAAAATTAGAAAATGATTTCAAAATATTTTTCGGATATTTCCAAACAAAATATTTTAACTAAGGTCTCTTTGGTGTTTATTTCTAAACTCTAACACCCTTAAAAATGACTAATATTCTTCAAGTATAATCCTCCATAGTTATCATCAGCAGCATATACCAGCAATTTAAATATTGTTGTTTCAATAAATCAAATAATGCTAAAACCTAGAAGCATGACTAGAACCGAAAGAATAATCAGTTAAAACTCAAATGTGATACAACCGATTTTCAAAAAGCCAACTTTATAAGTAGAAACTGTTTTTAAAATGGGTACATATGATGAAACGCGAAAGCCCCTTTTCCGAGTATTACTAAACTACGAACTAAAAGAAACTTTGGTCAATATGTTCGTATACATATGCCAACTTTTATTGATTTTCAAAAATTAATTAGCGACTTTTATTCAAAATAAATAAACTTTTAAATTAATTATGTTAAATCTTAAATTCCCGGATTATTTAAAATTGAACCCCCGAAATTAATTATTTCAATTAATTTCAAAAGGTTGGCAGGAATCATTTAAAAATATTTTAAATAACGTTTTATTTTAAAAGAGAATTCCTGACACACAAACTGAAGTTGGAATTCTCGAACCTCGAACTTTTTTCGTTAAAACTTTTTCAATAAAGGTTTTTCGGGGTTACAATTATATATGAATTTAATACTTTATTTTAAATTGTTATATATTATTTTTTTCATGTGAGTTTGTTAACGATAGAGATAAATAAGTTTTTCTTATATATATTTAAATGGAAACTTTAACATATTAATATAGAGGAAGTGTTATTCGTGAAATATAACCATTTTATTTCCCAAAATGTTAATAAATATTTTCAAATAAACATAATAGGTCTAACCTGAAAAATAAAAATAAATAAATAGGTTTACACGGGCGTATAAATCGTGTTATAATGTTTTCGTGTGAGTAAAATGGATATGAATAAGATCAATACAATGATTAACTAGCGGGTCAAAAATCTACAACATAAAATATATATAAACACAAATTATAAAATTGAATTTAACAATCAGAAATAATATTGAATTTGACATTAATATTTGAGATGTCTTACCTTTTAAGAAAATAAAATTATCATTTATTTTAAAAAGAACATTTTGTATTAGGAAGTTTCTTCAAAAGAAAAGAAAACATAATCTTACATTTTTGTTTAAAATGATAAAAGAAAACACCAATTTAAAAACAAAATTTAGAAACAAGACTTACATTAAAACAAATAGTGCATTACAAAATATATATTGGTAGAGTGATTTTTTACATGGTTGTGGGAGGTAACAGAAATCACAATGATCTGAATTTACTAATTGAAAGCTTTTTTTTTTTCATGTGATTTTTTTTATTTGTTTCTCTTTCTTCACCACAAGACAGTACAAACATTTATTTTTATGTTCATATCAATTCTTTAGCCTATATCACTTGAAATTTAAATGACCAAACCTTATTATAGCACTATGCTACAATTAGATACATTCTCACTATTGATCTAAAAAATGTCTCAGTTGATGATACATTTTCTAAATCTAAGTTGAACCATTGCATCAAGAATAAATATTTAATTTCTGATTATTTTAGTGGAAATAACTAGTCTCATCTCATGATTATAAAGTCCGAATTCTCCTTCCTTTAACAATACGCTTAAACCCTTTTTTTTTTCCTATAAGTGCATGTGTAATATAGTGTCTATTGTTTTAGCTTGAAAGGTTCGGATTGACAGGTTAACGAGTTAAACGATTCTAACCGAACATTATCTGTTTAGTAATTCATGTCAAAATTTCTAATATTAATTTGACTTATTTAGTTGTGATTTACCTGAACCTGACTCGTTTGACCCGATTTACCTAACTCAACTCGAACTAGCATAGTTGACTTATGTGCGAACGCGAAAGAAAAATGAATGCGACAAACCTCAAGTTCGATTCCTATGGAAGCATTTTATTTCCCTTTTTTCGATCGCAGAGAGCGCTCAAAAAATTTGATCACTCAAATAGGGACCGCTCCGTCTACGGTCGAAAACCGAGCCAAAACTCAAGGTCTTTGGCTGGTTCTCTTAGTCAAAAACCAGACCATGACCAATCACCTTGGTCGTTTTCCAAGCCATCTAGGAGTAAAGTTTTAGAAATTCCTTTTTTCCTCTTCCAATTATGAAAACCTTGCGAAAACCGAATTTGTTCAACCCTGAATCAACACGAAAAACAAGATGCACTTTCTCAACAACAATCCAATGCAATATAACATCTTTGAACTCCAAATTCAAAATTTTCTAATAAGTTAATATGCAATTTTTCTAAAACAGAGGTTCAACTTACTTTTTAAACCCATTACACTCCTACAACCTATTCTAATTTATTATAATCAGTTAGAAAACCCTAATAAACCAAAAACAAAACATTCACCAACATACTCAAAAATAAAACCTACATACATGGTTTTGGAATTCCAAAATTTAGCTTTACATTTTAGTCTCATTCATATATTCTAATATGTTTATTAACATCACATAACAAGTTTCGAAACTAACCTACTACATTATCTTAAAACGAAAGACAACTAAAACACAAGGTTAACATTTTTCGTTTTTTTAATCTAAAGTTACATGATAAATCACCACAAGATAAAAATTTACACAGAATCACAGATTACTAATGAACCCAACAATGAGCAGCAATTGATCCCACAACGAGTAGAGGTCCTTTCCCCCCAAAACCTCCAAATTCAAAAGAAATCTTTCTATTCAGTAATGACGTCTTCTCCTCATTTTTTTTTCTGTCTTACCCCTACAAATTGATCCCCTTCTCCAAATGACAGTCCTTTGGTTGTTGACGTCCATCGCGCTCTCGACGTTTTTGTCCGGAGATCGTGGCCTCATGCTCCTACCCCTTTTTGTATCTCGCAGATCTAAAATATAAATAATTATAAATATATAGTGTAAAATAATTTATTCAAAATTTTACCCAAATAAATCACCATAATAATGTTTCAATTAAGTCTTTATAATTGAAATCCAAAACTATAGTCTCGAATGGTGTGAACATTTTAACCATGATATTATTGGTGGATGTGAACCCTTTAATCATAATATTATCTGTGATTGTTAAATTCAATTTATAGTTTTATGTTTATATATATATTTTAAAGGTAGATTTTTGACCATGCGTATTGACCATTCGTTCCTCACATCCATCCTACTCACAGGAAGATTCAAAATATTGTAAACGTACAACCCAACAACATTTCATCAACCAATAACATTATAACACTGATTTATATGCCGTGTAAACATATTTACTTATTTATTTCATTTTTCAGTTTAGATCTATTAAATTTATTTAAAAATAAAATATTAAGATTTTGAAAATGAAATTATTATAATTCACGAATAACACTTTATTACTCTATATAAATATGCTTAAATTTCTATTCAAATATATATATATATATATATATATATATATATATATATTATAATTATTTATCTCTATAGTAATAAATTCAAATTGAAAAAATGATATATAACCATTCAAATAAAAATAAATTACTCCACTAATATATAATCAAATTATTTTTGACTTTTCAAAAATAGAGTTTGGAATAGATGTCAAACATTTACCAAATTAGTATTCAACCTATTCACTTTTCAACCTATTTTCTTATTATTCAAGTTTGAAGTCTTTAGAATAGATCATTTTCATGGGAAACACATGCTTTACACAATTTCAACAATCTTGAGAAGACAATATAACAAATAAACATATTTCAAGTTTGAAATCATCAACTTCAAGCATATTTCAAGTTTGAAATCTTCAACAATCTTGAGACTAAATCTAACCTAAATACTAACAAAATCTAACCTAAATCTAACATATATATATAAATGGTAGACCATACATTGTCACTTTTTGTTCATTGATAATACACTAATCTTGACCATAATATTTGAATTGAGTGGAAGAAGCAAAGTCTAAAAATATATTTTAAATTTTGCATATCCTCGACTCGACGTAATACACACTTTTTTTATTCTTATTTTATGGAATTAAGACACACACTTAGTTTAACTATCTACAAAAACGCTTAACAACATTATTAGATTTAAACATAATAATAGAGGTAATTTAACTAAAATATTTTGTAAGTTAAATCTAAATAAATATTTCATATAAACGATATTGGAGGAGATTGTATTCAATTCTCAAAATAATATATAGTTTTGTTCGTTAACTTTAATTTCCAATTCTGAATAACTCTACAAGGAATACAAATAAGACGAATACAATCTAAATTTATGTCCTTCATATTGATATATGATATGAAAATAAAATAGAATATTATACATATTCTTTATGAAGATGATTAAGGTTAAGAGAAAGTAGACATAATTCCAACCATAGGAAGTATAGTCCATTACGCTAGCTAACCAAACAATGATAAAAGAACTATTAACCATGTAATAAAATAAGTACATTACTAAATTTGGATTCTTAATTTGTTTCAATCCGAACGAAAATGAACAGAATTTAATAACTCAACACCAATTGTTATGCATATTAATGCAGCGTATAACAATTGTTTTTTTTATCAGCGTAATTGTCAACCACATAAACAAAATCACATCAAAAAAAAGTGTCCGGTTTAAAAATGACACTATATTTAAATTTAAGATTAAATGAAAATGTTATATTAAAAAAAAAAACTCTTACCAATGTATTTAATATTTTGTCAGCCAACAAAATATTCTACCTATAGAGATAATTAAATTTGGCTATATCTTTTGTTCATTGGTAAGAATTCTTATTTTTATTTTCTGAATATAACTATTTTAATTTAAATCTTAAGTTTAGTGTCGTTTTTAAATAGGCATGTTTTTATGTGGTGGATAACCATGAGCCCAAAACAATTGTTATGCATTGCATTAATATGCATAATAATTGGTGTTGAGTTGATTAAAATCTATTATAATTTTTTATCGAGTTAGAAATAATTATGCAGCCAAATCTAACAATGTTCGTATTATATTACATTACTACTAGTATGTTATCATTGTTTGGTTAACTAGTGCAACAAGTCTATTCATCATGGGCGGTTGAAATTATGTCTTTTTTTTCTACCTTAGTCATCTAAGAATATGTATAATATTCTAATTTATTTTCAGATTTTATATCAACGTGAATGACAGAAGTTCAGATTGTATTAGACTTATATGTGTTCCCTTATCTATTTAGAACTAGAAGTTAGAGATAACGAACGAAACTATTTATCATTTTGGGAATCGAAGACAAACTCTCCAACATCATTTAAACAAACCATGTGTGATAATTTCAGATAATGAGAATCAAATTCTTCGTCGAGAATGTGCAAAATTTAAAATGTATTCTCCAAACTAGCAACTCATGCACCACTTATTGATATTATTGATACAGAACCCCCTGCGCATACATTATTTTACACTTTATTTATTTATCCAATTCTAGGGCATGCGTCTAAAATAATTCAAGCCTAAACATGTGTATGGTTTTGTATCATTTTGTTCATAAAATATACGTTTATGTCATGGTTCTAAATTTAAAACATAAATAAAATAAAATAAAAATACCTGTCAGTATGGCTCAAAAATAATACCTACAAAAGAAAATTTAAATGTTAGTTTGAAAATAAATATAATTCAATCAAACATTTATTTGAGTTTATTATTTATATATATATACATATATTTGTTTTTATTAGAAACTATTTTTTTGAGTTTTGTTAATAAAAATAAAGAAAATAGGAAAATAAAGAAATTGATCAAACGGATCCTAAACGAGATATTTTTGTGTTTTTGTTGAAAAAGAATATTTTATATATTTTCTTAAAATCAAATAAAGCATTTTAAAACAAAGAAAAATTGGAAACAACAAAATGAGCAAATCAAACTCGTCCTAAGGCCAGCTGGTTGCTAAGGTGGCGAGCAGCCTGAATAAGGGCCAGTTTGGGTGACAGGGGGACCGAGTCCGCGGGTCAGCTGGGAAGGGGTTACCGGATCTGAACGCATGTGAGGGTCTGGCTGAGTTGGCTAGGTGGGGGGTAAATGTAGGTAAATGCCCCTGGCACAGTGGTCAGAGGCACGGACAAAGGCTTGGATCACAAAACAAAGCCTGTTTATACAAACACAAATTTTCCCAACAGGCTCATATACCACATTCCAGAACAACAACTCAAACCATCTTCTACACAAAAGAGGTCTAGAAACTACTAGAAGAAGACATCAGACTCAAAAGAGGCTCAACACAGAACATCAACAACAACAAGCTTAAATATGCAAACTGTGGAATTTTCCAAGCCAAACTCATATTACACAGTTCAAAACAACAACAACAACAACTCAAACCATTTTCTACACAATCTAAGCATTCTTATTCATGACTAGCTAGCAGCGTTTTTACACTATTTAGAACTTAAGAACATAAACCTGCACAACAAAATCTTAAGATTTTCACCAGAATCAACGTTTTCAATTCATTTGAAGCATTCAAAGTTGTCGGCAAGACTCGTCCAACACATACAAAATCAAGTCATAATATAAAAAGAAAACCATGGACAGTTGGACAGATAGATAATATCGTTTTCATTCACTATCAAATTTTTGGACAAGAAGTAAGGAATGATTTCAGGACTTACAAGATTCCTAAAGGTTTAAGAACGACCACGCCTAAGCCGAGCAGTAGTTCTTCTCTTTCTTCTTTTTCTTTATTTTATAGCCGTTTCCTCTCATGGGCCTCGTGATCCTCGCGCCTTAGAGGTTGTTTAACCTTTTACTCCAACTGATATCGCCCAGTGGATCAGGATCTGAGTTTTCCCAAAGCAGCTCCTGTCCATTGTGACAGAGGAGGCCAGAGAGAGAAGATAATATGCAGGGATGAAGAAGAGGAAAGACTCTGTCTGTTAGCTGCTGCCATTTTGCCTTTTTTCTGATTCTGGAGTGAGAAACTGCAAATTGAAGAAGAAAGGGTAAGGTTGTCTGCTGCGTGGAAAAAGGAGAAGGGGAGGGATGGTCTTTTTTGATTTGAAATTTTTTATTTGTTGGCGCTTGGGGCCCATCTTGTTAACCCTTTATTTTTCTCAAAACCTGCAAACAAAAATACACAAATCAATTCTTTCATATATTTTTTTAAAATCATAAATATTATGGTGCAAAATAATGGTCTCTACTAAATGTCCTCGCGATTTACTGCTTAATCTTTGCAATTGCTTCCTGTCTCTGTAGACGCTTCTATGCAAAACAACTTTTGATATTTGTTTGGTGTACAAATTTTACAAAGGCCTAGAAATAGGGAACCTGAAGGGTATAATCCTAATGAGATTGTCTCGTATCATTTTGTTTTGAATTTTTTATTATTAGGGTCGTGACCATTTTAAAAAAAAAAAACACTTTTCGTCATAATTTCGAGTTTCTCTTTTTGTTTGAAGACTTCAATGCTTCATTTATTTAGAAAATGCTCTTAGTATGACTTTGAATTTATTTTTTTTAAAAAAAACTCTACTAATCAATGACTTGGGTTTTTTTTTTTTTTTTTTTAAGGCTTTGACCCTTGATTATTTTTTTTGAAAAATGCCACAGTTTTGTTTTCCCTTTTTTGGTAGAAAATTTGTACAGAAGTGCTGGTTGACAATCAAACTGTATTTTATCTCGAACAATCATGTTTTTCATGGAAAAGCCAAATATTTCATCATTAAGTTGTTCTTTCTCAGGGAAGTGAAAAAAGAGGGAAGTGCAAAAAGAGAGATATGTTAAGCTGAAGTATTGCATGAACTTCAATTATCAGACATGTTCACCAAGGCCTTACCGAGGAACAAGTTCGAGTTTGTAATGGAGAAACTTAACATCTACAGCAACTCAAGTAAGGAGAAGTGTTAAAATTTACTTGAAACTATTATTATTTTTCTCTTGTTTTTAGCATTTCAGATTTAATGTGTGGTGTAATTGGTGGTTTCTAAGAAAGTTTTTGATCATGTACATGTATTTTTCTATCTTTTAGCTCCACTATAAATCACAATGTTTGTAATTTAAATGTTTTTAATAGTTTTAATGTGCGGTGTAATGGGGTTTGTATTTAAATGATTTCAGCTTAATGAAAATTACAATGTCCCTTTTCATTTGTTCTTCTATTTTAAAAATGTATTCTTAGATTGAAATAACCAATATTACTCTTACTTACCGCATAATCTACAACAGAATCAGGACTCAACATTTTATTCATTTTCTTAATAAATCAGTTTATATTAAGTTAACAGTTTTATTTGTTATTTTCCAAGTTTATACTCTAAACAACAACTTGTTCAAAAGAATCTTAAATTATATATATCTAATATTTGATCAAAAGTTACTCTATTAATGGCTATGGAAATGGATATGGATTGTTTTACCTAATAATCTTTGATTTTTAACTCTTCCTTATTGCGTCTGATTTAGATCAATTGTTGATGTTGGTTCTTCAAACTCTCGTTCAATCAGACCCTTCTCCCTATGAAGCTTGGAAGCCTCGTGAGAAGGGCAAACTCTCGTTCAATCAGACCCTTCTTCAAACTCTCGTTCAAACTCTCTTATTCTTATGGCGCTAGGCTGCTTATTAAATACTAGAATTATAAAATTAAATTTTCTTAATACCTTTGGTTTCAAATTAAGAAAAACCGATTAGTATTGACATATTCATTCGATAGAAGGGCATATATCATGGTTCAACTTTGGTAGAACGCATTAAGTCTTGTACAATAATTTGTATTGAAAAGCCGTAAGGGTGGAAAGATCTATAAAAGTTAATCTATCTAGAGCATTGCAGGTTTTATTATTTAAAAGGTAAAAACAAAAGCAATTCTCAAACCTTGTTATCCATATTTATTCGACATATCCGAAACCTAGATCTTCAAGATTGCTCATCTCATCTTCAAAAGACAATGTTTTGAAGACAATCTCGTCTAACATCATGGATCATTGAAGTTCATCCCCAGCCCTAAACAAATTTTATAAAAAAATGAATTATAAATCAAAAGAATAGTCAACTAAATAAATAATGAAATTGTCACACGATTGAATTGATCTACTCTCTGCATTAAGTATGGGCTCGCTGGGCTCGCGACTGTTCAGTTTAAAAATACAATCAATAAAAGTTTTATTTTTTTTTTTTTTGTAATAAATATATTGTTTATAATTATATTACATAATATAAGTGTAGTTATGCTTAGTTGTTTTAATAGGACCACACTAGTGCAAGGTTGGAGTTATGTGTTTGGTTTTAAAACTTAGCCATGTGTAAGTTTCTATAATATTTTATTTAAAATGTTATATAAATGTAAATGACATAAATTCATGTTTAATTTGTTAGTCTACGCTTTATTTTTAAAACTCTTTAAAATTGAAATTTAGAGCTTACAAATGATACAATTTATTATTTTGAAATTAGATACAAATCCCTCATTTATGAGATAATGATTTTGTGTTGACATACATAAATTATTAGTTAAATTACATCTATTATTATGATCCACTCTAACTGGTTAAATAAAGTATGTTTCATAATTCTAGAAATGAGTATTAGGATGATCAAAAATTAAAATTTATTCTTGAAATTATCTTTTTAGGCTTAATATAGATACAGTTCATTCAGCTATACTAATTGCTCTTGATAGAGAAACTAAATAAATTATTCCTAGATGACCCATTAGAAACTATTCTTATTCTTACTACAAAATCTACCACAATATTAGTTGTCACTAACTCAATTCAAGTTACAGTTTCATTTGTTATTTTCATATATTTTAAGTTTATACTTTAAACATAAATTTATACTTTAAATATTTTGTACTTTTTTATAAATTTCTCTTTTATAATCTCAAGAATTTGTTAATCTCAAATTTGATTTTTAAAGAATACAAAACAAATAATATTAAAAGTACTTATAATATTTGTTCAAAGTAATTTACTCTGAATAAATAATGGTTGTATGGAGAACATGCACCTTGGAAATGTGCAAATTAAATAAAGGGTATTAATGTAACAAGACCAAGGCGGTTAAAATCTCGAATTAACTTTTAAAATCTTACGATTTTACGATTTCACATCAGGTTAACGAGTGTGAGTTTAAGTAACTCTTAAATATGTAAACTCTTATGATTTTAAATTTACTATAATAAGATTTTACGATTTTATACGGTTTTATTTTTTAAAAAAACAAATTTATATTTAAAATAAAAAATAAAGTTATTATTTATTCAAATAAATAAATTAATATAATTAATTTTGTAAGTATAATTATTTTATATGCTATTTAATTATTATCATTTTAAATTAATTTTATATTTAAATATATAAAACTTTAAATTGGATAAGTATAAAATATTTAATTATATATATAAATAATAATAATATATAACTATTATTTTTCCAAATTAAACTCTAAATTTTACGAGTTCGCTGTAAAACGATTTTAGCTCTCGATTTTAATAGTCTTGTTCAAGACAACCAAAGAAAACATAAAGAAAGAGATGAAGCTATGGGCGAAGTACAAGTCCATGCTTTATATCGTACGAGGCCTTAAACGGTCGTCCTCTTGTGCTAACAGGCTTCTGAGAAGCATTTGAAACACAATCGGACCGTTGGGACGAGCCCAGGCGACTCACGAGTAAGGACAAAATTGACTATCCAAGCTATGGTTCCCCAAAAGAAAAGATTAAACAGATTCAAAATGCAGTCTGGAATTCTAATGACATACAACACATCAAATCCACACATGGGATCTCAGATTTCTTAACAAACTGACATATCATTCTTCAAAACAGAAACTTAAACCAGATTTTTTTAAAATTATAATATATGTTACATGGATAATGAAATATGTTTGGGGGCTTACACAGCTTGCAAAATTGATCTTGTCTCCAATGGAGGTGACTATGGAGAGCGCTGTTTTTATTTTCGCACCAGCTCGCTAGCCTTCCTTCTCCTTTAATTTGTCTGGTGCTCGTGGGCCTCGTGATCCTCGCGTCTCAGATATGAGCCTTCTGGAAGAAGCTCCTGTGAGCGTTGATAGAGAAGATCAGAGATAGAGAAAAGAATTGTTGATGAAAGAAGAGGAAAGCTGTCCGCTGCTGTCATTTTAAGTTCATTTAATATATTAAAATTAAATAGATAATCTCATTTTAAGTTATTTAATATATTAAAATTATATAATTATGGTGTAAAATATAGGTGTCTAAAGTTTTACACAAACAATTTTAAATACACAAATAATTGTAATGAAGTTTATATTAGTTCGAACTCTATTTTCGACTGAGATTAGTTTAATTGACAAGATATTGATATTGATGTATCTAACGTATGAACAATTCATTTTCTTAAAAATAAAATTTAGAAACAAGACTTAAAATAAAATCAATAGTCCACGACAAAAGAAAACATGATTGTTGGAGGTAACAGATATCACACACATTTTGAATGTACTAATTGAAGATTTTTTTTTCATGTGATTTTTTTAGGTGATTTTCTTTATTTGTTTATCTCTTTTCTTCTCCACAAGACAATACAAGCATTTATTTTTATGTTCATTGATAATAGGTATCCCCTTCATCAATTCATTAGCCTATATCATTTGAAACTTAAATGACCAAACCCTATTATATATATATAGCACTATGCTACACTTGAGATAGATTCTCACTATTAATCTAAAAAAATGTCTTAGTTGATGATACATTTTCTAAATAAAGTAAAACCATTGCATCAAAGAATAAACATTTAATTTATGATTATTTTAGTGGAAATGACTAAATTCACCTCATAAATGATTATAAAGTCTGAATTATCCTTTCTCTAAAGATTAAACCCCTTTTTCTATAAGGTCTTGTTTGAATTTTGGTTTTTAAAAAATCTAGAAAGAGAAAAAAAATAATAATTAGTGATGATTTTGAAGAGGTGATTATTATTTTTAGTAAAAAGACTTAAAAGGATATTGGTATATATAAATAAAAAAAAATAATAATTTAAAATAATTGATATTTTAGTATTTTGATTAATAAAATGAGTGATGTCAATGTTAAAAATTAATTGATTAGAAAATTAATTTTGGTTAATTTTTTTTAAAACTCAGAGAACAAGACCTGCATATGTAATTCTGGTTAAGACAATTTGATCATTTTACATATTTAACCTAACTTGCATGTCCATAACTTTTATTACAGGTGTTCGAAACTTATGAGGAAAATTATAGGATGATTTTTTAATTATTTCTGAATTTTTGTTGTACTAACTTTAATTAACTTTAATTTTCAGACACATGACAAAGTTTATGTAATTTCTAACTTGAATCATTTTCGATTTTCGGTCCAGATTTGTCAATATACACTACATGTATTTTTTCTAAGCCTCAATGAACATTTTTATTACCAAATGTCATAATCTAGATGTATTTTAGAGATGAAAATAGTATTTCTCTTTTAAATTCTAGACTAGGACATATGTAGAATATTTTTGGAAAGAAACGAGAATAGGTTTGAGTTGTAAATTTAAAAGAGATTAAGTAAATTTTAAGGAAAAATCAAAATGTCAAATTTGTTTTGGGGTAGAGACTGTCTATTTGAACGGGTGTGTGGACCATAACACTGAGGCCCTTTCCCACACGTAACCAAGAATTCATAAAATAATTTTTCTTAGTTTTTCAAGAAGTAACTACTAACTAAGTGAGGACTTTAAAAAAGAGTAAAAAATATGTATAAAATTATTAAGTTCTATTTCGGGTTTTTATCTTAATTTAAGACGAGATTACTCCCGAGAGAGTCATTTTTTGCTTCGTTTTATAATATTCGAGAGCAAGTTAAGCCACATGATTTAACAAAATAATCGACTAAAATATTTTTCTAAAAAGTACTCGAGAGTCGAGTCTATCCTTAAAATCTCTCGTCTCCTACCACGGTAATGTTCGAGTAAAAGGTAAGACTTATGGCTTAAAAAAATTAAGAGGTACAAACCGTCCTTAAAGACAGGGTAAAAAAATTTAAATCGATGAAACGGAAAAAAATAGGATGTACAACAAGTCATCTAGCTGTGTAAAAATTTTAGAATAATTGATTGTTAAAATGAATTTTTAACTCTCCAATAAGGTTGGCCAAATAACCAAAATTTAGGTTTTATTAAAAACCTAATTTTTCTTGTATTTTCCTTAACACAATTCAAAACGTGTTTTATAATGTTTTTGTATTTCTTTCTCTAAAAATAAAATTTTGATTTTCTTTTATTTAGTTTATTTGTGAAATAAATTAAAGTGACACTCTCAAACTAAATTAGATTAATACATCCTAATAGTATTAAATATTATCATTAGTTTTATTATAATCGTTATTTATTATTATATTTTTTTTGTGTTTTATTATTTTTTATTTATCATTATTAATTTTTCACATTTTTTTATTATTTTATTTGTTTAGAATTAGTCCGCAATATAATTAATTTAGAATTCGGTTATTATAACGTTGTTTTCAAACTATATTTTAGTCCGTACAATTAATCAATATATTTATTTGTGTAAAAAGTTAGTGTATACAATAATGAATAAAATAATATTCGACATAAGAAACTAAGTACTTAAATTCAAAATTTAAATGTACTTAAAATAAGAAGCAATCGCAATTATTTTCTATTATTAGTTGGTAATTCAGTAAATTCTCCAAGTAAGAAAGCACAAATCAATATATAAGAGAATAAATATATAATGGATAAGACCCACAATGCTATTACCAATAGATCTGCTAGTGAAACCACTCCGTCATAATTGATCATTATATCTAGTACGAAAAAAAATAGAATAGTAAATATAAAATCACTACAAACTACTAAAAACATACTCATAGGTATCCAAAAATTTTGGTAAGATCCAAAATGCCTTATAAGTCTGTTAGGGGACTCCGAATAGTAGCATTCGCAAATTGTGCGTCTCATCAAATTCTTCCCACACTTATAACAGAATTTTGTCGAACATCTGCATCAATATTCATCAAACAGAACATAATTATAACTTTCAAAATTAATGTGCATATATAGAATACTATGTATATGGAGATGAAGTGAGACAATATATAAAACCTGCATGATACTTGTTTTGTGCAACTATTATTTCTCAACGAGACATAAAATTTGCATTTAGGGCACCTCATCCACTTATTCTTCTCAACAAGAACACCAAAAGCAACGTCATTAGCATCCTTAATTTCTTCATTCTCTTCGCAATCAAAACCATCGTGCCATGAAGTTTTGCACATGAAACAGAACGCTTGTTTACAGTTATGACAAATAGACCGCTTTACATCCCCGCCACATTCGTTCACCATCAACGTTGTACACTTTTGATTAGGGCAATAGCAATGATCGAGCTCCAATATGATTTTGACGAAAAGGATATCGCACCATTTTTCAAACAACTTAACAGGGAGGATCGAACGACAAGAGAGTATGTCTAGATTGAAGTCGCAACGTAGGCCGGGACACTTAATATTTGCAGTGTTATCAACTTCAATTTTTACTTTGACGTACTTGATAATGCAATCATTGCAAAAATGATGAGAACAAAAATCTCTATTCTTAAATCTCAATTCTGGCAAAAAGTTGGGCTCGACGCATATTTCACAAGTGAAACTCGCCAATTCATGCAACTTTTGTGGTGGGGACATTTCGATGTGTTTAGGGGTGGAGGAACTTGATAGTTTTACAATCCTTTGCATAGAGTTTGCCATGATAGAGAGTTTAAATGTTCTTCTTCAAATCTAGGACAAAAATAAATCAAGATAACAAATTACTTCAGCAAAATAAACAAAAAATGTAAAACATTGACATGTGAAACAATAAAAATAGAACAATTACAGCGCTTCATATAAGTGATAAAAAAATTTGTTAATGTGTATAGAAAAAAAGAATAATAAGAAAAACACTCACTTGATTTCCAAATAAATTTCACAAAATATAATTGAAGAAGATTGTAACGATGCTATCTATCTATATATATTTATATATATACCATTTATTGTTTTATTTATTTCTAAGTCAATAAAATACCATTTCTTGGCTAGAAAAGAAGCGAGAGAAAAAATCAACAAAAGAATAGCAATAAACATGAACATAAATCTAATTTCAAAAACAAAATGTGATTATGATAAAAAATGACTTTTTCAAATAAATTGTACCAAGAAAAATGATAAAATTAAATTTCAATCATATTTAACTCTCTGATTAATTAAATTATCTAAGTAATTAATTTTCAATAGAGTGAATCTCTAAATTCATTAGTAACAAACAAAAAAATTAAAGAATTCGATCTTTTATATCCTATTTAGGTGTTAATAAAACAAATCTCATATTAACATTTTGTTTCTTCTTATTCTTGCAAAAACAACTAAGTAAGATCAATTATCATTTATTCCATTCAATTTATTTATCTATTTATTTTTAGCTTATAAATTTTATTTGAAATAATTCAAAATTTAATTATTTTAAAAGTAGATCATTTTGATACACGAGCTTCCATATGAATTATTTTATTACTGATTTAATAACGCTACTGCATATATAGGGTTGGTTAGATATATACAATAATATTAATTCGCAAGCAATTACATAGGGAAGAATGTCAATTTTATCACTGAATTATAATGAAATATTCACGTATATCACTTAACTAATTTTAGTTCGCTCATACCACTGAAGTTGAGATTAATATTTATCTATGTCACTACTCCACCAAACCTCTAACCCCGTTAAGTTTCTGTTAAATAAGACGACATGTGAAATTAAATGTCATTTTTTTAATTAATATATTGACATGTCATATTTTTTAATTAATATATATTATATATATTTTTATTTATTTAAAATTCTAAATAATAAAACATTTACAAAGTCATTAATAATTTCCTTCTCATGCCCTAATTAACTAAACTCACCATTCTTTTTCTCCGATTCTTGTTCTTCAAAGGATTCGATTTCTCAAATAAAAGAACCGAAGGGAGACTGACGAGTTAGCGAGAGAATTGAGAGCAATGTGAGATGAGATTTTGATTTCAGAACCCTACCACCACGAAATTTGACATTTAGCTGAGCCTTAGACCTCAACTTTTTCTTCTTACTTCGACCAGTCTCAAACAAAGTTCACAATGAACAATGATGACAGGTAGTGAAGTTTACAAATCTTCTTCTTTCTGTTGAAGGCTTATTTCTGGATTATTGTTCTTGTTCTCTTCCTATATGTTTCCTTATCTCTTTAGAGTTTGTTCTCATTTCTCTTCCTATATTTCTAGATTATTGTTCTATTTTAAAAAGATGAATCTATCTGATTGATTAGGGTTTATATTATCAACAAGAATGCATTATCAAGATAGCATTTACTTATCTCTGTTTTAGAAAGGTGAATCTATCTGATTGATTAGGTGAATCAGAGAATAAAAAATTGTGGATTTAGTTAATTAAGGCCGGAGAGAGAAATTATTAATGACTTTTTAAATGTTTTATTATTTAGAATTTTAGATAAATAAATAAATATATAATATATATTAATTAAAAAAGATGACATGTCAATATATTAATTGAAAAAGATGACGTTTCAATTCCACATGTCGTTTCATCTAACAAAAACTTAACGGGGTAGAGGTTTGGTGGAGTAGTGATATAGATGAATATTAATCTCAAATTTAGTGGTACGAGCGAACAAAAATTAGTTCAGTAATATACGTGAATATTTTATTATAGTTCAGTCATAAAATTGACATTTTTCCCTATAATTTTATTGGTGAACAATAATAATTAATTAATTAATTAACCGATTTATTATTATTATAAGCACCCGACCCAAGTGTACCCACCCCAGTGACGCCTCCACCTAAACGAACCCGGAGGGCACGTGGGCTAGAAAACGCACCGACAAAGGCGGCGGCGCCACCATTTCTAATCTGTAATTAGCTGCTGCTGATATGGGATTAATAATATTGGAAGCAGCTGGAATGCACATTTTAAAAAGAGAGATATGAGAGAGTGTGTGTTAGTAATTGAGAGAGAGAGAGATTTATATATATATTTATAGTAAGTAATGGAAGAAGACGAAGAGATGGAGCAGCGGAAGAATGAGATGATCATGTATTGTGATGGATATGATCGATTAATTGATCCTAATCGGAGATAGATAGTTTTCCTATCCTAGCTAATTCATTAGTAGTAGTATTCTTGCTCAACTGTTGACACTTGTCCTACTACCGGAAGCTTCACGGTGGTGATGACATGACAACCCAACGTAGATTAGAGATGATAATGGGTACTCGTATGCCCGATATTCGTGGGTATTCGATAGTCAAGTTCGGGTATTTTAAATCAGGTACAGGGTCATGCATGAGGTATGGAAGAAGGTACCCGCGCGATTGGGTACGGGATCGGAGAGTGTGCGAAACTCAAACTCGATACCGACTATATATAAAAATTAAAATATTTTTTTATTAGAATTTAATGTGACATTTCAAATACATCATCATTACAAATATTATCATCAATAAATTTTGTTTTTATCCATAATTTAGTACTCAAACAATATTTTGTTTATATTTCCAAAAACAATTATTTCTCTCATCATTTTCAAATTTTGTTTTCTAAACTCTTAAATTGTTCCTTTAACATTCTTTTTACATTTTTCTTCACTTTGGCATAACATAGTTTTTATCTCTTACAAAGTCTATAACATAATTATACAAATAAGTAATGTTTTTATTTGTTTTTAATATTTCGATATTACTAATTTTATTATGTATTATAATTATGTTTCTTCTTCTTCGACCTCCACAATCTTTTAAGTTTGTAATCGGGTAATGGGTATCCGTCAGGATCGGGTACCCGACGAATCGGGGATGGAATAAAAATAATGATACTTGTCGGGTTCGGAGTCGGGTTGTAAAATAGAAATAAAGTTCAGGGATGAGTACTTCACTACTTGACGAGTAGGATAGTCCGTAGTCGTCACCACATCTATATTTATCTAATAGGTTTGAATATTTTATATATAACTCTCTTATTTGATTTATATTACTTAAATACTTGAATATTTTAATTTTTGTACTCATAAGATTTTTGAAATTTAAAAATAAAATAAAAAATTGGAGGGAATGAGTAAATCAAGATGTATATGTGGAACATGCATCTTACCAAATGAATTTAAAATTCTTGAGATGAGATGAGTGGAAATAGAGAACCTTTAAACAAATATTAGATTAAGTACTTTGCTAGAGTAAATGTGGCTTTCCAGATGGTAACAAATGTGAAGGAACACCACTATTGTATTGTAAAGAAAATTTAATAATCTTGGCTTTGCTTGGATAAGTTATTTAAAAAGCCTAGATGTAGAAAAAATAATAACCATGGTTAATGATTTTGAGAAAATAATAATTATTTTTGTTAAAAGAATTTTAAAATATATATTAATATATAAATAAAATAAAAATAATAATTTAAAATAAAGAGTATTTTAGTTAATAATTTGAGTGAATGTAATATATATGATGGAGTTAAATAATGTTTTTTAAAAACTTAAACCGAACAAGCCTGGACTAATTTACCTATAGAGTGGTCTTAATAGGGGAAGAGAAAGACGATAAATATGTCCATAGTTGAAATACAAAGCTTATATAAGCTCATTAGTTGTACTATCAAATTTTAATAACGAAAGATTTGTTTCTCTCGGGATCATTTCCGAAGGTTTCGCAAAACCTTCGATAATATCCGTCGATAAAGGTTATTTTTTTAACGGTCTTCCCACACAAACTCTAGCCTCACTCTCCCTTGTTGAGCTTTTCCACCCGAAGAACATGATACGGATACGGAGGTGGAGGCAACCCTCCTTTCATCCAAATCTACAAAAGGTGAAGATATATAGTATTATCCCTTCTGATAAGATCTACGAACAATGCGACGTCATTCTTTTGTGAGATCCACTTATCTCGACTTATCTAAGGAGATAAGATCAAAGAACGTTGTTTTATTGTTTTTTTTACTAGGAAAACTTCTCGATTATCGGAGAAGATAAGTTTCAACCATAATTTGACCCGCCATTAAAACTTCTAGCGAAAATAATCAGTTATAGACGAAGATCCAAAGGCGGTGAAATTGCCTATAAAAATATCTTCAGATTCACGAAGTGAGGAGGAACCGATGGAGTGGAAAGAAAAAAAATGAAGAAAAATAAATAAAAATAAAAATAAAAAGGGCTGGAATGAAAACAAAATAAATTGTTTTCCTGATTTTGCTCCATAATAATCATAAAGAAAAATAAAGTTAATGCTACTGGAGTAATTTGGTCGTGTGGCAACTCAAAACCAATCATATTGATATTTATGATTTAAATTCCTAAATTTTAATAACTTCAATAATTCAAATTTAAATAATTTCAAAACAAAAAAAAAATAAATAATAAAATTTAAAAATTAACCAAAAGTTTAAAATAGGACCATCATTAGACAAATTAGTAAACTTGTCAAAAAAAAAAAAAAAAAAAAAAAAAAAAAAAAAAAAAAAAAAAATCGTTATCATGATAGAGATGGATGACAGAGATAGAGTGAGAGCACAAATATTTTCAGTATAATAATGTCACGAATTAAAATAGAATCTCTAAATGTGTTTTAAAAAAATATATAAATAATTTAAAAAGTCAATTATTAATTTATTTAAAATACTTCCTAAAATTAATTCAAAATTTAAAAGAATTTTAAAATTTTAAGACAGAGAGCGATATTAGCTTAAAAATATAAAATTATTTCTTTAATTGCTTTTACTCTAGCTTACAATAATTATTTTTTATAATATATATTTAATATTTTAACTTAATGTATTTTATTAATACACTTACAAATTAAATATTTTATAATAATTTTAATATTAAAAATAAATAAATTTTAATTTCTTATTATAATTAAAATAAAATAATAATTTTGTTTTTCTATTATAACTTTCAGATGTATTTAAAATGTTTATTTTATAAATTTAACAAATTATTCAATAACTATTCTAAATAACAATGCACTATAAATAAAATTATATATAATTTAGTTTTATAAAATATTTCAAAATAAGATTGTTATTTTAAAAAAATATATATTTTAAAATTATCACTTTAAAAAAAAATTATTATAACTTTCAAAACCTATATTTTAAAGTATTTATTTTATAAGTTTAAATAAATTATTTTAAATTAAAATCAAATATTTAAAAAGTTATATGATAAAAAATGTTTGTAATAAATATTGTAATAACTATTTTAATAAAATATATTATATATATTAAAATTGTTAATCTTATTAAAAATAAAAGAAAATTATTACTAGAAAATAAATATATATATATTTTTAGAAAACTACTTATTAACCCTTTTATTAAGATCCCAACAAGAAAAACCACATGAGATCGTTTCTATTAATCTAGACAAAATTTAAAAATTTGATAATTAAAATAAACAAAGAAATCAATCCACACACAACATGAGTAAAGAAAATTACAAAACACAAGTTTTCAAACAAATATCTAATGTGCTTTATACAAGATTAATTTGGTGACTTCTTATTGATATCCCAATTTTGACCTAGCATCCAATTATCAGAGTGATAGAATTGTCTCCATATGTGGAAAGACGATTTCATGTCATACTTGCTCCTCACTTCTTCTAGTCCTTGAGAGGAACATATCGTTTTTTTTCGTCCATATTTGATACACAACCGCCCCAAAATAACACATCATAACACTAACAAAAAAAACTAATAGAGATGAAAATTCAATGAACCCATAGTATTAACAAACCACCTCCACATTTTAGCCGTTAAAGAATAAACACCAAACAAATGCCTATAGATTTATCTTCCATTGAACATAAAACCCAAGATATACTTGGGAAAATAATTATTTTATACTAACATAATTTACTTTTTAATTTATTTATTTAGTAAATATTTAAGTAGTTATTTTAAATTAAATATATTATAAATAAAATTATATAAATATATTAACATTTTTAATCTTATTAACAAAAACATTATTTAAAAATATATTTTTTAAATATATCATTGACTTCAAGAATTATAAATAGAACATATATATATATATTTAAACTAATTTTATAATATTTTATTATTTATTATTTCAAAATAAAATCATTAACTAAAAGTATTATATATTATAAAATAATAATAATTAATATATATAAATATAATATATTTTATCAAATTCAAAAATAAATTAGTACATAATTAAATTGACACATTTGACCAATTTTATAACCATTTTTTTTAATGAATCATTTAGTATAATATAAACTAAACAATAAAGTTTTTCAATGTGTAACCAAAACAAAATAGATTAATCATTTGAAAATCAGAAACCCTAAAACAAAATCCTCAACATAAAAAAAAATAGCTTTAACAAAATTAGAAATTCTAAACAAGATTAATTAATTCACTCATCACTTTCACGGGCTTAAAGTTTTTACAATATCCATAGTTCTTCTGGAAGCAAAATTAATAATGCATGTTTAAACATTAAAGGTTAAACTCACATCTTATTAAACAATATTATTGTATTACAACACAACTTATAACTACTATCCAACATTTTAAAGATAATAAATATATAGATATATATCTCTTTCATTCTTAACATCTTCAACATAATATAAATAAAATTTTAATTAACTGCACCCGGCCCGCCAATCTTACAAATTCGTTTATAATTAGCCTTTAACAAAAGCAAGCTGAAAGCGAGCCATGTCTTGTTCATTCATAGAAAAGCGGAGTTGTTGATGTTCAAGCTTCCTATGCTCGCCCAAACAGGCTTTCCCATGCCAAAATCAACATCATAAACTGGAAACCTGCACCAACTGCTGAATCTGAAGAAATTTGCTTCCACACTTGTCACTAGTTCCCCCATCTTCATCCAATTATCAATCATCATCTCATACCCCTCATCCCCTTGAATCCGCCTTATATACTCGTCGTCAATTCTCCGAATTCCTTCCCTCACCCTCCTTCCCATGACTGCTAAATCATTCGAGTCTTCATAGCTGCAATCAGCATATGCCACCCCAATGAGATTTCCTATCGCATGCTCCGACAGTGGAGGCACCATTCGGCTCCTTAAGTTCACAATGTGAGTTGCGATGTATTGTTTCCCAGGCTTATCAACCGTAGCGTACTTCCATATGAAAGCCGATACTACTTCCACTCGGGTAGGAATGAGATGATCATGATCAATTCTCGCCTTTGCTCTCATTGAAGTTATCTGACTTGCGTCAAAAACAAACCTCCGCGTGATGAGGGTCTCTTTCCACTCTTCGGATAGTGGATTGTAGTCGTATTTCTCCTTTGGCGGGAAGAGGGATGATGAGTCGAAACTCGGCTTCAGGGTATTAATGATATTATCGTGTTGGAGAGATATTGCAGCCCACGACGTCATGAATGAGAAAAAGGAGACCCCGTCTGCAATCTGATGTGGGATGTAGGTGCCAATTGCAATGCCTCCGCAGTTGAAGTAGTTAACTTGAATTGCGAAAATCTCTTCTTCTTCTTCTTCTTCATTTCCCATCAAGTTGGGTATGAGTGGATCAACCGTTCGTGCTTCATGGCACTCGATCACCTCGGAGATATTGGAATCGACTTTTGCCTCTAAATATCGAACGCCCATGTCGTTGCAGACTATCGATTTGTCGGCTCTATTGAACCGCCCTGCAAAAGGGTAGAACATGGTCAGGGTTTGGGAGAGCGATTCTCTAAGGCGGGAAGAGATCAGTTCATGTTGTTTGGTGGAAGTTTGGTAATAGAGAATTGAGGGGACGAAGAAACGGGGAATAGATTGATCCAACAGGGAGATGTGATATTTTTCGAAAGGATAATTGGTGGGAGATGATGATCTCACAAACTCATTTGATAAAACATTGATCTTCAACTGTGCCATTGATTTAATTATGGGCAGAAAACAATGAAAATATCGACAATTACTTATATTATTGATTGTGCTCTGGGTCTTTCAAAATTTTAATTAATATTAAGCATTTTTATCAGATTTTAAAATAACTTAAGCAAAATCAAATTTTTAAATAAATTTTTAATAATTACGTTATTTATTTTATTAATCAAAATACTAAAATATTTTTTATTTTATTTTTATATATAAATACCCTTTTAAGTTTTTTTTTTTTAAAAAATAATCATTATTTTTTTTAAATTATTAATAATAATTATTTTTTCTCCCTCTAAATTTTAAAAAACCACAATCCAAACCAGGCTTAATGTTTTGGTAACAAGTCTCTTATTTGTTGGTTTAAAAAAGTCAAGAATATTAATTAAACTACAATATAGTAAGAGACATATCTAAGTTTGGTTTCAATTATTAATTAATTTTTTTATTTTTTCAATTTAATTCACTACTCAAAACTTTTTATTTAGTTTTCTCCATTTGTAAATATTTTACAAGTTCACTCCAATTTATTTTGAAGCTCACCTTAACTTTTGGATCAGTTTATGTCTAACTATCACTTTGTCAAATAATTGAAATGTATAATATGAACTCAATCATAATTTCATGATTTGTAATGGAAATGAATGAATACAACAATAATGATGACGATGGAAGAAAGAATAATGCAACACATCATTGAAAAAAAAGTGTGAGGAAATATAGAAAATAGAGAAATTATTTTATTTTTTCAGTCAACAGATTGACCGCCACATCATTCACTTTCTCATTTCCTCCACTAAATTCCCTACCACAATCATTAAGGTGCTACAATTAATAATAATAATAATAATAATAATACATATTCTTGTTGGACATCGATGATCAAATGTAAGTATGGTTACGATTGATCTGGTTGGTTCACAAAAATGTTTAATTATCTAGCGGGGTGTAATATTTGGAGAAAAGTTTATTATATGTAGAAAAAAAAATCGTAAACAATCTAGATATATTGTAGGGAATGGTTTTTCTATCAATTTTTGGGACGAAAGTTGGTGTAGTGTCAAAAGTATATAGCTACGACGTATCATTAGCTTGCTTCCATGCAGAAATTTCACAATTAAGAACATATTTGATCATCGATCTAGTAGTTTTTCTAGCCGAATTAGATATAGAATGAGATTAAACATTATGAATAGTTCGTCACATAATAAAAATTTTACTTTTGTTAGGACACAAACAAGTGTCCCCGTCTGAATATTACATTATGCGTTGGTAAGACATTGATAGTTTTCATGTGAGCATTGTTAATTACAAGTTGTTCGCTAAGATAAGTTCGTATAATTTTTGTTGGAAAAATTTTGAGAGTCAAAGATTTCATCCAAGATCTCGTTTTTTGATGGAGCGTTATTTACGGTGGAATTTTTACAAATAATATGTACATGAAAAATGTTGTATTATGGTTAGTCGTATGTGTGACGAGTAGCTTGAATCGGCAACTCAATTACTTTTGCATTGTCGATGGGTGATTAATATCTAAAGTCTTTTGTGGAGTATCACTAAGATTCATTAGGTGATGTCCGAATCTTTGGATAGTTGTTGAGAAATTTGAATTGATGCGACTAATATGACAGTCTTATATAACTGAGTTATTATTCCAATTATTTTTTGGTTGACTATCTAGTTGGAGAGAAATCATCGAATTTTCACTAATCGTAGTCATTCGATCGTATCATTCATAATGTTATTATTATGATGTTTTCTAAGATTTATTCTGGAAAGTCGGTAGAATCTATCGGGGAGTTAATCGTTTTCTCGAGAACTTACGAGCTTGATAAGATATTTAGTTATAACATTTTTTATTTTTTTATTTTTATTTATTTTCTCTTCATGTCAATACGTTTGTCGTTGTATTTAAACAATTTTTTATCATTTTTAATATACGTGAACATTTTTTTAAAAAATAAAAACATTCTTGATTTTCTTTCTTCTAATTATTTCACATTTGACTTTTAAAAAATTTATATTCCAAATCAAACAAACAATTTTTTGAATTTGTATAAATCAATCTTGAATATTTTGAATAAAAATTTGATTGAGAGATTTTAAAGTTAAAATTTGATAATGAGTGTTAGATGCATAGCTTAAACACTATTGTTAATTTATTACAACACAATTTACTATCAAACATTTTAAAGTTAACATATATAAATAGGATCACCTTTCATTCTTAACATCTTCAATATAAAGTAAAATCTTAATTAACTATACTATCCCTCCTGGCACTTACAAATTCTTCCATTCATAGTAACCCAAACTCTACTCCATTTCTGCATTGGAATCCAGCAGTGGAGAGAGCTCAGTTTTGTGGAGAATTGTGATCCTAAAATGAGAGTTCATATTTTGAAGATTATTGGTGAGAGAGGATGCCTCACAAATTGATAAAATATGTATCTTTATTCCATATTATTTGATAGAAAGTAATGATAGGAAACCAAATGGGAAGAATGTTAATTTTACACACCAAGTTGTAAGAAGGTGTCAAATTTACTTATTAAGTATTAAAATTCCATTTATATGTATGAACTTGTCAAAAAGTGTCAAATATATTTAAAATAACAGAAATGTTAAACGGTGTTAAAATTTTTGCCACATGTAATATCCACCTATTTTTTATTTTTTTAAATTGACATTATTTTAATTATTTTTCCATTTAAACAAAACTTATTTTTACTTTCTCTCTCATCCCTCCACAACTCTCCATTTTTTTTATAATTTTTCTCTTTTTGATTAACTCAAGTTTTTTTGGATTTTTACCTTCTTCTAACCTCCAAATGCTCCCTAAATGAACTTTAAATAGTAATCATCGTTGGTGGAAGTTTTTGTTGGCCGATTCCTAAATCATAGACGTTGTGGCCAAAATCTTCATTAGTCGAACCCTAAATCATTGTCGTCATTAGCGGACAATGTCGAATCAAGGTAATACAATTAATAATAAAATTACTCATAGATGAAGAAATGAAGAGAGAAATATTTAAAGAAAATGATAAGTTGTGAGGGTAAAGAAAGATAAAATAAATAAGAAAAAATTTTAATGTTTTGTTTGAATAAAAAATAATTAAAGTAATGTCAATTTAAAAAAATAAAAAATATGTGGATATTACATGTGACAAAAATTTTAACACCGTTTAATATTTCTGTTATTTTGAATATATTTGACACTTTTTGACAAGTTCATACATATAAATGGAATTTTGATACTTAATGAGTAAATTTGACATCTTCTTACAACTTGGTGTGTAAAATTGGCATTCATTTGGTATTTTATTGGAAATGATGTATCAATACTTGAAATAATTTACATCATTTATGACACCAAATTAGTGTTCACTAGTTATATATCACTAGGGCGACATTAGGGTCCTAAGACAACTTAACTAATAAAAAAATAAAATTTTTAAATTTTCTTAATTCTTTTAGAATATTATTTATTTAGGAATCAAATCTCAAAAAAATAAAGTTAACAATATTTTAATTAAACTTAATACAGCCAATTATTTTTTCAAATTTGTTTTACACGCGTCTTGGACATTCCAACCATCGGGGCTGACATTGTATATCTATATAAGTGCGTAAATTAATGCTGACATTAAAGACTATGGTAGGTAGAGCCGTCTAGGCCCCCTAAGCAGCCATAGACATTTTATAAATAAATATTTTATTTTACTTTCTCTCTCCCACTCCTTCCGGTTTAGTTAAAGAAATAAAAAATCAAAATCTATAGGACAACTCAATCATTCATTTTTCAACTTTTTATTAAACTTTTTTTTTTATTTTATGTTTTTAATTTTTTTTGGTTAATAGTATTTTTCTAAAAACAATATAATTATTAATTTTAAACAACGATATTATTTTTTATTTTACAATACTAATCTACAAAATTGTATAATAAAAATTAAAATTACAAATTAACAATACGAAGTATATCAAAAATATAGTATTTTTTATGTTTGAATATATTTATATATATATATCATGAATATTTATTACATTTTATGATATATATATATATATATATATATATATATATATATATATATATATATATATATATATATATATATGAATAATTAATATTTATAAAATATTAATACAAATTTTAATAATTATTTATTAGTTATTATTTAAAAAACATATATAATATAAATTAAATTAATATATTTAACATAATATTTAATACGTTTTAAATAGTTTATACATATTTATTATTTTAATAATTAATGTCATTGTTTAACAAAAAAAAAAATATAATAATATTCTTAAAAAATATATTAAATTAAAAAACTGAAATAAATTAATAATATTTTTGATATATCTTACCTAATTAATACATATTTATTATTTAAATTTATAATGTTATCGTAATTTAATATTTTTTACACAAAATATTATATATTATAGTTAAATAAAAATAATTACTAATATTAAAATATATATATATATTATTGAATAAAAAATTTTGAAAAAAAAAATTAATAAAAAAAAAATTAGAGACAAATTAAAAACAAATAATGGAAAAATATATAAATTAAAAAATCTATATTTAATTTACTGTGATAACTTTTAAATTAACAAAGAATATAATTCATATTTATTTATGAATAAAAATGTAAAATCAGAAATGATATATTTTAAAAAGTAATTTATGAATTGAGTTAAAATGTATGAGAAAAAATATTAATTAAATTTTAATTTCATACTTATTTCTCTCTATATATAATATAATAAATTAAAAGTAAAACTAAAAATAATTTTTTATAAATTAAAGTAAAATTTCACTTTAATTTGTAGCTAGAATTTACAAGTTTACTAATTTATTAGTGAGTACATCATTAATTTTTATGAAAAAAAATCCCACAACTTCTTTATTTCTAATTTCTCTCTTATTCTTTCCCGAATTCCCAGAATTCAATAATCGAATCTATATTCGTAATTGCAGGAGGATGGTGATGTTATGGGGGTAAATTTCTCTCTTATTCTTACCAAATTCATATATATATATAAATATATATATATATATATATATATATATATATATATATATATATATATATATATATATATATATAATACTTAATTTTTAAAGTGTCCGAATTGCTGGGTTAAAACCTGTGGTTAATTTTGATATTTATGTGAGAGTAAATGGATACTTGGGTCGAATTATGGCTTGACCCGGCCATAAACTTAAAACGGTTAAAAATAAATTTAAAAATGTTATTTGTAGGTTTCGAACTTGCAACCTAACAAAACAAGTACAACCTTTAACCAAATGTGATTGAGATGTGGTTTATCGAGGGATAATAGACCAATATCATTTGAAAGTGGTTAAAAAAATATGAATCAAATATTTAATTGACCAAAGTCTGAGGTCACGATGCTAATTATTAAAAAATATGAATCAAATATTTGATTGACAAAGTGAAAGTGTAAAGTCACGAAATTAGAGATTCATTCAGAAAAAATATATGAAAAAATATGTGAAAAAATAAGTTGTTTTATCGAAGTGAATAAAACGTGGAATGAGAGGATTATATTTTTTATTTTAATAATTTTAAACATTGAATAAATATTATTATAATTTATTTTAATTTATTTTGTTTTTATCCTTATCCGTGTGTATCGTACGAAAATTTTCCTAGTTAAATAAATTAATCTAAAAAAACTAAATAGGACAGACCCTACATTTTTTTTCACTTTTAGCACAATAAATTTTTTTATCTTTCACAATATATACAACATAAATATACAAATAAATAATGTTTTTGTTTGTTTTTTAATCTTTTGATATTACTAATTTTATTATATATTACAGTTATGTTTATTCTTCTTCGACCTCTACAATATTTTAAGTTTTCAATAGGGTATCTGTCATGGATCGAGTACTAGATAAATTGGGGATGAGAATAGAAATAGTGATACTCGTCAGGTTTGAAGTCTGATTCGGGTTGTAAAATAGAAATCGGGTTTGAAGACGGATACATCGGGTACACGTTATCCTCCTTTTTTTAAATACTATGGATGAATTTGCATAAAATAATATATTATACTATTTTAAAATATATTGGATTATTAAATATAAGTTGTATTGAAATGTTGGAAAGAAAATAATAAATGCATTGAATACTTTAAATTTTGAATATTCATTTTATAATAATATCATTGTATTAAACATTTTTAAACACAATTATTTTTCCAAACAAGAGTGTATTTTCAAATTAATTATTAATTTGAAAATAATAAATGCATGGACTACTTATGCAATTATTTTTTGTTAACCAAAAAAATAAATCATATCGAGGATTTGATCTGTTTGCCCAAGATGTTAATGACCGAGACAATAATTTGATCATTATTGAGATATATAGCATAATTCTTTGGCCAGTATTTCCCTGTAAACATAAAGCAATATCAGAATCAACTATCCAACAAAGAAACACTATTTTATATAAGAATTTAGAACAACAAATAAGTAATCTTAATCTTAATGTCAACTCAAAATCTCAATCATCTCATACCAATCACAAAAACACTTTAATATAAGAACAACAAATAAGTAAGATTTTAAAAAATGTGATGAATGGAAATAATTACAAAGAAAGTGAAGGCGTGAGATATCTAACCTGTTTGCACAAGCTCAGGTCAGTTTGTAAATAGCATTAGGTTTGTTTGTAGATAGAATCAATCCTTCTCAATGTTGCCATACTAGCTGTTAGGGCTGTTTGGTCGCAGTAGAGAACGGTAAGCCGAGAAAAAGAAAAGTGTACCGTTCATACTCAGGAATTTGATCTATTAGACAAGACTCTTGTTTTATTTGAAGTTGTCAAACTTTTCCTAACAATTGTTTCTTCTATTCTTAAACTCCTCTACAAATTAGATGAAAAATATTCAAAAGTTAGAATATAAATTACAATTTTTTGTTTCTTTTAGTAATGGAGATATAAATTTGGCTTAAACTTTTAAAATTTAAACTTATTACTCTTAAAACCTCCTAAAATTGAACGTCTTAATAATATATAAATAAACTTCTCATGCCCATTAAAGAGAAAACGACACAAATTGAAGATCATAGATACATTGTAACTTTCTGTCTATGGTTATCCATTACTCTTAATTGTATAATTCGAAAATAAATTTTAATTTCGGAATATTTTCACATAACAAACACATAAGTCTGTTACTCATTTCCTCTTGGAATTATGACACGTCTTATTTAAGACCATATGTAGAATGCATAATAAAAATTTTAAAATAATTTTTGTAATTTAAAACTAAAATTAATAGCACATAATTTCTGTTAGAGAGGTTAGAATCGATATTTATCATTAGTTATCTCTAAATTACATTTTTGAAAAGTTTTTTTTAAAGAAGACAAATCAAACCTAAATTTATGTCATTTCCATTTCCATCTATATAACATTTTAAGGTTAAATAGAATACTATAGAAACTACTAAATTTGAAAAATCAAACACATAACTCTATACTGGTGTAGTCTCGTTACACAAATAACCAAACAAGGATGACTATACTTGTAGTTGTGTAAGATAAATTATAAATTTCTAGATCTGTAGCTATAATTATTTGTTATATAGGGACAGAAAGTGAAACAAGGTTTAATCATCCAAACTCCAATTGTTATAAAAATTAAAATAGTCGTACAATAATGGTTTTATGGTTTTTGAGCTATTAGATCTGTAACTATACTTGTAGTTGTGTAAGATAAATTATAAATTTCTAGATCTGTAGCTATAATTATTTGTTATATAGGGACAGAAAGTGAAACAAGGTTTTATCATCCAAACTCCAATTATAATAAAAATTAAAATAGTCGTACAATAATGGTTTTATGGTTTTTGAGCTATTAGAGTTGTCAACCATATAAAAAAACATACACGATTTAAGTTTAAACATAGTGTTTTTTATGTGATTGACAATTCTAATGCCTTACAACCATTGTTGTACATTGTTTTAATCTTTATGACAATTAGAATTTGAATGATAAGAACATGTTCACTTTATATTTTTACTGAACAAATTTTAGAATAAAGTCTAGAAATATATTGTTTATATTATATAACAATAAGTGTAGTTATCTTTGGTTGTTTAGTTGTTGTAATGGAACTACTCCCGTATAAGGTTGGAGTTATGTGTTTGGTTTTTAAAAACTTAGCCATGTATAAATTTTTATATAATTTCATTTAAAATGTTATATAGATGGGAATGACATAAATCCATTGTTTGTTTAGTTTAGTCTGCGTTATTTTTAAAATTCTTCAAAATTGGAATTTAGAGTTTACAAATGATACAATTTATTATTTTGAAATTAGATATAAATTTATCGTTTATGAGGTAATGATTTTAGTTTTGACATAAATAAATTATTATTTAAATCATCTATATTATTATTAGGGGTAGGGAAAATTACCGATATTAAAGATATATCGAAAATATCGTACCGTAATATATCGAAAATATCGACTTTTAAGGTATATCGAAAAAAGGTAAAGTATGATACCGATACCGATACCGTAATTATTGGTACAGTAAAGGTATAAGATTTTTAAAATTTTGGTATATGGTATATCGAGATATACCGAAATAGTATTTATAAGTTAATATATATATATATATAATACTTATAAGGAAATAATTAAATAGATTTGAAAATAATTTAATTATAAAAATATAATTTTAAAATAATATCAAAATATAATTATACTGAAATATTATTCTATATATGTCATCTCTACCTTATTGATGAGATTAATTTTTTTTTGAGATTAATTTTTTTTTTAGATTAATTTATTTTTTAAATTAATATATTTTTTAGGTATCAAAGGTATAATAACGATACCTTACCGAAAATAAGGTATACCGAAATTAAGATAAGTTAAATGTATGCTTTTTTTGTATATCGAAATTAAAGGGTATCGAAACAAGGTATACCAAAATCAAGGTAATGTAAAGGTATGCATTTTTTGCATACCAAAATTTTAGGTAAAGTATAATGTATGGATAAAATATTAAGGTATACCATACCACCCTAATTATTATAATTCATTCTAACCGTTGTTAAATAAAGTATGTGTCATAATTCTAGAAATGAGTATAGTCTATAGGATGATCAAAAATTAAAATTTATTCTTGAAATTAACTTTTTAGGCTTTATATAGAAACTGTTGCACATGAACTAGTTCATTCAGCTACACTAATTGTTCTTGATAGAGAAACTAAATAAATAAATAAATTATTCTTAGATGACCCATTAGAAACAATTCTTTTTCTTACTACAAAATCTACCACAATATTAGTTGTCACTAACTCAATTTAAGTTATAGTTTCATTTGTTATTTTCATATATTTTCAGTTTATACTTTAAACAATAATTGCTATATTTTTAAGTTGCAATTAGTTTAACATAAATTATTGTATCTTAGACTTTGTCTCTCGAAAGCCACATTGATTTTAAAAAATTTGTACTCTTTTATAGATTTCTCTTTTATAATCTTAAGAATTTGTTAATTTCAAATTTGATTTTTAAAGAATACCAAATAAATAATATTAAAAATGTTATATTTTTTGTTTAAAATTTACTCAATTAATAATGGTTGTATGGAGAACATGCACCTGAACCAGAAGATGTGCAAAAATCAGCATATGCACATGAACTAACTCATTCAATGCATCCTTCCTCTGCAACAACTACTATAGGTATTCCTCTATTAGCTAGAGGGTCATATTTACTTTTGAAATAGTAAACCTAAACTAGTTAATTAAACAGAATCTTGTCAAATGAAGGTCATATTATTGATTAGAATGATTTGTTGTCTTTTGATATAAATTATACTCCCAATTGCATCTGAGAAGCCGATGAAAGAACTCGCTAAAATTGTTAAGCTAGAAGAGTCTCATTATCATAGAATTTATTAGATCCTAATGTATAAAAACCATAAGATATCCCTATAGAGACGTACTTGAGGTATAAGACACTATATAGATAAATGAACAACTTTTTTTTTTAATTTCTCTCAAAAAGAGTTCGATGATTGATATTATGGTGAATATTATACTAATATTCATTGTATATATAAGGTTGTTAAAACCTTCTGGATTTGAAGTTCTTAATACTTATAAAATACTAAACTCCCTAAAGTGTCGACTAAAGGAAAAAAAAACATAAATCGTAGACCATATATTGTCATTTTTCGTTTATCGGTTATCCACCAATTGACTGAAAAGAATTAGTGGAAGAAGCAATTGATACCAGATGAAACTAATATAGGAATTAGTCCAAAAATACATTTAAAATTTTTCACATATCTTCGACAGAATTCATACTTTCTTGATTCACATTTTCTAAAATTATCACGCACGCACGTATAATAAAATTATTAGATTTAAATATAATAATAGAGATAATTTAACTAATAATTTTTGTAAGTTAATAACTAGATAAATATCTCATAAACTATGTTGGAGGAGTTTGTCTTTCATTCTCAAAATAATAAGTAGTTTCTTTCGTTAACTCGAACTTTAGATTTTGAATAGTTAAAAGGGAACACAAATAATACAGATACAATCTAAATTTCTATTATTCACATTGATATAAGATCTTAAGGTAAAATATAATATTATACCTATTTTGAATATGGCTAAAGTTGAGAAAAATACAATCTCATTACGCTAGCTAACCAAGCAATGATAACTATTAATCATGTAACACAATCCGAACATTGCAAAATTTGACTTCTTAATTTGTTCGGATGAAAGTGAACAGATTTTAATAATCGAACACCAATTGTTATGCAGCGTATAACAATTGTTTTTGGGTCATCATAATTGTCAATCACATAAACAAAACCACGTAAACAACTATTTCAGTTTTAAAAACACTAAATTTAAATTTAAAATTAAATAAAAAATAATTATATTCAAAAATAAAAATATAACCTCTTACCAATGAACAAAAGAATGTAATCAAATTTAATAATATCCGCTAGTATAATATTATGGTAGCTCATTCAGCCAACAAAATATTCAACCTTTAGAGATTATTAAATTTGGCTACATCTTTTATTCATAGTTAAGAATTTTTATTTTTGTTTTTATTTTTTAAATATAACTATTTTCATTTAATATTAAATTTAGTATATTTTTAAACAATCGCGTTGTTTACGTGGTTGACAACTATTAGCCCAAAAACAATTGTTATACATTGAATTGATATGCATAACAATTCATTTTATATCGTCAAATCTAGCCATGTTCAGATTATATTACATGACTGTTATCATTGTTTGTTTGGTTAGTTGGCGCAATTGAACTATAAATCTTGAGTGATTGAAATTATGTATTATTTTTCTGAACCTTAATCATCTACAAAATATGTATAATATTATAATCTTATATCAATGTGAATAACATAATTCTAAATTGTATTGGTCTTATTTTATGTTTTCTTTACAACTATTAAGAATTGGAAGTTAGAGTTAACGAACCTACTTATTATTTTAGAAATCGAAGAAAAACTCTTTCAACATTGTTTATGAGGTATTTGTCTAGATTTTAATTTACAAAAAAAATTATTAGTTAAATTATCTCTACTATTATTACTATTATGTTTAAATCTAATAATTTTGTTATGCGTTTTTGTTAATGTTTAAACAAAACGTGTGTGATTATTACAGAAAATGAGAATCAAAGAAGTGTGTATTCTGTTGAGAATGTGCAAAATTCAAAATGTATTATTGGACTAATCCCTATACGGGTTTCATCCATTAAAGTTTCAATTGCTTCTTCAACTGACAATGTCTAAGATTTATGTTTTTCCTTTTATTCAGCACTTTGGGAAGTTTAGGGTTTTATCAAACTAATAATGACTTCAAATCTATAAGGTTTTAATAGCATATAGATATGATAAATATTAGTATAATATTTACCATAATATCAATGATCAACTTCTCTTTTGTAGAGAAATTAAGAAAAATAGTTTTTCATTTTTCTATACGGTGTCTTGTAACTTAATTGTCAATGTATGTTGTTTTATACTATAGGATCTAATAAATTCTACATAATGAGACTCCTTCTAGCTTGACGATTTTAGCGAGTTCTTTTAACAAATTCTCATGTGCAATTTGGAGTATAATATCTACTAAAGGACAGCAAATCAATTTAATCCGTAATTAGAGTAGTAAAAACATCACCAAAAGGAGATACAATAATTATTACATTCTTTGTGAAAGATTTTGTTTTATTAATTGGGTTTTATTTTACAACACCTCATGCACCACTTATTGACATTATTGATACATAAATCGATGCTCGTGCAATTATTTATTTGCTAATATTACTGATACATAATCTTATTCTTTTGCCCATATTACTTATATAGATGCTCCTAGATGACTAGAAACTATTATTTTGTTGAAGTTTGTTTGAAACTGTTGTTATTTTTTATTTTTAATATTTCAGTTTTAATTTGTGGTGTAGTGGGTAGGGTAGTTTCTAAGAGAGTTTCTAATAGATCATGTCCATATATTTCCATATTTTTTAGCTCTACTATCTAGTCGTTTGGTTGTATTTAAATAATTTCAGTTTAATGAAAATTATAATGTTTTTCTTTCCATCTCTTCTTCTACTTTAAAAAAATATTTGATTGTCTCATGCACTTGACAATAACCAGACTTGATATACTGCATGTTGTAAGTCTTTTGTCAAGATTTAATAACTATACAATTGAAAACTCATCTTAGAGTAACTAAGAGGGTCCTTAGATATGTTAGGGGAACATCGACTTTGACATTAATTTTAGTACATGTTTGAAGTGTTGTTTGTAGGGGTATTCAAACAATGATTGGGTTGGATCTATTGATAATATGAGAATACTTCGGACTATTGTTTTAGTGTTTTGATTAATGAGTGTTCTCATGGTGTTGTAAGAAGTAAGAGATGATTGCACAATCCATAGTAAAAGTAGAGTTCATTACTATTATTGCTGCAAATCAAGCTTTTGACTGAAAAAGTATTAATTGATCTGAGCCCGAGACAAAAAGGTGTTTGTTGACAACCAAGCTGTAATTTTATCTCAAACAATCATGTTTTTAATGAGAATACCAAATATTTCAACATTAAGTTGTTCTTTCTTAGGGGAGTGCAAAAAGAGAGGTCTATTAAGTTGAAATACTGCAAAACTGAACTTCATTTAGCATACATGTTCATCAATGCCTTATCGAGGAGCAAGTTCGAGTTTTTAAGGGAGAAACTTGACATCATCATCAACTCAAGGAAGGAGGAGTGTTGAAATTTTCTTTAAACGGCTATATTTCCCTTATTTTTAGGATTTCAGTTTTAATTTGTTGTGTAGTGGGTGATTTGTAGGAAAGTTTCTAAAAGATCATGTATATTACATGTATTTCCCTATCTTTTAACTCCACTGTCTAGTCATTTGATTCTATTTAAATAATTCCAGCTTAATAAAAATTACAATATTTTTTCTTCCATCTTTTCTTATATTTTAAAAATGTATTCTTAGATTGAAATAACACTACTCCTACTTACTCCATAATCTACAACAGAATCAGGACTCAACATTTTATTCATTTTCTTAGTAAATTAGTTTGAGCTTAAGTTAGTTTTATTTGTTATTTTCCAAGTTTACACTCTAAATAACAATTATTCAAAAGAATCCTAGAAATACATATATTTAATATTGTTCAAAAGTTACTCTATTAATGGCTAGAGAAAGGAATTGTTTTACCTGGCAATCTTTGATTTTTAAATCTTCCAGTTGTTGATGTTGGTTCTTTAATCCCTCGTTCAATCAGACACTTCTCCTTAAGAAGCTTGGAAGCCTTGTGAGAACATCATTCTTTTTGTCTCCCATTTCACCACACCCACAATTAAAACATAAAAAATATTAATGACTTGTTCCACAAAAATTGGGCAAACTTTAAAGGTATTTAATAAAATGTTATTAAATATATTAAAGGAAAGGTAATGCTATGGATTGAGTAAACATGACCAATACATTTAATATCCTAATACATCATAGATACTTAAAAAATAACTTAGATATAAATTTCTTAAAATAGTAAGAATTCTGAGTTTACACGTTAAGTTAATGGTAAAGTTAATGGCAGCATAACTCAAATTCAGGAAGAACAACTTTATTCTTATGGCGCTAGGCTGCTCGTTAAATACTATAATTATAAAATTGAATCTTCTTAATATCTTTGGTTTCATATTAAGAACAACTTATAAATATGTACATATTTGTTCGATCAGAAGGGCATATATCATGGTTTAACTTTGGTAGAACGCATTGAGTCTTCTACAATAATATGTATTGAAAAGAGCTATAAAATTCGATATATCTAGAATATTGCAATTTTTATTATTTGATAGAAACAAAAACAATCTCAAACCTTCTTATCCATATTTATTTGACATATCCGAGACCAGATCTTCAATATTACTCATCTCATCTTCAAAAAACAATGTTTTGACGACAATCTCGTCTAACATCATGGATCACTGTGGTTCATCCCCAAACCTAAACAAATTTTATAAAAAAATAAATTATAAATCATAGGAATAGTCAACTAAATAAATAATGAAACGTTACACGTTGAATTGATCTACTCTCTACATTAAGTTTGGCTCACGACTATTCAGTTTAAAAATGCAATCAATAAAAGTTTGATTTTATATAACCACGATCTTCGTCGTATTATATTTTTTTCGTGTCGTTTTATCTTACCTAATAACTTACCCGATTGAATATTATTCAATTTGTTACGATTCATGTTTAATCACAAGAGTTTTATATTATTTTTTTGTTTTTGTTTACATAATTATAAGTGTAATTATCTTTAATTGCTTAGTTGATGTAATAGGACTTAAACATTATCCAAAAAAAACTCTTATTTTAAATAAAAATACTTGTTTTACTTAAAATATTAAAAATAAAAAAACTAGTCACAAAATGATTTATAACGTGTTAAATGAATTTTACTTATATAAAACAAATGCAACCTAAATAAAATATAATTTATGGTAAAAAATATTTGAATAAGATTTGTTATAATTTTGATCCAGATAAGATAACTTTTATATTAAATATCTAATCTTTGTTTAGATTAAATTAATAAAATAAATAAAAAATAATACAATTTTAAATAGAATCATATGAAATATTTTAAAATAGATTAACACAATTCATCGTAATTTTAAATACGATAATATAATTATAAATTTAATTAAGATAACTTTTATATTACAAAATAATCTTAATTTAGAATAAACTAATTGAAATAAATAAAAAATAATGCAATTTGAAATAAAATCACACAAAATATTTCAAAATATATTAAGAAAACTAAGTGAAATTACAAATATAATAAGATTATTTTTTTAATCCAAAAAAACTCTTATTTTCAATTAAAATACTTGTTTTTCGTAGAATGTTTAAAAATAAAAACTCGTCATTTTGATTTATAACGTATTACATGAATTTTACTTATTTAAAACAAATGCAAGTTAAAAATGTGGAAATGGATGAGAAACCGAAAATAGAGTTTTTTAACATAGACCTTTTGAATTGGCCTGTACATGTTTTAAATCGATACATTTGTGGATGTATGAATTTAATTTACTTGATAGTCGCCACTTTAATTTTCTTCCCATAGAAACTAAAGAAAATAAAATTAGAGATTCGTTTTAAGAGTTCGGTGTTTAATTACGTATTATGAAAGGGCCTACGACACTATGTCCTATACGTCTGTCTTTACATACAGTCTTTATTCCTAAGTAATTGGTCAGTTGATGTATGAAGGATTGTTACATTTTTGTTCTAAATTCTGAACTCTTTTGTTTGTGTGAAAATATTAATTAGTTATGTAAAGGGCTAATCATATTCATGAGGTACTTGACGAGGATAAAACATTGAAAAATATAGAGCAAAATTCCCAAGGAAAGAAAGAATCATGATTCACGAGATAGAACAAATGAGCGTAAATGATGAGAATTCAAATCAAAGATTAAAAATTTATTCTTTTGAAAAAAGAAGATAAGAGAATGAACAAACCCAAAATCATGAATGTTTCCCCCTTTTTTCTAAATTCATGGAATTAAAGAAAACTCCGAACACAACCCTCTTTAAAAGAGTCATTTATAATTAACAATTCTCAAATTTCCCGAAAACTTCACATGATATTCAAAAATATTTTTAGGAGCTCACAATATATAATGCAAAGATAGATAATTTTTTAAACGGATCCCAAAACTTCTAAAAATTCTTATGGCCATTAAAAATATTTTTAAGAATCTAACATTTTTAATTTCATGATTTTTAGACTCATGAAACTTAAATTATAGCCTCTAAAAGTTTCGAGTTATACCAAAAGGGCCAAGTTTCAGAAAAATTTATTTTCGAAGAAATTTTTGGGGAAAATTTGTGAAATTTGGAATTGATTTGGATGTTTGAGTCATCATTTTAAATTGTTTTATAAATTTAAGGAAACAAACAGGATCCTAAAGTTTATTTTATTTTTTATTTTTAAGTTTTAAATTAAAATAAAAAAAAAGGAAAGAAAGACCATGGGCTCAATTAAAAGAGAAAAAAGAGTTTTAGGCCTATTTTAATTTCAAATTAAAAAATAATTCGAAATTAAAATAAAAAATACCTATTTTAAAACTAAAAAGGCCTCAGGGCCTCTTTGCAACTTCTGGAGAAGTTGGAGGAAATTGAATATAACAAAATTAAAATAGAAACCGCAGGCCCTCCTTCTTCCTCTAGCGAAGGCGATTTCTGACGACATCGTCTCGATCTTCTTCTTCTTCCAGATCGCAGCCACCGGGAGCTCGTCTTTGAGTCGGAATCGTCTGTTCAAAGACGAGATTCCAATCGAAGAACAGCCGAAAGAAAACAGTCTGCCTGTTCTTTCTTTCAACAAAACGGATTCTCACAACTTCAATCGGAACACGAAACCGTGATTTTGGACAGAGAACCATTCGAATCCTATCCTAATCCTAACTAATACTAACCAATGATCTACCAGCCAAGATTGAACCAATATGGCAATATCACAGCAAGAATGTAACCAAAAGAAAAAAAAAAAACACAAAATGACAGACGAAAACTGTAATCGGATTTTAACTATCAAACAAATTAGTATCACATTGGAGAGGAACATTACCTGAATAGCGAAGGATTGAACAATGCAGACGGTTTTTCGAAGGATTCTCCCTGCTTCTTAGCGATTGATATGAGCTCTCTCTACTTTTAAGGGATGTCCTTGACATACATAAATTATTAGTTAAATTAACTCCAACTTATCATGGGGGAGCAATCTCTATTAAAAGACAACAGACACATTTAATCAATCAGTATGAAGAAAATGCACCTGAACCAAACCAGAAGATGTGCAAAAATCAGCAGATGTACTAGAACCAACTCTTGCACCTGCACATACATACCAACTCATTACTGATATATTTCAAATTAAAAATCCAAAATATGAAACGAGTGGCATCGATCGGTGTACAAAACCGATACCTCAATCAATCAAGGAATGAAAGTTTACATCGGTCAAGAAAGTTACCTGGCTGAACGGCAAAGAGACGAAATGAAATGGAGAAATCGGATTGATCGGTGGACTTCTTCGCTGTTCGTTTTCGTCGATTGCTTTCTCCTCCTCGGCGCTCCTTAAATGTTATCTTCGGATTCCTCCTCGCGAAGCACGAGGCTCGTCTTCAATGAATCGCGTGAACGAATCTCTGCAGCTCTTCGTCGTCTAGCAACAGGGACTGCAGCTTTTCTTACTTCTTTTTTACCGTCTAGCAACGAATCTCTGCCTGTTCTTTTTTTTTTTTTTTTTTTTTTTCAGTTTTATGAATGGCACACTATTTTACCCTTCTTCCATCCTTTAGCCACCCTATTTTAATTAAAAAACTAATGGAGAAATTTGATCTGATGGTAAGTTGATAATTTTATTGCGCTCGTGGTGATTTTATTTTTTTTTTGGACGATTTTGCCCTTGTCGCGAAACGCTAATTGACTTAGCGTTTCGCGAAGTGACGATATGTGAAATGTCCAGATTACCCTTACTATTTAATATAACCTCCGTACTTTTTTTCATTTCTTTTCTTCTCCTTCTCTCTCTTCCCGCTCTTCTCCTCCTTCTCTCTAAACTCCGGCGGCGACGGCGGCGAACTCGTCGGAGATCTCGGCGGCGACGATTCGTTCGAAATCCACTATGAGCTCGACGACGTGCACGAGCACTGTTCCAATAGGTACGTCTATTTTAAGCATGTTTTATTGATGTTCGGTTTCTGAGATTGATTAAGGTTTACTTCCCGTTTCGTTAAGTGCCTAGCGATTCGCGAAGGCTTTCCCGTTTCGCTAAGTGCCTTACGATTCGCGAAGGTCTTCCCGTTTCGCCAAGTGCCTAACGATTCGCGAAGGCCTTCCCGTTTCGCTAAGTTCCTAGCGATTTGCGAAGTATTAATTATCCGTCTCTAAATCAAATCATGTTTTTTATTACAGCTGAAGTTTTCGTTTTCTATAATGGAGAGTGAAAAATTGATGCTGATGGAATACTGTATTTTGATGCATCTTCAATCAAAACATTTGATCTACCCCAAAGTACTCGTTATGCTGAATTACTTGATATACTCTACGATAGACTTAATCTCCAGATATCAACATACGATTTAGTGCTCCAAGTGAAGTATGATATTCCGAATATCAGAAATCCAAAACCTGTTTTTATTGATAATGATGGGGATTTGAACACATATCTATCACGCTTGATTTTGGGTCGAACAATGTCACCATTGTGTGTATCTGTAGTGGAGAAGTCAGCATTTACTAAAGAAAAGATACCACTACTTACATACC